>NC_083718.1:74353188-74967888 GCF_028564815.1 Eubalaena glacialis | reverse complement strand
GCCTGGAGGGCAGATGGACCAGTCCTCCAGGTGTGACCTCATATCTCCCAGTAAAGCCATCTCCCCTCAAACAATGGCACAATTTCTATGGGAGTCTCTCAGATAACATAGTATAGTAGGCTGTGTTCAAAGACCAGTGAGGTAGAGAAACTGCCCCAGCCACTGATCCCCGGATTGAACTTGGTGAGGGGAGTTCAGTGGAGTCTGAGTGTCCTGGAGGCCTGTGTGTAAAGAAGTCTTTGATAGGGAATGAGGAACACAAAAGTTCTCAAAGATAAGGTTGAACGTCTTATTTTTGAGTCGAGGACTTGGGAAATTTTTGTCGTGATGGTTCCTGCAATGCTGAGGCATGTTCTTAACAAAAATGATGCTCTCTAGCTCATTTCTTTCCTGTGAAAGGCCTCAGTTCACTAGTCTTAGACATATTTACAATGACATTGGGGAAAATGGACTCCTTTAAGAAAGAAAGTATAAAAATAATACAGCCCAACCTTAGAGAAGATTTTTTTTCTGCCGGAGAGGACTTTACTCATCATCCTATCAGCTGAACACATTTGAGTCTTTTTCTATAAACACAATGTTTTATAAAGTTGAAATTATAGAGCTAAACATTTCTAAGAAAACTCAAGTCCTGCTCTTGCTGACTATTCTCAGGGTAGTCAGTCTGGCTTCTTTTGGAGGACGAAGATGTTGCATCCTTACAGATGGGAGTATTGGAGTCTATTTCTGTGATGGATGTGGTGGAAACCAGACTCTAAGCCTGAGCTCTGCTTCTGTGTTTGCTGGATGACCTTGAGAAAGTGTCTTCACCTTTCTGGATTTGCTTTCTAGCTTTTATAACATAGGTTACTGATGCACGGTGATAGTTACCAGCTGGTTTACTGTGTACTGTGCTGAGTCTTGACACAGGCAAAACGTTTCCAGGGACTCAGGGTAAATTCTCATCTGTGTGGTCTTTGACTGCAATTTAGTTGATTGATTTATATGATTTGTAATTGTGGATTGATTGAGAGCTTTTACTATCTGTTTTTCTTCTATGCTCCAGGTCCTCTCCTCTCTGTGGCAACAGGGTTCATTTACCAGATCATTTTGTCCTTCTATTTTCATTAATTTATCCACTTAAGCCAACCCAGATCCCAGGAGACCCTGCGTAGATGATGGGGGTGGTAGGAGAGTGAATGTTCTCAGTGCAGAGATGTTCACAGCTGAAGGGAGCCATGAGCTGTGTGCAGAACTCCACTCCTCTGCCCTGAGTCATCTTATTTGCTGCTTCATTTCAAGAGAGGAAGGTTAATTTTGGGTCCCCTTTGGAACATTCAGCGGACTCTTGCCAAATCCAGGATAGCCTTGAACGGTAACCTCATGAGGCCCCTGGATGTGTCTGTGTGTCTGCTTTGGACCAGACCCAAGGTGCTGCCCTGTTTCCTATCCACAGTGAGGGTGGAGGATGGGGGTCAATGTTTATCTTGGTACACCTCACTTGAACTGGACACTGCTGTTTTGTTGGCTCAGGTTGAAGTATACCTCTCTTTTTTTAATTGTTCAGGGACTCTCTCCCCTGAACTTGGTCTGCCGATGATTTCAACCCCTGCTGCTCAGGTCCTCTGGGATCATAAGGAGAGCACTGTTTCTCCCTGCCTGCCCAAATCTAATAGCAGTCAATTATGACCAGCATGCATGGCTACAAGTACTATCAGGTCAAAGGTCTAGCCAGTGAACTAGAACTTCACTTCTCTCCCTACTGGGGCTGAAGCTCCTGGGTAGGTGGACCTGTTAGAATACACATAGTCTGTGCTGAACTACTCCTGGGGCAAGAACAGGGTAGCCTGCTTGCTGCCTAGCTCAGGTTGTGAAGCATAGTGGATGCAAGCAAGCATGCTGGAGCTAGGCTGGGTTCAAATGCCAACTCCACTGCTACCTGGATTTGTTAACTTAGGCAAATGTGTCTCAGTTTGCTAATTTGTAAAATGGGTGTATTTTGAGGGTCTTGAGGATATTGTGTTGAGGATTAAATGAGCTAATACATTAGATTGAAGCATATGTAATTGCTGATATTTTAACTGTTGTAAACCTATAAACATAACAAAGATTAGCAGAGTGCTTTATTTTTTTTAAAGATTTTTTTGATGTGGACCACTTTTAAAGTCTTTATTGAATTTGTTACAATATTGTTTCTGTTTTATGTTTTGGTTTTTTGGTCGCAAGGCATGTAGGGTCTTAGGTCCCTGACCAGGGATTGAACCCACACCCCCGGAATTGAAAGATGAAGTCTTAACCACTGAACCACCAGGGAAGTCCCTAGCAGAGTGCTTTAAAAACATGACTTCTATATGCTGTCTAAGAAACTTACTTCAAATATAATGATATAGGCATGTTGAAAGAAAAAGGATGAAAAAGCTATATTATAAAAATATTAACCAAAAGAAAGCTGGAGTGGCTATATTAAGAGATGTGAAAGTCCTCAACAAAATATTTGCAAATTAAATACAACAATGTATTTATACATTCTTTTTAAAGAATTGTATGTTACAACCAAGTGGGATTTATTCCAGCTATGCAAGGATAGTTCAATATGAAAAATCACATGATTACATTAATTGATATAGAAAAGTCATTTGACAAAATCCAACACCCACTCATGATAAAAACTCTCAGCAAGTTAGGAGTAGAGGGGCATTGCCTCACTTGATAAAGAATATCTATAAAAGGTCTATAGCAAACAGCATACTTAATAATGAAAGACTGAATGCTTTCTCCCTAAGACTAGGATCAAGACAAAGATGTCTCCTCTTGACACTCTTATTCAACATAGTCCTGGAAGTTCTAGCCATTGCAAAAAAGAAATAAAGGAATTGGAAAAGAAGAAATACAACTATGTTTAAAGATGACAGGATTGCCTACTTATAAAATCCCAAGAAACCTACCAAAAAACCCCCCTCCTGGAACCAATAAAGTGGTTCGGCAAAGTTACAGGATACAAACTCAACAAGCTCATAAGATACAAAAATTAGTTGTATTTCCATATACTAGCAATGAACATGTGGACACCAAAATTAAAAGTACAATGACATTTATATCACTCAAAAATACTTACATATATATTTAATAAAACATGGACAGAACTTGTTTGCTGAAAATTATAAAACCTGAGAAAAGAAATCAAAAGGACTAAATAAATGGAGAAATATACTATGTTCATGGATCAAGACTCAATATAGTAAAGATGCCAGTTCTCCCCAAATTGATATATAGGTTTAGCACAACTCTTATCAAAATATTAGCATTTTTTTTTAATGAATACAGACCAGATTACTCTAAAATTTACATGGAAAGGTCAAGGAACTATAATAACTAGAACAATTTTTAAAAAGAATAATAAAGTGGGAGGAGTCAGTCTACCCTGTTTGAAGACTTAAGTAGCTACAGTAGTCAAGACTGTGGGTACGGGCAGAAAGAATAGACACACAGATCAAAGGAACACAATAGAGAATCCAGAAATAGACCCACATAAACATGGCTCTGTGTGGCTTTATTTTGCAAAAAAGCTCTAGATCCAGAGTCAGGAGGCCCAAGTTTAGGTCCCAGGACTACTATTCACTTGCTGTGTGGCCTTGGACCAGTGACTTCTTCCAGTTCTAAAAGTCTTTGATTCTTTGGGTCTAAATCACTTAACTTTTTCTGTCTCAGTTTCCTCTTCTGTTTAAAGGGGACATCCTGTCCTCTTTCTTCCAACCCTCTGTTTACAGGAGGGGGACAAAATACCTTTCTCTTTTATGTATCAAGGATTCTACAAGCCAAAAGAATTGCTACATTGATTGAATTCTTTTTTTTTTTAAATGAAACACTTTTTTTTTTTTTTTTTAATAAATTTATTTATTTATTTATTTTTGGCTGCATTGGGTCTTTGCTGCTGCACGCAGGCTCTTCTCTAGTTGCGGAGAGCGGGGGCTACTCCTTGTGGTGGTGCGTGGGCTTCTTGCGGTGGCTTCTCTTGTTGTGGAGCACGGGCTTTAGGCACGTGGGCTTCAGTAGTTGTGGCACGCGGGCTCAGTAGCTGTGGAGCACGGGCTTTAGGCAAGTGGGCTTCAGTAGTTGTGGCACGCGGGCTCAGTAGCTGTGGCTCACGGGCTGTAGAGCGCAGGCTCAGTAGTTGTGGCTCATGGGGTTAGTTGCTCTGCGGCATGTGGGATCTTCCCTGACCAGGGCTCAAACCAGTGTCCTGTGCATTGGCAAGTGGATTCTTAACCACTGTGCCACCAGGGAAGTCCAACATTGATTGAATTCTTAATAAACCTCAACACCATCAGAACTTGACTCTGTGCCCCCAAAGTCAAATGCCAAGAACTTTAGTGTAATTTGTTAATTTGGTTTCTTTCTTTCTTTCTAACACCAACAGTTCCTCATTTGGACTTCTTAAGGAGCATGAGGAATGGGACTCATTTTTGTGGAACTGTTTTTGGAGTTCTCCAAGGCCCAAAGTTCTGGGTTTGGCTATGTAATAAACTCCTGAGAATGTCTGTGAATAAGACATTTATAGTAATTTAAGAGAGGTTGAAAGATAGATGCTGTGTTTCCCAGTAGAATAATTCTGCTTGTGTGGGCAGAAAGATCTTGAAATAATTCAGCCAACTATCAGCCAAGCACCCAAAGAGGATTATATGTAAATTCATGTTGTGTGGGTACTGGGAGCTTCGAAAGCCACATACATGGAACGCAGATACACAGATAGACACACACACACATACAGTCTCACACACACACACACACACACACACACATACACACACAGCAATAGCACCCTTAGCACCTATGTCACCTTCTGTGTTTAGTACCGTAAATACTCCTGGTTAAAACCAAGTAAGAAAATTTAAAATATATAGATGTCGTTAACACCCAAACTTTAACTGGGCCATGAGAACTTTTCCCTCTTATGCTACTGAAGCAGTACAGTATAGTGGTTAGAAGTATGAATTCTAGAGGCAGACTGCCTGGGTTGAAATCACAATCTCACCATTTATTAGCTATGTTTTTAGACATATTATTTAACTACTTTGTGCCTGGTTTGCTCTTCAGTATAACCGGAATAATACCTGTCTGATAGGATTGCTGTGAGGATTTGAAGAAATAATTTATGCTGAGCTCTTATGCGTAAAACACATTTAGAACAGAGTAAAGCAGAAATAATTGTGTTCTTTCGTATAATGTATGAATGGAGTGGGACAGTTGGAGGCCCACTGCCCTAAAATAATTTCTCCATATATCTTGTCATGGAACTGTTGCCACAATACTCCTACAACATTATTCATTTCTTTGTTTGAGTCACTAAATACAAAGATTTTTTTGAGGCGGGTCGGTGGAGTGATTTATAAACCAGCTTATTAGACTGAGAGGCAGTTTGAAGACCTGGGATAGGGGCCTGGGTCTAATCTCTGGGCTCCTAATAAGGTTAATAAGGTTTATAATTGTGGAGAAATCAGTTGGAGTCCCTGAACCTCATTCTAACCTGTACACTGAGGAGGCTGAACTGTATGATCACTGAGGTCCTTTCTAGCTCTAATTCTGAAGAGACAGGGTGTTCCTTAGATGAAGAGATTGTTTTCCTATAGAAGCTTAATAATAGGTAAATATTCATCGAGCACTGTTTCTGTAGCTGCTGTTTTTCTGAGCCCTTTGACCTGTTTAAGCCTTGCAGCAATCCTATGAAGAAGGCTTTATCATTATTCCCATGTTATAGATATGGAAACTGAAGCAGAGAGGGGCTAAATGATTTGCCTAAGGTCACATGGCTATTAAGTGGCAGAACTGGGATTCATATCCAGATAATGGAGAGTACACATGCTAGGCATTTTATCCAGCACCAGGCAGTGCTAGGCAAATAATAATTAAAGAAGAGGGTCTGTGTGAGAATACCTGGAGCTTCATATAGGTCCTCAGTAAACATTTATCATTCTTGTTGTTGACTATGCTGATACAAATCTGGTGGGGATGGAGGAAATGCTTGAGGCACTAAACCAGAGGTGATATTGCCTGGACCAGACTGGGGACAGAGAAGAGTTTGAATTCTAAGACCTTGACCTCATCAATTTGGGCCCCAATATAGTTACTAACCTGATTCCACGATGAATAATGAGTATTTAGAGTACATATACCAAGCATTAATGGGTAATTGAGTGTATCATTTTTGTGGGTCCCCCTTTTTTTTTTTTTAAATATTGACTTTTATTTTTTTTATTATTTTATTTTATTTATTTTTTATTTATTTATTTATGGCTGTGTTGGGTCTTCGTTTCTGTGCGAGGGCTTTCTCTAGTTGCGGCAAGTGCGGGCCTCTCACTATCGCGGCCTCTCTTGTTGCGGAGCACAGGCTCCAGATGCGCAGGCTCAGTAATTGTGGCTCACGGGCCCGGTTGCTCCGCGGCATGTGGGATCTTCCCAGACCAGGGCTCGAACCCGTGTCCCCTGCATTGGCAGGCAGATTCTCTACCACTGTACCACCAGGGAAGCCCGTGGGTCCCCTTTTATAAGTTGGTAAAACCAGAGAAACAAGTCATGATGTAGGTGGGCATCTGGTGTTTTCACTTGCAGCTTTTAGAAACTGCAACCCAATCTACTAAAAGTTTCCAGGCTGACTCAGTGCAAAGGTGACTGTTTTGGAAAATTTGAATGAGATTGGTTCAGCGACTCCGGTGTTATGCAAGTGAAGGGATGAAGGCACTTGAAAGAACTTTTGCTCTGGACACATTCTAAGTGACTTTAACCAAGGGGAATACTTGAGCATGGGTTAAGGGTGAAACATGTGAGACTAATATAATTGTCCCGCCAAGCGCCAGCACACACAAATGAACATAGTCTCTTGTTCTGTACAGTGTGAGACTTCTTCTGTGTTTCCTTTCTCTTCATGTGCACAGATGCCTTTACCATCCAAATGCCTTTACCATTTGTCAGATACTTCCTAAGTGTTTTACATGTTACCTCCTTTAGTCTCACGGAAGTCATATGCCGTAGGTATAATTGTTATAGTTTACTGATAAGGCAGCCGAGGCTCAGAAGGTTAAGATCTTACCTAAGGTAAGGAAATGGTTCAGCCAAGATTTGAACTCAGGGGGCACCTGGCTCTAGAGTCTAGGCTTTTAACCACAATGCTATACTGTCTCTATAAAATCTGCAAGGTTATTGAGTTTAAACTCTGTTAGTTGCAAAGCATTTATACTCTATTTCTATTAAACATCTGAACTGTGTGTGGGTTATAGATCTGTCTGTAAGGAAGACTCTGCCGGGGGGTGTGAGTAGACAAGATAATCCAAAAGCTGTCCTAGGTTGAACTCACCTGTTACGGCTGCCACAACCCCGGCTGAAGAAGGTCCAGGAAAGTACAAATGATGGAAAGGTAACCTGAGAATGCTCAGTTCCCGGGGGCCCCTGGGCACCTGCCAATCCATGGCTCGGCTGGTCCTGGCTGTGGTGCTGGCTGTCCTCAGAGTCTTGTCAATGAGTTGATACTTTGGCAGCTTTGTTTCCCCTGGGATTCCCTTACAGTGTTCTGCCAGGGAGTCGCCCACATTTTGTTGTGTGATGCGGTTCCTTAATTCAGTCTGGTCGACTGGACTTTGTTCCAGTAATCAGTGTTGTCATATGTGTTATTCTGTGCATCTCTTCAGGCCAGTGTCAGGGCTGCCCTATGGGTTGGGACCATGGTTCTGGTGCCAGTTGTAACATGATCAACAGCTGCAAAGACAGCCAATGGCAAGACAACAACACAGTCTGTCATGTAGCTGAATTCATGGCAACACACGTGAATTCCCATGAATGTCTGTCGTGTGTGGTGATGGCTATACTTGTAGTGCCATCCAAGTGCCAATCACTGTTTTGTCCTCACCATGACCCTGTGTGGTAGGTGCAGTTATTAAACTCATTTTACAATTGTAGAAGCAAAGGCACAGAGAGGGTATGTAACTTGGCCCGGGTCACTCAGTAAACAAATGGAGGAATTAGCATTTAAAGCTAAGCAGTTGAGGCCCAGCATCTGTGCTCTTGACCACCAGGCTATCTCAGCTGCCCTCTGCTAGGCTTCATAGGGGATGAAGTGACAAATACCACAGGACCTTCCCTCAAAGATTGTCTCATTGGCCTCATTTATTTAGCTTTTTGGTAGTCTTTGGGTTTACATTAAGTTGATGGACTTCTGGAAGAAATATAAAGTGTCATTTATAAGTAATGCTTCAAGGTTTTGTCTCAGGCAAATTTTCCAAAGGGTTTCCCAAGAATACAGAAGGCAATGCTGAGCCATTAAGGCATAAGATCATTTAGTCCCACCTTATTATCTGTGGTTGATAATAATGGCCATTGTATATTGAGCACATCCTGTGATCTGGGCACTTCCTAAACACTTTATGTGTGTTTTCTCACCTTATGCTCGCAACTGCTTTCTGGGAGAAGACTATGGTTATTCCCATCTTATGCAAGATGAAATTGAGGTTCAGGGGTGTTGTATAAACTGCTCGCAGTCACACAGCTAGTAAATGGTAGGGCTTGGTCTAGGAACCCAGGCAGTCTGGCTCCAGAGGCCATGCTTTTAATTAACCACCACTTTAGGGTGGAAAGATCACTGGGGTTAGGACAGTCATGCCAGCTCTGCCAAAATGTCAACATGTGTAATGCTGGCCATTTCTCCAGTCCTCATTCATTCATTCAGCAACTGTTTATAGCACACCTACTGTGTGCCAGGCGTGGTTAGTGCTGGACAAATCCTGGTGAATAAGACAGACTTGGTCCATGCTCTTGTAGAGTTTACAGTTGAATTATCAGTTTCCTCATCTGTAAAAGACAAGAATTAAAATATATTAACAACATTTCTCATCCTTTTGAAAACGCATGCCTCTTTTTATAAATATAAAATATTAAGCCTTCCCTAATGGTTTTTGAAATTTCCAAGTAAGTGAATTACCATGACTAAAAATAAATTCAAGCAATTATAATATTGAGTAATTTTTGTTTTGAATAACACAGGCCCTCATCCCTAGCCCTAGGGAGATTCTTATATGCTGACCCCCCAACCCTTGGCATTCTTTTTGGTGAAGAATCATTGGGATGGTGTTCTCACTCTAACAACAAAGGATCTACAGTTAAATTTTCAGTTGCTTTGAAATGTTGGCATTGTGTCTCATTTGTTTTCATTCTTTCGCCAAGTTTATGCTCTTGGGTTTGTGTGGCACATAAAACTTTACTCATTCCTTTTACTGAAAACCCCTTTCCCCAACCAGGGCATTGTCGTAAGTCACGAGCTCTCTCACCATCTGACGTTTCATCATCTTGTTTATGGAGGGAACACCAAGGAACACGCCCATGTGTCTGATACAGAGGCCCACAGGCTCCTCCTCTTTCAGTGGCCCTGTAAGATGAAGCTTTTGGCTCTAGGAAATGTCTGGGCTGTTTGTACTTTGAAATTTGCATGGGAACGATGCTTCACAGACCTCTTAGGAACACCAAGTGGCTTATAAGTGCCTCCTGAGAAATGGGCTCTGGAAGGATAGGCTTCTCTAACATACTGCCTTGCAGTTGCTTATGCGTTACCTGTGCTGCCCTCTAATTGCTTTGGGGACTCACATATAAACTCTCAGGTATGGTGTCAGCACGCATAGTAAATGAGCACGACAAACATGCTGGTTGTACTGAAGAAGCAGAGAGCAGGATTCTTCCAAAATTTTTTTTTTGAAGATTTTTTTGATGTGGACTATTTTTAAAGTCTTTATTGAATTTGTTACAATATTGCTTCTGTTTTATGTTTTTTTGGTTTTTTTGGCTGTGAGGCATGTGGCATCTTAGCTCCCCGACCAGGGATTGAACCTGCACCCCCTGCATTGGAAGGTGAAGTCTTAACTGCGGGACCACCAGCCAAAGTCCCTGTTTTTTTTTAGTTTTGACCAGTACATGAAATCTATCCCCTGAACAAATTTTAAGTGTGCAGGACATTGTCAATGACTGTAGGTACCATGTTGGACAGCAGATCTCCAGAGTATAATCCTCTTACTTAACTGAAACTTTATGCCTTGTTGATTAATAACTCCCCATTTCCCTTTCCCCCCTCCTCCAGCCCCTGGCAACCACCATTCCCGTTTTTGATTTTATGATTTTGACTATTTTATATTCTTTGTGTAAATGGAATCTTGTAATACTTGTCTTTCTGTGTTTGGCTTATTTCACTTAGCATAATGTCCAATTATAATGAGAATTTATTTACTTGGGGTTCTATAAGGAGTGACAGGTTGTGAAAAAATACAATTTAATTCAATAAATGTTGGTGCAGGCACTATGTTCAGTGACAAGCATATAGAGATGAATAATACCAGTGTCTAGTGGTGTGCTGGCAAACGATTAACAACGGGCCCTGTGGGGGAGGGAGGAGCCCTAATGTGGAGCATTTGCTGATTTCCACACTGTAAAAATACTCTGGTTGATTTAAAATACCATGGTTGGGAAAACTGGACAGGTACATATAAAAGTATGAAATTAGAACACTCCCTAACACCATACACAAAAATAAACTCAAAATGGATTAAAGACCTAAATGTAAGGCCAGACACTATCAAACTCTTAGAGGAAAACATAGGCAGAACACTCTATGACATAAATCACAGGAAGATCCTTTTTGACCCACCTCCTAGAGAAATGGAAATAAAAACAAATGGGACCTAATGAAACTTAAAAGCTTTTGCACAGCAAAGGAAACCATAAACAAGACCAAAAGACAACCCTCAGAATGGGAGAAAATATTTGCAAATGAAGCAACTGACAAAGGATTAATCTCCAAAATATACAAGCAGCTCATGCAGCTCAATATCAAAAAAACAAACAACGCAATCCAAAAATGGGCAGAAGACCTAAATAGACATTTCTCCAAAGAAGATATACTGATGGCCAACAAACACATGAAAGAATGCTCAACATCATTAATCATTAGAGAAATGAAAATCAAAACTACAATGAGATATCATCTCACACCGGTCAGAATGGCTGTCATCAAAAAATCTAGAAACAATAAATGCTGGAGAGGGTGTGGAGAAAAGGGAACCCTCTTGCACTGTTGGTGGGAATGTAAATTGATACAGCCACTATAGAGAACAGTATGGAGGTTCCTTAAAAAACTAAAAATAGAACTACCATACGACCCAGCAATCCCACTACTGGGCATATACCCTGAGAAAACCATAATTCAGAAAGAGTCATGTACCAAAATATTCATTGCAGCTCTATTTACAATAACCAGGACATGGAAGCAACCTAAGTGTCCATCAACAGGTGAATGGATAAAGAAGATGTGGCACATATACACAATGGAATATTACTCAGCCATAAACAGAAATGAAATTGAGTTATTTGTAGTGAAGTGGATGGACCTAGAGTCTGTCATACAGAGTGAGGTAAGTCAGAAAGAGAAAAACAAATACCGTATGCTAACACATATATATGGAATCTGAGAAAAAAAAAAAAGGTCATGAAGAACCTAGGGGCAAGGCGGGAATAAAGACACAGACCTACTAGAGAATGGACTTGAGGATATGGGGAGGGGGAAGGATAAGCTGTGACAAAGTGAGAGAGTGGCATGGACATATATACACTACCAAATGTAAAATAGATAGCTAGTGGGAAGCAGCCGCATAGCACAGGGAGATCAGCTCGGTGCTTTATGACCACCTAGAGGGGTGGGATAGGGAGGGTGGGAGGGAGGGAGATGCAAGAGGAAAGAGATATGGGAACATATGCATATGTATAACTGATTCACTTTGTTATAAAGCAGAAACTAACACACCATTGTAAAGCAATTATACTCCAATAAAGATGTTAAAAAAACAAAACAAAACAAAACAAAAAACAAAAACTAAACTATTATTAGTAGTTAACCTTGAGGAGTGTAATTAGAGAAGAGGAAAGGAGGGGATTTTCAAACAATAGAGAAGCATATACAATAAAAAGTTAGTTTTTTTTTCTACAGTGAGCATTTATTTTGAAATCAAAAGGCTAAAAGATATATTTTTAAAGAATTAATAGAGCAAGAAAAGTACACTAGTTTGTATTTTATTTGTAAAACGAGATACCATTCTGTGTTTGCATTTATTAAAGGTATTTTTCTGTGGTCAGTAAAAAAAAAAAAAAATACCATGGTTGATTTCAAGCTACTGACATAATGTCAACTGGCTTGCAGAATTCTTGAATATTTAATAGTCAGCTCTCACAAGCCTGTACAAGCTGGTCCTGTACTCTGTTGCCAATGACTGCTTTCAAGAAGTGGTCAGTTTAGACTGGAACATAGATAAATTGCAATGCAGTATGATAAGGGCAGAGATAGAAGTACGTATAAGGTAGAAAGTTATTGTGGGAGACGGTGATTAAATTCTGTGATGGGCACATCCCCTGAGCTGCAGGGGCAGGAAAGATGTGTAAGGAGGGCAGATGGGTAGGTGGAGACAGGACCTTAAAACATCCCCATTGTCTTCAGGTCAAAAGGAAACACCTTGGCCAATTTTAAAGCCCCTCTCAGTCTAGCGTCACCTTTCCTGGCTAACCTTTTCTTCTGGTCTTGGGAACACATCCCTGCCTTAGGTCACACTATATCCCTCCTTTGCAAAACACTTTCCCTTTGTCTCCATTTCTCTGCTTTCCTCACCCTCCTTTATGAACTCTTTCAAGTCACGGAAAGCGTGAACCATAAAGGAAAAGATTGATAAAGCAGATTACATCAAAGTTAAGAATTTATGTTCATCCAAAGTCAGTGTTAAGAAAGTGAAAGGCAAACAACAGGGTCAGGGAAAATATTTGCAGCACTTCTAACCAATGAAGAGCTTGTATTTAGAACGTATTAACAGCCCTTACAAGTCAATAAGACAAAGGCAGAAAACGGGAAAGAGACTCGAACAGGAACTTCACAAGCATGGATCCCCAAATGGCATATATGAAAAGATACTTACCTTCACTAGTCATTGGGGAGGTGAGATACCACCACCCACCCACCACTAAAATGAAATAGATTTGCACTACCAAGTATTGTTGACGATTTGGAACAATGGAAAATAACATACATTGCAGATGAGAGTTGGAATTGATACAATTATTTTGAAAACTTTTTGGTAGTATTTATTAAAACTGAACATATACATACTCTATGACTCAGCAATTATTTTCCTAGATATATAGCCCACCCTCCCCACCCTCCCAAATACATATGGTCACCTAAAGGTATGTACTGGAATGTTCATAGCAGTGTCAGTAGTAATGGCTCCAAATTGGAAGCAACCAGATGTTCATCAGTAGTAGAAAGTAAGCTGTGGACCATTCATAAAGTGGAATCCCATACAGCTACAAAAGAAAAGGAAGTATTGCTCTGTATAGAAACATGGATGAATCTCACAAATCTAATATTAAGCGAAAGGGGCAAGACGCAAAGAATACAAATGAAATTATTCCATTTATACATAGTTGAAGAACAGGTAAAACTATTGATGGGGTTAGAAGTCAGTTTCTTGGTTACCTCTGGGGAGGAACAAGGGGGTGAGTGATTGGGAGGGCCATGTTGGAGGCTCTGATGATATTCTTTTGCTTGCTCTGCATGCTGGTAACATGGTATATTCATTTTGTTATAATTCATTGAGCTATACATGTCTGATTTGTGTACATTTCTGAATGTCTTAGAGTTTCCTTGAAAAACAAAGGAGCTTCTGAACCAAAGTGTTAGAAATAGAGGCAAGTGTGTGTTTTCTTAAACCACTTTTGTGTTTTCTCTTTCAGTGTTTCCTAGCTTTGTGAATTTAATCATTAAACATTAAAAGATATGTTGAGAGTGACCATATGCCAGGAACTATTTTAGATACTGCGGATATATAGGGGACAAAATAGAAAAAAATGATGCTATCATGGAGCCCACATTTTCATGGGGACAGAAAGGCAGTTGAACAAACAAATACATAAAATGTCAGGTGCTGATAATTGCTATGAAGGAATATTAGGGGTTAAGAGTATAGAGAGTAATGGGGCTGGGGTGAGAATTCGGGTACTGATTAAGTTTTGTATAGGGTGAAGAAGACTCTGATAAGGCAGCAGTTGAGCAGGAGCCTGAATGAGGTGACAGAGGAGCCTAGGAGGTATATGGGTGAAGAGTATTCCAGGCAGAGAGAACAATAAGTGCAAAGGCCCTGTGGTGAGACCCCCAGCTTCCCAAGCCAGAAACTTGGGCCTCACTCTTGGCTTCTTTCTCTCTTCTTCACCATCTTATTCAAACCAAACCACAAATCCATTTAATTCCATACAGAAACATCTCTTAATTTTTTCACTTTTTCTCCATCCTTAGTATTCTTGCCTATTCGGGCAACGGTTTCTTAACTCTGCCTTCTCATGTCCCATTTTTTTTTGGAGTGCTCTGATGGGGTGCCCCTTGTGCTCAGAGTAAATGCCCTACAAGACTCCTGCTTTCCTCTCTGGTCTCATTTCTTGCTGCTTGTGCCTTGTACCCCATGCTCCAGTCAACAACCAAAATGAGTCCACTTCCCCAGATTCCCTCTGAGCCTCTGATCTCTGGGACTTTCCACATGAGGGTGCTTCCTCTTTTGCAGCATTCTTTCCCCTCCCCACCTACTTATTTCAGGCTTTGCACATCCTGCAGGTCTTGCCTTGATATTGTTTATTCTGGGAAGTTTTTCCTGCCCCTTAACTGTTGGCCAGGTGTCCTCCCCAGGGGCTCTCATAGCACTCTGTGTCTCCCACTCATTGCTCTCTTATGTCATTCTGTGATTGCCTTTTATTTTTCTGAACCTCTCGATGAACTCTAAGACACAGGTGGGAAGTAACTGTTTCTGTTTTGTGTCCCAGTGCTGAGCGCAGTTCCTGACGTTTAGGAATTGCACAATAAATACTAAATGAATGAATGTGTGTTGAACTAGATCCCTATGATATGACAACAGTCTAGGAGTGTTTTTATTAGTCACTGATAGAAATATTTTACAGTCAAAACAACCTTCATCAACTCACAAAAGCCAGACCAGCTTTGTGTTTAAGTTCCTGTTCCTGGTAATTTTGTGTTCCATAATTTCTCAAACACATAAATACCATCTTTCAAATGTTAAGATTATCTTATTTCACTCAATCCCATGTAAAACTTCAATTCAGAGAGCTTTGAATCTATTTGCAAAAAAATTCAAATGTTGATGGGCTTCCCTGGTGGCGCAGTGGTTGAGAATCTGCCTGCCAATGCAGGGGACACGGGCTCGAGCCCTGGTCTGGGAAGATCCCACATGCCGCGGAGCAACTAGGCCCGTGAGCCACAATTACTGAGCCTGCGCGTCTGGAGCCTGTGCTCCGCAACAAGAGAGGCCGCGATAGTGAGAGGCCCGCGCACCGCGATGAAGAGTGGCCCCCGCTTGCCGCAACTGGAGAAAGCCCTCACACAGAAACGAAGACCCAACACAGCCATAAATAAATAAATAAATAAATAAAATTAAAAAAAAAAAATTCACCCACTCCATCTTCAAAAAAAAAAAAAAAAAAATTCAAATGTTGAGACCCAAATATGTTGCTTGGCTACAGAGCAGTATCATTATTGTGACTTATTTCTAGAGTTGAGAATTTCTAGAAAAAATTTCCAAGTTAAACTGTATTAGTTTTGTCAAGTTTTGGGACTGGTAGGTGGACGTTCTTTCCAATTTATCACGTATGGAAATGAAAGCTTTTAACATGAGAGAGTGGGAGAGGCAAGAGAAAGAAATAATAGAAACAGCGAAAGTAGTTCTTCTTATGCTGATGGTTTGTACTTAGGTGACAAGTGATGCTACTGATACCTGAGGCATGAGAACTAGAAGAGAGTTGAACTGGGACTTAAAACGGGGATGGGGCACTGTGCTAAAGCCTCTCAAATTGACCTTTAAAAATTGTTTTAACAGGATTATTTAGAGAATTATAAATCTTTGAGCATCAGACACACTCATGGCTGCCATTTATTGAGCACTTGCTATATGCCAGGCAATATAACTGCTTTAAGTAGACAATCTTATTTAATTCTAATAACACTTGTGTGGCATCAATACCATTATATCCTCATCTTGCAGATGAGAATGTAAGGCTCAGAGAGGTTGAGTGATTTGCCCTAAGTTACACAGCAGGTCAGTGGTCATGCTGAGCTATGAACCCATTCTCTCTGGCTTGAAATGTGCAAGGGTCCTAAACACTAGGCTCTATTGCCTCCCATATCAAAAGACAAACCAACTACTCATTCTAAAGCAGAATGCATCTTACTTTAGGTTATCTATTCCTATGGATTATCCATGGCATAATCCACCCATTATGCTTCTGTTCTGGTTAAAGGGTAGGAGAGAAGCAATAGCAAACTCCATGCAAATGTGGGCATCTGAACTACAGAAGACACTGAAGCATCATCTTTTTCACCAAAAAACACTAAAAAAACTTCACCAAGCAAGGATTCATAAAAGAAGATCTCTAAATTGTGGGTGGGGCAGGTGACTATACTCTTTGAGCAAAAAGAGTCCCTCCTCTTTGGGGGAACATTGATCCTGGAGAGAAAGACAGAGAACGGCTGGCCGTCTTTCTCCGAAGGGCCAGCGGCCCCCTCTCTGGCCTCTGGGCTCAGAGCTCTGGCTGAGGGTGTGTTTGTTTGGCTGTGACTCTTTTCCTGCAGTTTCCCTCTCTAGGTGTCATATTTCGTGAGCTCGAGGGCCAGAGCCTGCCACAGAGCTCCAGGCTCCCGCCTGTTTCAGCCTGAGCCCCTGGCTTTCATCCCTGCCTCCTTGGCCAAAGTAGGGTGAGGGTTTGAAAAATGACACTGATTGGATGCACATTTGATGGGGGTGATTGCTGGACAAGCACCTCACCCATCCCCAGCCCAAAATGAAACTGACAGCTACGCCCTCCTGGTTGGGGCCCAAACCACCACCTTATTAAGAGAGGCCCCTTCCCTCTCCTCCCCACCCACACTCTTGCAGCTTGCCCAGCTCTTCCTGCTGAAATCAGAGGTAGGCCATGTGCTTCACAGCCTTCTTCCCTGCTCTGTCCTCTGCCCAGCCACTAGTTTCCTCTGACAGAAAGCCCCCGCTTATTTAACTGGGCTAATCCTCTGCTTCAGGCTCCAGAATTCACTTCTGGATTTCTGGACCTTGCGTCCCTGTACTTAGCTGCCTAGAATCTCCATTTCCCTGCTGAGGTTTCCATAAGAGGCCAACCCAGAACCCTCTCCTTGTGCCTCCACTCCTCCTCTTGCTGAATCCCCCATCACCCCTCTGGGTGGAGGTGAAGGTAAGATTGGGGGGGACTCAGGCATCTGGAGCCTGAGCATGATCTTAGGGCGAAAGCACAGAAGAGAATTAATAACACATTTATAAGCAACTCTTTCTCTGCTAATTTGTTTGTTGAACTTCATAGAATTCATGGATTAAGATTATTGGTTAGAGTGTGTGTTTCTTAGACAAGATGAAATTAGAGACTGTTTTTAAGAAGAACCAAGGACTGTCTTCCGGGAGTACACAGAGCAACTCAGCTATCGGAGACAAAGTGGTCTCCTGGGAAGGTCGGAGAGCCCAGGTCGTGAGACCCCCTGACAAGAAGAAATTGAAACTGCAAAATCTCACATAATCATTTGCTGAAAGCTGAAGTATCCCCGTTACTTTATAACTAATGTAGCATTAGACATACTTGGAGGAATATATTCCAGGGAGAGAATGAATCTGGCAACTTTGCATGCTAACCTGGACTGCTTTTTGTTAGGGCAAAGGAAGCGGAGCTTTTTGTTTGTTTTTGGTATGTTTGTTTTTGCTGCCAAGGGGTTGTAACGTCATGATTATTTATTTTTATATGGATGAGCCCTAGCCATGTACTAGGGATAGTCAAAATATATTTACTATGAGATGAGACATGCTCCAGTCGTTTAAACGGCTCCAGTTGTAATAATAATAGCTAAGATTTGAAGCCAAGCATGTTCTAAGTATTAGATCACGGTGGTCCTTTTAGGAAGTTCTGCTGTTAGTATCCCATGTTTTAGATGAGGAAACTGAGGCAGAAGCATTACATAACTTACTTAAAATCACACAACTAGTGAAGATCAGAGTAGAGATTTAAAGCCGGGCGATCTGGTTCCAGGGCCTGCGGCTCACCCACGGAGCTATGCTGCTTGTTATGATTGTTGAAGGAGGGGTTACAGCATTAGACGGTCTAGGGTTCTCCATTTCTAGCCCTGAGGATCTAGACTTACTGATTGGAATGCTAGCAAGTGCCAGTTAAACAAATCTTCTCTGAGACCGAGAACGGAATCTAGGAATTTGTTGGTGACGGATGTTTGTCATTTATCTTCTTGTCCGTGTGCCTTAGAACTGTCTTCTCAGGACACCTTGTTAAAGGAAACTGAATACTGGGACAGCTGACTGAGGGGCAAACCCAGAAGGTGGGAGAGTTGAGAAGGGGGAGAGATCAGACAAAGGGCAAAGCTCTGTGGGGTACTGTGTCCAAGCAGAGCAATCCAGGGATTCAGTTCCCAGAAGCTGTCCAGGTAGATGCTCTGCTTACCAGAGGGAATTAGCCCCTTGCTGTGTGCACGCTTGAGGCTGTTCAAAGCCCAGGGAACTATGTATATTCAATATCTTGTAATAACCTATAATGGAAAATAATCTGAAAAAGTACAGGGAACTAGATCCAATATCTTCTAATAACCTATAATGGAAAATAATCTGAAAAAAATATATATTACTGAATCACTTTGTTGTACACCTAAACTAACACAATATTGTAAATCAACTATATTTCAATTAAGAAATTAAAAAATACCCCCACCACATCAGGGGAGGCACGGTCTCTGACTCATTCAAGGTGTCTAATCCTGCTGCCCCTAAATTTAGGCCTGCCCGGTTTACAAGGATGTTTTAATTTACCCTTCTATCTCCTGTATTTTCACTCTGGATGTGCCGTGGTGATTATTTTTCAGGGGAGAAGGAAGAATAGTACTTATCTCAAGCCAGGTTGAGGTCCAGCCCAATGACTGGGGTCAGGTTATTCTCCTCCCAGCTCTCCCCTGCCTCCTGCTGTATGGGTACAGCTTACGCATCTTCAGGGCCGGAGAGGTTCGCGGTGAGGAATGTGCCCACCGGCAGGCAGAGGCTGACCGCTGGGAAGCTCGTAGGCACCTTGCTACACACAGCTCTCCTCTTGAACTACAAGGGCGTCCAAGGAACCTGTTCAGAGGGCTCTTCCCTAACTGTTCCCATTGCTAGCTTTGGAGGGCTTCTCCCATCAGTCATGGGCTCCTAAAGAATATGCTTTATTCCTAAAGGCTTGTCCTGGGTTTTCAGAGGAAAAGGAGGAGAGATTAGTAGGTTCTCCCAAGCCTGAAATTGCTCTGTTTGATTCACAGGGTGAGGAGCTTTCAATATGTAATCCTTTGGGGGCTTTGGGGGTGCTGTGAGTGTATTTTCTGAGGCTCTCCATATCCTTATTTAACCAGAATTATCTGCAACAGGATGCTCCCTTGGCAGGGAATGCAGGAGAAAGCCGGCATAGACTGCTAACTTACATCAATGCACCGTGATGCCTGGGAACATGGGCAGAGGACAAGGAGATTTTGAGAACTAACTAGAGGCATTTGGATTTGTCAATGTCATCTAAAAAACTGTTTGCTGAATTGAATTGAAACTTGTCTCATTAGTGTTATAATTCTAAGTGCAGGCCTTGCTAGGCCATAACGATTTAATGATTGCCTTCATAAGATCTATGTTGGTTCCACTCACATTTATTTACACCCCATCGTTTCAATTCTGCATTAATTTTGGACACTTCCCTAATGTCAGTTGTTTGAAAAATAATGTTTACCCTGTCCTGCGCTGCAAATGCAATTTCTGTGAAAAACTGACTGTCGTAGTTGCTCTAACTTGGGGTTGGTTACTTTTATGGACGTTGGCTTGGAAGAGTATGGGGTGTTGTTGGAGAACAGCTGGAGGCTGAATGTGGTTGTGTGATCTGATTCCTACAAACTGTCAGGCTGGTGGCTGGATACAGGATGTCATTCTCTATTTTGTGTGTGATTCATTTAGAGCATGAAAAAATAAAAGCCAAATGTAGAGTATCTTCAACGTGTTCAACTTCTCTTAAGTTCGTTTTTATTTCCTTTCTCTAAGAATCACTCATTATTTCTACAAATGCCATCAATTTTATGCAAGTGAAAACCCAGTTTTAGTTTCATAACACCATGGATATAAGAATAAGAGCAAAAGTTCTATACTAAAATTCTTAAACATCAATACCAAGAGTTTTGGATTTGCAAAGAGTTTAGATAACACTCAGAAAGATCTCTTCTTCCTGATTAGCTTCCATTCTCACCTTGGCCTGTTATGTCAGTTGGTATGTGGTTCAGTTAGTCAGGAAAGTGATGTCCCACACATGCCCTGAGTACAATCATAGGCGTTTTCAAACAGATATTGTTACTCATGAGAGAGCTTCTTTATTTTTTTCTGCTACCTTTTAACAATCTTTTATTTATTATTATTATTTTATTGAGGTATAGTTGATATACAATATTATATGAGTTTCAGGTGTACAACATCGTGATTTTTAAAGGTTATATTTCATATCTAGTTATTATAAGATATTGGTTATATTTCCTGTGTTGTACAATATATCCTTGTAGCTTTTTTTTAAAAACTTTTTATTTTATATTGGAGTATAGTTGATTAACAATGTTGTGTTAGTTTCAGGTGTACAGCAGAGTGATTCAGTTATACATATACATGTATCTATTCTTTTTCAAATTCTTTTCCCATTTAGGTTGTTACGTAATATTGAGCAGAGTTCCCTGTGCTATACAGTAGGTCCTTGTTGGTTATCCATTTTAAATATAGCAGTGTGTACATGTCAATCCCAAACTCCCTCACTATCCCCTTCCCCCTTCCCTTCCCCCTGGTAACCATAAGTCCGTTCATGAGAGAGCTCCTTTAAACTGCCATGGACCACACAGAGGTGGCATCCAGCACACTTGCAGTGACCGTAACTTTACTGTGAGCCTATCTCTCACTATGTTTCTTGCTTGCAATATTGTAGGATCCAAACCTTAGGATTTGCTTTCTTGTTTTCAGCCTTAGCTCACCCTTCACTTGATGTTCATTCAGTAGCAATACCCTGGCTTCCACTGGGAACGCTATCTTCTGCCGCTTTGGGCAAATGTACTCCTTCCTATCAGCCCTGGATCCTCTACCCAGGCTTGGGACTTTGTGAGTGCTATGCCTATTGGGCTGTCGTGGACCCTACAGCCATGACGTAGATCCCTGTGTATGCTACACCCCTTTTCAGGGAGCTAGGTCAAGGACATCATGAATCTCATTTGAGTGCTATATTGAAGATTTACACCCAGGTGAATATTTTGTTCTGGGCAGCCTGAGACTCTGAGACTCCAGGATTGTAAGGATGGTATTGAGCTTTCAGAATTTTTATCATATGATTTCTGCATTGGGATCCTTTTGTACATGCAAATTTCTACACAAGAGGAAGTTATTTGCATAGAAGCATGAGCATGCTTGAGTTGGGTCATTCTTTTACTAAACATGTTTAAATGTACATTCTAACCAAAATTTTAGAAGCAAGGGCACTCCAGGACTCTAACATTGGGATTTGGGACCATGACAAGCCGTTGGAAGAGATATTCTTGAGATGATGCAGCTCTGAGGTGTTACTCAGAGATGTTAATTTCTTACAGGGCGCTATGAGGAACAGGACAGAGTCCATGCCCTCAAATTGCTTATAGCTACTGTGTACAGACAGAAAAGGAAACTATACTCTGTGTAATTAAACCAATATTTACCTTCCCATATTCTGTCTTCTACATATGTTGTAGTGAAATGAAATAAGAGAAACACTGAGCAGTGTTGGCTTATATTTCAATGGTATTCAAGACCCTGATAAATAAGTCAGGATTTAGGGGGATCAGGACATGAGAGGGGGAACTGAAAAACAAAGATAATTTACCAATGTATACTTACAAATTAAAACACTTGAATAACTAGGATTTTATGACTAACTACAATAAATCTAATTATTCTTTACAACTATTAAGTGGCATGAAATAGGTTGACCATATTTTCTTGGAAGAGCGATCAGTTTTACCCTCCAGATCCACTTCTGACTGAAGCTCAAAGTTGCTGTAAACAATTTGGCTGTAGTAGAGAGTAGTCTTGTTACGCCACTAAAGTCTTGTTATGCCACTTTTGCCACAGAGTCTGGACCAGATGGTATATGCATAACACGAAAAGTGACAATGACCAGCTCTGATGTGTGCATGTGTATGTGGTGTGAGCATGTGAGAGAGTCCATATGTCCACAGGCCATATGACTCTTGGGCCGGAAGTTATCGTTATGTAAGACTTCCAATCTGTATCAGCATAAATAAGTCGTTCTTTCAACTCATGGGTACCTCTCTGTCCTGTATGTCAGGCTGGTGTCAGGTTATCTTGTTTCTGCTCTCTGATGAACAGACACGTAGATTCTTAAAGCTGGAAGGGAGGGATTCCCTTGTGGCACAGTGGTTAAGAATCTGCCGGCCAATACAGGGGACATTGATTTGAGCCCTGGTCTGGGAAAATCCCACATGCCGCGGAGCAACTAAACCCGTGCGCCACAACTACTGAGTCTGTGCTCTAGAGCCCACGTGTCACAACTCCTGAAGCCCGCACGCACCTAGAGCCCGTGCTCTGCAACAATAGAAGCCACCACAACGAGAAGCCCGCGCACGCAATGAAGAATACCCCCCGCTCGCCGCAACTAGAGAAAGCGCGCGCGCAGCAACGAAGATCCAACACAACCAAAAATAAATAAATAAAATAAATAAATTTATAAAATAAAATTGGAAGGGCTTTTCGAAGTTAGCTAGCACAATCGCCTGCACAGAGAAGGATTCTCTCCTACAGTCTCCTAAATAAGATGATTATTCAGCCTTCACTTGAATGAACACTTCCAATGATGAGGAGCTCTTATCCTCACAAAGAAATACACCCCAATTTTGGATGGTTCTGACTTTTAGGATGTTCCCCCTTAGTTTTGGTCAAAGTCTTCCTCTCTGAAACTTCCTTAGTTATGATTTTGAATGTCTGTTGTATGACCTGGATCCTTCTACTTCAGGACAGTGTATCATGTATATGAAGACCATTAACTCCCAATGGAGTCTTATTTTTTTCCAGTTGGAACATTCCAAAGTCTCCTTCAGTGAATCCTTTTGTTTGCTTTGTAGAGAAATAACCTCTCCCCTCTTCCCACTCATTGTGTATTAAACTCCTTGAACCCGTGGATCCTGGAAGTTCTGCTTCCTTGGACTTCCACAAAGTCTAATACACCCTGTCTGAGGAAAGTCTCATTCTTCTTATTAGTTCCAGTTGTACAATTTTGAGTTCTTCTCTTGATCCTCTTTGTCTTATTTTTCTTCTCAGCATTCTTATCACACAGGCATTATTGTGCATCGAGTACTGAATCATTTTCCTTATCTTTGCTCCTTTGCAGTTATTGTCACTCTGCATTCCTTCTTGGATTATTTCCTCCATTATCCTTTGAAAATTTTTAACTTCTTCATAATCTGCAGAAAAAAGAGGTATCTTTAGTGTCTTTTCTTTCTCCTCCAGCTGTAAAACCGGATTATATTTGCAGCCCATGAGTTCAAAAAGACCAAGAACAATGTAAAGTCTTATATTCACTCTCATTTTGCTTGGATGTTGTCTACGCAACTAGATTCATGTGTGAGACTCTGAGTATAGATGATTTGTCGAGTGTCTATCACTACTAAAGTCTCTGGGTATGCAGTTTGTTGATGTGGGCTTAACAGTAGTTGCTTCTATGGGTAGTTTAAATTTTACCTCCAAAGTATTTCAACCTCATGGCTCTCATTTTCCTCTCGATAGCTATAGCATTTTACTTTCTACCATAGAATGTAATCACATAAACTTTGGTACTGCTCATTGTCAAGAAGGAACAGAATATGAGAGAGGGCATGTCCTTGACATTCCTTCCCTTTGTTTTGCAGATTAAGAGACAGAATCTCAGGGAGAATATTTGGCTCATCCAAGGTTACATCATTAGTTGAGCAACTGGTCAGATACTGTTTCTGCTAGACCACTTAGCTAGCTAACTCTCTTGACTTTAGTAGAGAAGGAGGCTTAAACTGTAATATTTCCGACCTCTGTTGTGTGCATGTGTATGTGTGTGTGTGTGTGTGTGTGTGTGTGTGTTCATCTTTTCCCTTTTGCCACCTAGCACATTGCCTGATATACGGTAAGTTCTCAATAAAAGCTGGTTAACAAATGGTTAAAGTTTTGTTTTTTTTCCTTTTGAAAGTTGGGAAGATGTTTAAGGGGAAGAGACCATATTGAGTAATGAGGAATTAAGTGTAACTAGGGAAGTTGTATCTTGGGAGAGAGAGACTGTGAGTTTGTTCAGAGATAGACAAAGCATCATACTGGGTGCCATGGTGCCTACAAAGCATGTGTAACTCAGTCCCTGATCTCAGTGAGTTTATAATGAGAGGAATATAGTTGGCACTATACAAGTGGGATAAAAATAGAGACAAGACTGCATTGTATGAAAAAAAAATTAACTTCCAGTCCAAGAGAGAATATGTCAAGATCAATGAGGAGCTCAGAGAAGGGAAGATAATAGAGGGCTTACTATTATGTTGTTCTTGTTGGAAGGGTGGTGAGTATGAGGAAGGAAGGGAGGCCAGATGGAAAGCGAGAAACAGGTGTGCTCCAGAACAGTATTATCCATTTAGTTCCAGCCACGAGTGGCAAACAGACCACAAACCCACAGTCAGCTTAAGTTCCTGAGATGGAAGAGATTAAGAATGTAAAAAAAGGGAAAAAGAGTTTATTGGGCACCTACTATACATTAATTCCTGAGTACCTGCTCCATGGCAGGCCGTGTGTTAGGTGTTGGGGATTCAGCAATGATCAAGGGAGATGCTCTCTCTGCTTTTGTGGAACATAAATTCAAGTGCCGGTCAGGCCGTGTGCTAGGAACCAGCTATTCCAGGTCCTGGTTTCCCTGTTTAATGGGTTTTGCAGTAGCTTCTTTCCCTCCACCCAGCACCGGCCTTCTGCCGAGTCTCTGTCTTTCCCAGGCCTGGTTCTATCCTCTGTGAGCATGCTGGGATCCCCACGGATTGGTGACACCACCCGCCATTGGATGCATTGCTCGATGCACATGCCTGTAGTTGCTGCTGAGTGAAGTCCTGGCAAAAGGAGCTCAATCCTTCATTTAACTTCAGAACTTCTGCTTCCCTTTGAAAATGTCTGACTGATATAGTTATTGAGAAACCTCAGCCTGAAAAGATCCTAAAGCTTAGAAAAGAGGTGCCCACGTGTGTTTGCTGTCAAACACAAATCACTGTCAACTCTCCTCTTCACTTCCTTTTCTGGTGGAGGCACCACGTATTAGAGGGTTCAGGGCATGGGGTTGGCGTGGTGTAGAAAGGGCACCTCCCTGGCCCTAACCCCCATCTGCCCTAAGTGCCATGTTCCCTAACCACCAGGGACAGCTTTGGAGCAGTGGAGTCACACGGCCTGAGAGCTGTAAGGGGCAGGGGAGCCAGGTTTGCAGAGTATGTGCGTGGGCCTTTTTTCCGGTCTCTGTGGAGGATTGCTCGTGTGCATGTCCTTCACCATAATTTGACACATGCCAACATCAAACAACTATCTGATGGGGCCTCTGATCAGTCACGCACCATTTTACAGAACGTGGGTTGACTAGGGACTCTTTATGGTGAGCTGAACAGCTTAGTTCTTGCTTCAAGGAGTGGGCCTTGTAGGGTCTGCCAGGTTCCCCTGAGTATTTGCCCTTTGGCTTTGGGGAAGCCCCGAGGGAGAAAGTCCTTTCCATGTCGCCACAGCTCCTTCCCTTCTGATGAATGCTTGCTCTTCTGCTTGGCGGATGCGTCCCAGAGCCCTGGGGGGAGACCAGCCTCCTTTCTGTGGAGACCTTTGGCTGGACTCCTCTGGCTCTCCTAGAGGTGAGAGACCGCGGTTCCTGCAGCCTCAGGCCTGGCACCAGCTTGTCTCTGGTGGATGCAGGACCCTGATCTCCAACCTCACTCCAGCCAGGGCCTCTGTGTCCCAGAGTGACCTCGCGGGCTCTCCCTCCGACTGGCTCTTCACAGCCCCTGCCGTCGTCAGTGATTTTCGTTCTAGACATGAGCCAGTGGATTCCTGAAAGGGGTGTGTGGGCTCCTCTCACCATCTCTGCCCTGGCCTCGGTCTGGCGGCACTCTCCTCTGTGGTCTGGGCAGGGAATGATGATGAACCCGGGCTGCCCGTTGGTTTTGTTTTGTGATATTTAAAGCAACCTAAGCGCTCATTACTGTAATACAGTATGTGCCTGGGCTGGAGGGGGGAACAGCATCCCTCCTGGATCAGGGGCGGTTCTGCGATGTTGCGGTGAAGAGCCTGGGAAAGTGCTTGGAGCCATGGCTGATCGAGTTCAAGCACCAGGGCTGAGAGGGGCCGCAGAGCTCCCCCACTCTCGCTCATCCCAGGCCCCTTATTTGAACCAGGAGGGAGCTGAGCCCGTTCGGGGAAAGAGATCGCTCAGGCAGTAACGTGGTTAGCGGCAGAGCTGAGACTAGAACTCGGGTCCTGAGGTGGGTTTGCTGATAGTGCGTGCAGCTTCTGCCCTCCTCATTAGTTCAAGATCCATTTGAGGCCCTGAACTTAACTTTGTATTTGTAATTTTATATTATATTTCTTAATAAAATGGCCCCTTCCAATGGTCTAAGCTTCAAGAGCCACAGAAGCATCTGCCCCCGCCCAGACCTTTCTACTACACTGAACTGCCTGTGTGTGTGAGGGGAAGGGGCAGATGTGAACACTGAGCTGTCCCAGTGCTATGATGCCAAACACAGCTCTGAGCTCAGGTACCTGAGAGGCTCCAGGTCAGCCAATGAGAAACAAGGAGCACAAGTTGGAGGCGGGTGCATTGGATCCTGCAATCCCACTCCTGGGCGTATATCTGGAGAAAATTCTAATTACAAGAGATGCATGCACCCCAGTGTTCATAGCAGCACTGTTTACAATATCCAAGACATGGAAGCAACCTAAATGTTCATCTACAGATGCGTGGATAACGAAGATGTGGTACATATATACAATGGACTATTACGTAGCCATAAAAAGGAATGAAATAATGCCATTTGCAGCTACATGGGTGGACCTAGAGGTTATCATCCTAAGTGAAGTCCGTCAGAGAAAGATGAATATCATATGATATCACTTATATGTGGAATCTGAAATATGATACAAATGAACTTATTTACAAAACAGAAACAGACTCACAGACATAGAAAACGAACTTATGGTTACCAAAGGGGAAAGGAGATGGGGGGGATAAATTAGGAGTATGGGATTAGCAGATACAAACTACTATATATAAAATAGATAACCAACAAGGTCCTACTGTATAGCACAGGGAACTATATTTAATATCCTGTAATAAACCATAATGGAAAAGAATATGAAAAAGAATATATACATATACATATATATGTGTGTGTGTGTGTGTGTGTATCTGAACCACTTTGCTGTACACCAGAAACTCACACAAATTGTAAATCAACTCTACTTTAATTTAAAAAAGAGGTGGAGGCAGGTAGGGACTGCCTCCAGAAGACAGACTCACTTGCTGGCAATGTGATAGAAATCTCGCAAATAGAGGAGAGCTGAGCATACCTTTGTGCCCGAAGAGAATGTCCAATTGAACAGGACTGGGTGGGGAGAATGTGGCAGCATCCAACCCCTAAACCTCATCAACCATCCCATAAGTAACCATATATTGAAAGCTGTTGCATTTGCTACTTGTGTGATCTTGGGCAAATTATCGACACTCTGTGTCTCCATCTTCTCATCTGCAAAATGAGGATAACAATAATAAAAACCTCAGAGAGTTGTTTTGAGGGCCAAATGAGAAAATTCATACTGCCTGGTATATAATACGTGCTCCAGAAGTATTTATTATTGCTCTCATAAGCACTGAGAGATGAGAAATATTCTTGCCCTTCAGGAGCTCACAGTTTTACTGAGGAGACAAGATTTTCACAGACATATACAAGCACAACGAGGAAGCAATGTAAGTCACTGTATGGTATCTGCTAAGCTACGGAGTATAGATGTGATGGAGTCGAGAGAGGAGACTCCATTATGACCTGGAAGAAGTGCCAAAGAGGAGATAAGAGACTAGTTGAAAAAGCTGGCGCACTCCATATCTCAGCTGTTAGCAGTGAGATGGATGGGCAACTGCCACTCCTGGATTCTAAGGACCCCTCTGGTCATCCATTCATCCACCCAACACATTCACTGATTATCTCTAGACTCTGCACTGGGAATTCAAAGAAGGCATGAAAACGTGCCTCCCTACAGGAGCTTACACAGTCTAGCTAGGGAAGGAGCATGCAGAGAAATATTGCAACTAACAGATGTTACATTCATATCTATTTATATCTCCAAGCCAATCATCTGAGCCCAAAGGTGGGATGGGGCAAGTCAGACAGGTGTTTAGAACAAGAGTTTGAAGGAAAGCATGGATCTACTTGGTGAAAAGGGGCAACTCAAAAGCCATGAGGTCTTATTCAAAGAGCTGGTAGGTGTGAGTCTTTCTGCAGGAGAGGTGGAGTTGACTAGAACATTCTGAGACTGAGACTGGGGAAGCTTTGAGGCCAGGATTGGGCAGGCTTTTGGTCTCCCACTTGGCCCTGGCAATGTAGGGTCTTTGAGCTGGGCTAGGAATTGGAGAGGGTTAGGCCTGGCAGGTTGGAGAGAGGAGGCTCTTTACACATCAAGAGTAAGTGCCAGGGGCTTCCCTGGTGGTGCAGTGGTTGAGAATCTGCCTGCTAATGCAGGGAGCACAGGTTCGAGCCCTGGTCTGGGAAGATCCCACATGCCGTGGAGCAACTAGGCCCGTGAGCCACAACTACTGAGCCTGCGCGTCTGGAGCCTGTGCTCCACAACAAGAGAGGCCGTGATAGTGAGAGGCCCGCGCACTGCGATGAAGAGTGGCCCCCGCTTGCCGCAACTAGAGAAAGCCCTCTCACAGAAACGAAGACCCAACACAGCCAAAAATAAATAAATAAATAATTAAAAAAAAAAAAAGAGAGTAAGTGCCAGACACTGGTGATGCAAAGGGAAACTTCCTGAAGTCAGATGAAGTCTGCAGATGTTTCATAGCCTTAAATAAACTTATATTTTCTGCACCTCTTGGTTCAGAGGCTGCCAGTGAAAGTAACATAGAAGCGAATGTCCAGCTAGCAACGTGAAGGAAGCATGAAGTAGAAATGGTTAGAGGCTAAACTTCTCTTCATCAGTGACATTATTATTTGGGCAAGGATTGCAGGAGCTGCAGGTGCAGAGGGAATGACTTGCTTGAAGAAAAGGGTAGCATCCAGGAAAGGAATCACAGACACTTGGTCCTAACCCAACTGCTGAATGAAGTTTTCAGGCTCTGGGATTTGGGCAGGAACTCCTGAGCTGTATTTGTCCAAGGTCTTGGGGCCCATGAGCCTTCACTCTTAGTGTGTATATGTCCTAATGCCAATAGCTGCATAATACCCCGTCTTCCACTTTGCTCTGCTATTCCTAAACTCAGAGCAAAATGAGAAGATTAAATTTATCACTACTGCTCCATGTCCTTGCCCTGCTTGTTTTTTCTAAGGCTTTTGAGTCTAAAAAGACCTTCCAAGTCCCTGAGAGGGTCTACAAGGTGTCAGAGCCTGGCAGTGATGGCAAATAAGCTGGTCAGCTCTGATTTCCTCTCTTTCTCTTTTTCTCTCTCAACCTTGAAGGTCTTCGTGAACCTTTGTCTCTTTCATTGGCCAGACCATTCAAACGTTGCAATTTTTCATGATTCCTTATTTTGTATTTTTCCTTCTTGGTCTTTCCTAAAGTCTATTTGTCCAGGTCCACTTGTACATCTCCTCCTCTATCACACCATCCCTGCAGCCATGGCCTGCCGTGAACTGGCGTGCCTGCTATCTTTGTTTTTCCAAATGTTCACGTGTGCCAGCCATGTAAATCTGCTGATGCTTTTTTGTTGTATTACCTCCAGGTGACCCAACCTATCCTGGGCTCACAATAGATGCCCAATATATACATGTCACCTTGACTACTGATCTTTTTTTCTTCCTGTGCACCATTCTATTCATAATACCGCTACTAATGGCTAAATCTTTTTTTTTGTTGTTAACATCTTTATTGGAGTATAATTGCTTTACAATTGTGTGTTAGTTTCTGCTTTATAACAGAGTGAATCAGCTATACATATACATGTATCCCCATATCTCCTCCCTCTTGAGTCTCCCTCCCACCCTCCCTATCCCACCCCTCTAGGCGGTCACAAAGCACCGAGCTGATCTCCCTGTGCTATGTGGCTGCTTCCCACTAGTTATCTATTTTACATTCGGTAGTGTGTATATATCCATACCACTCTCTCACTTCGTCCCAGCTTACCCTTCCCCATCCCCGCGTCCTCAAGTCCATTCTCTACGTCTGTCTGCATCTTTATTCCTGTCCTGCCCCTACGTTCTTCATAACCATTTTTTTTTTTTAGATCCCATATATATGTGTTAGCATACTAAATCTTAATAAGTACTTACTATCTCCCAGGCACCGGTGCTTTAAGTCCTTTATATGCATCATGTCATTTAATTTTAATTGTGACACCATTTTCTACTTTTCCACATATTTCGTACTTTCCAGATCTATAGAAAAGTGTCCTTTTTTTTTAAGATTCCACACATAAGCATTATCATACAATATTTCTCTTTCTCTGTCTGACTTACTTCACTCAGTATGACAATCTCTAGGTCCATCCGTGTTGCTGTGAACTTATGGTTACTGGTGGGGGGGGGAAGGTGTGGGGAGGGATAGTTATGGGGTTTGGGATTGACATGTATACACTGCTATATTTAAAATGGACAACCAACAAGGACCTACTGTATAGCACAGGGAACTCTGCTCAATATTCTGTAACAACGTAATTGGGTAAAGAATTTGAAAAAGAATAGATATGTGTTTATGTATAACTGAATCACTTTGTTGTACACCTGAAACTAACAACATTGTTAATCAACTATACTACAATATAAAATAAAAAGTTAAAAAAAATTAACATTGTGCCCAGCAAAAAAAGAAAAGAAAAGTGTCTTTCAACCCAGAGGTTTATTAGTTTCTGGCTGTTTTAGAAGTGCTTGACCTGTATCATTGCTGAAAATGTTCACTACAGAATATGGTTGCAAAGGCCTAAAAGGTGAAATCCTTGCTTCCTCGTTCAGCTGATGGTTTCAGAGAAGGTGAGGGATCTCTCTTCTCTTCGTGGCAAGAGCACTGGTGTTAACCCTCATATACAGGATTCTCTGAATACGTTAAGGGAAAGACACTAGGTTTCTTTGCTGAAAGGGCAGTTGCTGGCTGGTGTCTGGGAATGTGGATCCAAGTGTCTCCCTGGAGTTCCTCCTGCAGGGAACTGGAAGCAGTGTTCATTGGCATCACACCGAATCTCTTCTGAGGTTCAGGAGGGTTTCCTATGGCTGGATGACATCGAATGTATTCGTGTCCCAGAGGTGCTTCAAACCCATGTTCATTGGGCCTGTGCACATTAGTAAACATCCTGATAGACTCATGTGTTCTTAAGAGAGCAGCACGGCCATGGGCCCCAAGAATAGGGCAGCCCTGGTGGAAACGGCATGACTGGAACAAGTTCTTGGCCCTCGCGGCTTTGGGAGGTTGGATTGGAAGGTCGTGGGGGCGTGTGTGCTCTCTCACGTGGGAACAGAACAGCACTCGATCTAGCAGTGTGATCACATCACTGTCCCCCAAGACATGGCCACCACCCTTCTCTCCTCAGCCCCATGCTGGTTTCTGCTGTGCTGGCTCATAGTTAAGTGCATGAGTCTTTCATGACTTCTGAAGGACTGTACATAAAGGGTCAAGTCACTTTCTCCAGAGGCAGCATCACTCAGGATGTACCCAGCAAGGTTTAGTGTGCTTGTCAAAGGCGAGGAGTTTGTATTGTTGTTCTTGCCTGTTTTATTACCATTGAAATGACCTGCCAATCAACCGGCACCCACTGTGTAGGTGTCAGCTGATATAAATATAAGGAGATGGATGGGGGAGGCATGCTTTTTGCCCCTAACTTGCAAATTTATTGAGGAGACAAGGCCTAGGCACAGTAAAAATAAAATAGAAATACAAATATACGTGGACATTTGTGAGCCGGGCATTGTTCTAAGTACTTCCTGTGTAATAACTCATTCCACCCTCACGACATTCTACAGGAGCACGTGCCATTATTGCCCTCATTTTACAGGTGAGGAAACAGAGAGGCCAAGGTTCAGGAGTGTGTGTGGCCAGGTCTACACACCTGGTGCAGGAGGAGACAGGATTCAAAGCCAGCAAGTCTGGCTTTGGCCACGGTGGCTGAGAAGGACTAGCCAGAGAGCTAGTCCTACCTCTGGGGTAGGGGCCCAGGTGCAATAGGAAGGGGGGATCCAGTGAGTAAGATGCCACTTCTGCATTCACCGCCAAGCCCTCAAGGGAAAGGCATCTTGTACGTGTAGACGGTTAGTCTTTCAACTCACTTCTGGGTTTAATGAGAGAGCTGTGTCTCCTGCTTACCATTGTTTCCATCTGACCCCTTTACTGTGTGGCCTAAGTCTTTGTTCTAGGCTTTGAGGCAATGGACAGATTGGTGATAAGTAAAAACTTGGCAATGTTCAAAACCCAACACTTACGTTTGCAGGAGGCTGTGCCTTACTTACCCAAGGAGGTTTTTCCAGTTATTGCTTGCCGTGTAATAAATCACCTCACAACTTAGTGGCTTAACACACAACAATCATGTTATTGTTATCATCACTCATGTTTCTGAGGTGACTGGCCTCAGCTAGGCTGTCTTGCCCAGGGTCTCTCCTGTGGTTGCCACAGTTGGTGGCTGGGACCAGAGTCACCAGGAAGCCTTCCCCACTCACAAGTGTGAGAGTTTCTGCTGCTGTCTGCAGGGACCTCAGCAACGGTATTGGCCAGAAGACCTGCACATGGCTTCTCCACATGGCCTGGCTTCCCTCACCACATGGCAGTGGGTTCCCAGGGCAAGTCTAAGAGAGAGAGAGAGAGAGAGAGAGAGCCCAGTGGATGTGTATCACCTTCTGGGACCTAGCTCTGGAGTTTCACAGCCATCACTTTCACTGTATTCATTTTGTTAGAAGCGAGTCACTCAGTAGAGCTTGTATTCAAGAGAAAGGAAATTAGATGTCTCCATGGGAGAGTGTCAGAGAATTTGTGGACACATTTGAAAACCATCACAGAGATTTTCCAAATAACTTCACTCCGGTTTAAAGAAATCAGTTACTGAGATGGGCAGGGCCTAAAGAAGGTGTGTGAGCTCAGAGTTTAAGGAAAGAAGAACAGGAGGTTGGGCCAGGGAGAGGCAGTGTCACCAGAGAACCAGTGCTAACCTGGGTGACCAGAGGCCTGGCCCTGCCTCTGACCAGCTGTTGGCCATGTGGAGGCCTCTCTGCTTTGGGGGCTGCCCTACCTTCCTCACCTTTAACCACAGAGGATTGAGAAAGATGTGCACTCAGTTACCTTCAAGCTTTCGTGGCGGTGGGTCTATACTTTTGAGGACTAACATCTTTATTTCATAACCTCCAAAACCCTCCAACCGTAGGCCTTCCTGCTGACCTCACTGTGCTCGGTAGTGGTGCAGGCAGCCCTCTGATCATCAGCGCATGTGTCAGGGGTCTGAGGAGCCTGGGGTAGAGGGTGGGATGCAGAAAGAAAATGAGAGGGGCTGGGTGGGACAGATGCCCAAGTGTGGGATAGTGGAAGTCAGGGGTGGGAGTGAAATATCCTCATGGAGAGCCCGGGGCTGCTAGAGCTCAGTGAGGTTAAATGAGCTGCCCGAGGTCTTAGCAGGCCCAGGGATACTGAGCTTCTAGCAGCCCCTTTTGTGTTTGGAAAATGCCCTGCCTTCACTTTGTATTTACTCTCCTTCCTCCTCCCACTAATCTCCTGACGGCGTTAGATTTGACATCCCTAGTGCTTATACTATAGAAAGGATAACAGGCAAATGATGCCACACTGTGGATGTTTCGTGGTCCATTCTGCCCCCGGCAGGGGTTGTGTCTTCTGTGACAGTGATTTCGCTCAGCGACCTCTCCTCTTCCTGGATGGTGAGTGAGAGGATGAGATAGCTGTCTGGCTCTTTCCCCCCAACCCTCCACCGCTTTGGCAAACTCTAGTTGCCTCCAAAAAAGGTGAAAAGAGTGAGGAAAGCAAAGCGCTCTTCTAACAAAGGCAGGAGCAGAGCTTGCTGTTGCATCCTCCTCTGAGCAGTGAAGGTCACCTTGGGTCAGCCTTTGTGCTTAAACACTTACAGATTGGGCCAGTCTGGGCCTTTGGCTCAGCACTGAGCAGCTACATTTTGAGAAGCAAGAGATTGGGACTCCCAGAGGAAAGCTGGGAATGAGAAAGACATCAACAAATCCTTGGGAATCAAGATAAAACATGAGGGTGTTTGGTACAGCGATGGTGTGTGTGTGTGTGTGTGTGGGTGTGTGGGTGTGTGGGTGTGTGTGTGTGGGTGGGTGTGTGGGTGTGGGTGTGTGGGTGTGGGTGTGTGGGTGTGTGGGTGGGTGTGTGGGTGTGGGTGTGTGGGTGTGTGTGTGTCGGTGTGGCTCATCTTCTGCCAAAACCAAGCTCATTTCTGCATATTTGTTTGCTGAGTATTAAATACTCCAAAGATTGCTCTTTCTATTTGTTGAATCTGAAATGAAAAATGACTCAGCAGAGAGGAAAACAAGCCTTGAATGCCCTGAATGGCCTCTGAATGAAAATCTATGGCTGTAAAGCATGTGGCTCTTCTTCTCCCCACCAAGTCCTTCAACACACACGCAAGCACAAGTGCCACACACAGTTGTGCACACACCGCACCTCGAATCGGCTCCAGTTTGACCCAGGTCCCTTTATCTCATTTCCCTTCCCACTCCAGCCTTTCCAGGGCCCTACCCCTTCCTGTAGGAAGATCTGTCCGAGTTTAGGTGGAGGGACCCTGGCTGCAGGCCACAGCTGATTTTCCAGAAGGGCAGGCACTTCCTATTTTGCCCCTTTCATGGGCTCAGTGTGAAGATCCCTCAGGAAAATCTGAGACTTTTTATTCTTCGGCAAAGTGGTGGGCACCTCAGATTGTCTCTAGCTTTTGGACCTGGAAAGTTGGATTGTCTGGGGAAAATGACCATCTGCCAAATCAGATGTGCCCTGCTTTGTATAGAAACTGTATTCCTGAAAAGTTGAGTACAGACTGGATTTAGGTATACTGAATCATATTCTGAATTACTGGAAGGATTTGCTGTCAAAGGAACCCAGCCGTGGATCCCTTTGTGAAGTGAAGAATTATTGTGTAATGTGGAGACTCCCTCAATGATTTATGAGTTTGGTGAGTAGATGGAACATTATACTGAATGTTATTTTAAATGTATTGTGTGGAAACTTGTTATTCAAAGGTACCCAGCTCTGAAGGCTTGTTCAAAGAATTATTCTGTAATGTGGATAAACATTGCATGATTTATGAGCTTGGCAAGTTCAGACATTTCTTAAAGTGGGATATACCTCTAGCACTGCTTCAGAGAAAGAGGTGGTTTTTGTTAATAATCAGACCTGGGGGAAAAATGAGAGCTCTACTATCTGTAAGTTACAGTCACTTCAAAGGGGCTTGGGAGAAACAAAGAACTAAAGTTTTCCGTTTTGTTAAGGCAAGAAATCCAAAGGGTTGCCTGCTTTGCTTACTTTCCTTATCACCGAAGGAGAATGATGGGGCTATTTTTCCAAATAAATGCAGTTAACTATTATAGCAACACTTATAAAAGTGTTTCTTTTTATATTTAAATCTATATCATCTATCTACCTCTCTATCTATCATGTGTCTATTATCTCTCTCTCTCTCTCTTTCTCTCTCTATTTATCTATCTACCATCTATCAGTCCTATAGTAAAAAACAGACACTGTAGTAGGGCTTGTGTTTTGGAACACAGAAAGCTGTTGCTCCACTAGTACAGAGAGCCTCATACCCTGAGATGTCTGGGTGTCTGAGTTAGGTGAGAGACCTTAGCTTCCTGCTCACCCTTTCTTACTCAGCAGTTCAAAAGTCATTTCAGCGCTCATCTCCCAGGGTTCGCAGCTCTATCCTCACTCACTCTCCTATTTGAGCACTAGAGTAGAGCTTATTACTAAGGATGTGGTCTGACTTTCCCCCACTCCAGCTTTATTGAGATATAATTGACATATAACATTATGTAAGTTTAAGGTGTACAGTGTGTTGATTTGATACACTTATATATTGCAAAATGATGATCACCATAGCATTAACTAACACTTTCATCCTGTCCCATAATTACCATTTCCTTTTTGTAGTAAGAACATTTAAGATCTACGCTTTGGTACAAAATATAGTATTATTAGCTATCATCACTATGCTGTGCATTAGATCCCCAGAACTTATTCATCTTACAACTGGAAGTTTGTACCCTTTGATCAATATCTCTCCATTCCACCCCACCCCCAGCCCCTGGTAACCACCACTCTACTTTCTGATTCTCTGAGTTCGGCTTTTTTAGATTCCACATATAAGTGATAGCATAAAGTAGGAAATGGTCTGACTTTTTAAGGCAGCTGGAAAAGAGGAGTTTGGTACTGCCTCAGCTGTGTATAACCTGGAGCTGCAGGAGACACAGGACTGACCAGGAGCGAGCCCTATCTGTGTGAAGTCTGCACAGAATGGGATGGTATCAGGCAGGATGTGCTGATGACTCGCTCTTAAACCATGATGTGGCCCTGGCTGTGTTTCAGAAAGAGGCCTTTGAAGCTCACCCAAGTACAGAAATAACTTGTAAGAAGTTTTTTGTTTTTTGTTTTTAAATGATGTTTAATTTTATTTATTTATTTATTTATTTTTGGCTGTGTTGGATCTTCGTTTCTGTGCGAGGGCTTTCTCTAGTTGCGGCAAGTGGGGGCCACTCTTCATCGCGGCGTGCGGGCCTCTCATTATCGCGGCCTCTCTTGTTGCGGAGCACAGGCTCCAGACGCGCAGGCTCAGTAGTTGTGGCTCACGGGCCTAGGTGCTCCGCGGCATGTGGGATCTTCCCAGACCAGGGCTCGAACCCGTGTCCCCTGCATTGGCAGGCAGACTCTCAACCACTGAGCCACCAGGGAAGCCCCAACTTGTAAGAAGTTTGATTCTAGGTTCTTTTAAAAAAAATTCCTGATAATTTCTGGCTGTGGCTGTCACACTCCCATCTGCCTAACCTTCCATTTACTTCCTGGTTTTTCTGATGGCTTTGACCCATGGCCTGTCTAAACCTGGTGTGGGCAGTCCTGAGATGGAGAGTCAATCATCTCCCATCGGATCTGGGAGGTCCTGAGTCATGGCTCCTTTGGAGTCAGTTTGGAGTGTTCATCCAGCTTGGCTAGGGCAGGGGATTTTGACTGTGAAGTGGGAAGTGGGGTTTTCATTACACAGGACGTATCCTCTCTGAGCTACATAGTCATTGACATTCCTTGGAAACTATTGGGCTGTGGGTGAAGTAACACTGGCCGTGGAGTCAGAGGAACTGGAAGAGTTTTAACTCTGTCTCTAGTTTTGTGACCCAGGCAAGTTAGAATTAATCTGATTTTGATGTAGAGAGAAGCAAGATCTCTAACCTTAAATGACTCACAGTCTGGCTTGAAAGACAGAGAGAACTGTAATTCAGCATGGCGAGTGGGAACCAGCAGCCAGACCAGGTAAGTCTGCCTAGGCTGTGGGTGAAGTGACTTAGGGGCTCACTTTACTGCTTTGTAAAGGCAGGTGGTAATCTCTCCTTTCAGGCTTATTGTAAGGCTTGATGATTATGTATTTGTAGGTATGTACTAAGGGGCAGGCGTTCTAAAAAAAGACAGGTATAAGTAGCAACTCTCAACCTTTTTTTCTTTTGCTTCTCTATTTATCTGCAAGATATACTAATCAATAATATCTCTCAATACTGCAAGTGATTCTCAAAATATAAGACAGGTTCACCCAATACCTTGAACCTGTGGGATATGCATGGTTGGTTGGAAAGCACCCTCGAGATTCTGATAGACTGCCCCCAGGAATTTTTTTTTGTCAGAGAAACCAATGTGAATGACATTAACAGGGAACATATTTTCTTTGTTAAAATCAAAACATCGCAAATAAGGCTAGAGTTTCCCTTTGATCACCATTTCCAATCTCCCCTGCCAAACACTGTGATCTCTGAGGGAACTACTATTATCAGCATTTGCCTTCTAAGGTTCCTTGCTCTATCCTCACATACCAACCTATTTGAGCACTAGAGTGTGCACTAGATTAAAGCTTGTTATCAGCATGGTGTTTAACTTTCTAGATCGTTTATGTATATATAAATGTATGTGAATGTGTGTGTATATATCCATAAAAGTATATAGTGTGCTTCATATAAATCTTGAAACCTGCTTGTTCACCTAAAAACCATGTCATGGACATCTAACCATGCAATTACATGTGGCTCTAACTCATACTTTTAAGCTATTGCATAGTATTTCATAGCAGGAATATGCCACAGTTTATAGTACTCCCTTATTGATAGAAATTTTTCCAAGTTTTGTTATTTAAAAAAAATATTGTACCCACAGTGTTCGAGGGTTCCAATTTCTCCACACTCTTGTCTACATTTATTGTCCTTCATTTTTTTTTCTTTTTTGATAATAGCCATCATGACAGATGTGAGGTGATATCTCATTGTGGTTTTGATTTGTACCTTCTGATGATTAGCAGTGTTGAGCATTTTTTCATATATCTGTTGGCCATTTGCATGTCTTCTTTGGAGAAATGTCCATTCAAGTCCTTAGCCCATTTTAAGGAATTTTATTAGGTTTTTTTTGTTTGTTTTTGTTTTTTTGTTTGTGTGGGTGTTTCTTTTTTTTTCTTTTTTGCTATTGAGTTATATGAGTTCCTTATATATTTTGGATATTAATCACTTATTATATTGTTTGCAAACATTTTCTCCTTTTCTGTAGGTTGCCTTTTCATTCTGTTGATTGTTTGCTCTGCAAAAGCTTTTTGGTTTGAGGTAGTTTCACTTGTTTATTTTTGTTTGTGCTGCCAGAACATTTGGAGTCATATCAATGTAGTCATTTCCAAGGCCACTGTCATGAAGCTTTTCCTCTGTGTTTTCTTCTAGAAGTTTAACGTTTCAGGTCTTACATTTAAGTCTTTAATTCACTTTGAGTTGATTTTTGTGTATGGTGTAAGATAAGGGTTCAATTTCATTCTTTTGCATGTGGGTACCTAGTTTTCTAAATACAATTTATTTAAGAGTCTCATTTTCCCCCATTATATATTTTTGGCATCCTTCTTGAAGATCAGTTGGCCACAGCCTCTATGGAAAATAGTATGGAGATTCCTCAAAAATTAAATACAGAACTACCACATGATCCAGCAATCCCACTTCTGGGTATTTATCCAAGATAGTTAAAATCAGAATCTTGAAGAACTATTAGCACTCCCATGTTCATTGTAGCATTATTCACAATAGTCAATATGTGGAAATAAACTAAATGTTGACAAATGAATGGATAAAGAAAATGTGGCTTCTACATACAATGGAATATTATTTAGCCTTAAAAAAGCAAATTTTGCAATATACAACAACATGGATGAACCTTGAGGACATTATGTTAAGGGAAATAAGTCAGTCACAGAAAGACAAATAGTACATGATACCAATTATGTCAAATTCATAGAATTAATGAGTGGAACAGTGGTTGCCAGGGGCTAAGGGGAGGAGGAAATGGAGAGTTAATCAACAGGCAAAAAGTTTCAGTTAAGCAAGATGAGTAGGTTCCGGAGATCTGATGTACAACATTATACCTATAGTCAACAATAATGTGTTGCACACTTAAAAATTTGTTGAGGCATGAATGGATTAAATGCTCCAACCAAAAGACACAGGCTTGCTGAATGGATACAAAAACAAGACCCATATATATGCTGTCTACAAGAGACCCACTTCAGACCTAGGGACACATACAGACTGAAAGTGAGGGGATGGAAAAAGATATTCCATGCAAATGGAAATCAAAAAAAGCTGGAGTAGCAATACTCATATCAGATAAAATAGACTTTAAAATAAAGAATGTTACAAGAGACAAGGAAGGACACTACATAATGATCAAGGAATCAATCCGAGAAGAAGATATAACAATTATAAATATATATGCACCCAACATAGGAGCACCTCAATACATAAGGCAACTGCTAACAGCTATAAAAGAGGAAATCGACAGTAACACAATAATAGTGGGGGACTTTAACACCTCACTTACACCAATGGACAGATCATCCAACATGAAAATAAATAAGGAAACAGAAGCTTTAAATGACACAATAGACCAGATAGATTTAATTGATATCTATAGGACATTCCATCCAAAAACAGCAGATTACACTTTCTTCTCAAGTGCACATGGAACATTCTCCAGGATAGATCACATCTTGGGTCACAAATCAAGCCTCAGTAAATTTAAGAAAATTGAAATCATATCAAGCATCTTTTCTGAACACAATGCTATGAGATTAGAAATGAATTACAGGGAAAAAACGTAAAAAACACAAACACATGGAGGCTAAACAATACGTTGCTAAATAACCAAGAGATCACTGAAGAAATCAAAGAGGAAATCAAAGAATACCTAGAGACAAATGACAATGAAAACACGACGATCCAAAACCTATGGGATGCAGCAAAAGCAGTTCTAAGAGGGAAGTTTATAGCTATACAAGCTTACCTCAAGAAACAAGAAAAATCTCAAATAACAATCTAACCTTACACCTAAAGGAACTAGAGAAAGAAGAACAAACAAAACCCAAAGTTAGCAGAAGGAAAGAAATCATAAAAGTCAGAGCAGAAATAAATGAAATAGAAACAAAGAAATCAATAAAACTGAAAGCTAGTTCTTTGAGAAGATAAACAAAATTGATAAACCATTAGCCAGACTCATCAAGAAAAAGAGGGAGAGGACTCAAATCAATAAAATTAGAAATGAAAAAGGAGACGTTACAACAGACACAGCAGAAATACAAAACATCCTAAGAGACTACTACAAGCAACTCTATGCCAATAAAATGGGCAACCTGGAAGAAATGGACAAATTCTTAGAAAGGTATAACCTTCCAAGACTGACCCAGGAAGAAATAGAAAATATGAACAGACCAATCACAAATAATGAAATTGAAACTGTGATGAAAAATCTTCCAACAAACAAAAGTCCAGGACCAGATGGCTTCACAGGTGAATTCTATCAAACATTTAGAGAAGAGCTAACACCCATCCTTCTCAAACTCTTCCAAAAAATTACAGAGGAAGGAACACTCCCAAACTCATTCTATGGGGCCACCATCACCCTGAAACCAAAACCAGACAAAGATACTACCAAAAAAGAAAATTACAGACCAATATCACTGATGAATATAGATGCAAAAATCCTCAACAAAATACTAGCAAACAGAATCCAACAACACATTAAAAGGCTCATACACCATGATCAAGTGGGATTTATCCCAGGGATGCAAGGATTCTTCAATATACGCAAATCAATGAATGTGATACACTGTATTAACAAATTGAAGAATAAAAACCATATGATCATCTCAATAGATGCAGAAAAAGCTTTTGGCAAAATTCAACACCCATTTATGATAAAAACTCTCCAGAAAGTGGGCATAGAGGGAACCTACCTCAACATAATAAAGGCCATATATGATAAACCCACAGCAAACATCATTGTCAATGGTGAAAAACTGAAAGCATTTCCTCTAAGATCAGGAACAAGACAAGGATGTCCACTCTCACCACTATTCTTCCACATAGTTTTGGAAGTACTAGCCATGGCAATCAGAGAAGAAAAAGAAAGAAAAGGAATACAAATTGGAAAAGAAGAAGTAAAACTGTCACTCTTTACAGATGACATGATACTATATAAAGGGAATCCTAAAGACGCCACCAGAAAACTACTAGAGCTCATCAATGAATTTGGTAAAGTTGCAGGATACAAAATTAATGCACAGAAATCTCTTGCATTCCTATACACATATGATGAATAATCTGGGAGAGAAATTAAGGAAACACTCCCATTTACCATTGCAAAAAAAAAAAGAATAAAATACCTAGGAATAAACCTACCTAGGGAGACAAAAGACCTGTATGCAGAAAACTATAAGACTCTGATGAAAGAAATTAAAGATGATACCAACAGATGGAGAGATATACCATGTTCTTGGATTGGAAGAGTCAACATTTTGAAAATGACTATACTACCCAAAGCAATCTACAGATTCAATGCATTCTCTATCAAATTACCAATGGCATTTTTTACAGAACTAGAACAAAAAATCTTAAAATTTGTATGGAGACACAAAACACCCCAAATAGCCAAAGCAGTCTTGAGGGAAAAAAACGGAGCTGGAGGAATCAGACTCCCTGACTTCAGACTATACTACAAAGCTACAGTAATCAAGACAATATGGTACTGGCACATAAACAGAAACATAGATCAATGGAACAAGATAGAAAGCCCAGAGATAAACACACACACCTATGGTCAATTAATCTATGACAAAGGAGGCAAGGATATACAATGGAGAAAAGACAGTCTCTTCAATAAGTGGTGCTGGGAAAACTGGACAGCTACATGTAAAAGAATGAAATTAGAACACTCCTTAACACCATACACAAAAATGAACTCAAAATGGATTAGAGACCTAAATGTAAGACCGGACACTATAAAACTCTTAGAGGAAACATAGGAAGAACACTCTTTGACATAAATCACAGCAAGATCTTTTTTTGGTCCACCTCCTAGAATAATGGAAATAAAAACATAAATAAACAAATGGGACCTAATGAAACTTAAAAGCTTTTGCACAGCAAAGGAAACCATAAACAAGACGAAAAGACAACCCTCAGAATGGGAGAAAACATTTACACACGAATCAATGGACAAAGGATTAATCTCCAAAATATATAAACAGCTCATGCAGCTCGATATTAAAAAAAAAACAACCCAATCAAAAAATGGGCAGAAGACCTAGACATTTCTCCAAAGAAGACATACAGATGGCCAAGAAGCACATGAAAAGATGCTCAACATCACTAATTATTAGAGAAATGCAAATCAAAACTACAATGAGGTATCACCTCACACCAGTTAGAATGGGCATCATCAGAAAATCTACAAACAACAGATGCTGGAGAGGGTGTGGAGAAAAGGGAACCCTCTTGCACTGTTGGTGGGAATGTAAATTGATACAACCACTATGGAGAACAGTATGGAGGTTCCTTAAAAAACTAAAAATAGAACTACCATATGATCCAGCAATCCCACTACTGGGCATGTACCCAGAGAAAACCATAATTCAAAAAGACACATGCACCCCAATGTTCATTGCAGCACTATTTACAATAGCCAGGTCATGGAAGCTACCTAAATGCCCATCGACAGACGAATGGATAAAGAAGATTTGGTACATATATACAATGGAATATTACTCAGCCATAAAAAGGAATGAAATTGGGTCATTTTTTGAGACGTGGATGGATCTAGTGACTGTCATACAGAGTGAAGTAAGTCAGAAAGAGAAAAACAAATATCGTATATTAACGCATATCTGTGGAACCTAGAAAAATGGTACAGATGAACCGGTCTGCAGGGCAGAAATTGAGACAGAGATGTAGAGAACAAACATAAGGACACCAAGGGGGGAAAGTGGCGGAGGGGTGAGGGGGGTGGTGTGATGAATTGTGCGATTGGGATTGACAGGTATACACTGATGTGTATAAAATTGATGACTAAAAAGAACCTGCTGTATAAAAAAATAAATAAGGAGGATTACTGGACTGAATGTCAATATTATGACATATATGAGTGTGTTTCATGTTTGGTAATTGCAATCATTGTTGCTTTTGTTGTGGTCATCCATGTACAATGCTTGGTGTCAGTCTATTTATCTCTTGTAAAAATAAAATACAGTGTGTGTGAAAAAAAAAAAATTAAAAAAAATAAAAAGAAAAAAATAAAAATTTGTTGAGGGAAGGTCATATTAATTGTTCTTACCGTAATAAAATAAAATTTTTAAAAATATTGCAAAGTACTTCTTTGTGCCTACCTCATTGTGCACATATGTAAATCTTTCCCTAGGGTAAATTATAAGTGGAATGTTTGGATCAGAGTGTATATATATGTTTTAATTTAAATTATCTTTTAATTTGTATACCCAGTGGCAGAGTATGAGAGTATCTATTTCTCCACACTACTGCCAAATTTCATAGTTTCACACAAAATTTTTGCCAATCTGATGGATAAAATTGGTATTCAACTACTGCTTTAATGTTTGTCTTTCTCTTTCTAGTGAGGTTGAGTGCTTTTAGATGTTTACTGGCATTATATTTTTCCTCTGTTAAATGCTTTTTATTGATTTGGCCCATTTTTCTAGTGGTTTTTAAAAAAATGATTTATGGAGGTTATTTATTTATACCAGAAAAATACATACACATTGTTTTGTTCTAAAATTTCAAATATTTATCTTAGCCTGTTGCTTGTCTATTAAGTTTATGATGTCATTTACCTCAAAGATGTTTTGAATTTTGATGAAAAAATTTATCATTCTTTTCATTTGTGGATTTTGCTTTCTATGTCTCATTTATGCAGGTTTTCCTTTAGCTCACAGCAGATTCTCAGTATTTTCCAAAAATAATTTTATAGTTCTATTTTTACATTTTGGGCTCTTTATTTTTGTGTGAGATATGAAGATACCTTTATTTGTTTTTGAAAATGCTATTGAATCATCTGAAACTTTTCACTGATTCTAAATGCCCCTTTTCTCATATAGAAAGTTCCCACTTATATATGAGTTTTTTCTTGTGTATATGAGTATTGTCTATTCTCTTCATTGTTCTATTTATCTATTTCTTTGTCAATCCTGTATTTAGGGAGGCCTTTCCTGACCACCTTACCTGAAATAGCCCTCATCCATTCTCCATCACATTACAGCATTTTATTGTCTTCATGGCATGTATATCTCTTTAGGTTTCTTATTTATTTACTTGTTTGCTTGTGTATTATAAGCTCCATGATGACAGGGGTCTTCTCTGCCTTTTTTAGCACCTAGAACAGCACCTAATAGACTTTCAGAAAATAGTTGCTGAACGAATGAATGAAGGCCAATGACTTTTCATTTTTATTTTTAAGGTTTGAATAAATTTTTTTCAAAGGAATTTGCACTGTTAACCAAAGAAGTGGGTAGAGAAGGACCTTTTATCTTCTTGAAATTCTTCCATGTATGTTTATGGATTCTATTCACATGTCACATTGCTTAAATATTGAACCTTTGGAAAAATTCATTCAAAGAGGCAGTAAAGGGTGATGTCTGTTTATTACAAGCTTTGGAGATACTTCCTTTTAGGGTATGGAATTTGGAATAGCCAGATACAATCACTGAATATGTGGCTCAAGACAATCATTAATTCATTCTGCAACTATTTATCCAGCACTCTGGTAAGTGCTGGGAATGCAATGGTGAGTAAAATAAACATGGAGCTTATGGGGGTGCAGACACTAATAAGACAACCACAACAACGAATATACAATTATAAACTATGATCATTCCTATGTAGAAGAATTATAAGATTCTTTCAGTGCCTGTACAATCAAGGGGGTAAGAGAATATTTCACTGAGGAAGTAACCATTGAATGGAGATTTGAACCAGATGAAGAGAGGAATGAAACTTTTTAACAGAGGCCCTGAGGTGGTAGGAAATGAAAGAAAAAAATGAAAGAAGTCTGAAAGTAGCTAAATAGAAATGTTGAGCAGGAGTGTAGCTCTGGTGACGTAGCAGAGGCCAGATCAAAGGAGAGTGTAGTTTTTTAAGGAACCTCCATACTGTTCTCCATAGTGGCTGTACCATATGACCCAGCAATCCCACTACTAGGCATATACCCTGAGAAACCATAATTCAAAAAGAGTCATGTACCAAAATGTTCATTGCAGCTCTATTTACAATAGCCAGGACATGGAAGCAACCTAAGTGTCCATCAACAGATGAATGGATAAAGAAGATGTGGCACATATACACAATGGAATATTACTCAGCCATAAAAAGAAACAAAATTAAGTTATTTGTAGTGAGGTGGTTGGACCTAGAGTCTGTCATACAGAGTGAAGTAAGTCAGAAAGAGAAAAACAAATACCGTATGCTAACACATATATATGGAATCTAAGGAAAAAAAAAAAAAAGGTCATGAAGAACCTAGGGGTAAGACGGGAATAAAGACACAGACCTACTAGAGAATGGACTTGAGGATATGGGGAGGGGGAAGGGTAAGCTGTGACAAAGTGAGAGAGTGGCATGGACATATATACACTACCAAACGTAAAATAGATAGCTAGTGGGAAGCAGCCGCATAGCACAGGGAGATCAGCTCGGTGCTTTGTGACCACCTAGAGGGGTGGGATAGGGAGGGTGGGAGGGAGGGAGACGCAAGAGGGAAGAGATATAGGAACATATGTATATGTATCACTGATTCACTTTGTTATAAAGCAGAAACTAACACACCATTGTAAAGCAATTATACTCCAATAAAGATGTTAAAAAAAAAAAAAGGAGCGTGTAGTATAATGACAAACAAAGAGAAAAACAAAATAAACAACAACAAAAAGACCTAAGTAGATTTTAGAGTAATACAAACCCTGGGTTCATGTATGAGTTTTGGTGCCTATCAGCTGTGTAACCAGATCAGTTTTAACCTCTTCCTCCTCAATTACCTTACTGATGAAAACAAACCTCATTGGGTTACTGTGAATATTACATGAGATAGTCCTTGGTACGTGTTAGATATCCATGGTATAGTTATAGTACTCCTAGGTTTGTTAATGGTTCTTTTGTGTTTGTTAGCTGCTGGACACCCTAATTTTAAGCAAACAAAGCAGAAATAGTCACTGGTATTGGAGATTCACAGCCTGCAACCAAGTAAGAGTTTCCAAAAGAAAATTCAGTCAACACTTTTTGAGTAACTTGTGAACCCTTAGTTCAGTTAAAAACTGTTTTTGAGCACCTCCTTTGTATGAGATATAATGTATTCTTTTAGAGATACAAGAATGAGTCATTTTGAAGCTAATGATTAAATGGGTAATTTTATAACAATGTTATGGAGGATCTAATAGAAGCAAATTCAGTGTGTGAAGGGAATGAGGTGTAGGAGACAGTCCTTGAAGAAGGAACCACTGGGGAAGGTCATGGAGGGGAGAAAGTAATGGCCAAGAACCCACAAGGAAGGTGTCATGAAAGAGAATTGTAGCACTCTTCTTCAAAAGGCTGCTAAGAGAGGGTGGTTACCCAAGGCAGTGCTCGCAAGGCTGAATGGCTGCTCACAAGGAGCTCAGATCTTTGTAGAAGGACATCCTGGATCATGGTCATGGGTTAGTGCTAGACTACAGCCAAGATCAATGTCTCCAAGGTCTGCCTGTGTGTTTCTTTTCTGGGCATGTTTGTTTATCGACTCATTCATAGAAACACATTGTTCCTGCTGCTGGCAGTGAGTAGGCACTGAGACATATTTTATCTCTCCAAATCAATGCCATGAAATTATGGTCATCACACTTTTGTTGTCTGTGAATCACTTGCCCCTGCCCCCTACCATGACGCCCCTTTAGTCTTTTGTGTTTGATTAGTTTTTGGCTCCATCCCCCTCAGGCAGAACTATCTGAATACCTATTTTTTTTTCTTACCACTTTGGGTGGGTCAGAGTTCTACTGCCTAGAAAACATCATAGAAAGCTCCTGTTCCCTCAAAAAAGTGTCTTAGCTATGTCATCCTATTATTTACTCTATTCCCATTATTGCCCATTAAAATCTTATTCATCCTTCAAGAATCTGATCAGATGCTGATTTCCTCATGAAACCTTTTCTGATCACTCAAGCTTAAAGGGATTTTGTCTCCCTTTATAATTTTGTTTTACATATTTTTCCTAACAGTGGATCCAGTGTTTGTTGACTATTAGTGTTACCTGGAAGAGACTTTCTTTTTTAAATAAACTTTATTCTTGAACAGTGTTATATTTACAGAATCATTGCAAAGATGGTACATAGATTTCCTATTTACCCACTACCCAGTTTCCCCTATTATTAACATCTTACATTAGTGTAGTACATATGTCGTAGTTAATGAACCAATATTGACACATCATTATTAACTAAAGTCTCTACTTTATTCAGATTTCCTCAGTTTTCCCCACATGTCCTTTTTCTGTTCCAGGATCCCATCCAGGATGTCACATTACATTTAGTCGTCCTGTCTTCTTTGTCTCCCTTAGCTGTGTCGGTTTCCCAGACTTTCTAGTCTTGGGTGACCATGACAGTTTTGAGGATTATGTATCAGGAATTTTGTAGAATTTCCCTCAATTGGGATTTGTCTGATGTGTTTCTCATGATTAGGCTGGAGTAATGGGTTTTTGGGAAAAAGACCACAGAGGCTAAGTGCCATTCTCATCACATCATATCAAGGATACATACTATCAGTGTGACTTATCAAAGTTGATGCTAACCTTGATCACCTGGCTTGAGGTAGCGTTTGTCATGTTTCTCTACTGAAAAATTACCTTCTCCATTTCCATACTATACTCTTTGAAGAAAGTCACTGTGTGCAGCTCACACTTAAGGAGTCGGGGGTGGGGAAGTGAGAAGGGTGGTTATGCACCACCTCTTTAAGAGTAGAGAGTATCTACATAAATTATTTAGAATTCTTTTGCATGAGAAATTTGTCTATTCTCCTCCATTTGTTTATTCAATCATTTATTTATATCAACATGGACTTGTAAATATTTATTTTATATCTTGAGTTATAATCCAATACTACTTTATTCATTTTGTTGCTTAAGTTGTTCCAGCTTTGGCCACTGGGAACTCCTTCTGTTGGCTCCGTGTTCCTTTGCCATATCCCCATCATTTTTGTGTATGCTTTCTCAATTTGGAGCACTAAAAGATTCTCCAAGATCATCATATTTCCTGCCCCAGTCCTGGAATTAGCAGTTTCTCCAAGGAACCCTGGTTCCTTTTATTGGAGAATGGTATTAGAAGTCAAGATCTGGGTACTAGGTTTGCTCGTTGCTATGGGGGTGTCATTGCTTCTAGGCCCTCTTAACTTATATAGCAAGGAGATAGATATATGTGTGTGTGTACTAACCTGTGTGTACACATATCTATAAATATTTCCACATGTAACCATCTATATCTCTATTAAGCTAAATGTGAGTTCATGCTGATGTCTCAACTCTAATCCATTAATAACATGGATTATTCTGGGGGAGCTTAAAAATACAGAATTTCAGGTACCATTCCAGAGCTAATAAATTAGGATAAATATTGACCTTACATCTTTTGAAAGGCAAACACATTAACGTCATTGAATGTTTTTCTTGGTTTAATACTGGAATCAATCTTAAAATTATGAAAACATTGTAAATGTAAGTTTTACTTTATCACCATTCACAATTTGGGTAAGTATTTATCTTACTAAAACTTTGTTACCCACCTATAGTTTGGCTAATTTTAATTCCATGAGTATATGATCTAATAGAGTTTGAAAATTCTTATATTACATAACTATTGAATGTCCCAGAGTCTGAAAATTCTTCTAGTATGTGACTATTGAATGTCCCATTCAAGTATTAAAATCCGTGATTTAAAGTTCTGAATATAGAAATAAACACTGTAAGAACACAAAGATGCAAGTTGTGTTCATTCATGTCGAAAGTAACTGCCTCACTCATTTCCTCTCCTTGTCTTTCTTGTTTTCCTGCATTTTTGGTGGGCTGCAGGCTCCAGTTCCAACACCATCTTCTGAGATGATCCTGATTCCCAGAATGCCCTTGGTGCTGCTCCTGCTGCTGCCTATCTTGAGTTCTGCAAAAGCTCAGGTTAACCCAGGTAACACAGCCATTGCTCAGCCCCACGCTGGAAGACAGCTGAACACTCAAGCCCATCAATGTTCATCTTGGGAAAGGCACTGCTAAGGGGCCCAAAAGGTCATTCCTCCCTCCCTTTTTTTCCCTTCATGGTGAAACCTGGCCATAGCAGGAACAGAAATTACTATACTCTCTCTATGACATTTTGAATATTGTGAAAGGGCTTCTTATATGGAGTAGGGTAGAATAAAAGGAAAATTTTTAAAAAAGGGAAGTGGAAGAAGCAAACATTTGCTTCTTCATCTTCTGGGATACCGAAGGAGAGAATTTTTAGATGGCTTGGAGAAATTCTGCAGGTTGGTTTTCTAGTTATGTTTGGCTGTCTGAGGCCTGTATTTTACTTGGAGGTCATGTTATGCTTTGGGGACCCTGGTCTTGTAGGATCTCTTTCCTACAGGGTGTGGCCATGCTCAAAAATAGGTATGTTAGTCCCCTTCCCCCAATTTTTAAAATTACATGTATATTTTAACTTTAAATTGAAGTATACAATTGTATCACTTGTATATTACCATAGTAATGCCACTTAACAACTTATGCAAAATTGGTGATTTAGTCTGGTCTTTGTTGGACTATTCTTCTGGTCTCTTCTGGATTCATGCACATATCTGGGAGTAAGCTGGTTATTGGCTCATTGAGGATGGCCTTGGCTCTGACAACTGGGGCAACTTTGCTGTGCTCTCTTCCAGCAGATTAGTATAGATATGTTTTAATGGAAATTGCACAGCAGCTAGAGCAGAAAGGGAAACATGTAGCATGTTTCAAGCCAGTGCTTGAGTCATATTCTCTGAGGTATCATTGTCCAAAGCAAGTCACGTGGCCAAGCCCAGAGTCAGAGTGGGAGAGCACAAAAAATTACACAGGGAAGGTCTGAATACCTTCAGGGAAGGGAAGTGTGAAGGGTTGAAGTCATTTTTTTCATTTTGCCACAAATGTAAGTATAGGAAAGTAGATATAGCATAAGTGCTCAATTTGATGAATTTTACAAACTGAGCACATCCATCTAAGCAGTATCCAGATTAAGAAACAGAACTGTACCAGCACTTCAGAAGCTCTCCTCGCACTCTCTTTCAGTCACTTTTCCCCACCCTCACCCCAAGGGTAGTCATTATTTTGTTTTCTAACAACATAAATTCATTCTTCCTGTTTTTGTACTTTATATAAGTGGAGTCATCTTTTGTGTCTGGCTTCTTTCATTCAATATTTTGTTCCTGATATTCATCCATATCATTGCATGCAGTTGGTGACTGTTTCCATTGTTGTATATTATTATTTTATTTGAATATTTTATTTATTCAGTCTACTGTGGATGGGAATTTGGATCATTTCCAGTTTGAGCTCATTATGAATAAAGCTCCTGTAACCCTTCTTGTAAAGGTTTTTTGATAGAGGTATATACTCAAGTCAAAAGACTTGAGTATATACCTAGAAGTGGCTTATATGTTTCATATAATCTGTTTTTCTGCATGTGGCCAAAGAGTTTTCCAAAGTGATTTTACCAATATACCACCTCATGGCAGTGTATGAGCATTCCGGTGGCTTCATTCTATATTTGGATTCCTGAGGGCATTTTCATTTCCTCTTCTTCATATAGCATGAGTGTACATTTGTGAAATGCTTACCTTATTACTTTCTTATAATAAGCTTAGTTGGTGCATCTCAGATCTGAACTTTGACACCATTCTTTCATTTTTCTGCTTTGTATTCCTCTCACCTAGTTGAAGTCTGGTTGCCTCCTACTACCTTTACCAAGCTCAGTGTCATTCTCCCTGCTTTGGTCTCCAAGGAAGAGTTGCTGTGAATGCACAGAATGGTAGGATGTTTTGGTGCTTGGCACACTCATAGAGACTGGTATGACATGAGGCTATTTAAATGACTAAACCAAAAGAGCTAGCCATCTGTGTTTGACAACATTGCTGTAGCCCTGGAACAGAAAACAGGCTGTTTGAAGACAGCAAGCAGTTATCTTTAAAACATTTTCCCCCATTCCTGGCATCAACTATTTCTACTGGCTCTTTCTGCCAAGGAAAAAGAAATAAAGGTCTTGACTTGCAAAGATCTTTATAGGAACATGGAATATTTGAGGTATGTTGAGGGGATAATACTTCCCTCTACCATTTCTGGTATTTTACCAAGTTAAGCTGGAGACAAGCAATGGGAAGCAGTGAGTCTAGTCACAAAGCTTGGGGCTCATGGAGGCTTAGGGCTCGCACACACTGATGAACTCAGAGTAGGCACATAATAAATGCGTGTTGATTTAAGGATGACTTTTCAGAAGTCCTTATTGGTGTCACCGAAGGACTGAAAGTAATAGAGTAAATTCTTGGCCAGTTAGATTTTCCCCACAGGCTGGCCATTTGGTATAAATAGATGAAATGTTGGAGTTAAGTCAGGAGAATTGGGCTGTAAACAAATCTTATATACAATCTATAGTTAAAATATTGAAATATGTTTTAATGGATTATTAAGTGTAAATATTGTTTGGCAAATAGTAACTGGGCTAAGCATTAAATTCAATTAATATATAAAGTCTAAAACAAGCACTGATTTAAGCTCATTTTGAAGATTTCACCATGGCCATTGGTCAGTGAGCCTTCTGTCTTAGTATGACTTATTCATAATAAGGATATTGAATATTTAAAAATATCAATCTAGACAAAGAAGCAGAAGCCAACAGAGGGTGAATAATGTTGCTATTTAGAGAAATTCTCTACAACTGAGATCATAAGTGTCCTACAGTTGCCACCCCCATGGAGGCTGCAGAGTAGTGCTAGTGTGATACAGGTCAAGGCATGAGGGCAGTTGGGCTGGTGGCTCACTGCTCTGAAGCACTGGAGTTTTGACAGTGGCAGCAAAGCAGGTAGTGGGTCAGGTGATGTTAGTAGCATTTCCAATAGTGGCAGTGTTGAAATTGGTATTGTCACTATGGGCTGCTGTGGAAGGTTTGCAAGTCCACATGGGAAATACTGACATACAGGTGTGTGTACATAGTCTGGAAGTGTGAAAAGTGTGCCTAGCCTTCTTCTATCTGCAACAGAGCATCAGGGATTGGGACCTACTGACTGTCAGTTCAAGGAGGAAGTCATTGGAAAAGTTTGAGGCAGTTCCCTCTGTCACCATCTTGTCTCAGGAGAATCATTTAGCTATTGGCATCTGCATCAAAGAATCATACCAACAATTTCTGAACAACATTTCTACAAATCATCAAATGATTTAGATATTATTAGAACATTCTAATAAATGATTTGCAGTTCATTTGGAAAATAATATTTAACTCACTTAGAAAATTATTTTGAGAACAATCCTAGTTACAATCCTGGCTTGGTTTTTTTTTTTTTTTTTTTATTGAAGTGTAGTTGCTGTACACTATTATAGGTGTACAATGTAGGGATTCACAATTTTTTAAGGTTATACTCCATTTATAGTTATTATAAAATAGTGGCTATATTCCCCATTTTGTACAGTATATCCTTGTAGCTTGTTTTATACCTAATAGTTTGCACCTTTTAATCCCCTACTCTCCCCTCTGGTATTGCCCCTTCCCCCTTCTCTCTCCCCTCTGGTAACCACTAGTTTGTTCTCCATATCTGTGAGTCTGCTTCTTTCTCGTTATATTCACTAGTTTGTTGTATTTTTTAGATTCCACATATAAATGATATCATACAGTATTTGTCTTTGTCTGACTTATTTCACTTAGCATAATGCCCTCCAGTTCCATTCATGTTGGTGAAATGGCAAAATTTCATTATTTTTTATGGTTGAGTAGTATTCCATTGTATATATACACCACATCTTCTTGATCCATTCGTCTGTTGAAAGATATTTAGGTTGCTTCCCTTGGCTTGGTCTTAAATTAGTTGCATAACGCTAAGTCATTATATTTTTCTTTGTACTTTCTTAATCCTTTCACCAGTAGTAAAATGAAGTTGGATTAGATAATGTATGAGATCCTTTGTCACAAACCTACTATGATTTAGTGGTATGGGAACTTTACTGCCCATATTGGAAGATATTGCTAGGCTTTGGGCTTGGAAACAGGGTCCCTGAACTTGCATGGCTATTCTTTGTAAGAAAGACCATTTGTCCCCAGCTCCCTGCCACTTCCCAGGCTCAAGGATCTAAAGTCTGAACTTCAGAAGAATCTTGCCTTTAAGGCTAAGCACATAGGAGATAGCTGATGAATATTTTTACAATTTAAATCCTAAAATGCTCCCTAGTGAGAAGTTGAGTCCAGAAACTCCACCCCAGCCTAGCCTGCAGGAGCTTCATAGCACTAGAAGCCACCTTCCCTAGAGCATCTTTTTCTCTAGAGGTGGGTCCAAGAGGAAACCTTTTAGACAGAAGAAATAGCACAAGCAATGGCTGGGAGGGAAGGAGAGTACACATGCAGGGTGATGAGCGAAGGACCCAATAGGGCAGTTTGCCTTCCTCCAGTAGGGTCCGTGGGTCAAGAACCCTCTTTCTTAACTTGGGCTGGGGCTACTGGACTTAATAGGAGAGCCGAGGCTACCTTCATGGGAAATGGACACCTCTAGACTCCACAATGAAGTACAAGAATACTCCTGGCTATTGAAGTTGTTTGATCAGTCACCAGGGTCAGGCTCCTCCAGAATGTATAAAACCAGTGTTTCAGTGGCCATTAAGGGTCCAGAACCTTGTGGAGTTCCAGGTAGGAGGAAGTAATAGAAGTAACCTGGTTATCCTGAAAACCTAGTCCTGAAAACCTGAAGTCCTGAGGACTCACTCAGCCAACTAGATAACTGCTGTATGTGAAGAGCACATGGGCAATTGGCTCCACTCTCCTGACTTGGCTTGTGACAACTACTTGTGGTTGGAAAAGGGAGAAACACCTCTTCTCCCCAACAGGCAACCCAGGCATTTAGGATCCATGGTACAGAGCCAGGGCAAGGCAGTGCTGGGACTTCCCATTTCCATCCTGGATTTTCCCCTCATAGGAAGCAGGCAACTTGCTAGCAGTTCAGAGCTCTGGGGTCGGGGAGTCCTCCTTTGGTATCTAGAATGTTCCCACTTTGAAAGGAGGAACAAAGACATTAAGGGTTTGAGATTCAGAGAGGAGTTCTCCTACTGGCTCCAAATTGGTTTTCGGTTCATCCCTGTGGTTTTATTCTTTCCAGCATCAGTCCTGCATTCAGTGAGTTCTTAGGGTCTAGGGACCTAGAATCCTAGGCTATTCATGCTGCAATGAACCTTAGAGATATTTAAGTCCTTCCTTCTCATTTTACAGATAAAGGAACTGGGCATCAAAGGGGGTGAATGCTTTGTCCATGACTGCACACATAGCTAATGGCAAAGCAGGGACCCCAGGTTTCTTCCACCAGACTACCCACTCCTCTGGGAGCCATTTGAGGAAATGATCTTTCTCTAATAATCATGTGTAGCTGGGCAGCCTCATGGTTTCCTTTCTGTGACTTCTGATGTACATTTATGGGGGTGAGAGGTAATTTGGGTTTGAGGGACAGCCTGAAGCCAAGGAATCGGGTAAGACAACAGGATCCTGTAGAGGTCACACTTGGAACCTCGATCTTGTTAGCACACTCAGCGAGCAAGGCTAGAGCTAGAAGCCCTTCCGGACCAACTCACCCTTGCAAAGAAACCAAAGTACTGGAGATGCTCTGGTGCTTTCTGCAGAGTTGTCCCCTTCTCCCCACTCCCTCGTCTCCCACCAAGGCTGATACCTGCTACATTACCTACACACGTTTCCATACTGAAAAATCATTTTTGTTTCCCAGGGTTCTCATTACTCATTTTCTCCAGAGATGTGCTGAGAGGGTTTATGGGGCCTCAACTGTTAATCAGAATGCGGTGCTAGTTCCAGGTTTCTGAAACCAGGCCTGAGGTGCTAAGGCTGTGTGTTTGTACGTATGTGTACGTGTGTACTTTATATGGCTTGAGCAGGGCCCTGGGAAGGCACCTCCTGGGTTGAATTTCTCATAAGTGAGCAATGCTAGCTGCTGCCCAGATTGGCTCTTTCTTGCTTGTATGTTTGTTGGTCGAGTCTAGCCTCAGGGTGGCCTTTGGTATCCTTCCTGCCAGTAAAAGGATCTTTCTCTGGGGGTAACAGGAACTCATTTGCCCCTTAAGCACTCTTAGTTGTGCCAAATGGGGGAAAAGAGAATGCAAATTTTGAAGAAGAATACCAACTAATATTTAATGAGCACTTAATATATTCCTGGTACCATTCTAAGTGGTGTCAACAAATTTAATCTTCACAATCATCTCATGAAGTAGGTGGTATTGTTATTCCAGTTTCACCGAGGGGAAATTGAGGCCCAGAAACATTAGGTAACTCAAGATTATAGACCTAGCCAAGTGGCAGAGCTGGGATGTGATCCTCCTCCGGGGAGCACATTCTTGACCTCTGTGCTCTACCGCCTCCTGGAGTGTTAGACTCACTGAGTGTTTGTGCTACCCAATCACATCAAGTCTCCAATGTCATGCTGGCTGAGATGGTGAAGGTATGAGTGTGACCCAGAGATAAAGGAATTTGCCAGTCTTAGTGAAAAGAGGAAGGGAGAGAAATGAGCTCAAGTAAAGGCACAGAGCCACAAATAGAAAAACAAGAGGGTGGAGGTGGTTGTCACTGAGGGGCCATAGGGCAAAGATGAGGTCAAGGTGTTGCCAAAAACAGGAACCACATGATTTTTAGGATCCTCGGTATGTGACAAGTGCTTTCCGATCAAAGGCTTTGCCTTCACCCAGTGATAACAAAAGGCTGTGCCAATGTCTTCCCTCCCAGGATGCACGTTCCTTTTGCTGTAAGATTTCAACAAAGCTGGGATCAGGACATTCTAAAATCTAAACAAGCAATAAGCTTCTCTGGGCCCTCTTTCTAGGTTGTCCCCTAAATTGGTGTTTCTTCTTGACCCTGAGGTCATATTTCAGACAGCGTGGAGAGTATGTGCTGAGAGTATGTGCTGAAAATCCATCAGAGTGGGATGACAACAACGATGGTGAAGAGACCACGGCAACTGAGAGATCTAGATTCTAGTTCCAGCTCTGTCACTATCTAGCTTAGTGACTTCAGTTAAATCTCTGCACCTCACTTTGCTCCCTTATAAAATGGGAAGAATAAACTCTGCTTTTTGCAATTCACAGGGTTACTATAGGGAGACCAAATGAGATAATGAAGTCAATGGGCTTTGGAAAGTTATATGCAAATATCAAGGGTTGTGATTTGTTACTTTTGGAAGAGAAGGAAATTAAAATAACCCAAACACTATAAAACAATAGTTTCTATCAAGCAGATGATGGAGGAGGAAAGAGAAAAAGCGTTCATTAGTGACTATTATCGTCCCTTGTGGTCTCCAAGAGAGACTCAAGTTACCTTTGGAGAATAGGGGTTTCTAACAGCCCTGAACTCCGGCCATCCTAATTCCAAGGGATTCAGGGCCGTGTGCCCAGGCTGAGCATATCCATGACGGTGTATTTTTTCTGGGGAGAATAGTGTGATTGTTGACTTAGCTCTTGGTCTTAGCCAACAGGCCTCTGAAGAGCATGGATGTGGTAAGATAGCCCTCCCAGAATTTTTCAGTGGTTTGGACACATACACAGTAAAGTAAAGCAAAAGTTAAGACATTCAAAACAATGAGGGTTTTGGAGCGGGGGGGACTTAAGTGGGGGGTGGTGAGTTGTTAAAAAGTATGCAACTTCTTTTTTTCCTGCTTCACAGATGTTTATGACTTTGGCTATTGTCTTATTTGGTGTGGTGTCGATCTCTTGTGTCCTCATGACGGACACCTATCACAGTGCTTGGCTTATAGAGGCAATCAATAAATATTTAAGGAATAAAAAGAAGGCAGGAAGGAAGGGAAGTTAAGAAGCTCCCAGGCTTCTCTGTTTTTTTCTACAAAAATGGATCTAAACTATGCCATGTGAGACTTGATCTCACAAAGATGTTCAGAAGCTGAGAAGAGGCCATATGATATCATCCCTTTAAATGACGGGAGTGCAAAGTAGAAGGATGATAGACTGAAGTTCCCTGAGCTGCAGCTACTAATGTGCAGTAAAGAGGTCCAGCCTCTGATGTCCGAGGGCTGAGAGAGCCCTTCGCCTTGCAGAGGTAGAGTGCAGCCTCTGTTTATTCCTAAAAGCTTAAGGTCTCCCTCCTTTGGCCTGTGGGCAGAGCATTTTAGTGGTTATAAATAAAGAAAAATGTGCTTAAGTTTACCCAAATACGTGTAAAGCTTTTACTCTAGACTTTTCAAGGGAGGGATTCAGATTTAATCTTTTGGGTGCTGTAAGCTGTAGTCAATATATAAGGGCTAACAATGAAGAGTATCTTCTATGTATAAGCATTGCTAACTTAAGAAATGGTTCATCCTGGCATAAGAGAAGCCCTGGCTATGGGAACAGGCTAAAACCACCTTGAGAAAGCTATAATATTAGTTTGTTTGTTTTTAGTAGGTTAGACCAATACTTAGGACTTTGTCATAGCTTTTCTTATTGAGGAACTTGCTCAATAGTGATAGATGGCTATCCTACTACTACTACTACTATACTACTAGTGCTGCTACTGCTAATACTACTACTACTACTACTGCTACAACTACTAATGATAACAGCAACAATGACATGGTGTATCTATGGCTACTGGTTGTGTTTCTTGATTAAGTAAAATTAATCCTTAATTTCTTTTATGAGGATGAATCTAAATTCCTCTCTTGAAGTGCCAAGAGTAAGAAATTTACAAATACTGGGGTAAATTCAAACAAATTTTTCTTTATTTATAACCACTAAGATGTCCTGAAATTGACTTGGCCCACTTCTCTGTGAGGCTAGGGTGGTCTTCTCTTTAGAAATGTGTTTGGATCTTCGATTTTCTTAAGAGGAGGTGAACCCAAAGTCCAGACTGGCCAACAGTGAAAGCAGTTGGATCTGCCTTTACTTGGTAGGGTAGAATTTCTTCACTCTGGGCAATTGGTAAGGGTATAAGATTGGATTCTTGGTTATTCAGTGCTTTTTAAAAACTCTTGTGTTTTCTCTGTGGCCTCTCTTCCTGGTGGGTCCTGAACTCTAATCTTTGTTTTGTCAGACTCAAAAACTCAGTTCAGCCTTTCAGAGGGTTTCTCCTTAGGTTTCTCCACTGCGTCTCTACACAGCCCCATCATTTGGCAAATGTACTGAGCAAGAAAAAAGCCGCCTGCTAGAAGGATCCCAGGTCTACTTCAAAAGCTCTTAGATTTTATCCTCTAGTGACCCTCTAACCAGTGCAAAGCCGAGTCAGCCTCTTGCCCTTGCCTCCAGTTGACAAAGGGCTACACATGACTACAGAAGTTATGTCACCTGTCAGATTCTCCCTTCTCTGAAGCTTCAGTTTCTCTGTTCTCACTACCTCAGCAGCAATCAGATGCCTTCAAGTAGATGATTTGTGAATTTTATTCAGTTCTTCCAGTTATCCTCAGGGGGAGGGTTACTGCAAGCTACTCCATGCCACCTGGAAACAGAAATAAAAAGTTAACTTTTATCTCGTTGCCGTTGTGATTCATATTAACTGATTATGCTTTGCTTTTCGAATTGGCTAGTAGGAAGCTCAGAGACAAATTTGAGGCCCATCACCAGCAAAAGGTATAGAACCAAATGTAATATTTTGGATATAAACCTTAGCTCCATCTTACCTTATTGTCCCTGTTCTCTTTCCCCTTACCCACATTTCTCCACTTCTTTGTTTATTTATTTACTTAGTATCTTATACAGCTTTGGAAGCCAATTCCAATTTTTTTTTTTTTTTTTTAGAATGAATCAGAGTAAAAATAGTTAAGAAAATAAATAACACCTAACCTTTATTAAATGTTACTGTTCTAAGCATTACTCTGTTCTAAACATTACTATCTAAGTACTTGACATATATAACTCATATTTCCTTACAACATTCTTATAAACAAGTACTATTATTACTGTTAAACTGAGAGGCTTAAAGTTTAATTAATCTTCCTAAGGCCATAAAATCTTTTAATTGCTTAAGAAAACGTGAATGTAATATCCCCTCTCCTTCTCCTAGATATCATTTACTGAGCCCTATTGCCTTCCAGGAAGTGTGCTAAGTTCTTTGCATACATTATATTAAATCTCCACAACAACCCTGCTTGGCAGGATTATTAAAAGACTAGGAAGTTGAGGTTCGGAGAGGCTTAGTAACTTGTCTTGGGGGTCCCGCAATTTGGAAATGGCAGAATCAAGTTTTAAGCATAGACCTATTTTGATTCCAAACTATGCCACGGCTTTCTTCTCAACTCCTGACTCATGGCTACCCAGCTGTGTCTTCAACCTACCTCCCTGTTGAGGGAATGAACACACTATTTTACTACGAGTCTTTCGCTGACTTTGTTAACCAGGAAGAAGAACATATCTTGTCTGACCCTCATCTCGGTACCCAGAAATCTAGTATAGCTTGGGGACCCCTATTCTGGAGCTCTGCAATAACTGTTTCTGGAAAATATTTTGGGCTTTTAGGAAAACTGCAATTCTAAAGAACTGTTCCTAAGGGGAATTTAGACTTGGGCAAAAGAGGTCTTGGCAAAATAGCTTCATTGTACCTAGAGGAACCCAAATAATTTTCCTTGGCACCTAGCAAGATCCCTTTATGTAGATATTTACCTGCACAGTGAACCAGTCTGAAGTAGCCTGCTAGGTAGAGCTTATGGAGAGAAGGGGCCCAAATAACAGCTTCTTTAACTGGATCACCTTGTCCTCTCTGGAGCTGAAAAAACTAGGTCATGGTAGCCTGAGCTTGAAGAAAGAGGAGCCAGGGATCAGGGGATCTGAATTTCAGTCCTGATTACCCTAGTCAGCTGTGCATCCTTGAGTAAGTCAATTCACCTTTCTGGGCCTCAGAGATTCTGATATTTAACATGGAGCCGTTGAAGGGATTGGTTTCCTAAAGTCCTGGCTCTAAAGATTTATGATTGCAAATGTTCCTTTAGGCCGGAGACTGTCTTGGGTCCCCTGGTTGAGCCTAATAACTGCACCCCACCCCCGTCAGTCTTACCTTGCCTGTGCCCAGAGAGGCCCAGCTGTCAGCTCTTCGTGCCTCAGGCCTTCTGTGTGTCGTGTGTGTGTTTTCTTGGAAGCTGCATATAGGACACTCATTGATGGGGGCCTGTGGTCTGGAGCTAACAGTGAGATGGTAAACATCATGGAACAAGCAGCCCTTTCAGGCTCTCAACTTTGGCAGCACAGTGTGAAAATAATTCTTGGAAGCTGGGGCCTGGTGGCCGCTGCTTCTCCTCAGCCTGCCTGCCAGGTTCTACTAGAGCTCAGGATGGACCAAGCTCCCGCCTGGGCATGTAGCAGCCAGTACTGGTAGTTTTCCACTCTGAGAAACTGGAAAAGTGAGTTGGCTTCTCTGTCCAGGAGACTGGTGGATAGTGGAAGCATCAGGAAACCACCAAGACAACTCAGCAGGCAAAATCAGGTGATACTTCTTTGCTGCAGGGTCTCTTGCTTCCCTTGCTATTTTCTGCCTTTTCATGCTGCTTTGTATTTCATAATGTGGAGCTCAGAGGCAGATGGATGGGCTCTGATAAACAATAAGGTAGGCTTGGGGGAAATTAAGGGGACCTGACAATTAGGACTTGGGCCTACTTGGCAATTCTGAGTCTTTGCTATTGGCTGGGATCCCTTCCACAGAAGGAGTTTACCAAAAATAGTCATATTCAATAGGAAAACCACATTGGTACTGCTAAGAAGTGCCACGTTGGCTGCCCTGGGCCAAGGTTCATCCTGGTTCCAAAGACCCACTAGGATGAGAAAGGCCATCCAAGATCATCTTGTCTATTTTCCTGTGTCCTTTCTCTGAGGCCCCTGGCAATACTGATTCATCAAGACACTTTGCCTAATGGCTGCTTTGCTGGCTCTTGTCTCTGAATTCCCTTTCCTCATCCTTATATTCCTTGGTCTCAACTTCTAGACCTCCAGCCACACTCCATTGTCTGAAGAGGGTTTGTAACACTTGTGGCCCAGAGCCTTATTCTAGCTTCAGCTGGGGATCCTCCACTGACTAATATTCATGTCAGAACTTCTCTTCCTTTCATGCAAATGTCCACAAAGCCCTTGAAAGAGCATCCCTGATGCTCACTGTCCTATGGAGATGGTTGTGAGCTGGGAACAAGATGGCGCTCACTCTGACAAACCTTGACCCTTGTCGGGAAAATGCAACTGAGCAGGGTATTTTTTCAGCAAACATGGGCTGAGTATCTTTTGTGGCCAGGCACTTTGGGAGGTTTGGGGGCAGAGAAATGAATCAATTGCAGCACCTGCTCTGAAGAATTCAACTTGTGGTTAAGTTCACAGTCTCCATTCATCCATCCTTGCATTCATCCTTCTGTCCATCTACCCATCTCTCTACCTCCTTGTCTACTTATTTATTTGCCAAATGTGTGTTGAGCATCTAATGGTGCTCTGTGTTGGCAGATGGTGAGGGGGAAAAGAAAGAATCTGATATGATTACTATTCTCAAAATTGCTTACAGTTTCAATAAGCAGGTAAACAAGCGGAAGTAAAATGGAAACTCTCTGGTGAAGGTTGTTACCTAAAAGAACCCCCCATTTTCCCCACCATCACTTTTATCCTCATACCATGTTTTAGTATTTTCCATAGTTTTGTCACACTACCTAAAATAATAATAGCTAATAAGAGCTATAGTCAAATAGACAATTTGATTGCCTATTTTTTAAAAATTTATTTATTTTATTTATTTATTTTGGGCTGTATTGGGTCTCCATTGCTGCACGCGGGCTTTCTCTAGTTGCGGCTAGCGGGAGCTACTCTTCCTTGCTGTGTGTGGGCTTCTCATTGCCGTGGCTTCTTTTGTTGTGGAGCAGGGGCTCTAGGCACGTGGGCTTCAGTAGTTGTGGCACGCAGGCTCAGTAGTTGTGGCACGCGAGCTCAGTAGTTGTGGCTCTTGGGCACTAGAGCGCAGGCTCAGTAGTTGTGGCACACAAGCTTAGGTGCTCCGTGGCATGTGGGCTCTTCCCTGAACAGGGCTCAAACCCATGTCCCCTGCATTGACAGGCAGATTCTTAACCACTGCACCACCAGGGAAGCCCTGATTGCCTATTTGATTGTTGAAAATCTATTGCCTTTTGTCTGTCTCCCCTACCAGAAAGTAAGGTCCATGAGATAAATCATTTTCTCTATCTTGCTCACTACTGTATCTTCAGAATAGTACCTTACACATAGCAGAACCTTATTTGTTAAATAAATACACAAATAGTCATTAAATAAATATACTTGTTAAATAAATCCATGAACAAATCCATGAATAAGTCCATGAATAAATCCATGATAGGTTGCAATAAAATATGTAATGGCCCAGGCTTACAAGGAAGTCTCAGATGTCTGCTGCCTGGTTAAATGTCATTAGTAGGGGCTATCCTTCTCTGACTTCCCAGGTCTTTGTTTTTAAGTTCTGTAATAATAAACAACATAAAACTCTTCTTTTACCACTTTTTCAACAGATATTTATTGAGGACTCAGTTAACGCCAGACACCCTACTAGAAACTAGAGAGACAACAGAGAGAAAGATAGACAGGATCCTGCCCTCAAAACATGTACTGTTTAGTGGGGAGACTGAAATTAAACAATTATTTGTTCTACAAGTGTGAAAGATGCTATAAAGGAAAAGCAGTGCGTTATAAGCATTTAACAGAGATTTCTAATTTAGCTGGGGGCTCAGAGGAATTCCCTAAGGGAGGCATGGCCTGAGAGCTGGAGGATGAACAGGAGTTAGTAGGTAAAGGAGGGGAAAGGAAGAACATTTCAGGCAAAGGGTACATCATGTTTAGAGAGACCTCGAGGCTGGAAGGTACTTTGTGTCGTTGTGAAGTTGAAATAAGACCAGTGTGCTGGGATATAGATAGCAAAGATCTGGGATGTCCCAAGATGAAGCCACATTATCCTGAGAAGAATGAGAAGCTGTTAGAAGGTTTATGTTAGGATAAGGCTTTAGGAAGCTCACCTGTGCTACCATATGGAGAAGGGACAATAGGGGAACCAGGAAGAAGAGCTAGAAGGCATTATAGTTGTCCACATGTGAGATGGTGGAGGCTGGGCCCTGCATAGGAGGTGTGGGGAAGGAGAGAAATAGCTGGACTTAAGAAATTTGCAGGTGATAAATTTGTGGGATTTACTGATGGGCCCAGTGATTCTCAGAGGCCAAGTTTACATCTCACCCCTTGATTGTCTCTTAGCAGAGGTAGCATGTCACCTGTCATCCTGAATTCCTCCTCTCCAATAACACTATATCCATCTCCAGGCAGAGGTTCAGAGACCCTGCTCCTGACTCAGGGAGAGCCCTTCTAGTTTTCGTCAATGTTGTTGCCACTCTGCTGTCTACACACAATGGGCTTAAACCCTTCTGAGTGATGCTTCGGTGTGATGGAAGGGCTGGAGGGGATGAGGACGAGGGGAGCTCTGACACATTTGCATTTTTTTATGTGGAGAGCTGAAGCCTCATCTTCTCCCCCAGGTCCTCTAATTATAAAACTTGATTGTGCATCAGAGTCACCTGGAGGGCTGGCGACACCATACTTTGCTGGGCCCCATCCCCAGAGTGTCTGATCCAGTAGGACTGGGATGGAGACTGAGAATTTGCATTTCTAACAAGTTCCTGGGTGATGGTGATGCTGCTGGTCCTGGGAGCATACTTTGAGGACCACAGCTCTACCACAACGATAGATAAGGAGAACAGAGCCTTCGGGAGGGAGTTGATACTCCTTTACACCCAGGAGAGTATCCTATGTGGGATCTCAGTCTCTCTCTCTCCCTCTTTCTCTGTTAAACAGGGTAAGTTCTTGTAAGACTTTAGTTAGAACACAAAATAGAAAGGATCCCTGAGCCCGGGAAATATAATGGAACTGAAATGTTCCATGAAGGCAGCTACAGCAGCAGCATCTCTGTTGAAACTTCTAGGTTGCTGTTCCCAGGATAAGCAGCGCCTTGGTGGGGAAGTTCTTTGCAACAAAATCATGATTCACCCCGTGCGACCCTCCTTCCCCATTTCTGGTTTACTTTAGATGTTCCAGGAAGCAGTTCTCATTACACTCATGGCTCAGTGACTAGAGATACATGATAGCCAGGAATGAAAGCCCAGTGGGACTGTGAATGAGGATTTCTCTGGCTGTCTGGCAGAGTCCCAGAGGATCATCCTGGGTCCAGGCTGGGAGGGATCTGGGAGCAGTGTGGCTGCACAGCAGAATCACCCGGGAGACTTTAGAAATATGTAGGTTCCTGGGCTCAGCTTCAGATATGCCAAAAACAAATCTCTAAGAGGAGGCTCATAAATATGTATTCTAGAACATTCCCAAGTGATTCTAAAGTAATTGGTCCATGGACTGGCTTTTGAGAACCACTGCCTTAGAGAACGTCTACTCTGACTCCCTTGTTCTCCACAGGAAGAAACTGAGATCTAAAGAGGGTGTGTGGAGTTTGCTCAGATCCCACATGGTTTAAATCAGGGGTCCCCAACCCCCAGGCCTCGGACCGGCACCGGTCCACGGCCTGTTAGGAACTGGGCCGCACAGCAGGAGGTGAGCAGCGGGTGAGTGAGCAAAGCTTCATCTGCCGCTCGCTCTCCATCGCTCCCCATTGCTCGCATTACTGCCCGAACCATTGGTCACATTACCGCCTGAACCATTCCCCCTACCCCACACGCCTCACCCCCTCCCTGCCCCTCATCCATGGAAAAATTGTCTTCCATCAAACCGGTCCCTGGTGCCAAAAATGTTGGGGACCGCTGGTTTAAGTGGTAGAGCCAAGAATGAGTTTGAAATCACTTGATTTTCAGAGGTTGTATAGTTTAGTGAGATCACAGCCTCTAGAGTCAGTTTCTAATCTGAGTTAGTATTTACTCAGTGAAAGGTCTTGGGCAGTTATATAAACTCTTACTAGTAAAATGGGTAATAAGTGGGAAACTTGAAATAATGAGTGACAGAATGCTTACCTCGTTGCCTGCACTTGATAAATGCTTCTAAATGGATGCTATTCTTACCATATTTCATCGAATTTAAGAAACTGCTGACTCTAAGATGTATCATTACTTTCTGTGCCTCTAAGGAAAAAACAAAACAAAACAAAACTATCTATGACTCACTATTTGCTTGCAAGATGCACTCAGATTTGTAGAGATGTTAACATGTGAAAAAAAAAAAGGGAAATGTGATATTCCAATTCTCTTTCCTCCACCCTACCAAGGTTATTATGTTATTAAATTAAATACTTCAACAATAAATGCAGATTTCTGAAGAAGAAGCACACAGTGTGCTAGAAGAACAGCAAAGAGGCCAGCATGGCTGACGGGAAGGGTAGGGTGGAAACGAGGTCCAGGACACTCAGGGCACAGATGATGTGTAAGGATTTTGAATTTTATTATGAGTGAGATGGGAAGTTAATGGAGTGCTTTGAGCAGAAGAGTTACATGATCTGATTTACATTTTAGTAGATACATGGGACAAAAGCAGGCCAGTAGGAGGTTCTTGTTCTCTTCTCGGTGATAGGGGACAGTGAATCGGCCTAGATTGGTAGAACAATATTTGCAAAAGGTAGGTGGGATACAGGAATATTTTTAGAGTAGCTAATAGGATTTACTATCACCTGATGGACTGGATATGAAGTATGAAAGGAGTCAAGGATGGGCCTCAAGATTTTTGGCTCAAGTCATTGGAAGAATGGAGTTGGCTGAAACGGAAAAAGCTAGGGTATGAGCTTTGTAGGGAGACTATATTTTACTCAAATTTCTTCTTATTCTTGATCTATATCTATCTCAAAGGTTTACCTTCTGTTTTCGATAAATGTTTTTTAAGCACCTATTCTCTCCCCAGATGTGCACTGAGAAACAAAAGAAATAAAAACAAACAAGATACAGTCCTTTTATTTTTCCCTCCAAAAGTTTGCCATCTGTAGGGGAGATAGGACTCACAGAAATAATTATATTACATAGCAGTCTGTACCTACTGCTCTAACAGAGATGTTGAAAATGTCACAAATCAGAGGAAGGAGAAATTTATTGGAAGTGGTACTATCCTCCCTCAGAAATGCTTGCTTTAGTTGAGTATGAGTTCATTAGCCTGCAAAAGGAGGGTGCTAGATAATAACTTAGGCTAGTCTTTCCACTGCAGGTACACTGACCTTGCTGTACCTCCAGCAGCCAAGAACGCTCTTTCCTTGCATTTCCTGTGCCCTTTACACGAAGCATGTTCCCCTCTGGAGTCACCTGGCTTGCTGTCTTCCTTCACTGAGCTCTCTGCTCAGTCAGCTTATCTCAGAGGTCTTCCTGATCTCTTCAGTTAAAAGAGCACCTATTCCCTTTCTGTACTTTATTTTCTTCACAGCATTTACCATCTCCTCTCCTGTTAAATTTTTATTTGCTTATCGTCTTCTCTCCCACCCTAGAATGTAAACTCTGTGACAAAAGGCACTTTGCTTTGTTTGCTGTTGTAACCCCATAAAAATCCCCCCCCAATCATTGGGTGAATGAATTAATAACAATAGGATACTTTAAAAACCATGGATTTGGTAAGCAACAAGCAAACAAGTAGATTATCATGCTGTGGGTGATGTTGAGATTGGACTGGATTCGGGAACGAACTTTGGTTTCAGAAGGGACGGAGGGTGCCAGAGAACAGCTCGCTTACTGATCTGCTGAGCTGCCATCAGCATCCTGGCATCTTGGGAGAGACAGCTTTCCTCAGGTCATTCTTTTGGCTAAACCAGAGCCGGGCAGTCTGGTGCACTGGGACAAACTTTGGGTTAGGACTCAGAGATGTGATCTAAGTCAAACCCCTATCGATTAATAGCCATGGGACTTCAGCTGGTTTCCTCATATACAATTTGAAAATAATAGTACATGCCCTCCCTACCACATCGGGTTACTGGGAGGGTAAAAAACAGGTAGGCGGGCTTCCCTAGTGGAGCAGTGGTTAGGAATCCGCCTGCAATGCAGGGGACACGGGTTCGAGCCCTGATCCGGGAAGATCCCACATGCCGCGGAGCAGCTAAGCCCTCGTGCCACAATTACTGCAGCCCGCGCGCCTAGAGCCCGTGCTCTGCAACAAGAGAAGCCACCGCAACTGAGAAGCCCGCGCACCACAATGAAGAGTAGCCCCCGCTCACCGCAACTAGAGAAAGCTCGCGCATAGCAATGAAGACCCAATGCAGCCAAAAATAAATAAATAAATAAATTTATTAAAAAAAAAAGTCATTATAAATATTGGCTATATTTCCTGTGCTGTAAAATTAAAAAAAAAGAGGTAGGCAGTTGGACAGCACTTTTCAAATTGTGAAGAATTGTATTTTAGGGGTCAAGATGGCAATTGGGGGCACTATGACATGGCTGATAGCCAAAAGAGCCAGGAATGTCTGCTGTGGCCAGCCAGGCCCCCTCCCCAGGATGTCCCTGAGGGAAATATACACACAGGGGACAGTGGCAAAGGGAAAGCAAAGTTCTACTTTATTAGAAGCTGGGCTTGTGTCCTAAATGCCAATGCAGGTGCTCTGGTAAACTGGACTGGGGCATGTAGCATGTGGGTTAAAGGTCTCCAGAAGCCTCTCCTTGCCCATTAAGTCACTGATGCTAAGGACTAAAACACTTAGCACATGCAACAACATGTAGGAAAAACTTTGAGGAGGGGACCAGAGCAGACCTTTAGTCAGGGCGTGGCCTTTGCTGCCTGATGGGATGAAGCAGAAGAGAGGACAGTGCCCTGTGTGTGACTTTGAAACGTACATTGACCTCACTCATTGGTAATTTTGGCCTCATTGGGATCCTGTATTAGTATTTCCTCATCCTTACTTCTCCCTTCAATTTCGTATTCCAGAGACTTCAGATTTTGAGAATCTGATGCTTCATTCCTGAACCTCCCAGATTCAAGCATAATGATTATCTGCAGAACCAATCACCTCTGATGGAAAAATTGTACATTTGACAAGAATAGGCAAAATGATACTTTCAAATCGGACTTGGAAAATGCAGTGGACCGTAACATAGACGAGTTTCAGTTGGGTATATGGCCATGTTTCTTGTCAAAGCTGCCTGTATATGGTTTTGCTTAATCATACTGTTTCTTAAAGTGTCAGCTGGCCCTTGACTCAAGTCATCCTTCCCTTTCCTAGGGTTGGACAAGAATCCAGGAGCTTTTCTAGGTGTGATACGGACAGAAGGGCTTCTTGCCTTCAGCTTGTCATGATTATAGTGGATATCCTTATTCTCCAAGCCCTCCATGTTCTTCAGGGACAGCAGTTTGGCTGTTTCTGTGCCAAGCTTGGGCACGATGCTCACATGAAGCCATTTTCCCTTTGATGTTTTGCTGCCTCTCCAGGGAACTTCTAGAAAAGGAGCTTGGTTCCTGTTAGCCCTGTCAGTTGCCTACCTTTGTCTCCTTCTAGCCTAAGGAAACCTCACCCATCTTCCTGCCATCTCTACTTCATCCTACGGTCCCTTAATGAGGGCAGGCTTTCCAGGAAGCCATTAGTCTTCAAGCAGTTTCTTATTTCTGCCCAGTAAACTTAAATCTCCCATGGGGCGAAGGAACAGGAAGGCCTTGGCTACCTGCTTTGGAAAGGGGCGTGAAAATATACAAATAAAAATCTCAGTATATTATCCCACCCCAGAGGTTACTTTTTGAAAAACAGCTTCACTGACATATAATTGACATACAATAAACTACACACATTAAAAATGCACAATTTGATCTGTTTTGACATATGTATAAACCTGTGAAATCATCACCATAATCAAGATTGTGACCATATCCATCACTGTCAAAAGTTTCTCTGTGTCCCCTTGTAATTCCTTCTGCCCACTCCTTCCTTCCCTAGGTAACCACTGATCTGCTTTCTGTCACTGTAGATTGACTTGTTTTCATTTTCTAGAATTGTATAATATACAATATAAATGGAAGCATACGGTATATACTCTTTTTGCCTGGTTCGTACTCTTCTCTCCCTCAGCACAATTATTTTGAAATTTATCTGTGTTGTAGCATGTATCAAGAGAGCATTCTTTTTTGTTACTGAGTAGCAGAGACGGGGCTAAGGTGAGGCAAGGGAGGTGCCTAGGGTGCAAAGTGCAAGCAGGTGCTCACCCTCAAGATCCTGCAAAGGCAGCACTGGGACTTCCATGACCCTGGGAGTGGGCACCTCCTTATATTTTGCACCCTAAGCACCTCACTTGCTTCGTTCTAATCCCAGCCCTGCTGAGTAGTATTTCACTGCATGGATATATCGCAATATGTTTATCCATTTACCTGTTGATGACATATGATTGTTTCCCAATTTGCGTTGTCTGTTACAAACAAAGCTGTTAAGGACACTCCTAAGTCTTTGTATGGACTTACACTTTTATTTCTTTTGGACAAATGCCTAGGAGTGAGTGGCTTGCAGGACAGAATCAGTGTACAGATATATGGGTCTACTTCTGGACTTTCTCCTGTTTCTTTGGTATGTTTGTTTATCTTATACCAACATCCCACTGTCTTGATTTCTGTAGTTTTATAATGTTTTAAAATCTGATGTTAGTTCTTCCTCTTTGATCTTCTTTTTCAAAGTTGTTTTGACTATTCTGGGATCTTTGCGCTTCCATATGATTTTTAGAATCAATTTGTTCGTTTATACAAAAATGCCTGCTGAGACTTTGATTGGGTAGAATGAACATCTTAATAGTATTGATTCTTTTGACCCATGAACATTGTAGTATATTATCTCCACTTATTTAGATCCTTAATATCTTTTGGCAGTGTTGGGTAGTTTTTAGTGCACAGGTCTTTCACATCTTTTGTCATATTTATCCTTAAGTATTTTGTAATTTTTGGTGCTACCGTAACTTGTAATTGTTCACCGCTAGTTTATAGAAACACAGCTGATTGTTGTATATTGATCTTATGTCCTGAAACCTTATTAAACTCATTTTTTAGTTCTAGTAGTAGCTTTTTTGTAGATTTCATCTGATTTCTTACATAACTGATCCTGTTATCTGCAATTAAAGGCAGTTTTATGTCTTCCTTTCCGATATGGGTGCCTTTTACTATTTTTTTCCCTTGCCTTATTGCTTTATCTGGAAATTCCAATATAGTTTTTAAAATTGAGTTATAATTGACATAAAACAGTGTACTAGTTTCAGGTATACAACATATTGATCCTATATTTGTATATATTGAGAAATGGTCACCATAGTAAGTCTAAGTTAACATCTATCACCATACATAGTTACAAAAATAATTTTTTCTTGTGATGAGAACTTTAAAATCTACTCTCTTTGTAACTTTCAAATACGCAATACAGATTATTAAGTCCCATGCTGTACATTGCATCCCTGTGACTTATTTATTTTGTAACTGGAAGTTTGTCCCTTTTGATCCCCTATACCCATTTGGCTCAACCAATCTGTTCTCTGTATATATGAGCTTTTTTTTTTTTTTTTGGTTGTTTGTTTTTTAGATTCCACATATAAGTGAAATCATATGATATTTGTCTTTCTCTGTCTGACTTATTTCACTTAGCATAATGCGCTCAAGATCCATCCATGTTGTCACAAATGGCAAGATTTCATTCTTTTTTATGGTTAAATAAACCATATGTATGGTATGTATGTGTATATATATCACATCTTCTTTATCCATTCATCCATCAATGGACACTTAGGTTGTTCCATAACTTAGCTATTGTAAATAATGCTGCAGTAAACATGGGGGTGCATATATCATTTTGAGTAGTGTTTTCATTTTCTTCAGATAAATACCCAGAAGTGGAATTGCTGGATTACATGGTAATTCTATTTTTAATATTTTGAGGAACCTCTATATCGTTTTCCATGGTGGCTGCACCAACTTAAATTTCCACCAACAGTGCACAAGCATTCCCTTTTCTACACATCCTTGCCAATACTTGTAATTTCTGATCTTTTTGATAATAGCCATTCTAACAGATGTGTGCTATTTTGCTGTGGTTTTGATATGCATTTCCTTGATGATTAGTGATGTTAAGCTCTTTTCATGTACCTGTTGGCCTTCTATATGTCTTCTTTGGAAAGAAGTTAGTTGAGGAATAATTGAAATCTCCAACTACAATCGTGGATTTGTCCATTATTTTGTAATTTTTCTTTTTGCTTCATTTGTTGTGAAACTCTGTTATTAGATACATAAGTATTTAGGACTGTCATGTATTCTTGATGAACAAGCCCCTTTATCACTGTGAAATACCATCTTTATTCCTTGTCTTGAAATTTTTTGTGTCTGGTATTAATATAACCACTTCACCTTTTATTTGATTAAGTTTTCATGGTATATTTTTTCCATATTTTCTTGTGACTTATCTGTGTTTTTATATTTAAAGTGTGTTTCTCATAGACCATATGTAGTTTAAACTTGCTTTTTTAAAAAAATCCAATCTGACAATCTGTACTTTCTAATTAGGGTATGTAGACCATTTATATTTAATGGGAGTATTTATATGATTAACTTAAAATCTATATTCTTGCTATTTGTTTTCTATTTGTCCTGTGCTCTTTGTTTCCTTTTCTTCTGCCTTCTTTTCAATTAATTGAATTTTTATGATTCTGTTTTATCTTTTCTTGACTTATTAGCTATAAGTCTTTTAAAAAATATTATTTTAGTGCTTGCTTTACGGTTTGCAGTATACATCTTTAACTAAATAAAGTCTGTCTTCAAGTGATATTATACCACTTCACATAGAGTATAAGAACCTTTCAACAAGATAACTTCCATTTTTCCCTTTAAGCCTTTATGCTATTGTTGTTGTGCATTTTACTTTTGTGTATGTTGTAAATACCACAATATGTTATTATTTTTGTTTAAATGGCCAATTACCACTTAAAGAGATATAAATAACATTAAAAATCATCTTATATATTTACCATGTAATTGCCATTTTGGGAAATTTGCTGTCATCTTTATCTTTGGTCCTCGTTGCATAATGTGTCCTTTTCCTCTAGATGCTTTTAAAATTTTCTCTTTATTACCTGCTCTAAGCAATTGGATTATGATATACTGTAGTGTAGTTTTCTTCATGTTTCTTGTGCTTCAGGTTGTTAAGTTTCTTGGGTTTATAATTTTCATCAAATTAAAACAATTTTCCACCATTTTTTATTCAAATAATTTTCTGTCTTCCTGCCTCCTCTTTTTCAAGGTATCCATTTACATGTATATCTAGATGTTTGAAATTGTTTCACATCTTACTGATGTTCTGCTTTTTGTTTATTGATTGATTCTCTTTTCTTTCATTGTTTCATTTTGTATAGTTTCTATAGTTGTCTTTATGTTCCTATTTTTTTTCCTCCAATATGTAATCTGCTTTTAATCCCATACAGTGTATTTCATCTCACACATTCAAGTTTTATCTCTAGAAATTTGATTTACTTCTTTTCTCTATCCTCTATAGCTCCCCTTATATTTCTGAACATATGTAACACAGTTATAACTATTTTGGTGTTCTTCTTTTCTAATTTAACTTCTATATTAATTCTGAATCAGTTTCAACTGATTTATTTATTTTTCTTATTATAGGTTCTATTTCTCTGCTTCTCTTAAAGCCTGGTTTTTTTTTTTTTTTTTTTTTTTTTTTGGCATGGGACATATCTGTACTAAAAAATTATTCATTGTTTATCTGAAATTTAAATTTAGCCAGGGATCCTGTATTTTGTCGGCAATCCTATGTCCTAAGAGCTCTAGTCCCCTTGACCTCTACAGACTCTTTGTCTTCTGAGCTCAGGGAATCCTCCAACCTCTGCCTGAGTTTTCACTCACTGTGCTACAGGCTGGACGTTCTCTCATGGAAGTAAGCTTTTGCAGTTGCAGGGTTCATCTTTGTTTCCTGTCTCTCAGGGATTGCTGCCCTTTGTTGTCTGATATTCATTATGTTGAAATCCAATTTTTCATATACTATTCCCATTTTCCGGTTGTTTCACCCAGGAGAATAAATCTGGTCTCTATTGCTCTATCTTGGATGGAGGAGGAAGTCTAATTCCAGAGGTTATTATTTTTAGCCAGAGTCCAAAACATGGTACCAATGGGGGCCAAAGCTGTGTGTTCAGTACCTTTATAGGAGAGTTTTTTTTTTTTTTAGCTCTGCTCCATAGTTTCATGAAATCAGCTATCTAGGAAAAGAAAATGCTATGGATCATAAAAGGTACCTGGTGATTATGAGGACGACTCACCACTGTTGGGAAACTGATTAGAAATGCATGTCTGCTAATAAGGAAATGGGGATGGGCCATAGAGTTATTACCAAATAAAAGAATAAATCAGCACATAACAGTATTGTCAGAGTTTGGACCAAAAGATAAAGTTGGCTGAAGTTCAATGCTTGGAAAATTGAACACTAATAAGTTTGGAGGCAGGGCCAGGAAGAAAAGGCTGAGAGAGTCATAGTGGTCAAACTGGGGTCATAGAGGGGCCTAGTCCCTCTTTCCTGTCTAATAATCAATTGCCTTCTAGCTGGGGGTCTCTGAAAATAAAATAAAAGGATTTCCTCTCTTTTCTCTTTGGTTTCTCTTGGTTCAGCCATATGCCGCTATCCTCTGGGCATGTCAGGAGGTCACATTCCAGATGAGGACATCACAGCTTCTAGTCAGTGGTCAGAGTCCACAGCTGCCAAATATGGAAGGTGAGAATGGATGCCTCAAGAAAACCTGAGTTCTGGGTTGGACAGAATAACTGACTCAAGGGTCTAAGGAAGAAGCGTGGTACTTGGTGGGAGCTGGTGGGAATGGGGGAAGGGCATCAAAGTGGACCTGCTCTGCAGGTTTTCAGGCAGAGAATTTGGGGCCTGGCAGCACGTGCTGGTCTAGCAACCTCACCCTAACCACAGGGGCCCTAGAGCCACACCACCCACAGCAGATCGGCTTATTGATATGCAGTGCACTTGCTTTATCTCACGTTCTCACCATGAGCTACTGCAGGCAGTGGACTACAGTGGTACATATGGAAAAGTGCAGATTAAGTAGGTCACTGAGAGTTAGGAGACACAGTCCTCTTCTCAGTGGGTGTCTGTGAAACATCAATCACAGTGCAAGGCATCAAGGCCTTAAATAGACATTGAGGCATCCAACAAATTCTTCCCTCCTCTCAAGGATACCTCACATAGAAGGGCCACCCTCATCCATAAACAAAGTATGTTGGGTTTCTTGTGGTCTAATATCAGGGGTCCTTTAAAGCAATAAACTATTGCTTGTCAAAAATTATTGTCAAAAACTATTCAGCTTTTAGGAAGTAACCTTCTTCCTGGAATCTAGTTCTTTTGGTGTAAAGCATTGATTTCTGTTAAAATGGAATCATCCATAGGAAAAGCAACCCTGTAAACCTTCTCCATGATTTCTGTCTTAGTGTATGAAAGATTAGAGTGATGTTTGGTGGGGTTGGAAGGGAGCAACAATGAGTAGGTGCCGCCTGTGAGAGAAGGCACATTCCAGGGAAGAGGGAAGGGGTAAGAGGGTCCCAAAATAAGCCTTATAATGATTTCACAGTTTTGTTTGTGGGTAGCTCAGCCTGGAGGTAGTAAAATGAAACCAGATTATTTACTATTCCCTGACATACTCTTACCCCTCACTTTCACCATAGGTTTCCATGGCTTTTTGCTGAGCTGCCATGCTCACCCTGCTGGTTAAAATTCCACTACATTCCACAACCCACACTGCAGATCTTATGATTCCTCCCTCCCCACTCTTATAACCTGATATCCAGGCAAGGAGTGGTTAGCCTTGTTATGCTGAGACTGAAAACGGGGGGTGGGGGTGAGGGTGGTAAAATAACTCAGTGGGGAATAGAGGGTAGGAAGGGTTTCACTGCATGGGACCTCCCTTGAGATCTCTAAATCAGGATGGGAAATAAAGGCTCCATGTCATCTGAAGGCCTCTAGCTCCCTGATGGTGACTGTCTTTCTGGGTTTCATGGTGCCCCAGGAAGAGGGAACTGACCACAAGTGGGTACTGTGGTGACAGTCAGACTGGTAGGGAGAGCCCAAAAAGTCCATCTGGACTGGACTCCCAGCCTGCTCTCTCTCTTCAGCACTGGGCAGCTGCTTGCTGGGGACTGGTAAATAACTCTGTGGTTTCGTGGTTCCTTCCTCTACCCCTAACCCTCGTCAATCAAGGCTGGACTCAGAAGAAGGGGACGGAGCCTGGTGTCCTGAGATTCCAGTGGAACCTGATGACCTGAAGGAGTTTCTGCAGATTGACTTGCACACCCTGCACTTTATCACTCTGGTGGGGACCCAGGGGCGCCATGCAGGGGGCCATGGCATTGAGTTTGCCCCCATGTACAAGATAAATTACAGTCGGGATGGCACTCGCTGGATCTCTTGGCGGAACCGGCATGGGAAACAGGTGAGAAGAAGACACATCCAGACCCTGGGATGTCTGGGACCATATTTTGACTTAGGCTAGAAGAGGAAGTACACAGGTTGTCTATGTAGGTATGTGTGTCCGCAGACCTGGGATGCCCTTGTAAATGTGTAACCCAAGATGAAGGAGGGTGGGGTGGGGGGCACACATAGGGATAGCAAGGCTGCTGAGTGGATACATTCTGCTCCTTGAATTAAAAGGAGAGGTTCCATCAAAGAGATAATGACTTGGGGAATGAAGAAGAGTCAGCATAACTTCATAGCATCTTCTCACTCTTTTATCTCTCCTCAGGTGCTGGATGGAAATAGTAACCCCTATGACATTTTCCTAAAGGACTTGGAGCCACCCATCGTGGCCAGATTTGTCCGCTTTATCCCAGTCACTGATCACTCCATGAATGTGTGCATGAGGGTGGAGCTTTATGGCTGTGTCTGGCTAGGTAGGTCTCTAGAGAGAGCGTATAGACCTTATTAAAAACCCCAACCCCGATGGTGGTGTGCTGAATGGGGCGATTGGGATTGACATGTATACGCTGATGTGTATAAAATTGATGACTGATTTAAAAAAAAAAAAAAGAAAATGAAAAAAAAACAAAACCCCAGCCCCTGGGAAATAAAGGCAATCAAATCAGAAAGAGGAATTACTTTCACCAAGAATTTCACCGGAATTACTAATCACCAAGAAGTAATCCCCTCTTGGTTAGAGTAAAGAAAGGAATATTATTCATCCACCTGGGGCTTGGTGCCCCACACCTGGCATGCTGCATTCCAAGTCACTTTGCTGACTGCTGCTGAGGAGTACTCCCTGTGTGCCCAGATTGAGTCCTAGGTGGACACATTGCTTAAGATTGCAGTCTTGAAGCCTCAGGTAGTTCCCTGGGATAGGTGTTCTGAGCAGCAGGTGCATCTCCTTCCCAAAGGCACTGACACATCTGTGTTTCCTTTGGCAGATGGCTTGGTGTCTTATAATGCTCCAGCTGGACAGCAGTTTGTACTACCAGGAGGCTCCATCATTTATCTGAACGATTCCGTCTATGATGGGGCCGTTGGGTACAGGTAAATTCTGGGAAACTTTAATCATCAGAGTGGGGAAATGGCCACCATTAGAGAATAATATTTCATCATGACCTGGGAACAATAATCAATGACTCAATCAGTCAACTAGCCAATGTTTATTTAGCCCTTATACTAGGCACTGTGAGATAAATTTAGGTGAAGTAAAATATGTAGTCTTTATTTGGAAGGAACTAAGAGCCTAGTTTGGGAAGACAAAGTAATCAGAAGGAAAACAACAAATTACACAAAGTAAGGGCTAAACTTTGTGGTATGGCTCTAAGTACAGTAGCCATAATTTTTGACCGTCAAAACAAGATGTGTGGTCTGACACAAATAATAGCCTACTTATGGAGACAAAGGGACAGAAGATTTGAAGTTATAAGTATAATAAACTGGACACATAAAGAAGTTCAGAGAGAATGAACCCCAGAAATGTAAATGCTTTAGAAATTGTGAAAAGAAGGAGACTATTAAGGCTTACAATAGACAAGGAAAGATTCTAGGATGAGATGATAATTGGAGCAGAGGAGGTAGGTAGCAGGGAGCAGAGGAAGGGAATCAGGGATAAGGACCAGAATGACCTGACTATAGCAGAAGCTAAAACTGGGAACAGCAGAAGGACCAATGGATACCTGAAATGAACCAAGGGAGGGCCATGGTGAACTATGTTCAGATACAGAATGAACTTAGGGTTGGATGAGAGATGTTCCCACCTATCCCAATTCACTCCAAGTCTTGCCGTTCTTCTTCTACCCCACTTCAACACTTTTCTCTCTTAGGTTAATCTTTGTCTGCAAAGATTGAGCCTGGCAGAGAGGTTAGACCATAGTGAAGTCCACACCAGATGATGGAGGTTGCTGGTGGTTGAGAGAGAGATTAGTGAGTCTCAGGAAGAGGAGTGTGGAATTACAGCACTTCCATTGTCTTAGGTGTGAAGAATAAACTACTGCCCTCCAGCTTCCATGCCTTGTGTGAAGCTTCCATGCCCGACTCATCCGGTCTTCTGTTACTAATCACTTCCTTTCCATCTACTTAGTCACTGTTCTTCCCCTTTTACATAATCTGTCTTGGCATCATTTCACTTAGCCACACCCAACTGCCATCAACTCAAGGCACAGAGGAAATCAGAGATCAATTGAATTCAGTTTAGTTTAGTAAGTCTTTGCTAATCAACTGTTACTATGTGCAAGGAATTTGGTAGGGATTCAAATATAATAAAGTCATTGGTCCTACCTTTAAGAAGCTCACAGTTAAGAATGGGGACTAAACCAGGATATAAATTACTATGATACAAGCATAAGAGTAAGAGATACACGATGAGTGCTTTGGGATTCAAAGAAACAAGGAAGCTATAGAAGGAAAACAGAGCATTGGGAGTGAAAACACCTGGATTCATCTCATAAAATTATTTCTGTTTGCTATGAGGCTGAAGTGATAAAAAAAAAAGTATATAAGGAAAGCATTTTGTAGAGATAAAGTGCTTTATACATGTAAGTTATTATCTGATTGGAGGACCAGTTAAAACATAATAGAATAGATGAAATCTGAAATGACCCCAAAGGATGGGTAGAACTTTCACAGGCAAAGAATCTTGAAATGGCACTTTAGGCAGAGGGAATACCGTGATGACAAAAGAATCATGGTTGTAAAGTTTAGGGGAATGTCTGGGAAAGATCAGCAGTTTAGTTAACCATGGGCCATATTTACGTAGCAAGGCAGTAGATTAGAAGCATAGCAAGGCGGATTTTGTCATATTTTGGAGGAACTTGAATGTCAGGGCCAGGAAGAAGAGGGGAGGAGGAGGAGTTCTTCTTCTTTACCAACATCATCAACACAATGTGTCACTGAAGGTTTTTAAAGCTGGGGAAGAGCATGATGGGAGCTGTGCTTCAGACATGAGAAAGATACTCATTTAGGGAACATTTGTAGTCTGATTGGATACAGGGGGCAAGACAGTAATGTGAGAAAAAGAGTTAGATGAAACAATAGTCTAGGTAACTAAAACAATGGAGACAACATTTATTCATTCAACAAACATATTTTGAATGCTTATCATGTGCCAGGGACTCTTAGTGGATATGGAAGAGAAGTATAATTGACAGAAGTGGGAAACCTAGGTGAAAGACTTAGTTTAGAAAGGGATGATGATGGATTCAGTTTGGAATATAAGTTCAAGGGACTGACAGGACATTCAAATAGAGAAATAAGGCAGGTAACTGGAAATATGGCTCTGGATGAACCCGAGGAAAGATAACAAAATAATCACAGAGATTTAGACACAGTCAGCTTCCACCTGATAATTGAGGTCATGAGCTATCTAGCTGGGGGGTGGCTAAGTGATGAGATACAGAGTTACCTAATTCAAGCTCTCAGGAAATAAATAGTCATAGTAGCAAAAGTTACTTATTTAAATTAAAAAAAATTCTAAAAGTAATATATACTGTTGTAGAAATTTTAACAATTCTAAAGTATATGAAGTAAACAGGGAAAGTTTCTTTCCTTATTGATTAAATTTTGATGAAAGAGAAATTGAATAAACATTCCTTTAAATTTGTACTGCTTTTCTGAAGACTTTCATGGGGATTTATTTTTCTGGGGATAATGGGAAATATATTCATTGCAAGTAAACTTATGTTCTCCTAGCCTTCTGATCTGTAGAGAGAAGAAAAAGATGGCAAAACCTTGGAAGGGAGATCCAGGCTCTGGTCACTGTGGATAAGGCCAGTCAAATTTTATAATTTGCCAAACATTTTTCAATGAACAAATATATTTAAAAATGTACCTGTAAGGCTGGCATAATCACTCTTAATCCTTTTTTTTTTTTTTTGGTAATTCACAAATTTTACATAACATTGGTCTGCCTATAACCTCATGGGTCACATGGATTATTGCTTGAGTGTGAATATCCCAATCTCTTCATTTGGGAGACTCTTGACATATCTTCCAGAGCTTGAGGAGAGAGAAGTTCCACATGATGGATTCTTGTTCTGTCCCTCCATAAACAGAAGGAAGGGGGTCTCTTTATGTTCTCCACATAGTCAAATTAACATCAGTACACATCCATCCCACCCAGTAGTCACGCTTCTGGCAAACTCAGCCATTCAAATAGAGCCTTACACTCGGAAGTGAAAAGGCTGCCAAGCTAGAAAATAAAACTAATCCAGTGCCTGAGACTCTCACGTGGTCCATGCATTTTACTCCATGAGTCTAGTATTCTGCAAATGTGATTAAAGTTAAATATAAATCAGTATTTAAATTTGTTAGAAGTTACTTTTTCCCCCTTTTGTTCGATATCGAAGCAAGTTGTTGGAGATGTGGGGTAGAAGAAGGCATGACTGGCTTCCCTGGATTTGATTCACTGAACAATGACAACATGCAGTCAAAGGAGAGACAGAAAAGTTTCCAACCGGCTCTGGGACCCTTTATTTAGTGATGAGCAAGTGCCACCATCTGCTGTAGTATTTGTTCTGTGCATTCATTCATTTACTCATTAATGGATGAATTAGTCAAATGCATTTGATAATATTGAATCATTATATAAAGACTTGTTATGTTAAGTATATAAGAACAGGTAAGGATACAATAGATCATAGAAAGCTTTTCATATAAAATGATTAAAAAAAAGGTGTTTAAAAGCTTTGCTATTATAGAGTTAAGCATCAAATATTTTGTAAAATTCATTTATATGAAATTCTTAGTTCTCCACTGATGCAGGATAAATGAGTCAGTACTACAAAATATATTGGATTTTTCATAATTCTTCAACCTCCAAGGTAATCAGCTCTTACAAAACCTGGGGTGAAGAAACTGGGTAAAAGCTCTTCCATGAATATGTAATTAACTCCAGGTTCCTCTCTCCCTTTTCCTTCTCCTCTTTTGGCTTGAGCAGCATGACTGAAGGGCTGGGCCAATTGACTGATGGGGTGTCTGGCCTGGATGATTTCACCCAGACCCATGAGTACCATGTGTGGCCAGGCTATGACTACGTGGGCTGGAGAAATGAGAGTGCCACCAATGGTTACATCGAGATCATGTTTGAGTTTGACCGCATCAGGAATTTTACTACTATGAAGGTCAGTGGAGTTAGGCGTAGAAGCCAAAATCATGGTGTAGGGAAAAAGCATGCTGGAAAGAACCCTAGGGTGGTGCCAGCAGAATGGCATTCAAGTACATATTCTGCTGCTAACTAGCTGCATGCATTTCTTGAGTCATTTCATCTCTGGGGGCTTGTTTCTTCATTTGTAAATAAGGATGTTAGATTAGGTCACTGTTTCACAATGTATTTCGCTGTTGTTGTTGTCTCAACACCAGAGTGGACATATCCATTATGCAAAGTGGGCACAGTGTCTGGGACCCACGATACTTGTAAGGCCTATGGAAATGGTTTAACTTCTTTTACTGTCAGAGTAAACGAAATGAGCTTTAACGTTGAAAGTTATTACCTTTTTAACAAAACGGTTGTAAAATATAATTTTAACATATTTTTGTGGAGGGAGTGGCCCACAAAGGCAGTAGTGATGAGGGCCCTTGGAAGTCATTCCATGGCCCTGCCCAGCACTCTTCAGGGAGGGGACACACTCTTATCAGTAAGGGTGTCTCATTGCAGCTCTGATTCTCAATGGAAGAAGAAGGAGCTTTGTATTTTGAACCACTTCCCACCCCTGAGTGTTTCCTCCCTGCCCACAGCACTAAGAAATCATGGCAGAAAATCCCATACTGTTCTGTTCCCAGAGTTCTTTGTCTCCTATCTATTATCATTTATCTGTCTATGTGTCTGGTTCCCTTACTAGACCTCAAGCTCCTTCTCAGGCTCTGCTTTCTGATCTTTGTACCCAAGCTCCTGGCACTTACTATATACAGGCTCAATAAATGTTTGCAAGTGAACAAATGATATCCTTTATTGCCTACTCTAGCCATTTATGGTTATAAATATCTCTGCCACCTGGGTAGAAGGAGGAGGAGATATGATGAACATCAATAAGACACTGAAAATGTAATAGTATTTTCCTAACTATAAACAGAAACTTGAAGAAGCACTGGGGCCAGACAGGAGGAATTGCTGTGACTCCTGGCTGGGCCGCCATCCGGATTCTAGACCTCAGGCCCAGGGTTTCAGTTTGTCTTCTCTGTGGGACCTCCGTGACTCTTTGCCCTGTCAGAGTTGGTTATCCAATGAGTGAGATTCAAGGGGGAGGTGAGGTCGTTTTAACCCAAGTCTTTTCTAAGGCCTTAAATGTAAATTATTAGGTTTTTTGTTTGTTTTTTCTGAAACACCATCACCCAGAAGTCTGTATTAAAATGCAAGTATTTTACCTCAGGGAGAGTAAAACAATAAAAAAATTTAATGTCTTAAATGCAATAGCAGAAGTTATTTTATCAGTTAATTATTACAGAGTAGTTAAGAGTGAGTAGGTAAACTTCATTGAGTACTTGGATGGAAGCTGAAAGACCTGGGAAAAGCCCAGACTGGGTGTGCTCTGGGAAGAGTTAAGTGCAGACAATGAGAAGAACTGCAGGAGGGGACTTAAGGCCTGATTTCCATTTTCTCCGGGGTAAGGCCTTTCAGGAGAGCCTACCCTGGATGTAAGGGTTGAGGACCTCTCTGTTGGTATGGTGAGTTTCCTGATACTTAGCTCAAATGATCGTTTTTCCTTTTCTCTTACTCAATCCCAAGTATGTTTCTGAGAGAAAGGAATGGAAGAAAAGTCCATGCAAAAAGTGACCAGATTGGATGTTAAAATTGAATTCTAGGTTCTGTGGGTAAACAGATGAATAAGAAATGGTTCCTACCTTGGGGCAATTTGCAGTTCAGTGGGGGAAGACACTATTTATTTGCAAAAGAAGGTATGTAGAATGACATGGGGACCCTGAAGAAGGGAAACTGTATCATTCCCAGTAAATAAAAATTTGTTATTCTTGGCACAAACCTGGAGTCAAAAAGAAAATGCATGTCTACTATATATCACACTCACATGTTAAGATGATAACATCTCCTAGTCGGATTAATAGCTATTAGTTAAATGATGAGAACAGAAGAATCAACACATACCCAATCTTCCAGTGTGTTGCTCGTAAATGGCTCTTGGGAAGTTGTAAAATGTGTGTGCAATCGTGTGTTAACACATTATTCTTTACAGGTTTATGGGGGGGTGGAGGGAAATATGCACAGTAACGAAACTATGTGTGCTTCAAGGATAAATTTATTTGTATTGCTGAATAATGTGTATACCCAATATGTACCTATGAACATGTGTATCAATTCATTATATATCATTGGGAGAATTTCTAGTCACACAAATAATAAAATGTATTTTAAAGTCCTCATAAAGTTATAATATTTGCTCAATTGACTTTGATCTTCCTGAGTCCCCAGCAGCTCCTGTTTAACTAGTTTATCACAGAACAAAATTATTCAAAAGCATATGTCTGCATTTAGAAGGTGCCAGAAACTTCTCAGGAGCTGACTCAGAGCTAGTCTTCTCAGGACTAGCAGGCCAAGCATGTGTCTACCATATTTTAATTTTTCTGAGACAAATGAAAAGTAAAAGATGACCTTCAGGTCACTGAAGTCTTCTAGAGAGTAGTTTTTTGCTTCTTAGGCAAAATACTGCCTATTTTCCTCCCTGCCCTGATTATAGTTAAAATACAGCATTTAAAGAAAAGCAAATCCACAGAGCATTTAGAAAATGAAAAATTACATATATCAAAACAAATGGGATACATATAAAACTACACTGGATAAAATTCGTGGTACTGAATACGTTCTTCATTATTTTTTTTTTTTAATCTTTATTGGAGTGTAATTGCTTCACAATACTGTGTTAGTTTCTGTTGTACAACAAAGTGAATCAGCCATATGCATACATATATCCCCATGTCCCCTCCCTCTTTAGCCTCACTCCCACCCTCCCTATCCCACCTCTCTAGGTCATCGCAAAGCACCGAGCTGATCTCCCTGTGCTATGCTGCTGCCTCCCACTAGCTATCTATTTTATGTTCGGTAGTGTATATATGTCGATGCTACTCTCACTTTGCCCCAGCTTCCCCCTTGCCCCCTACCCCATGTCCTCAAGTCCATTCTCTATGTCTACGTCTTTATTCCTGCCCTGCCACTAGGTTCATCAGTCTAACATCAAAGATAAATGCATAAACCAATTAATTAAAGTCAGAACACTATAGAAATGATCATAAATCCAAGAGCTTATTCTTTGGAAAAATATAAAATAGAAAAAATTTTATATTACAAATCAAGAAAAAATAAATTGGAAGAAAGAGATTCTGAAACATATATACAAATGCATTTTTAAATATATTCTATTTATTACATAAATATATTAAGTCCACAGGAGAATGAAATCCTATGCTATTTACTTGCATTCTAGAAGGATTCCCTAAACATCTGTAGGAAAGATTATTACCTTCCCCACAGGCTACTTATCCAACACTTTGCAGATTTCAAAACATCTGAAAAATCTATTGAAGCTGTAGTTGGTATTTCTTTGATTTTGTTCTTAGCCTTGTTCCATTTACATGTGTTCGATAAACTAGAACTGTTAATTCATCCCAAGGAAGGTACAACAAAAAAGCTACCTTCCTAAAGGCCTTCTTTTCTCATCTCAGAAAATATCTGTGAGGAAGATTTGATGCTCTCATCAGAATGGCTTTACCTAAACTGAATTTAATTAAGAGAGATAATTAAGTTTTGTGTCTCTGGCTGACAAATGCTAATACCCGGCAGTCGAAATGAGATTTCTAAAGAGAAAGATGAAATTATATTGGATTGTGTATTATTTCAGGTTTCTCATCTAAACCTGTTGAAAGAAGTGTACTGGCTTTGGAATGTACATAGGAGAAAGTGGTTCAGAATAGCTCCATTCTGGGCAGATAGCAACCGTGGTTGAGAGGATTGCAGTGGTTGAGAGGGTTATAGAGCAGAGAGTGTTAAGGGCAAGGAAGGAACTGAGAGGATGCTGGTCCAGTCCTCATTTAACAGATAAGGACACTACTCCCAGCAGCATGCAGTGAGGTAGGCAGGGGAGCACAATTGCAAAGAGGTGACTGGGGTAGCAGCCCAGGTTTTATAAGGTATCACTGCCACTGTGAGATTCCTAGAAGGGAAAAATGCAAGAATGCAGAGCACCAATTATTCACCAAGGGTGGTGCTCAGAGAAATTTGGCAGGTCTAAGATCTTACTGGGTTAGGTAGCACTGTGTCCCCAGTGCCACCCAACAGGGTCACCCTGTCACTCACATGCCTCTTTCTCTGCCAGGTCCACTGCAACAACATGTTTGCTAAAGGTGTGAAGATTTTTAAGGAGGTACAGTGCTACTTTCGCTCTGAAGCCAATGAATGGGAACCTAATGCTGTCTCCTTCCCCCTTGTCCTGGATGATGTTAACCCCAGTGCTCGGTTCGTCACGGTGCCCCTCCACCACCGCATGGCCAGTGCCATCAAGTGCCAATACCATTTTGCTGACACCTGGATGATGTTCAGTGAGATCACCTTCCAATCAGGTTGGGAGCTTGGGGGCCCCTTAGGGAACTGGGAGCAGGGTGGTGAAGGAGGAAGGCGGTGTCCAGAGCTTCTCACTGGCGGGTGTCTGAAAGGAGGATGGTTGTACAGGTGGCTTCTCATGAGTAGATAGAGGGACTCTTTTCTGCAAATAGTGTAGTTGTGGAAGGGTAGGGATGAGGATGTGGAAGTGGACAGAATGTTTACTTGGCTCTCACACACATTTGTCTAAAAGAGATGTAAGATAAAGGATTAAAGAAAATGAGTACAATGTATTAAAACCTTTATGTAAATCAAGCCAGTTAAGGGGAAGCACACCTGAACATTATTAAACTATTTAAATGAGGATGTCTAAATAAAAGTAAAGAGAGCAATGAACCCTCATCCATCACCTAGCTTTACTAACCATTGATTTTTTTTGTCATGCTTGTTTCATTTATTCCTCCCTTTTTGGTATAGTATTTTGAAGCAAATCTGAGACATTATTTGATTTCACTACTAAAATTTTAGAATACACCTGAGAAAATAACATTACCTTCTTAATAATGCCATTATAACATCTAACAAATTTATTAATAAATAATTCCTTAATATAATATAATAGCCAGTCCACGTTCAGGTATCCCTGATTGTCTCATAATGTCTTACTACAGTTGGCTTGATTGAATTAGGATCCAACTAATTAGCCCCTCTTGGTGTATTTCCTTTATTATATTACTAGGTGGTATCTCTTTTACCCTAAAACAGTTTTTAAAAAAAATTCCATTCTGGTTTGGCTGATTACTTTCTGTGGTGTAATTTTACTGGAACTTCTATCCTCTGTCATCCTGTAGACTGGTGGTTATATCTACAGGTGAATTTGATTCAAATTCAATATTCATTTTTGCCAAGGATTTTTCATGGATAGTGCTGTGTACTCGATGCTGAACCTCATCATGGGGATGTTATGTTAGAATCTCTTACTTTTAGTGATGCTAAGATTGATCTCTGGGCTCAGGTGGTTATCCTTTCATGGAAAAGTTCCCAATGAACTTTCTTCTTAGGTTTTATCCTCCATTGATGACCACTGCTTAAATTATTTCATTAGGAGTTGCTAAATGGTGATTTTCTAATTCTTTTATTCCTTCTGCATTTATTAGCTGAATTTCTTCTGAATAGGAAAACTATTCCCCATATGCTTGTTAACCCTGAAATACAGTTCACGTTGGAAGGGCAGCATACATAATTAATTTTTTCATCAATTTACAGAGTAATGAGTCAATGCTCTAGCAACCTTCAGTGGTAGCTAATAGATTTTATTTTGTTTTTCATCCTCACTAACATTAAAGAGGACACATTTTTAGACGTGTGTTTAAAAAAGGATTTTTTAAAAATTTACTTATTTGGTTGTGCTGGGTCTTAGTTGCAGCAGGCGGGCTCCTTAGTTGCAGCTTGCAGGCTTCTTAGTGGTGGCTCGCCAGCTTCTTGGTTGCAGCACATGTGTTCCTTAGTTGCGGCATGCGAACTCTTAGTTGCAGCATGCATGCAAAATCTAGTTCCCTGACTAGGGATCGAACCCAGGCCCCCTGCATTGGGAGTGTGGAGTCTTATCCACTGTGCCCCAGGGAAGTTCCCTCTCTGAGGATTTAAATCTTATGACAGGATTCTTTACCTGCCTTAGAGAAGCATCCATCTCTTATTCAAAATAGAAGTCACTAAGTATCATATATGTACAGTTGACCCGTGAACAACATGGGTTTGAACTGCACGGGTCTATCTATATATGGATTTTTTTCCATAGTAAATATTACAGTACTACATGATCCACAGTTGGTTGAATCCATGGATGCAGAACCTCGGATATGGAAGAACCATGTGTATGGAGGGCTGATTTTAAGTTATATGCAGATTTTCCACTGCACAGAGTACTCAGCGCCCCTAACCTGCATGTTGTTCAAGGGTCAATGGTACATCTCAAAGAGGAATATAATTACTTAATTCAATACAGTTTCTTCCTGAGAATCTCTTCTTTTTTATTCTACTGACCAGAGTCCTTTTAGACACTGTCTTGAATCTCAGTCTTAAGGGTCTGACTTTTACAGCACTTATCTGATTGTTCCTTGTATATCTCCTTCACTGTTACTTCCTCTTTATACCATATACTACTTACAATGAACATGTGTGCATTCATGCATAAAACATTATTGAGCATCTACTATGTACCATGCACTGTCTTAGTTATTAGGTTACAATGACAAATAAGACAATGTCCTTGACCTAAAGATGCCCAATGTTTCATAGAAGATGGATGAGTAAACTTAAAATATGAAACACTGTGGTATGTACTAAGTGATATATGCACTGGGTACTACGGAGCCAAAGAAGAAGTAAATCCAAATCAGACTGAGGCAGGAGTATATTATTTGGGGTAGGGTGGGCTACTGTAACAAATACTCCAATAACTTATTATTGCTGACTAATTATTATTTATTATTACTGATAGTCTTTGCATATTCTAATTCTTGACCCCCTTGATTAGACAATTCAGAGGGAAAAATTAGTTACCAACATCAATCTGTCAAATACACTTTTGGGAGCTAGTCCTAGAAGCTTCAACATCACTGTAAATGATACTCTAATTTATTTCTAAGGATGAAGGCTTAATTTATAAATTAAAGAGCTAGGACTATGAGGCATAGTGAAAACTATTTTGTAAAACACCGTAATTTCCTTGAAGGGAAAGAGCATCTTAACCCTATGTCTGTCCTATGTCTACTTACCCATTGTATTCTCTCTACATTTTGTTGAATTTGGATCTCACTTCCTATGCATGATTTATGATAATGTGTGGTCACAGCCCTCTGATCGCTCTCTTTAACTTTTTTGTACCATGACACTTAGTAGGTAATAATTGAAACAAAATTTTTACAAAAGAAAAGTTGCCCTTACTATTTAGATGAATGGCGATATTTTTTACTTAATATATTATAGGATTTCATTTCTAAGAAAGGCTTGTAGCAACCCAGTAAATTGATTTCACAAAGTGCTAGCTTAGAACCTGCCTTCAGAAAAACCACTACCGAGCTGTCTTCTCCCTAGCTCTGACTCACTCTTGTTTTGTGACAGATGCTGCTATGTACAACAACTCTGGAGCCCTGCCCACATCGCCTGTGGCACCCACAACCTATGGTATGTATGCTTCTTGGTTATAAAAATTAAGTTGAAGGGACCTCCTGGAGGATGAAGAAGGGTGGAGATTTTCAGAGGCTTGACTGTGTAGCAGGCTTGATACCAGGTGGCTTTCAATGAAGAGAAGCTCTGGAAAGATAGGACAGCCCACCTCCAAAGTTAAGGGCCCAACCTCACTCTCTTCCCTGCTGGTCCATGTGACTCTTCTGCGGAGGCAGAGTCTGGAGCTGTTCCAACTGCTTCTTAGAAGTTTGGGAAGCTTGGAGCAAAAACAGGGAAAGGGATATTTCTAGGTGAGACCCATTGTAGGGATCTCAATGAATGAATGGAACAAAAAACTAGTCCCTCCAATTGGAGAAAAATATGGAAAAGTGTATGCATTGCTTCAGACAGTCACTGGCTGTATAAGTCAGCAATCTGGGAAACACATGATCAAGTGTCTCCAAAGAGGACTCTCAGCTACGTTGGCATGTCTCAATGCAGAGTGAAACTGATTCTTCACCTGTTTTTCATGAGGTGTGATTAGGGGCCATGGTATAAAGGGAGCAAAATTTTGGGAGGAATGGAAAACCTCTCCATTATCCAGTCTAATACATGAGGAAGAAGAAGCTACTGTCCCATGGATGAGGACTGTAGGCTATAGGAGCACAGTAATACAAGAGTAGCAAGACCAAGTGTTAAGTGGCATCTTGTGGAATTATCCTGAAGGAATAGGTTCTGCCTTCTTATCTCTAGTCCAAGCCCTTATGCTTTTCCTTGCCCTTTGAGATGATAATATTCTTCGTCCTTCTTTTCCTGGTTACAGATCCAATGCTTAAAGTTGATGACAGCAACACTCGAATCCTGATTGGCTGCTTAGTGGCCATCATCTTCATCCTCCTGGCTATCATTGTCATCATCCTCTGGAGGCAGTTCTGGCAGAAAATGCTGGAGAAGGTGAGGAAGTGCAGGACAATCATGGGGTAGGAAGCTGCTCCATCCTTTCCTGTGCTGCTTCATTAATATCCAAGCCAAGTTTCTCACAATTCTATTGCTACTTCTTTTTGTACTTGAAAGTTATGGTTGGCGAGAACCTGCCAGTCCAGTGGTTAGGACTCTGTGCTTCCACTGCAGGGGGCACATGCTTTCCCCCTGGTTGGGGAACTAAGATCCTGCATGCCACGTGGTACAGCCAAAAAAAAAGAAACTTATGGTTATGCATCCTTCTGAGTGCCTCCTCAGATTCTTTTAGTCTAGGCCAAATGATCTATAGAATTTCTATTACATTTGTCTAACACTTTACAGTCTGCAAAGACTTTTTCCTTGATTTTACTTGAACCTCACTGAATAATTGTGAGTTGGGCAGAGTAGTTATATTTAACTGTTTTGCTGATGAGAAAATGTGATGTGCTCAAGGTCATACAGTCAATATCCTGCTTTCTATGCTTGTTCTAATTGTCAGCCTTGAAATTTGTTGACTTCTTTTCTTCTAAAATATATACCTTCCACCACGGATGGAATATCTATGGCTTTTCTTGGTGTCTTAGACCAGATAGCAATTCTGGGCACTGCCGCTAAATGTGTGATACTCTTGGGGTTTGCTGATGATAAAGTGTTTCTACCTTTGGTCATGGACATCGTCCCTGGTCAATGAGCTCAAATGGATGTGGACTCTGAGAGATCATAGATACTCTGAGCTGTGAGGCTTTGAGGTGCCCGTCGAGGGCAGGGAACAGGAGGGAGGGTATAGGCTGATTGTGTTTATAGCCTCTGTATTTGGGGATGGGATCTCAGAGGAGACCAGTGCCTATGTAGAGTACATAGCAGAAGAGGGGAAAGGGCGCTGTGAGAATGGACTGGAACCTTCTGAACTCTTTGTGGGTAGGACAAGAGGAAGGAGCTGAAATCAGAGAAGTGAGGGGAATGACCCAGACAAGTAGCATGCAATTCCTTCTGATCTGTTACACATTCAAGTTCTGAGATGATTGAGGTTTATTTTAAGGTCTTTAGGCAGGAATATTTCACAGAAGAGAGGGTCTCTTTGCTTCCCACAGAGACTTCTAACATTAGTCTAAAAATTAAATTAAAGCTTTCAATCCATAAATAGTGACTGAAGGCTGAAAGGCAGAATCCACAGAGAGCTCACCCACTGGCATGATGAGGCAACATCAAAACCTTTTGTCTTTTAGGATGCTAGAACACACTTGGTATCTGAATTCCAGGATGCGGGGTAGCAAAGAGTGGTGATGGTAGAAGCTGATGGTCTGACGGTTCATTGGACAGCTTGAAGCTGTGTTCTTACGGAACAGTCTGTTATGACTGCATTTTAGTTGAGGGGGGAGAGTCTGTGTTCTCTACTCTGTGAGCTATTTTTCTCTTTATTTGAGTCAGAATTTACCACTCTTTGAGTCTTTCTTCTGAGTCCTACTGCAATATATTCATGGGCTGGGAGAAGAATTTTGTATTGGAGACTCTCCAGGTAAAAGGGAGAACAAAAATTTTGCCCTTGTATATTTAATTTGGTCCTTCAAGAAATTCTTTCTGTCCCTGTACATCCTGAGTAAGATAACTCAAGATGCTCTGGAATGACACAGGATTTCTTCTGGGGGAAAGAATTTTTTTGCAGAAGACCCTTAAGCATACCTATGTATTCCAAATACATTGCTCAAAATAGCCTTATGCTGTAGCATTATCTGCAGGATACTTACAATGGTGTCCTCAGAATTCTCTCTTTGAGGGAGTCAACCTATATTTATTGAGTACCTACTATGTGCTGGGCTCCATGCTTAGTATTGAGGATATTACTGCAACAAAGGAACTCTCAGTCTAGGGTATGGAGCAGACATCTAAGTTTCTCCACTGAGCACCCAAAGTGTGTTTGTTGGAGTAGAACGTTTCACGTGTTTAAATCCAAATAGTCACATATACTTAGATTATGAGATTTTCCTTTTGAAGGAGCAGGCAGGTCATATTAAATAGAATGATGGAACAATTATCTGTTTTATTCTTCTTACTCCTCTGTTAGGTATAATTCATGTTAGTATCCCTAGCACCTAGGGCTTTCCTTTCTTATTTTGTAGCCATTTTATTTTTGGTTAGTAAAAATGCGGGGTCAAGGGGGTATTACCCTAATCTACAACGCCAGAATGGTCAGGTGAACTACAGATTCATCATGTTACAGCACATTTGTTGTGTTAATGAGCATTTTAATTTATGCCTACACAAAATCAATCAGTTGAGTGGTGTCAGGAAAACCCATTATTTAACAGAACATTGAAAACCCTAAGATTGAGAAATTCTTTGATTTGCTACTGATAGGTTCTAACAGTGTCACGTGAATAATGTTTGTAAGTGTTTCAATGGAAGTTAATTAATGTTGGCAGTGCAGAAATTTGGAAGTCAAATTCTGCCTTGAAGAAATGAAAGATGATTCTGAGTTTCTACAACACAGGCATTTGTGGAACCAGACTGAACCCCTGTCACTTGCATTGCTTCTGGAGTTTGAGTAGTAAAGAGTTATTTCATCTGAGTGGAAGAGCTGGGTTTAAGAAAAGGAGGGAGTGATGACCCCTTTTGTGTCAACATGCCTTTCTCCCCTGTCCTTCTCTTTCAGGCTTCCCGGAGGATGCTGGATGATGAAATGACAGTCAGCCTTTCCCTGCCAAGCGAGTCCAGCATGTTCAACAATAACCGCTCCTCATCGCCAAGCGAGCAGGAGTCCAACTCCACTTATGATCGCATCTTTCCCCTTCGCCCTGACTACCAGGAGCCGTCCAGGCTGATACGGAAACTCCCAGAATTTGCTCCAGGAGAGGAAGAATCAGGTGAGGATGAAACAGTGAGCAGAAAATTGAGGGACAAGATTTATGAAGGGGTGACACTATTGCTCCTACTCAACCAAGTCTAATTTTAGCCTAGAGAAGTCCACCTTCTCCTGGGAAGTCCACACTGTCTTTCTAGATTTGGTCTACTGCTGCTCCTAATTGAATCTGGGCATCTCTCCTTTGCTACTGCACGTAGCAGATGTTTGGAGGGACCCACATGTCAGAAGAAGAAAAATAAACAAAATGCGTTACTAAGGCGTTAACACCGGAAGAACCTAAGCAGTCCAACTAGTCCAACCTTCTCATTTTTCATAGGAGGAAAGTGAGAAGGCCCAGATAAGGTACTCACCCAACATCAAACACCAATAGGGGTAAATTCAGGACTAGAATTTCACTTGGAGAAAAAACAATGAAGCTAAAGAGATCCTAGAATTCCCAGGTTTTAGTCACCTAGATAATTGAGTTATTGAACTTTTGTTCATTTCTCTTTGGTGAAAATTTACTTGACTAATACAAGATTTTATTACGAGAGCAAATATTTCTTGTCTTTTCTCAATAAAGCATTGCTTCGGTAAAACAGTGCCAATTGATTCACATCCCAGTGTCTTTTAAAAAGGGCTGCAGAGTGACATCAGAGGAGATGCTGGGGTCATCACTGAGGCTCAGAGCAGCTTTTCTTTCCATAATGTCAGCAACCGAGGAGTGACCCCAGTCAGTGGAAGAGGACTGATGGTGTTCAGGGGAGAGCTGATTGGAGAAGTAGCAGGACTAACCATGAGAGCAGAAGCTTTTCAAGGGAGTCCTTCCAAAGGAAGAAAGGAAACTAATGTGTATTTACCACTCAGTGGATAGCAAACATTGAAGGAGTGTATTGAACTATGGGAATTTTACAGAGACAGCAAGAATAGGGATGTAATTTATTTCCTAGGCCAAACCAAAGTAATCTACCTACTTTCTGAAGTCTAAAACATCCCCTCTCATATTTTAATATTTTTTAAAGTTAGGATGTGTCTTAAGCTAGACCATATAAATTTAATCACAGTTTTTAATCCCTGAAATAAGTTATTAAAATCAGTGATTATATCTTAAAATTAAGGAAATATGCCATTAAATCCTAAAACTTTAATACTCCTACCCTAACTAGTATAGCGAGCCTTCCTGGAGCTTCACCACAATTCCACAAGATTAACCAAGGAGGTTGTTAATGATCACGTAGTATGAGGAGAAGATAAGAGATAAAATGGTGCCTACATTCTGGAGGCCACAAGAAAGAATCTCCAGAGGAACCATTCTCCAAGTAAGAATGTCATGGCGTAGGTTAGTTAGGCTGTCTTGGGGGCATGTTTTAGCTCTCCTCTCAGATTTCCTTTCTTGAAGATCTCTCCAAAGAGGCCCCTTGGAATGAGACTCATTGTCCTTGTCTTCGCAGGCTGCAGTGGCATTGTGAAACCAGTCCAGCCCAGTGGGCCTGAGGGTGTGCCCCACTATGCAGAGGCTGACATTGTGAACCTCCAGGGGGTGACTGGAGGCAACACCTACTCCGTGCCTGCCATTACCATGGACCTGCTCTCGGGGAAAGACGTGGCTGTGGAAGAGTTCCCCAGGAAACTCTTAACTTTCAAGGAGAAGCTGGGAGAAGGCCAGTTTGGGGAGGTGAGCTGATTCTTTGAGTGGGGCCTCCAGTCCTTGGTAGTTCAAAGGAAGTGGTTGAATAAAAATGGTCAGTAGAGCAAAGTGTCCCATCCAAAGTGGATTCACACCAAATGTCTCCTCCACTTGTCTCTCCTTGCATTGTTCTCTAGAAGACTAGTATTGGTCAGCCTCATCTTTGTCAAATAGCTGTGGAAATCCTGGGAATTCTGATTTCTGTATAAGAGTTTTTAAAGCAAGAAAGTCACTAGACTTAGATATTCTGAAAAACATTCAATATTTTCAAAAATTTTTACAACAGGTTACAAAGGGTGGGGACCCATAAGATGTGATCATCTTTTATAAACTGTCCAAGAACATCCTGCTATTGGATAGCCACTTTGTTTTTTTCCCTTTTAATTGGAGTTACATGTAAAATGGTCAAAAACAACCTCGCCCCTGCCTTTGGTCCCAGAACCGGCCACTAGGGAATGAATCACTAACCAAGATAAGGAGGAGCACACTTCTCAGTTGCCCTCAGAGTGATGCATGTAATATTTGACTTTTCACTCTTACATCAGCCACATGAGCCTTCTGAGAATTCAAAGCAATGATTTAAGTGGCAACAGAAGCTCTTCAACACCACCATCTAAATTCCAAATGTAATTTGGTTTCATAAGCATATGTTATTGGTTTCCAACATGGGTGACATGCTCTAACCTTGGGTAGGTTTCAACACCACCTTGTAATTCCACCACCATCTAAACACCAAACACCACCATCTAAATTCCAAATGTAATTTGGTTTCATAAAATATGTTATTGGTTTCCAGCATGGGTGGCATGCTTTAACCTTGGGTAGGTTTGGTGGTGGTGGAGGTAGAAGGGTCCACGGCATCTGTCTGTGGTGTTATATACACTCATTCTGTCTCCTGGGTTGAAAACAAAGGCTTGTTCTACAGTTACTAATGCCTAGACGTTCCTGATAAGGCTAATCCCATACTAAGGGCTTACCTTAGAGAAGAAATTGCCTTATGTTTTGCACGATCCTGTAACTAAACTTCCTTGAGTCAAAGTTCAAGTATTTATACCGAATGACATTTCATAGTAGGCTATGCTGTAATAAAATACCATGTTATAGATTCAATCCCATATTTAACGTTCCAATCAATGTATTTCTTTTATAAAGCAGTAACATGTCACATTAGCTGTGTACCTTACCATTTTCTTAAATCAGTTATTTGAGTCAAGATGTGTTACACGTATCTTCTTACTGGTCTTTTTGATTATTTTGCCTGAGTTGTAAGAGTTAGTTTATCTCCAGGAAATGCCCAGCAAGAGTACTGAGACATCTTCAGGAGAAATGATGATGCTGAGACTAGATGACTTTTGTCTAGGTTCATCTCTGTGAAGTGGAGGGAATGGAAAAATTCAAAGACAAAGATTTTGCCCTAGATGTCAGTGCCAACCAGCCTGTCCTGGTGGCCGTGAAAATGCTCCGAGCAGATGCCAACAAGAATGCCAGGTCTGTGGTCTGCATTTAAAATTTTCCTTTATGTGTTTCATCTTCAGGATCAGGAACACTCCTGGAAACTTCTGAGCAATTTGTTTCTTTTTGAGATGGGAAGGTCTGTGAGCTGCCTCACATTTCCATTGTTGTGCTTTATTTTTCTGATGGGTCAGTAGTCCTCAGCTTCATTCTCATCTCTCTCAAAAACAAATGTACATTTTCTGTTGGATATGCTACACATTTACTTCCTAACCCCCTTTGCACAGCACTGTACACCCCAACATACACTAAAGTCTGAATACGTACCTCTTCAATCATTATACACAGACACACTCCTGAATGTCATTACCTCCCCTTGCAGACTTTTCACAATCACACACATCTTTCTTGCTAAGTTTCTCCCATTCTCCTTTTTTCCCCACATCTCTATTTACTTTCTCATCCCCTTTTTTCTCTTTTATGCTCCTTTTCTTCTATGTCCAGCAACCCCCCAAATGAGAAGCTACCTCTACTTGGAAAAGTATCCATGGACCTCAAAGCAAAAGGATCCACAGTCCTTTAGCAGTTTTCCAAACTGGCTAATAATCTCTTGGATCCTTTACTACATAAATTGCAGTTTCCAGCCACACTCCGTTGTCTGACAGCCTTTCCATTACAGTAATGGTGAGTTAATCCTCACCCAGAGAGGCATGCTGGTTGAAAGCTGGTTGTATGTGTCTCAGAGAAATCTGCACATCTGGGTAACATATGTATTTCCCCATTTGTGTTGGCTTGATGTGTCTCACTGATATTCAAATTTAGAGAAAGTTTATGATCCCTATTCCTTAAATTATCATAAATTCCAAGAATGGTGATAGGGTTTTATTAAAAGTCTTGCAATTGACAGGATATGGCATGAAGAAGAAAGAAAGGCAAGGGAACAGAACGGTGGAGGTTTTGGAATTTTAACTGCGAGAATTTCAATCTTAATGATACTAGTATGAGTGAAAAGGGACATCCTCTGGGTCCCATAGAGAGAGAGAATATTCCTGATATTAATCTTAGCACATGATTGGAGAAGGTGGCAAGATGAAAGAAAAAAACTATGGGATGTGACAAAGCCTTTGCCCATTGTTTTTTTTTTGGTGACGTTTGGTGTCCCACCTGTGCCCACTCCAATTTAGCAATGATGGATGGCTTAGGCTCTGAGCTCTTCCAAGCCATGGACCCCCTGCCGGGTTTGAGATTGAAGGGGTAATGAAAGAGGAGAGGTGTTGTATCAGGACCACACTGATTTCAAGGATTTTATATTGACATAGTATGACTTCCAGTCCAGAATTCCTAGAAAACTCACAGGAGACTTATAACAGGTCTGCTGCAATAGTTTTGAGAATGTGGGCTAGTGGTCTCACTAACCCAAATATTGCTACTTGGAAGGTTATAGCCCACTTTGTGACTCAAGGGTGGTTGTCACCATCTATTCAAACAGTTATTAGTTTCGGCCAAGTGAGTACTTCTTTTGAAATGACCCTGCATTACCACCATGAACTTTAAACAGCTGTTTTGAACAGGCTACTAAATATGTGTTGTGACTGACTGCTGGTGCACCCTGCATTAAAAGAAACCAGTATGAGAAAATAAAAAATTATCAGATTAAACCAGAGTGTGGTTATTCACTTTATAAAAAGTGCCTTCACTTTACTTATAGAGTGACTCCACGGCTTTTTGTTTGTTTGTTTTTCTTTTTTGGGGGGTGCTGCATTGGGTCTTTGTTGCTGCACGTGGGCTTTCTCTAGTTGCGGCGAGCAGGGGCTACTCTTCGCTGCAGTGCGTGGGCTTCTTGTTGTGGTGGCTTCTCTTGTTGTGGAGCACGGGCTCTAGAGAGCAGGCTTCAGTAGTTGTGGCACGCAGGCTCAGTAGTTGTGGCTTGTGGGCTCTAGAACGCAGGCTTCAGTAGTTGTGGCGCACAGGCTTAGTTGCTCCGCGGCACGCGGGATTTTCCCAGACCAGGGCTCGAACCCGTGCCCTCCGCGTTCGCGGGCAGATTCTTAACCACTGTGCCACCAGGGAAGTCCCTCCATGGCTTTTAAAAAAGGTAAAGACCCCAGTGCACTTAAGATATGACTTTCAGTTGAAGGTTTTATTTTTAAGACTAGTTTTTAGCAACATATATTTGATTTAGCAAATATTAATCACTTTCTATGTGGCAGGCCTTCTGTTGGATACTAGGGATGCAAATGTGCATGTCACGGTCCATGTTCCCCCCGCCAAATTATAGTTGAATAAGGGTGCATCGCATTCCAGGATGAATAGAATGAGACAGTTTCCAGGTACCAATTTCTCTGTTCTCTCAAAGGTAATCCAAAGGGAAACAAGACTCAGTATAATGGTTAGGACTAGACTTTGCTGTGTCTTCTTTTCCCTCTTGATTCTAACTCTGGCAACCTCTGGTTTATCTATGTCTCTGTCCTCCAAAGGAATGATTTTCTTAAGGAGATAAAGATCATGTCTCGGCTCAAAGACCCAAATATCATCCGTCTCTTAGCTGTGTGTATCACTGACGACCCTCTCTGCATGATCACTGAGTACATGGAGAATGGAGATCTCAATCAGTTTCTTTCCCGCCACGAGCCCCCCACTTCTTCCTTCAGCAACGTACCCACTGTCAGGTAAATACGCCGGGTCTTCTGTCTCTTCCCTGTGTTCATGAGACTAAGCTGGGATCTGAAGGTGGGGAGCAGTGAGCCTTAAAGTTCATCATTGTTCTGGAATGGTTGGAGAGGTTAGTATGCAGGGAATAATAAAGCAGCTGTCCTTTAGGGGAAAGCAAAGAAATTCATAAAGAATAGAGAAGGGATGTTGAGGTTGGAACCCTAGTTTGTTGGTACCAACTATAGGGTGTGTACCTTTCACAGCTTCCTCTTTCCAGAGGCTACTTTCTCTCTTCCTTTATATTTCCTCAGTTATGCCAACCTGAAGTTTATGGCTACCCAGATTGCATCTGGCATGAAGTACCTTTCCTCGCTTAATTTTGTTCATCGAGATCTGGCCACACGAAACTGCTTAGTGGGTAAGAACTATACCATCAAGATAGCTGACTTTGGAATGAGCAGAAACCTGTACAGTGGTGACTACTACCGAATCCAGGGCCGGGCAGTGCTCCCGATCCGCTGGATGTCTTGGGAGAGCATCTTGCTGGTGAGTTTCCTGTGTTTTTGAGCTCTGCCCTAGCAACTGGCATGTAGGCAGATACAGACGTCATGTAGGGGTGCACCTGAGACAGCAGGAGGCAGACAAGAAATAGACTTTGATATTTTCTCTGACTTAAGATGATTTACTTTGTGTACTAATTATTATTTTTAACACTTGCCTGTTTCTGCTGATAAAATATAACATGCTTACTGTAGAAAGTTTGGAGGAAAAGGTTAAAAATATACCCATAATGAGAAGAGATTTAGTACCATTTTTTTAATCTCTACCCTTTCCACCTACTGACTTAATTAATTTAGAGTATTAAAATCTTGTCATTTAAAGAACTGTTATCCACACAAAATATTTTTCTTCTGTATTAATTTCATAACCATGTTTCTAATTAATTATTTAGATTGATCTCTATATTTGTATTTTAATGATTTTCACCATTTACTTTTTAAGGTCCTCATTCTTTGCTTTATAATTTTTATCCAGCTCTTGGTATTCTGGATCACAAGTGAATAAGTTTTTTCCAAATGCCTCTTAAAGATATATCTTCTGACAATGCATATTTGGGACAATTTACTGTTGATTTTATACCACTTAGCTGATTTATAGAATTATTAGACTTTAAACTTTTACTTCCTACAATGCTGTATATGTGTAATTTTGTCTTTTGTCATTTAATATTGCAGAGAAAAGCCTGATAGCAATCTAGTTTTGTTAATTTATTATTAATCTGTTTGTTTCTTGTTCATATCTTATAGGGTTCATAATTAATGTTGAAATAAGAAATGTATAGTTATCCCCTTCCTCTCACCAAGATAACCACTATTAATATTAATATTTTAGTGTATTTCCTTTGAGGATTTTTTCTATACATATATTTCTCTGAATATATGTATTATATATGTAATTATTTTACATATTGGGATGATACTATGCACATACAATTCTCTCTCACTGGCAGTAAATATTCTTCAGAAACATGATTTTAATTGCTGTATAATATTCTAGTGTGTGGATATATCCTATAATTTAATAATGTCACTATAATTTGATATTTAAGTACTTCCCAATTTCCTTCGATTATAAATGATGCTGTGATATATACCATTTTATGTAAATCCTTATAAAGATCTTTATCATCTATATAGATGAATCACATATTTTACTCATTTCTAATGTGATTATTAAGCTTTGCTCCCTTTAAAGGTATTGTGTGGTGTTGTAAAAGATTATTAGACCAATATTCAGACGGTTTTGGTCCAAATCTCAGTTTTTCCATTATTAATGGTCTTGTTAACCAGGGAATTTTAGTAAACCTCTCGTCTCACTTTTTCTGATCTGAAAAATAAGGATAAATAATATCATCTACGTCAGCACTGTATTTATTGAATAGAACATATGCAAGTATTTAACACATGCTGATTGCATCTGAATCTCATTGCTGTCACTCGTTAGTCTATCCTTCAAGACTGTGATGATCATTGAACAAGGACTACTCCGGGTACTTACACTAGATTTCCGTATCTCTCACATAGAAACAATTGCTCCCCATTCTAATTTTGCCTTTCCCCTGGGCATTTCTCCAAGTCTACCCTAGATCCTAGAGTTTGACCTTCTAACATGCACTGGGAGAGTCAGATAGCTTAGGGCTGCATCCTTTTCAGGCCTTGGATCTCATCTCCAAGAGAAGTAGACCTCAGCAGAGATCCTGAGGGTGAGAAAAGGGCCTGTAGCTTGGCATCAAAACAACTTCCTATTGTTGTTTCCAGATCGCCCATGAGTATCTTGACGGTCCCAGTATTCCTTGCCCTGGGTTGTAAAAGTGGCAAAACTCCAGATTATGAAAACCTAATCAGCTCTTGTTGTGCACAAATTATTCTTTTTCTTATTTAAACAGGGCAAATTCACCACAGCAAGTGATGTGTGGGCCTTCGGGGTGACTCTGTGGGAGACCTTCACCTTTTGCCAGGAACAGCCCTATTCCCAGCTGTCAGATGAACAGGTCATCGAGAATACTGGAGAGTTCTTCCGAGACCAAGGGAGGCAGGTGAGAACTGTTGGGGGTTGAGAGATGTGACCTTGGGTGCTCTTGAAGGAGAGAGAAAGAAAAGTTCTGACTTAACAGGATAGGTCTGAGCTGGAAAATGGACAACCTGGATCATAGTTGTTTGTCACTAATTATCCAGCTAATGTAAAAGACCAAGAACTTTTGTCACTAATTATCCAGGTGATGTGAAAGACCAAGGTCCTCCCTAGGCATCCATACACTCTGCTTTATCCATGTGTCAACCCACTGGTCATTGGAGAACATGAGGGGTCCCCTCAGGCTGCTCCCCAGCTCAAAGATACCAGAAAATAAAATCCTATCTCTCATGTTTGATCTATTTCCTGGTCTAGGCTGTATGGTTTGTCTTCCTGGTTGAGAAACATAGGAACAAAAACGTAAGCTTAAAAGTGAATAAGGGATTTATTAGCATTCGTTAAAAATTTGGTTTGGACTGTCTAGAAATGTTTCTCAACTTACATGTCCAGAGACCTTCAGATGCATCCTGGCCTTGCTGTTCTTGGAAGGCACCTCTGGGCCCAGCTGCTGTGGCATCTCAGGACTCAGGAAAAGCTGGGCTTCTTAGCTTACAAGGGCCCCAATTCCTAGTTAAGATACTACAAGATTCCTTTGGATGACTCAGTGTTTAAAGTTCTTGTGAGATGTGGGATTGAAAGCTTGCTGGTGGTGGGAGCACTGAGCCCCCAGAGTGGCCTGGCTACAGCACACACTTGGAGTGTGGCATCTCAGGCAGGAAGATGATAACAGTTGAGGAGAGGGAGAAGGCTCTTGCAGAAGATTAAAAGTAGATCCTCTGTGGTTTAAATGGATCAAAGCAAGCAAAAGATAAGGGAATGACTAGAGATTGTACAATATGCAGCTTAAAAATAGGAAAGAGGGGTCCTAGAATTTTATCTTGATACTCTGCAGATATTTTGGTAGCAGGAGATCTAAATTATCTATCTCGGTTATGAGGTAATTGCCTTCTTACCTTGGCAAAGGGCAGATTTACTCCAGTGTGCATGAGATAAGAGAGTAGACCAAGGAAAAATGTTTTTTCTCCTGGTCTAGTAGCACATCGTGGCCACCTGGTTGACCTACTAGATTCTTGTGACCAATTAAAGGTGGTGCATTCAATTAGAAAGTGTAATTTTATTATCATAATGATTCTAACTTGAGTGCATCCTAGAATTGTAGACAAAGGGAGGAATATTTTAAACCTTTCAGTTTCCCTCATCTTATTATTCAGTGACTGAAATCCCACATGGAAAAAAAAAATTTACACGAGGCAAAATTGAACTGTCAAACATTCAGGCAAGAAAGGCATGCTTCCCCTCACCCCACTTTATGTCCACTGTCTGCTTTGCTTTTGAATAGTAAAGTTAAATATTTGACTGAAGCCAAGGCCAAAGCCAAATATTACCATTATATGCTGAGTAAGCTTCTCACCTATAAGTTTAAATTTTTGATAAAAGTTTATTTAATTTAACATATGAACTTACTAAACATAATTTATTAAATTTGTATTTTATTACAATTTACAAAATTTAATTACTTTAAATTTTATTAAAATTTCAGTATTCAAATTTTAAAAGTTTGACATTAGAATTAAGGACAGTAATTTCTCAACACTATCAGCTGCTAGATGGATTTTATGGTCTCTAGACTACACATGTGTGATCTAATTTGTTTTCAAATGGCACAATATCACCAACTTGTTGAACATAGCAGATATAATGCAGAAGAAAACTTTTCAGTAGCACAAGTTCTAGAAAGAATCTTATACTTAGGGCTCACAGCTTAAGCAAATCTTAAATCTTTTGTATTCAATTGGAAGTCTATAACAATAATTTCAATAATTTTAAAGTGTATTTGACATTTTTGTTTTCAATTTATTTTTACAAACTGTAAAGAATTCTCAGATAGCACTTTTCTTAAAAGCTCATGGTCTAAATGGAATTAAATAATTAAAAATTGGGACTTCCCTGGTGGCGCAGTGGTTAAGAATCCGCCTGCCAGTGCAGGGGACACAAGTTCATGCCCTGGTCTGGGAAGATCCCACATGCCGCAGAGCAACTAAGCCCGTGTGCCACAACTACTGAGCCTGTGCTCTAGAGCCTGCTCACCACAACTACTGAAGCCCACGTGCCTAGAGCCCATGCTCCGCAACAAGAGAAGCCACCACAATGAGAAGCCCACACACCACAACGAAGAGCAGACCCCGCTCACCACTAGAGAAAAGCCCACGCACAGCAACGAAGACCCAATGCAGCCAAAAATAAATGAATGAATGAATGGATAAATAAATAAATAAAGTTTAAATAAAAAAAAATGAATGCTCAAAACCATCATGAGATATCATCTCACAACTTTAGAATGGCTGTTATCAAAAAGACAAGAAACAACAAGTGCTAGTGAGGATGTGGAGAAAAGGGAACCCTTGTGCACTGTTGGTGGGAATGTAAATTGGTGCAACCTCTGTGGAAAACAGTGCGGAGGTTCCTCAAAAAATTAAAGATAGAGCTACGTTATGATCCTATGATGCATGACATAAGCTGGTGCTGGTGTGGGAGAAGGCAAGATAGAAATAGTTAATGGTTTACCAGCTGCAAATGTTGGACCCATGTTTCAAAGAGCTTGAGAAATTTAGGTTTGCTTCAGGAATATGTCAGTATACCAAGGTGTTAAAAAACATAGGTAAGGAAATGGCAGCAACAGATTACAGGCAAGCAGATGATGATCTGGAGTCAATAGAGTGGCATCTTGCTGGTGGAAGCAGTCAGTAACTGGTGCTTTGGGAGTAGAGCCAAATACAACTCTAGGCTGGAATTCAGGGCAGGGCTGTAGAGGGGGTAAATGTACAAATATTGGTGAATAATGTAAAGAAGAAATCCAATCTTCTCTCCCTGGGCCAGTACAGGAGAGAGGGAGCACAGAGAAGGTTATGGTTAGGAGCTACATGGATATATCCCGCATCTCAGTGACTAGGATTTTATTCCAATGAAGGAGCTGAGGCAACTAATATACTTTCTGCCCTTGCTGTGATTGGCTCAATCAGAATAAACCTCATTGTGGCTAGGCTATAAATAGAGGATTTGGTGTTCTAATCACTTGCTTTCCAGTCTAAGATGTCTTCTTGCTTCAGTTTCATCCTTTGCATGATGGTAGGGACCACAGGATGGCCCATCAGGAAATTCTGCTCCAGAGAACTGGAAAAGACAAAAGGAATGGAAAAGGGGCTGATGGGATTTAGAATTCTCATGAATAGGAAGAATAGACACCCCACCCATTTCACTTTCCAAGTCCAAGAAAATGGGGAGTGGGCAAATCATACTATGATGCAACTGCTCTTCCTTTCTCTGCACTCTTCTTAATATTCTCATTTTTTTGTCCATTTTTCTTTCCAAAGACTTACCTCCCCCAGCCTGCCATTTGCCCTGACTCTGTGTATAAGCTGATGCTCAGCTGCTGGAGAAGAGACACCAAGCACCGTCCCTCATTCCAGGAAGTCCACCTTCTGCTTCTTCAGCAAGGGGACGAGTGATGCTGTCAATGCCTGGCAACAGGTCCTCCTCACAAGACCTACCACTCACCCACGCCTAAGCCACTCCATTTGGACATTGAATGGACCTGAGAGACAGAGGCTTGTTTGCCTTTATCTCTTTCTGTCCCTCGTCTCCCTCCACTCCACTCCCCCACTCTCTACCCTGACACATATATACTTTTTTTACATTAAAGAACTAAAAAAGAAAAAAAAAAAAAAAAAGCCTAGGGCAGAATAGGGCAGATAAAATCTAGTAAAGAATCTTACTTGATATACTAAAAATGTTGGATAACAAAGGCTAGATAATTTATAAAGGTTAAATATGCTTGTGTTTATGAATGTGCAGATTCTACAATATGTTTTACATGTCACCTTTTAAAAAAAGTGGTTTCAGAAAGAAAAACTTGAAGAATAGTAATGTCTTAGGAAACATGAGATTAGACTTAGGGAAAATACTTGGTAAGTGTGGAGAATCTGATGAAATGGTATTCAGTAACTAGTCACCAATGGTTTAATTTCCTAATTTGGCCTGTAGACGTGTCCTGAACTCTGCATTTTCCCCTCCTGGCAAAGTAGATGTTAACATGCTTGAAAAAACCCAGCTCCTTGGAATGGGTGTTTTGTTCATTCATGGGCAGGGATCAGGGTTGAGATCTATATGCACAGGAAATACAGAGAATGTACATAGGAAAGAATATCTACTACAAGGCTATATGAACAGGAATCGTCATTTGCAAAAAAAAAAAAAAAGCCTCGTGCATGGAAGTATTCTTGAATAGAGAATGGACACAGGAAAAGAGGCCTGTGGAGGACAGGTAACAGATGTGATATTCATTTCTGCAGAGGGTCCTCCTCTTGTCTTGTTCAGACATTTTCAGGTGTGTGTTTTAGTGAGAGCCTGATTTTGAGTCAGTACAAACTGTTGTTTTTTGATATCTTGATCCTAGGCCTTTTGGTTCATCTTCTCCAAATCTTCCAACTCTTTTAATGGATGAATACCCAATGGAACCCAAGGGCTGGTGATTGAATTTCTCAGGCATAAATCTGAAGGTCATGTACAATAGGGAATAGATATGTTCTGAGGGCTCCCAAAGGGTTGACTGAGGACCAATGAGGGGAAGTTACAGGGAGATTGATTTCCACTCCTTATTAGGGAAAACATCACCAGAGGTAGAACATGCAAGGATGAATGGGCTGCCTCCAGAGATGGGGAGTCCTTTGTCACTGTCCTTTTGTCAATAGGGTTTCAAACCTAAGTGGTTGTGGGAGATGATGTTTAATGTCCTTTTAACCCTAGGAGTCCCTTGAGAGGAGCAGGTTGAGCGTGGAGGAGTCATCTGCCGCTGCTGCTTGGTGTTCACACTCTTGCCTTGGAGATGGTATGACCAGCAGAAAAAGAAAGTCTGAGGCTCTGGCTTCAGAATCCATGGATACTGATAACACTGTCAAATAAGAGTCCCCTCAGAACAGATTCTGAGCTTTCACACTCCACAGATCCTCAGATTCAGTAGGAAACAGGAAAAGAGAACCCTCAATTCCCTCTGAGGAGAAACAAGAAAAGATCAAAATATAAGCTTCCCAAACTTAGAAGAAATAGACTTGACCCCTTGGGTCTGCTTCTGTTGCCTTCACCCAGCCCACCTTCTACACAGTCTCTCAGGAACTTGAGTGTTTCCCCCTATCCAGCCTTCAGCGTTGCTCCAGGCCACAGGAGAAGCATAAATCCCCAATCCCCAAGATTCATTTTGCGGGTCATCTTCCTTCCCCTAGAAAATACCCTTTCCCCATGGTTGTCTTGTGAGTCTGGTCTTCAGTGTCTCCCAGGACTAACTTTGGAGAGAACATCAGTTTGGGAGCTTTGACCCTATTTCTGCCTCAAGCCAAGTGTATCATCTTGGACAAGTCACTTTGCCTCTCTGGACTTTTGTTTCTTTATTGGAACAAATTAGATGAGATGGTCTTGAAGTCTCTTCCAGTTCTGATATGTTCAGTGCTCATCGGATAACTGGATCTACAATTGATGCAGACTCAGTTATCTGATCATCTCCTGCTCTGAAGATTATGGTCAGCAAAAGAGATCATGTAGGGAAGCCACTATAATAGTAGTAATAGTAACACCTGTCATTTGTTCAGTGCTTTAAAGTTTACCTTGTAGTGTACGACGTACATTATCTCATTTGATATATGCAGGGCCAGACATGTTCTTTTATACTTGGGACCTGCCATACTCTCCATATTCTCAAGATCAGTGTTAACTTCATGTATTATTCAGAGTTCTCCAGAGAAACAGAACTAACAGACTATATATGTATATGGAATTGGGGGATTGGCTTACACAATTATGGAGGCTGAGAAGTCCCACAATCTGACATCTGCAATCTGGAGATCCAGGAAAGCTGCTGGTGGTGTAGTCCTGAGAACCAGAAGGCCAATGGTATAAGTCCCAGTTGAGGGCAGGAGAAGACTAATGTGTCAGCTCAAGCAGTCAGGCAGAGAGGGCAAACTCCCCCTTACTTTTTTCTTCTATTCAGGCCTTCATTGGATTGGATGTTGCCCACCCACATTGGAGAGGGCAATCTGCCTTACTCAGTTCACCGATTCAAATGCTAATCTCATCCAGAAACACCCTCACAGAAACACCCAGAAATAATGTTTAATCTGAGTGCCACATGTCCCAGTCAAGTTGACACGTTAATCATTCCATTTCAGTAGAATCATAGGGACTTGAAATCAGGGCCTGTAGCTTATTCTCCTTTATCCACGTACTTCTGGCAGGAGTACATCCAGACCAGGCCATGACTTCCTATGTGGAAAGAGGAAAGACATAATTTCCCCTTCCTTCACCTAATATCTCTCCAGTTACTTCTTTTTACAATTCTGCGTCAATACACTGCATTTCATGATCCCATAAAAAATCATATTTAAAATGAACTTAGTATGTCTGGAGTTTTCTGGCCTTGAGTCATAGAGGTCATCTATTTCAAGCAGCTGGCAAATATGTACTGTCAGGTACAGTTATCTTTTTCTGAGATGAGGAAGGCACCATCTTCTGGCACTAAGGCTTTGGTACTGCAGACACAGTTTTAACTTCTCCCTTAGTCAGACCCATCGAGTTTAGCAGCACAAATCTGAGAGACCCAACAGGGCGCAATGGCGAAGGCTTAGTATGTAGACTTTAAAGGTAGCTGGAATCCAAATTAGAAGAATAAAGCTAGGAATTATGTAGAAAAGGAGATAGAAAAAGGGATGAGAAACTGTGGGGCCTTGTTACCTTTCTAGGAAGTTACCCTCTTCATGATATATGTGAAATATTTTATGTCCAGACTGTGGTTTTGGGGTAGTCAGATTTAAATGTATACTTTTGCTGGTGAATGTGCTGATAGCTAAGTCCAAATCTTGATGTGCTGTCCAGACACATACGTGCTAAGAAAAGATCTGGAGTAGAAAGAGGCCCCCGAGGGGGAAATGTGGTTTTAATGTTATGGAAAGATCACTTGCAAATGTATAAGACTGTATTACAAAGGGCATTGTATAGAAGTGGAGCAAAGGATGAATAAATGAACATGCATGTGACTGGACGGGGCACGTGGGAGTTAGAAAGAAGGCTACATAATAAAGGATAATGGAGAGTGCATGAGAAGGACGGGGGAGGTCAGGGCAAGCAAGATAGACACAGGGGGTGCTGTTGAGAATCCATTCTGAAGCATGAAAGCAGACCTCTCTGAAGAGAGAGCCGAGAGAGGACAGAAAGAGTAAGTGTGTTGAAGATAAAAGATAGATGTATATGGAGAGAGAAGAAATTCTGGATGATAGAGATTATAAAAATATTTATTTAAAAAAATGAAAAGTCAGGTGCGGAGTATGACATGGAAGGGAGCTTTTCAGAGATTTAAGAAAAGGGAAGCCCAGCATGAACATAAAAACACACAAGCAACCACCAGGGAATGACCTTTCCATCTCACAGGAAGTGGGAGAGGGAGGCAGTTTGCACACGTGTGTTCTAGACCACCTCAAGTACTGGGGTTTAATGGTGGTGAGAAGAAATCAACTCTCTGTCTGAACAGGACATGGCTTTCCCAGTGCTGCTTTGGAAATGAAGACCAAGAGATGGGGAATTTATGTTAGCTCGTGAGGCTTTGTGTTCCCTTCTTTGCTTCTGTTAATGAAATCCATTTTAAATAATGCTCATCACTGTTGTACCTAGAAAGGCCACAGGGAAACATTGGAACAACAGGCTTAAGTTAAACTAGACTAAATCTTGTTTGATATCTGCACAAAGAGGTACGTGCCATGTTGGAACCATGTGTTTTTCTAGTCTCATCCAGACTTCCTACAAGAAAGCCATGATGTGGGGCTAAGCCATATGTTTTTAGTAAAGGAGAACTGAAGAGGGGGAAAGAGGTGAAGATGTTCCAAGGAAATAGTCTAAAACAGAAGAGCATCTCTTTTGCCCAAATACACCAAAAAAATGAAGAAAATTACAGTTAAGGCTTAAATTACTCCCAGTATAGAGGTAGTAAGGCTTTGATCCTAAATTGACCTGGAATTTGCCATCTTAGTCTTTTCAGTAAGACCTCTGACCTCTGGCAGGGCATATGGTAGGTTTCTGGAAGACACAGATCCAGATCTATGCTGGAATTTCCTTCTGAATTAAAATTTAACATTTTTATAGAAACAGATGAATGTCTTTTCCACTTGGTAAATGTCTTGGAATGCTAAATTGAGATGGAAAGAGACTGGAATGGTTAATGTTTATTGGATTTCTGGCATTTTGAGTTCTCTGCTACAATTAGCTACATTGCTTGGCTCAGACCATGGTGGGTAATTTGTTTAGTTGCTGTATCCTTTTTTTTTTTTTTTAACTTGTTATTTTGAAATGCTTTAAGACTCACAAGAAAATAGTACAGAGTGGCCTTTCCCTAACACCAGGCTTTCCCATTGATAACATCTTACATAACCACAGTCCAGTTTCAAAACCAGAAAATTGACATTGGTATAATACTATTAACTAAACCATAGACCTTACTCAGATTTCACCAGTTCTTCACATGTACACATTTCATTTCTGGATAGTTTTAACCCTTGCTGATTTGTAGCCTGGTCTTCTTGGTTGCATCAGGAAAGACATTGTCTGGATACAATTCTATAAAATCCTAAAGAGAATATGACAAATTAATCTGTTCCTTTATCAATAAGCAATGTCCTACCTAGACTGTTTCTACATTTTCTGACTAGTTTGGCTGTTCAGCATCTGAAACAATCCAAGAACAGCTTAGAAAAATCAGGCAACACAAAGGACAGTAAGACCCACAGCTCACTAGCTAGGATAGAAGGAAATTAATTATAGGTGGTTTCTGCAGTTCCTACGAGTAGGATTTGTATGATGGCAAGGAGAGGACTTTAGAATAAATCAGTATTTTGGTCAAGAGCTAAGGTGGCACTTCATTAATGGCACCAGGGTGAGCTTTTGGAAGGAATAGAGTACAATGGTAGAGACCCCTAGTGAGTAGCAAAACACTATTCTCAGAATAGTAGAGAAGTTTCATTTGCCTAAAAGTCTATTCTTAAATGGAATAGCAACCACACTGGACCAAATTAAATGCAAACACAGCTGCAACCTGGCCCAGAGGTTCGGAGGGGATAAGGGAGTTGAAACTCTGGTTTTGTGGATTACAGCTTTGAGTTTGTGATGGCATTTTTAAGCTGCCCTGTTTAAGGGTCACAAGATTATACCTGAGTTCACCTCTGTATACCCCATGTCCTGTAATGTTCCTAAAACATAGTGAGCACACCACAAATATTTGCCGAATGTTGTTTTTTGAATGAATAAAAGGTAGAAGCAGAAACTTGTCATCCAGCATAACTGGGGTGAATTTAGGGAAAATTGCTTTGCTGTAATGTAGAGGGTTTATTTTCAAATGAGGAAAGAGGAAAAAGTGCCCAGACTTGTACCTGTAAGTTACATCCTCCATTTCTAGGTTTACTGATGGTGAAATTGATCTATGGAAATGTCTTATTCTTTGAGGTGTTTAGATAGAAATGCAAGGTACTTCTCTACATGGCACCCCATCAAGAGCAGGGAGCGACCCTGGCCCCAAACCCAGCTCTTTTGGAACAAGATTTTTAGTTTCTCTTGCAAACACCTTGTCAACAACTTCACGGGCCTCCAAAGGAGAAAGATGGGAGTCCCAAGCTAGCCCATGCTTACCCACATTCACAATTGCATGTAAAGGAATTTGCAAAGAGTCTCAAGGGAAAGCACAAAGGGATAAGGTAATCACTTGCAGTGAAAAACTGTTTTCTTGAAAAGAGGCTTGGAAATAATTGAAAGTTGAGTGGATTCCGACAAACGCACCAAGAGTTTGTAATCTAGCCTATTCATTTTATGTCCTTTACTATTCATGATATCCTATTCTTCTACCCCGTTGTCTGCTAACTTTTTCTGAGGATTGACTTTCTGAAGCAATGTGGTGCACTCTTCCTATGAGGAGGAAACATCTGGGCTTTATTCTGCAGGCTTTGGAGGATGATGTGTCTTGTCAAGGGGTAAACAGCAAACTGATTTAATTTTTGCTTAAAACTATCTTAGTCATTCCAAAATAGAATGCATAAAAATTCTCTGTATTAGAAGAAGAAATGAGATATACCAATTGTATATTGTCTTTTCTTTATTTATTCTCTGTAAGTCTGTCAGATGATAAATTGTAAATAACGATGATTAAAGAAATATGCTACTGACGGATCCTTTTTTCTGTGAAAATAGCACTGCTTCTGGGCTTTATTACCCTTAACTCCTTACTCCCTTACATCCTTTTTGGAGAAGTGATGGGGGGTGGGGACACAGTTGAGGGGTGTATGTGGTGTGGATGCCTGTTTGTTGAGGGTTATCCAACAGAGGGTTATTTACGTAGGTCTCGCATATATTAGTTGATTGTTTATTGGAAGAAAATCACCTTGGTCCCTGGCATATCCAGACATACTAGAGATTGGGATTTTATGTTTTCACATTGGTCCAGTTCTAGGGAATCTAGTACAGAATTAGGGATCCTTTATTATTGTTGTTACAAAGTTGTCTTGTTTGATACACAGAAATCCCTTCTAAATCCAAATATTGTCTGTCTCAAGACTGCTCACACATACAAAAAGCAACAAAAAACTATGAACAACCAGAATACAGACTCAGTCTTCATAATAGAGAGTAGGATGGAACCACCCAAAACAACATACGTCTTACCTGGTCCCTGAAGAATACATTTATACTTTTAATAATCTGAGTAATATGAACTTATTTTTTTTCGGTGACAGCCATAGTAGGTAATGGAATGGATATAAATTCCCAGAGAATAACCAGAGGACTCATGAATGTACACTCTGACCACCAGAGTGTCTGGTTTGATTCCAGGACTAAAGGCCAGGTGTTCAAGTATCTGTGTAGTGAGAGTGGGGTATTGAGGGTGAAGGAGAAAAAAAATAAACAGGAACAGCAGAGATGCTCAAAGAGGTACAATTCTATTCTCAACACCTATTGCCTAAGTTTAAAGGCAGATATGAGTGATACATTTGCGTCCATACGTAATAAGCCATAGATACATATTATGCATATATCTGAAAATATAATTTGTTACTGAGGACAGAGATTATGTCTGCTCTTTTACATTTTAACTAACAACTTGAAGGGCACTGCATTTTTCAAGTGCTAAGAACTAGAAAACTGATATATCTCCATTTATAATTTTATACTCATCTGTATTTGAAAAAGTAATGTATACACTTATAACATCTTCTGGTCCTTGAGTCCTCCAGAACAATAGCTTCTTACGTATAAGCAACATATGACCTTTTACTATCTAATGAAATGGGTAAAATCCCACTCTCAAAGTAGTTTTGCACCAGGCTGGTTGTATAGTGATTTGAAGAAAAAAAGAGATGAAAGATATCTACAAGATGTCACATGACCCCACTGGCAGCTGTTCTTTTGCCCCTGTTTGCAAACCAGAGGGAAGTTAGTTCTGGAGAGGATTATAAGGGCCCAGAACAGAGCTCTGTTATGGAGGCTAAAGATAACTTTACTCATCTTTATCTACCTAAGAGCTATTTCAGGCACGATAAAAGAAATCAGAGATCAGTTTCAGGGTTTAGGGTAAAGGCAGATTTATTATATGAAGTAGTGAATAGACAGTCAAAGGTAAAGTGGCTACATTTACTATTCCAAGCATGGGGCCAAGGATTGGGATAAATGGGATCACTGTGTACCATGTTTCCTTCTGGTATTTCCAGGAAAATAGTCCATGAACAATACAAACTCAAGGTGACTAGTTTGAGATGATAAAAAAAATTACATTTACTTACTTGTAAATAAAAATGCATTATGACTCTTATTGAGCAGTATCCTACATGTGATAAGATATTTTTAAAATACAAAATTAAATATCTGCCATCAACAGAGTTCTATTCTCCTTGTCTCTCTGGCACCTCTAGCAGTTCAGCCTGTCTTTCAAAGGTTGCAGAACCTTGAAAGTAGCAACTTTGTTTGAAAGAAGGAAGAGGAGACCGAGGTTTCCTCATTTGGCTTGGATGGACATCATGATGGAAGGAGAGACTGCTGGTCTTGCTCTGAAGTCTTCAGGCCTTCACTTAAGTCACAGTCAGTCCTACACTGGTTGTCATCCTAAGATTGTGAAGATGCTGCATCTTCACCTTATTTGTAGGAATGAGTTTTTCATAGGATAGCCACACAACCCTTGTGTCCCCTCTCTTATTCGTTTTACAAGTCATCTCTGAGCTCTAGGACACTCTAAAAGGAGACTTCGGGTCTAGATTCTAAAGTTTGGGGTGTACCGTCAGGCCTTATAAGATGGCCACTCTCTTGCTCTCTGTACAGCCCTGCCCTACCTGGCCCTGCCTCACCCTTACCTTATGCACATGACTGCCTCCTTCTCCTAAGCTTAAAGTTTAATTAGTAACTACCTCTATGATCAGCCCAACCCCCAGCTAACTATTGTTCTAGCCCGAGGACCAGAATGACTCCAGTATGTTTGATCATCAACCAGAAAATCTGGCCCTTGCAATGGTTGCTAACCCAAAGAACAAGACCTTCCAGCAGTCGCCCTGGCAACCAAGGAACTCTTTTGATGTCAAATCCCCTATTACTGATAACCTTCTCCTCCACTGTGTAGCGAAGATTGCTGCCTTGTCCTGCCTGCTGTTGGCCATACACAGTGGGGTGTCACTCCAGGATCATTGCCTCTGACTTGTAAAGTTCTCTGTGCAATAAATCATTGATGTCTCTGTAGCTGACTTCCGGTTCTTTCTTTGGTCCAGCGACTGGGCAGTTGCAAGGATTGCAAGACTGCAGGGTGCAGCCCAACACGGGGTTAATTTTACCCCAGGACTTTGAGAAAATATTATTAAATTGTGGCCTCTTAGAATAGTTGAAAGTGGGATTAAGGATAGGAGCTGAGTTTCACCCAAATAATAAAGAAGAATTGATAATTTAGGAATCGAATCTTTAATAATCACATTTATTCTTTCAGTCTAATTTTATTGGTATAAGATTTATCTCATACTAAACTGATACCAAATTAATCAAAACCTCTAGGGTATTCAAAAGCCAATATAAATGATCTCAGTCATATCTTTCAGAGATGATTGCTGTTCATAAATAACTAAAACTTTGAAAGAGGCTATGAAATAAAGTATGTTCCACAGAGTTTGATACATGATGCGCAGTATTCCTTAGTGGGGACCGGGACTGGTGATGGTCACATTGTTACCAGTTCACAATAATCCAGAAACCTAAAGTAAGCTTTTTATAGCAGTTTGGCAGAGTACTCATCTGTTGAAGCTAATAAAAAAAATTGGGGCTTGTATGCCTTTTGCATTTTATTTCACTTTTCTAGTAATTTATTTTTATTGTATAGTACAAAAGTACCCATCTGGGATGGCTTTGAAAAACAAAGCGGGTCTTTTACCACAAAGAGTTTGAAACACACTGAAATAGGAGGTTACAGTACACGACCCATTGCGTCCTATAGAGTTCTGAGATTCTCTGGTTCCATACCATATTCCAAGTTTTGAAAATCGGTACTTCATGCATGATTCTACGTAAAGTTCTTAATAAAACAAATGTTCATTTTCGCGAAGATCATTTTTTAGAGGAGGAGGAGTTCTGGGACCAGAAGCTTGGCTGTTAAGTGGCACAGTGCCTGGATGGAAAACTAAGCAGATGACAGTCCCCAAACTTCAGTTCCTAGATTCAAACCTTTCCTCTAAAATAAGGAGCTCTGGTGCAAATATCCTGAGGTCTTCCTGCAGTGAAGCGCCAATCGGAGGCGCCAGGGTATCGACTCCGCGTACGCCACGAAGCCCGTACCCCAGCACTCTGCTGGGACCACGGCCCAAGCAAGACAAACGCCTTACGCCACCCGCGCGCGTAGGGTCTGGGGCGGGACACCTGCTCCGCCGAGGGGCGGAGAGAGCCCGGATTGGCTTGGGCCTTGTGCGACATGCGGCTCCGCCCCTCGGCCTATCTCACTCCATCCCCGCCCCGGCGCCGCGAGCGGAAGGCGGGCTGCGATGGAGGAGGGGCCCAGCGCGAAGTAGATGACGCAGAAGGGAGGCGGGGCCCCGCCAGGCCCTGATTGAAGGGCTGGGGGCGCGGCCGGGGCGGGGATACGGGTCAAACTATAATACTGGTGAGAAGCCTTGCGCGGTACCTGCTTCAGGGTGCGTGGTGATAGGGTGCGCGACCATGCGGAAAGTGGTTTTGATCACCGGGGCGAGCAGGTGAGGACTCCATCGCGATCCTGGCGGCGGCGGGGCGGGGGTCCGAGGGAGCAGGAAGTACCGGGCCGGGACGACCTGCCGCTGACCGACCCCGGGAGCTCCCGTCGCTGACCCTGCCTCAGTGGGGACTATGGCCGAGACCCTGGCCCGCTCTTCCCTGGGTCCCCCACTGCGCGAGGTACCGGACTTGTCGGCCCAGTGAGGGGCTCAGTAACTGGTGCTTTGAATTAAACATGACAGCGGAAAGAAAACTAGAGCGCCACTAAGAGATGAGTGTCTCAGTGACGATATTGTCTGTAACCAGGGAAAGGGCGCTTCCCACGCAGACCTCGCCTCCTTCCCGTCTTTGACTTTCTCATCACTGGTAATTTAATCGTGACCAGGTCGCCATATTTTGTATTCCAGCTGTCTTTTCTGTGCTAGACTTCTGGCCCTAGGTAAATTTTAGCGTCCATGAGCGTTAGAACACTGGGGGGAAAAACTCTCATTCCATGTAACACAGTGCTAGACACCTAGTATATATACTCTTCAGAAACTCAGAGATAAGCAACTTTTTCCTGTTAAGGCATGGAAGGAGTGCAAGTAACCATGCTGCCAATGAGTAATTACTCCAGGGTTGGGCATTTGGATTCAGCCTCTTCTAGTGCCTGTTTTACTTCTCATTTGCAATTAAGTGAACAGTGTGTGGAGGATGAAAGTAACCAAACCATTTTTCTAATTGTTGCATTTAGAGTTTTGGGGGGATTAAGACCGAGGATATGTTAAATGTCATTTAAAATTAGTTCACTTTCAGTTATCTGGCCATGTCCATGTTAATTAAGCCAAACCTGGCAGGTGTCTGTAATGGGCAGAATTTTAGCGTGCCCTCACCTGAGTAACTTTAACAACTGGTTCGGTGCTTCCTATGTGGAAGTTGCTTAAGTAAGTCAGACTTGATTTTGTGTGTTTGTTTCTTTTACAAATATTGTGATACATGCAATTGTATATTTATAGTAAAGGCCTATTCTCAAGTGGGGATGAATAAACATAACTATATTTGATGCTCAGGTTACTGATGGTAGTAGGCTCTTTGCCTGGAATCAGCTTAAGTCTTGGAAGAAAACCCATTTACCCAGGTTTTCGTTGTTATCAGCCAACCTGGTCTGAATGCTTTCGCCATTATATGGTTTCACAATGCTCTTTCTGAAGGAGGTCATTTATCTTTGACACTTGTACTCATCCCTGCTTCTCTCTCCTGGTACCCATCTTATATGTCCCATTCCTATCTTCTACTTAATCATGTTGAGTTCTTTCTCTTCCTGTTGGTTATTCAGTCATAGTAGTTGAGAGGGACTTGTATCTCCTGCCATGTTACTTATACCTTTCCTTGAAAGATTCATCCATTCCTTATCAGGAATTTCTGGTGCTCCTGATAGTGGCCATGATACCAACAGATAGTAGAGCCCTTGCCCTTGAGGAACTTAGCAGAGTAAAACATGCACACCGGAAAACACTAATAAGGTGTTCTTTTCCACATTTGCTGGTGATGTACTGAATCACTTTCATGAGTGTCATAATCAGTGTAAAATGAAAACCACCGGCAGGATAAACTGTGTCTTAAAAGAAATGCTAAAGGAGAACTCTGATTTGCAGTCGAGTTATTTGGGTCATCGAGCTTTTGCAGAATGAAAGAAACACAAACGGGACAGCGTCCTGAGCCAGTGACTATTAGAGTTGGAGGGTTCCCCCTTCTTTACATAATTTTTGAATTCTTTCTGTCTACCTGGGCTCCTGGTTGGGGCTCAAGTTGACAAAATCAGTCTTCTGAGCCAGGGAGAAATGCTTCTATTTGGCACCATCTCATTTAATGCATATTCTGTATCTGAATTGTCCTTTCAGTGGCGTTGGCCTAGCCCTCTGCAGGCGGTTGCTGGAGGAAGACCATGAGCTTCACCTGTGCTTGGCGTGCAGGAACATGAGCAAAGCGGAAGCCGTCCGCACTGCTCTGCTGGCCTCCCACCCCACCGCTGAGGTCTCCACGGTGCAGGTGGATGTCAGCAGCCTGCCGTCAGTGTTCCAGGCCTCCAAGGAGCTCAAGCAAAGGTATGCCTCTTGTGGATGGCTTTTCTCTCATGTGATTGTGCAACACAACAGCTAATAGAATAAGAGAGGATAGGAAAACCTAAAATAGAAATAGGTGCAGTATAAAAAGAAGTTACGCTGAGGAAATCTGTATAGAGTGACCCGTTATTGCCTTGCCTCAGTACCAAAATTTCATTCTCAGTCATAATCATGACCATTCCATGAAGATTAATTTATCAGTGTATTTTGACATGTGGTCAGTTGTGAAGCTTTATGTTAGTGTAACTCCTTTGATGTTTGAATGCATTTTTTGCATCTTTCCTTCACATAAGAACTTCATTAAGTGGTAGGGCAGGTACTGACAAGTGAAGAAACTTCCCCAGGCCACTAAAAATTTGTTCATACCTGGACAGTAATTGGCATGTAATAAACATTTGATAAATATTTAATGTATGAAGGGATAGAGTCCTTGGATGTATAAATTCCCAGAAAGTGTGTACAATAAATTGCATATGGGTGCACAAAGCATTTTTCTGGAGAGAGAGGGCATGCTTTTTATTAAATTCTAAGAGGAATTTATGATCAAAAAGTCAAGAACCCTGGACTAGTCCATGCTGAGTCCTAGCAATATCTGGAATAATTAAATTTAATCAGTCATTTAATTTAATCAATAAATTATTAATTACATTTTTGTAATTGAGGCCCTTACAAAGCAAGAGCTGCTTTATTTCCTTGGACAATAAAATGAACTTCAGTATACATAAGGAAGGCCTTCTTGGTTAAAGCGTTGGCTGAAGAATAATAGTTTGCATTTTATATATGTTTATTGATGGCAATTTGCATTACCCTGTTCCACATGTACAAGTTACAAAGTGAAACTGGTTTTCTTCGCCACAGTTTTCCCTGCAGCCTTAGCCCTTTGTAAATGAGGGTTTGCTCTCCTCTACTGCTGAGCTCCTAGAATTTTCTGTCACATTATCTTTCTGAAAACTGAGCTTTTCTAGGTTTCACATCTACTTTTCCATAACTTGTCTCCAAGTCTATGAAACTGTACAGTCAGTGTCCTTACTGATTTAAAAACCCTCAAGTCGGGAGAGCAGTTATGAGTTTCAAGTCGTGTTTGCAGGCTTTCTATCCCCAAACCTTCTCAGCCAGTTGGCTCTCTCATCCTGTTTTGTATAGATTTAGTTATTTCCTTATTTAGCAGAATAGAACCTTCATCCTCAGTTAGTCGTAGCCCATTTCAGTACAGTTTTGAGATTTCAAGTTGCGACATTCATAGTACTGACTATTCTCAACTGCCTTCAAAGGCTCAGGATAGGTTATCACAGTTTTAGTAATTTAGTATTTAGTAAGATATTTAGTAATTCGACCCAAACGTAAGGGGGGAGGCTGTGGGGAAGAAGGCAGCACTAAGACGATGCGTTGTCCCAGCTGCCTGTCAGCATTTAAGTGCAGCGTTGATGTATTTATTTAATCCTCAAAACAGCTCTCTTTGAGGTGGGTGGTATTATCCGAATTTAGGAAATGATGGTTGTAGTGATACTGACAAATTTGGGAATATGTGACAGTGTCCAGATAGATCTCTTGCTTATACGAAGGATGTCTTGCACTTAATGGTCCAAATGGATATCTTCGACTATGGACCTAAATTTAGAGGCGAAGAGAGCTTGAGAAGGGCCCTTTCCAGTTGGCTGAAGCAGCACCATTCCTGATGCTGGTCTTTCCACCTGTGATACTCTGTTCTATTAGATTTGTGCCGCTGAAAACTGATAAGGAATAGTGGTTCCGTTTTATCCAGAATAGAGCAATTGTGTCAGTCATTTAAGCTTTCAAGGGTACTATGCCATTTTACTGCAGCCAGACCTGAATTTGGAAATTTGCCATTTCCACTCTTTGCTAAACATTCCCTCTCCATTCCCAGCGAGATTTGTTAGTATACTTAGATGAAAGTTTGCAAATTAGATAGCTGGACCCGTACTGTCTTTGTGACTCTTACATGGATGACCTGATGGTATCAGTATGAGCAATTTAAACAGTCATTTTATAATTAGAGGCATGCGGCTGTTGATTACTTATAGGATGATCAGGAAATGTCGTGTGTGGTGTGTATTGGTAACCATGTATGATCCTGAGGTACCAGCATTAGTAGCTGTGGCCCGTGTTGTCCTGGGTTATACGGAGGACATGGAGACAGTGTGGTGCACAGAATTCTAAGCGACATTTTGAATATTCATGGTGTCTGTAAGTATTATGAGCACAGGTTCTACTTACCTTGAACCTAGTTCAAAAAGAATACACTTAGATCAAGGTTTATGTTGGTGAAAAAGGCTTCGCAAGTCAGCATTTCACACGTGTCCTGGAGGGAGCCTATCGGGAGTACCTTACCCCCATTCAGCTTCTATAATCTCACTATATTCTTGTGAGCTTTCATCATTTTATGACACAGAGCACCTGGCCATGAACAAGGAAAGGTTTCCACATGGATCTAATGCTCTAGTGGATACCTTGGCGTTCAGATTCCAGCACTGATGGATCAGATTATATAGATTTTACTTGTCAATGAGGGAAGATGTGAATTAAAAAAAAACGCAAAAAACTTTCTAAGACCAGAAGGAGAGTGGGTTTAATAGAAAGTTGCTTCAGTGCCTTGTTGGGAGGACTAAGCTGGAAGGAGTATTGATCAGAGAAGATTTGACTTCAAAGCCTATTATAGCTCTCCAAATTCTGTTTGAAGCCACCATCAAAACAAAGAATACTCAAATATTTACCATGGCTAAAGAAAAACTGTTGAGAAAGTAATACTGATGCTTTAGCTTGCTATGGCCATCTTTTTGGTTCAGAAAGTACTTTCTGTCCTTCATAGGCCTTCTTTATTCTAGTTGCTCAAAGAGATAACTAACAATCTTTTCTTGGTTTTACTTGCAGGTTTCAGAGATTTGACTATGTATATCTAAATGCTGGGATCATGCCTAATCCACAGCTAAATATCAAAGCACTTTTCTGTGGCCTCTTTTCAAGGTAATTTCCATCTTCTAGGTGAACTGATTGGAAGGAAGGTGTTTATTACTTTGCCTAGTTTTGCCCTCAGTAGGATAACTTTGAGGAGATGAGGGGGTGTTGAGAAGAATGAAGACAGAAAGGGCGTGTTGCAGCCATGTCATGAAAGGAGGTTTCATCTTTGTGAGGAATGTTGCAAGTCATGATTCTTATTGTGTTCTTGGTCCCCAGGACATTCTGAGTGGTTGGACATTTTGGCAGGTCAATTTTGGTCTGCCTGACTGTGTCTATTAGCAAGAACATTTCATAACTAGACAGAGTTGTCAGTGAGACTCTAATAACCAGGAAGGCAACTTTAGAAGCATTTCTCAGCTGTATGTCAGGTGCCCTGACCAGTAGGCTGGGGAAATGTACAGACCTAAATACCTTCCTGGGAGATTCTCAATATACATTATTATAGTGGCTTCCAAAAATGTTTAACCACAACCTACAGTAAGAAATAAATCTTATTTTGTGACCCAGGGTACTTATTCATAAATAGATATTACTCTTACTGCATACTGTTTCCTATACTGCTACTTTTGTTTTACTTCTCTGCCATTAAACACACGCCGCCCTACACACAAAATTCCACGCTGGTCTTGACCTACGACATAGATCTCACAGCAAATCAATTAGTATATTTGATGCTTCAAGAATTCCTGATAATAAAACAGCCTGTTTAACTTTGTTCAGCAGTTAAACATCAGTGTTCAGGGGAAGACTTTTTCTTCTTGGCGTAGCTATTATTCCCCCAGGGCAGTTGACTTGTAACCTGATTTGGAAAGAGGTGATGAGAGTTTTTGCAGCAGGTTTTTGAGAGACTCAGGTTCCTATTGGTAGTATGAGCTATAACTATGTAAGTCCTTCTGTGAATTGGGGCAAGAAAGCATTTTTGCATTTGATTTAGTACTCATGATAACCCACTCTGAGAAATAGGTATTTTTGTTCCTGTTATTACAGAATCAAGGAAAATGTAGTTTTGGGGTGGGGGAAGGCAGGAGGGGGTGTCTGTTTAGTATCTTCAGTTAAAGAAGCTTTAAAAAGTCATGCAATTGTCTTCTGCTGTTTCAGAAAAGCGATTCATATATTCTCCACAGCTGAAGGAGTGCTGACCCAGAGTGAAAAGATTACTGCCGATGGCCTCCAGGAGGTGTTTGAAACCAATGTCTTTGGCCACTTTATCCTGGTAAAAAGGCTTTGGGCTTTATAAGCCAACACTTAGTGCTGTGATCCTAAACACTTGCACAGATAGATCACAGTGCTGTTTTGTTAAGCTCATTAGTTTATGGCTAGCATTAAATCTTTGAGTATTTAAATAAGGTGATCACTCTACTCTTTGAAGACATTGCTTAAAGCAGCCTACTGGTATATTTTTTCTTTTGACATCAGCTTTAGAGATCGGAGAGAAAGTAAGGTATAAACACACAAGCACCTTCAGAAACAATGTACAGAACTGAGAAAGTGCACCAGTACTGTTCTAAATGGTCTTTGAAACTGGGCTTTGCATCAGATAGGATGGGGTGACAGGGAAGCCATTATTAAACAGTACTTCATGGTTAATCTTTTACTATCTTGATTTGTGATTTTTTTAAGCATCCAGTCTGGTGTGTTACAGTTTCAGGCAACTATAAAGTTAAGCAAGGGATGTGTAACTTGTCTAGGTTGTTCTTTGCTTTTGCCTCAGGTTTAATCTCATAAGACAGCTTTAATATCTAGATTAAGTAATGGCCAGATCTGTTGCCAGTTGCTTTTAATTCCTTGGTGCTAGAAGAACTCCTTCTAATGCTGGGTTTGCTTGCATAGAACTTGTATCTCTGACACTTTTATATTCATGATCACTTTTTTCACCTTAAACCTAATTTCCCTCAAAATTGGACCTCCTTGAGGACTAGCCTGTATATACATAATTTAAGATATACATAAACATTGGAATATTGTGAAACCACTAAAAGAAATAAGATATTTTGCACTTACATGGGATATTTTGCACTTACATGGGATAGCCTCTAGTATTTCATAATTGAGAAGAAATAGCAGGTTGTAATATGTATAGTGTGATCTCATTTGTATAAACAGACAGAAAAATATATATCTTTACACATTGTATATACATGTATATACTATTTCTAGAATGATACAGATGAAATTGGGAACAGTGGATACCTTTGAACTGGGGTGCCAGAGCATCAGGGATGAGTGGGAGATTCATGTGTCATTCTAGATCCTTTAGAATGACACATGAATCTTAAAAAAAAATATGTGGTATTACCTTTTCAATGACAAAAGTTAAAATATAGTTCAGGATGGGATTGAATTCTTACATGGTCATGTTTTATAACTCTACAGGGATTCATTGTCTAATACTTCCTTTATCTTTTCATTATCCTCTCCTCTTTCTTTGCCCTCTTTTCAAATTATTAAATTAATTGGCAATGATAGAGGGTAAATTAATTGTTACTGTTAATAGTCTGTTAATTTTTTGATGAATCTATTGTTTAAAAAATTAAGTTGTTAAGGAAATCTAGTATTGGGGTAATCCAGGTTGGGGGAATGGCAGAGGAGAGTTGTGGCCAAAGGCACAGTTATTATAGGTGTCCTTGTGACATGACTTATCCTTGTGTATCCTTATATAGGTAGGCCTGTCAGCAGGGGTTTTGGGATTGATTTATCAAATAAAATGATAGGAAGGTTTATGATGCCTTCCACTCTCTCCAAATTAGTTTTAGGAATCTTACAACTTTTTATGGATCACAAACTTGGATTCTATGTCCAGATGTAAATGCATTATATAAATGGATCCATCCCCAGTTTGATTATAAATGACCAAACTTTTAGGGCTGTTAAAAGAGTAGAGAGAATTTCTGTAAAGTTCCAGGCACAGTGCAGTATTACAGTTGTGGAACCAGGTAACTGATTTAATCTCATGTTCCTGAGTTCTCTTGATTGTGTTTGATGTAAATGTTCATTGCACATCTGGAAGCTTTCCTAGATTTTTCTTTAATAAAAGTTTTAGGATAATTTTAGATTTATAGAATTATTGCAAAGAGAGTTCCTGCATACACTATGCCCAGTTTCTTCTATTATTGACATCTTACATTAGTATGGTAGATTTGTCACAATTAGTGAACCAATATTGATACATTACTATTAATGAAAGTCCATACCTTATTCAGAACTCTTTAATTTTGTGTGATGTCCCTTTTCAGTTCTAGCACCCCTTCTAGGATACCACATTACATTTAATAGTCAAATCTCCTTAGGCTCTTCTTGGTTGTGATAGTTTCTCACACTTTCCTTGTTTTTGAAGACCTTGACAGTTTTGGGATTACTGCTCAGGTATTTGTACATGGTCCCTTGATTGGGATTTGTCTGTTTTCCTCATGGTTAGATTTGAGAAAATGTGTTTTTAGGAAGAAGACCACAGAGATGGAGTGCCATTCTCATCACATCCAATCAATATGTTTTATCAGTATTGATGTTCTTTTTTTTTTTAACATCTTTATTGGAGTATAATTGCTTTACAGTGTTGTGTTACTTTCTGCTGTATAACAAAGTGAATCAGCTATATGCATACGTATATCCCCATATCCCCTCCCTCTTGCGTCTCCCTCCCACCCCTCTAGGTGGTCGCAAAGCACCGATCTGATCTCCCTGTGTTATGCAGCTGCTTCCCACTAGCTAGCTATTTTACATTTGGTAGTGTATATATGTCAGTGCTACTCTCTCACTTTGTCCCAGCTTCCCCTTCCCCTTCCCCGTGTCCTCAAGTCCATTCTCTACGTCTGCGTCTTTATTCCTGTCCTGCCCTTAGGTTCATCAGAACCTTTTTTTTTTTTTTAAGATTCCATATATATGTGTTAGCATACAGTATTTGTTTTTCTCTTTCTGACTTACTTCACTCTGTATGACAGACTCTAGGTATATTGATGTTCTTTTTGATCCCCTGACTTGAATCAGTGTTTGTCAGGTTTTTCCACTATTAAGTTACTTGTTTCTTTCTCCCTTTACATACTGTACTCTTTGGAAGAGAGTTACTATGTGTAGCCCACACTTAAGGGGTTGTGCTTGACCTCCTTAAGAGTAGAGTAGCTATATGAATTACTTGGAATTTTTCTGCAAGGGAGATTTGTCTATTCTCCTCCACTTAAATCTTTATTCAATCACTTATTTATTGGCCTATTATTCCTCAGTAAAACTGAAAAAAATCATTTGTTATATCCATTCAGATTCATGGATATATATTTTCTCCTTTGTATTATAAATACTACTTTATTTTCTTGCTCAAATTATTTTAGTTTGGGCCATTGGGAGCTCTTTCAGTTGGAACCTCTATATCTTTTTTTAAAATTTATTTATTTATTAAAAATTTTATTGAAGTACAGTTGATTTACAATGTTGTGTTAGTTTCAGGTGTACAGCAAAGTGATTCAGTTATACGTACATGTATGTGTGTGTATATATATACACACACACACACATATCTTTTTTTTTCAGATTCTTTTCCCATATAGATTATTACAAAATATTGAGTATAGTTCCCTGTGCTATACTTGTTGGTTATCTATTTTTATATGGTAGTGTGTATATGTTATTCCCAAATTCCTAATTTATCCCTCCCCCCGACCTTTCCTCTTTGGTAACCATAAGTTTGTTTTCTATGTCTGTGAGTCTGTTTCATAAATAAGTTCATTTGTATCATTTTTTTAGATTTCACATATAAGTGATGTCATGATATTTGTCTTTCTCTGACTTACTCCACTTAGTATGATAGGTCCATCCATGTTGCTGCAAATGGTATTATTTCATTCTTTTTTATGGCTGAGTAATATTCCATTGTGGTATATATATATATATATATATATATATATATATATATATATATGCACACATACCACATCTTCTTTATCCATTTATCTCTCGATGGACATTTAGATTGCTTCCATGTCTTGGGTATTGTAAATAGTACTTCAATGAACATTGGGGTGCATGTATCTTTTTGCAGTATGGTTTTCTCCAGATGCCTAAGAGTGGGATTGCAGGATCATATGGTAGTTCTATTTTTAGTAGAGCTCCTCCATACTGTTCTCCATAGTGGCTGTACCAGTTTACATTCCCATCAACAGTGTAGGAGGGTTCCCTTTTCTCCACACCCTCCCCAGGATTTATTATTTGTAGTCTGGTATGAGGTGACACCTCATCGTAGTGTTTTTTTTTTTTAAATTAATTAATTAGTTAATTAATTTATGGCTGTGTTGGGTCTTCGTTTCTGTGCAAGGGCTTTCTCTGGTTGTGGCAAGCGGGGGCCGCTCTTCATCGCGGTGCGCGGGCCTCTCACTATCGCGGCCTCTCTTGTTGCGGAGCACAGGCTCCAGACGCACAGGCTCAGTAATTGTGGCTCACAGGCCCAGCTGTTCCGCGGCATGTGGGATCTTCCCAGACCAGGGCTCGAACCTGTGTCCCCTGCATTGGCAGGCAGATTCTCAACCACTGTGCCACCAGGGAAGCCCCTCATCGTAGTTTTGATTTGCATTTCTCTAATAATTAGCTATGTTGAGCATCTTTTCATGTGCCTCTTGGCCATCTGTATGTCTTCTTTGGAGAAATGTCTATTTAGATCTTCTGCCCATTTTTTGACTGGGTTGTTTGTTTTTTTTGATATTGAGCTGTATGAGCTGTTTGTATATTTTGGAAATTAATCCCTTTTTGGTTGCATCATTTGCAAATATTTTCTCCCATTCTGTAGGTTGTATTTTTGTTTTGTTTACGGTTTCCTTTGCTGTGCAAAAGCTTTTAAGTTTAATTAGGTCTCATTTGTTTATTTTTGTTTTCATTTTCATTAGTAGGTGGATCCAAAAAGATATTGCTGCAATTTATGTCAAAGAATGTTCTGCCTATGTTTTCCTCTAAGAGTTTTATACTATCTGGTCTTACATTTAGGTCTTTAATCCACTTTGAGTTTATTTTTGTGTATGGTGTTAGAGAATGTTCTAATTTCATTCTTTTACATGCAGCTGTCCAGTTTTCTCCTCACCACTTATTGAAGAGACTGTCTTTTCTCCATTGTATATTCTTGCCTCCTTTGTCACAGATTAATTGACCATAGCTGCGTGGGTTTATTTCTAGGCTTTCTGTCCTGTGGAACCTCTATATCTTTGACATACCCTCATCATTATGGCTTTCTGGTTTTGTTTTGAGCACATCCTTTCTGGCACCACATGATGTTTAAGACTCATCTTATGTATTTCCTATCCCAGTCTTAGAATCAGCCATTTTCCTAAGGAGATCTGTTTCCTTTTATTGGAGAATGGTATTAGAAACCAAGGTCTGGGTGCTTATTGCTGTTGAGATAGCATTTGCTTCTAGGCTCTCTCAGCTAACAGAGCAAGGATGTATCTATGTGCATACTAACCCATGTATGTATAAATATCTGTAAATATTTTGTATGTAACCATCTGAATCTTTATTAAGCTAATCACGAGTTCACACTGATGTCTCTGACTCTAATCCCTTACCACATAGATCAGTCTAGTTTCCTTCTCTTGCGTACCTGTGTCCCACTCTACCAATGACATACCCGTTCAATTCTAATGTACATTTATATTGGTTTCAAAATTGTTATCTAGTACTCCCCCCGTATATTTTGATACATTTTTTTGTTTCTTTTATTCATCATTCAGATTCGGGAACTGGAATCTCTCCTGTGTCATAGTGACAGTCCGTCTCAGCTCATCTGGACATCATCTCGTAATGCAGTGAAATCTAATTTCAGCCTTGAGGACATCCAGCACAGCAAAGGCCAGGAGCCCTACAGCTCTTCCAAATATGCTATTGACCTTCTGAGTGTGGCTTTGAACAGGAACTTCAACCAGCGGGTGAGGCCTGTCTCAGTGATATGGAAATGGCAGGGCAGTGATTTCTGAACTACCATTGATTTCCTAGTAAGATGGCTGGCTTTCTATTAACTATTGTAGTTTAGAAGATGAAATATTGTTTCTTGAGCAGGATTGCTATGAGGACAAGATAAGACATGATGAAGACTGATAGTTGGTGTATAGGAAAGTTTTAGGGCCGAGATAATTAGCTCCTGACCTTTTAGATATATGGGGGTTCACTCATCATTCCATAGCTCTTCAAGAGCTATATTTTATATAACAGAATGATACTAACAATGTCAATAGTTACTGTTAAGCATTTGCTATGTTTTAGGTGCTGTCCTTTTTATCTATGTATGTCATTTAATACCTTTCCCATCATAGTGAGGTAGGTCTGAGTATTCCCATTTTCATATGAGGACACGAAAGTTTGGAGCCCTTAAGTCATTTACCCAGAAGTCACACAGCTAATAAAGGGTAGAGCTCAGAGCTGAGCCCACGGCTAACTTCATAGCTTGGATTCTTCCCACTAAGCCATGCTGCCACCAGTGTTTATTATATCTGATGTTATAGGACAGTTGGTACTTAGAAAGCCTTCTGGAGAGTAGTGACCTTTGGTGAGGCTGCAGAGCTCTGTCTCTGTGAGGACCTGGGTTTTGAGAGCAGCTGTTGTCAGTCATGCTGGCTCCTTGTGGCCTCTGTGGTCTGGAACTTAGTGCTTCTTTGTGTGTCTCTCTTGCCCAGGTCCAAAATCTTAACTGGAAATCTCCGGTCTTTCCCATGGGCATTTTCCTTTGTTTGCTTTGACTGTGTTTTTTGAGTGTGGCACTGGGGAGAAATTTAATTCCACTAATATTTACAAAAGACTGACTATTTTTAGGGTACTGGCTCAGGCTTAGAATCGAGGAGGAAGGAAAAATAAAAAGACAATGCAGAAACTATCTGCCCTTAAGAGACGTTCTTTGATCACGCTTTAGGTACAGCAATCTAAGCCTTACGTCATGGTCTAGACCTGGTTGATTCTGCAGTGGAGACCTTCATCAGGTGGAATTCTCACTTCTTAGAACTGGCTCTTAGAATCAAGCCTCTTAGTGAAGAGGGTGGTATAAAAGTAGAAGCTATGAGCATATTCTCTAGAAATGCATTTGAATCCTTGCTTTGTCACCAGCTTTGTAAACTTGGACAAATTATTTAATCTCCTTGTACTTCAGTTTCCTTATCTGAGAAACAGGGATAATAATAGTGCCTGCCTCATAGATTTGTTGGGAGGCTTGAATGATGGCTTGGTATGAAGCAGTCGCAGCCATGCTTTGTGCTCAGAATGTGTGTGTGTGTGTGCACGTGTGTGCGTGTGTGTACGTGCATGTGTCTGCACACATGTGGGTGTGAATGGGTGGGAGGGTGGGAGGCTGTGTGCTTATGTGCATGCATACATGTGTGAGTGTGCCTATCCACATGCACATGTGTGGGTTTTTTGGGTGTGTGCATATGTATATGAATGTGATTGTGTATGTGGTATGTGTGCTTGGGTATGGGTGTCTGTGGTCATGTGGTCTGCACCTGTGTGTGCATGTGCTTATGTGTGTTTGTGTGTTGACTGTTCTTCTTCTTCTTGTTATTATTTGAGCTCAGTGTGTTGGTCCAGTTGTGAGCCTCCTCCTGAGATTTCTTGAGATGTTTAAAAACTTGTCACAACTGCTTGTCCTCTGGAAACTCCCTTTTAGGGGTAAGGTCAGAGTGGATTAGCTTCTCTTTTCATAATAAGCTCTGGGATTTTGCTTGTCTCAATTGTCAAATAAGTTTTGGGATTTCATCTTTTACAGAAAAGGGAGATTTAGCTAGTGCTGCCGCCTCCTAAAATCTGTGTGATTGTTTTGCAGCCTGTGATTTTTCTCCTTGGCTTTTACGAATAGAGAAGTAGCTAATAAAGAACTACCTCCCTTTGAAGCCTTGTATGACTGGAAATGTTGTTAGGTCTGTACAAGCTACCTGAAAGACTAACCATCCATGAATGACCCCTCACACAGGCCTTGTGGAAGTACTCAGGGTCGTCCCACTCATTCCCTAGGATTAAACATGTGGGGTGACTGTAGTCTTGGATAAGACGCCCTCCTTGCTTGTTTCTTTTGTTGCTTAATGTCAGAAAGTTGTATGTGTTGGAGGCCCTGGATTTTAGTTCACAGATGTCTTCATTTAGGGCTGAAAAGGCCCCTAACTGTTCCTGGCTAGTTCCCAGAATAGGAAATTTTCCTTAGCTATCTTTGGGGCAAAACATTCTTGGGGAGAATTTTTGGTCTCTAAGACTCCTGACTTTTTTCAGAGGACTATTGGTAAATCAGGGGGACTCTCGGGGGCTGGATTACCGTGTCAGGCGCCTCCAGGCCCTTGCAGCACTGAATAAAGGAAGAAGACCTTCCAGCTTTTGATGCTCAGGGTGCTTTCCGTCCCCTGAACTGACTGTGCTACACTGGCATTTTCTATTTTTGTTTAAAAGAAAAATAATAAGATTAAAAGTACTAAAAATAGGAATTAAAATGGTCAACATCAAAATAAGGTAAAATGCAGTGAAAATTAAACCAAATAAACTAGTAAAACAAATCCCAGTGTTCCAAGGATTACTAAAGACCAACCAGGGCCTCTTCTATTACTAATATGTGCCATATGTTAACTGGGGCTCTCTTTATAGAACAGATCTTTCTAAAATGATGAGTCCTGGGCTAAGAACCTGATTTAGAGGTCTTCAGTTGGAGGAGGTCTTTGTGGAACCACACACAGCCCTCATTCCTCTCTGATGCCAGGAGCTCCCAACTCAAGCTAGAGATATGGACCTTATATACCTGCAGGGAAATAGAGACACAGTTGAGGTTTAGTGGTCTGTATTTACTAGATCAGAAACTTCTTGCAGGCAAAGACTTTACTGTGTATGTCTTTTTTTATCTTAACTGCTTATTTTGATTGGTCAACTGATCTTCAGTTAAGCCAATAACGTGGAAAACTCAGGTAACCGGGTCCTGCTTTTCTCGTCCAGCTTCAAGCTTGGTTATTCTTTGTTCTCTAAGTTTCTTGAGAATAGAGACTTTATCTTACTATTTTTTGCATCCTGAGTGCCTCTCATAGTGAGTTCTCAGTACGTGATTCTTAAACTGAAATGGTCTACCCAGCTTCAAGGACAACTTAGAGCATAAATCCTTGATGCCCTGGCTTGCTGGCTCATTTGTGTATCTCCTTTTTTAACTAACTAGCACATAAGTGACTCAAAGTGTATTGAATTAAAATTAATTGCTACCCCTCTCTGTGTTCCCAGGGTCTGTATTCCAGTGTGGCGTGCCCAGGTACGGTGTTGACCAATTTGACATATGGAATTATGCCTCCCTTTGTGTGGACGTTGATCATGCCAATCATATGGCTGGTAAGTGATGAATACTTCTTGTCTTAGTTTACTTAAGCTGTTCGAGTTGGAACCAAAAAGTTGTGTTTAAGGGTTGGGAAATAAGAAATTGAATCTGAAGGTGGCAGAATTCCATTTCACTCAAGGGTTTTGACGTTACTTAATATGTAATCTCTGCTTCATACTACCTGATATTCCGACTGTACCACCATCTGAGTGTCCACTTTTCTTTAAGGGAATGTTTCTTTGATCATGCACCATAGATCCCAAGAGTTCTATGATTATATAATTTTGGGAAACCTGTGTTCACATATTATTGAGACGTATATTACGTCTCAATAATATGTTATATACGTCTCAGAGACATATTAATACGTCTTTTGTTACCCAAACGTTATTGACTGGAGTCGTTTCAATATTCATTTACATAACAAGTTGCTGGCTACAGGCATTAGTTTCTGCAAAAATCCCCTGGTCAATAACGAGTTAAACGATATCAAACTGGATTTCTCTGAGCTTTTAATGTAGTCAGATGCATTAAAAGTTCCCCAAAAGTGTACGATTGTGCATTGTATGATCATAGAATCATGTTTTTGCTTGTTTGTTTTGTATTTTGAGCATCTTGCAGGACCAGTGTCCTCCAGCACACATTAGAAAATGTTGCTTTTAGGAAATGTCCCTCCCTTGTAGAGCTTGGGAAAAAATATCCCTCCATTATAGCAGGCAGAGAAAAAAGATGAGAAGGAAATATGCCTTCATGTTAAAAGTGGTTGATTGGAGTAATGGAGATTAAGTGAGACTTCTTATTTAGATTTCTTTATTTTTTGAAACTTAAAAAAATGCTCTATAATAAGAAATGCAGGTTGTCTTTTTTTAATATTTAAATGAATAATGCTTTTGTGACTCTAAACCACCATGAAATGACTCTGGTTTTCTTTTTCTTAGTTACGCTTTTTTGCAAATGCTTTCACATTGACACCATACAATGGAACAGAAGTACTGGTATGTTACTAGAGTTTTAATAGATTGTATTCACTTCGCAGATGTAGACTGTAAGTTCACTGGCTTAGAAACAATCTTAACGGAAAAGATAAGAGAACAAGCTCTGAATAATCAAGGTCCTGTTTAGGACTAAGTTCTGAGCATTAGGAGTGAACTTTGAAAGTTTAGTATGTTTCATGGCACTGGGAACCATGGTTGTGGGGACAGCACTTCTGTAGAAGCAAACTACATGAGCAGCCGGAGGAGAGCACGGCGTGGAATACTGCAGCGGCAGGCAAAGCAAGACGGTGGCTGGGCAGTCAGTGTGAGATTTCCTGTGGAGAAGGTGTGTTTCATGGGTCAAGAGTAGAGGCAACGAAGTCCAGCTCCATTCCCTTATGGGAAGATTCTCTTTTCTCTGTTAATATTCGAGAATCGAGTTGTTACTTTATTAGAAAACAAGTTCGTTTCCTTAAATCACACATGGGTGGATTGCATGTGTTTCCTCATCAATGGCAGACATTACTAACGGATCATAATACTCTGTTCTGTTTACATAAATGATGTCTCTGAGTGTTTTTCAACTCAAGGCCCAAAGACATCCACTACTAATGGATCAGAATCGTCATACAAGATGAAATTTATTTGTCCTCTGTGCTTTACACCATCTGGTTGAAATTCTATTGTATTAAAGTCAGTTCTGTGTGTGTGTGTGTGTGTGTCTCCCTCACTCCACTTAGCTCCCTCAGGATTTTTGCTAGGCATCTTGAAAACCCGAGAGCCTAGCACTGTAGCGCTCCATACTTAACAGATTCTTAAATTGTAGCTGAATTGAAATTAAGGCAAACGTTACGGGAATTGACTTGGCACTCTTCTTTTGGTAAACATTGCAGAAACAAATGCATTTATTGTAGAGACACAAACATAGTAGAAGCAAACACTTTTAAACTAATTTTAATTATTTCTTAATGTGTATGTCAAACTATTTAAGATAATGAATAGTCCTTTAGGGTACTCATTCCACACATTTATGTCACTGAAAATCAAGTCTAGAGGTCAAGTATATATTGAGTGTCGGCGGTGTGGAAATAGAAGTCAAAATCTAGTTAGAAGTCAAAATAGTTAGAAGTTACTAAGGAGCTTAGAGTCATGTTTAGACAAAAAGAATGAATAGAGAAAATAGACAAGGAAGTAAGACATTCTGTCATCTGGTGGCAAGTACTGTAGGAATAATCAGAAAGGAGGGTCACAGTGGGGCTGGACTAGTTGGAGGAGGCTTTGCTTGCTGAGTCGGGCTTAATCCGGGCTCTGAAGGATAGGTTGGGTTTGGATGAGATGAGCAGCATGACCCCAGTGTCACAGTTTAAAAAGTTTGTTGTGACCCTGCTGTAATTTCCTTCAGTGTGGATGGGTAGGATGTAATTACCACTTAGTGATGGTTATATATGCTGGTGGATACAGATGAGGGTTTGGGCACACCACGTGTGTAGCAAGAATCTCTTCAATCTTTGGATAAGTTTTATCTCCTTAAATGGTTTGAACCTGAGTGGCCTAAAGCACAGTGGTTAAGAATGTGCTATATATAATTCTATTACTATGGAATTATAGTAATTCTGTTCAAATTCCAGTTTTCCAGTTTCTGGCTGTGAACCCTTGGGCACATTTTTTTCACTCATCTAAGCCTTTTACTATTAACTATAAAATAGGAATTATAGGAGTAAATGAGAGAAGGCTTACTGTAAAGGATTCTGTGTATTTCAGCATTTAAGATTTTAAAGAAGACCATCTTAATGAAAAAAGTATAGTTCTGGCATGTGAACTGACAGATCAATGGAACAGAATAGAAAGTTGAGAATAGGCCCATAGCATACAGGGATTTGGTATATGATAATGATGGCCTTCCAAAACAATGGGGAAAAGATGGTTTATTCAGAAAATAATAGAATAGGATCTTTTCTTCATACCTTACAGTCAAATAAAATTCTAGGTAAGTTAAAAGATTTATCCATAAAAATTAAAATATATAGTTACTAGGAAAAAATACGGGGGTGGGGCACTCAGATCCTACAAGCTGCTTGGTGCTGCCAAAAAAAAAAATCAAAAACGGGAAAGTTATAAAATAATTTAAGAGTGTGGAGGCTTAGCTACTCCCAGTAACCATAAAAGAAAAGACTGGAAATTTTGATTAAATAAAAGTAAAAAAATTTTACATGACTAAAATTCTCACTACACAAATACTCAAAAGAGTAACCACAAAATGGAAGAAAAACACCTGCTACTCATACCATAGATAAAGGGTTACATTTTCTTAATATTTAAGGAGCTTCAACAAATCAAGAAAAACAACCTATTGGAACAATAGACAAAGGACATGAACAGAGAGTTTTGAAACTGTTTTAATCATATGAAAAGATGCCTAATCTTACTCCTACTAAGAGAAATGTGAATTAAAACTATAATGAAAAACTGTTTTTCAACTCTGATTAGCAAAGATTAAAAAGTTTAATAATGTACTATATTGGCAGGGGTCTAGGGAAATAAGCACTCTTCTACATTGCTGGGGGAGAGTAGACTGATATAGCCTCTATCAAGGACTCTTTGACAAGATCATTCAAAATAATAAACACACATACCCTTAACCCAACAATTCCATCTTTGATATTTATCTTATAGATGTACTCAAACTTATATGGAATGATGTATTCATCCATCACAGTGAGGTTTGTAATAGCAAAAACTGGAAAGAACCTCTAGGTCTATCAGTTGAAAACTGATTACATAAGGTATGGCACATCCATGAAATAGAATACTGTGCTACTTTAAAAGAGAATAAAATTTTCATGTACTGATTTGAAAGTATCTCCAAGGCCTGTTCAAGTGAAAAATGCAAAGTGTGGAGTAGTGTGTATATTTTGCTTCCATTTGCATAAGAGAAATGGATAAATATGTTTTTAAGCAAATAGATTTTCTTAGAAGAATATACAAAACACTAGCATGAGTGTTTGCTTCCAGAGAGGAGAACTGGGTGGCTAGAAAATTGGGGAGGAAGACCTTTTACCATGTACATCTTTTGCAAGTTGTATGTGTGTGTGCTTATCTATCAATAAAGTATCACATCAGTGACCCATACTTTACTGTGGCGTGAGCTGAGTATCCACTCTGAATAAGCTCAAGTTCACATGCCATGAACTTTAATTTGGGGATTAAGAGAAGAGACAGCTAAAATACGGTTTTTTGCTTTAAATAAAATTTTCAAAGGATGCTATTAAGCAGGCTGCCCTACTGTCTTCCTTCGAATTATAGTAGTGGTTCATGAAGGCATCACAATTAGCTGATGCTGTTCAGGAGGACTTTTAGAATTTGTTTGGGACTCTGTAAAGTGCTGATTGTGATTGTCCATGCCCTCCAGCCTCACTCACCTTGGGCAGAAGAGAAGAATCATTGACACCCTCTTCCTTTCCAGGTCTGGCTTTTCCACCAAAAGCCCGAGTCTCTCAATCCTCTGGTGAAATATCTGAGTGCCACCACTGGCTTTGGAAGCAATTACGTAACGTCCAAAAAGGTAAATGTTTCCTTTGTTTCATTGAAGAGGTTGCTGCTGGGTTCCTGACCAGCCCTACCAGCTGCCCAGCTTCTCTCTCCTGGGGCTCCCGTCTCCGCTCGCTGGCATCACATGGGCCTGTTTTCATTTCTTTCTGCTCTCTCCTGCCTCTCAGCCATGGCACACCTTCTCTCCACCTAAACTGCTCTTCCCCTTCTTCTTTCTACTGATTCATTTCTACTGTTTTTCCTTAAGATCACAGCTTTCATGTGACCTTTTACATCAGGTCAGGTGCTTTCATGCTAGGCTTTTTTGACCTCTTATGCCAGTTCTGTGTAGTATTCATTCAGTAGCGGGCTCCCTTGTCCAAGGATAAGCTCCATGAGGAGGGGGGGATTGCACCCCCTTTCCTAGCATGTTCCCTTGCACATGGCAGGTGCTCAAGAAATGTGTCACAAGTTGGATGAAATATAAAGCATCTTTCTGAGTGAAGTTAGCTTCCCTTTGAGGGTTCAGTTCCACTTATGACAACTATTAGCTTTCATAGACTGGTGTTTTGAAGAGGTACGGGATGGAGTTTGGAAAAAAAAATGAATGCTGTGTTTTGTAGACTCTGTGTAACCTAAAACGAAATTAAACATAGTTACAGGGGACATCCCTGGTGGCCCAGTGGTTAAGACTCGGCACTCCCAATGCAGGGGGCCCGGGTTCGATCCCTGGTCAGGGAACTAGATCTCGCATGCCACAACTAAAAATGATCCCGCATGCTGCACCTAAAGATCCCACACGCGGCAACAAAGATCCTGTCTGCTGCAACCAAGACCCGGCACAGCCAGATAAATAAATGATAAAAATAAACATAGTTACATATTAGAAAAATGAAAAAGATTTTATTTTGACCCTGTAAGGATTAATTTTGTAGGTTTTTTTTTTTTTTTTTTGGCTGCATTGGGTCTTTGTTGCTGCGCGCGGGCTTTCTCTAGTTGCGGCGAGCGGGGTCTACTCTTCCTTGCAGTGCACGGGCTTCTTATTGCGGTGGCTTCTCTTGTTGCGGAGCACGGGCTCCAGGTGCGCGGGCCTCAGTAGCTGTGGCTCACGGGCTCTAGAGCACAGGCTCAGTAGTTGTGGCGCACGGGCTTAGTTGCTTTGAGGCGTGTGGGATCTTCCCGGACCAGGGCTCGAATCCGTGTCCCTCGCATTGGTGGGTGGATTGGTAGGCAGATTCTTAACCAGTGCGCCACCAGGGAAGTCCTAATTTTGTTGTATTTTTGTCATGAGTAAGGTTTACTTTAGCCTCCCATTTTTCACTGCCTAGCTTATTGTGAGGAGGAATCGGCATAAAATAAAATTAGATTGACGCAAATAAGTTAGCTAAGTCAGAGTCAAAATTGTCAGTGATCTTGTCTATGTCAGTAGCTTGAGGTCTAAGGGGAACCATGCTCTCTGCTTCCCGTGGTATATGTTTACTGAAAATGAACCTATGAACCTCCAGTGTTTTCCAAAATACCTTTTGTGGGATAGTTCCTTGAGAAGATTTGCAGAAAATAGTTTGTCAGCCAAGTAAGTTTGAGAAATGCTTCATATTATATTTCCCTCTTTTAGAGACATGCACAGTGCACATTAGCCCAGTAAAGGCTTTGAGAAGTTGATACAGTTAAGAAATATGCGTGACATGTTTCATCCTGCTGTTTGCAAGCTGTTCTTGACTGTACGACTTTTTCTTTTCTCTTTAAATTTTACATAATGCTTAACAACATCCCAAAGAACACACTTTGGGAACTCTATTGTAAACTAATGAGCTTACTTTTAGGCCCTCAGAATTTGTTTGAACTTACTATCTATTGATCTCGAAGGAATGATTGGCTTACCAAGGGGAGAAAATGTTTAATTCTATAAACCAAAGTATTTTATTAGCATTTCATGGAAATGCATTGCAGAATATGTTTTAACCTTTGATTAATTTTGGGAAGTCAGCTCTCTGCTCTGTTTAAAGGTTGGGTTGAACTAAAGAGAGCTATAATGTCTCTTCCGGTTACAACATGAAAAAACACTAATATGATTGAATGAATATAAATATTTTTTCCAAAATGTTATAAAGTTTTCTTTCATTTTTTAGCCTTTTAGCTTCATGAAGAAAGAGCCTTTTTTTTTTTTTTTTTTTTAAGTTTAGGCTCTGTGTTGACTTGGAAAGAGATAACGCTTTATAGGGGCTGAAAGTTTGCTTTTATATACAGTGTGTAAGTTAAAATTAGATTTTCTACATAAAACAGAAGAATGTAAAATAATAGTGGATTAAACAAGATAAAAGCTTAGGTTTCTCGCGTGTAAAGCAGTTTGGAGAGGCAACCTTAGGCTGGCCTGGCAGCTCTGCAAATTGTCAGGTACCCAGGTTCCTTCTGTCATCCCTGAGGTGTGGCCCTCATGCTTATAGCTCAGGGGAGCAGCATGGAAGAAGGGAGAAAGAAAGGGGTGCCCCATTCCTTTTAAAGAGAGTCCTGGGTAGGTACCACACAACACTTCCACTTACATCTCATTGGCCAGAACATAGTCACCTGGTACCACTAACTTCAGTGGAGTCTGGAAATGTAGTCTTTCATCTGCAGGGCAGTGAGCTCAGCTAAGATCAGGGCTCTTTTACTAAAGAAGGTGGATATTAGGAAGTAAGTAGCAGTTGGAATTTTTTTCAAAATTTCTTGATTTTCCTCTTTTGGCCTTTTTTATATCACAGATGTTTGGTGTCTTCTGTTACTAGGTACACAGCAGTTAGGGGAGACAGCAAAGCTCAGATCTTTCAGTCTTGCTATTTAAGGGAAGCATCAGTAGGCTTGGTGAGTGTTGGAGTCTGGATGGAGAGTTAATGTGTCCTCAGGATTCCTAACATTCCCCACATGGCTGCCACCGCAGCCCATTCCAACTGGCCCTATTCTGGATTCTCTTACCTGTGTTATTTAAATGGCTCCCTTTTATTCAAATACTATTCATTTCATTTTTCCTTCATAGTCATCACTATCTTTTTTTCTTTTCCAGATAGACCTAGATGAAGACACTGCTGAAAAATTTTACCAAAACTTACTGGAACTGGAAAAGGATATTAGGGTCACCATTCAAAAAACCAAAAACCAGAGCTGAAAATGGTGCTCTCTGGGCACCATTTTCATGCCTTCTGTGGATTCTGGAGCACGTGGGGTTCTACTGAGTTGGATGATGTGCATTTGTGGTAAACTGTGAGCTCTGATTGTCTCTTTGTTTCAGAATTACCTCTATGACTGTGCATGTGTTTGTGCACGTGAGAAAAAGATTGATAAAATATCATATATTCTTAAGAATGGTGTTATATCAAAATTGTGCTAGTCACAATTTGTTTATTCTGTGAACTGGAGCCCAAGCTACACTTCATGGGATGAGGTGTAGACTTGAATAATCATGACACAGACACACACTGGTTCGTTCTCCTTTTCACCTGCCCCAGCAGGAGGAAATACTGCCCATTCTCTGAGTGACCATCTTAGCCTTGTTCCTTTCAAGTAGTTTTCCTGGGTCTTGTACCTTATTTCTTCTTCCACATGCTGCTTTTACCAATCCTAATACAGATGCCCATGTAATTAATCATAGTAACAAAAGTATATGTATTTGGGCCACTTGAATTATTTTTTTCTTATTTTAAAAATGTCTTTTATTGAGATTGACTTAGTCCATGTTAATAGTGGGCCTGACCCTTAACACAATTTGCAAATTTGTTTATTATTGACCAACTCGTTTTCATGACATTTTAGTGGATGTAATCTTGCAGCAAAAATGATTTATTCAGATTGTTTCAATGAAATTTTCCAATTGAATAATTACTGGTGGCATGTCTCCTGGTATCAGTAGTGGTCAAAAGTGGTTAGGACTTAGTTTGCATGATATGAAGACAAAATGCTAAGATGTCTAGATGTTTCAACCAACACCTGTAATATAATAGAGTTACAGTTTGAGTTAATGTGAAAAATTATATGTAAATATAATTTCTTTACATTTTAAAGTATGGATTTTTGGTTATACTTTAAGTTTGTTGCTAAAGATATTTTTAATAACAATAAACATATGTGAAAATGAGGGCTGAACACTCCACTGTCTTCAAGAAAGAAGGGTAAAGTTGGAGAGCTGAAAGCAGAGCTGGTTTTTGATCTTCTGTTCACTCACTGTTAATTGGGAAGAAGGACTTTATTATGGATCTCAAACTCTTCATCTGTGAAGGAATTATCTTTCTGCTTCCTCTGTTCATGGGTATGAAGTGAGCATTAAATGCAATAATATATGTGAATGACTAAAGAGCATCTTTTGAGAATGATGACTACAAAGTTTTTATTAGAGATTAATAAGCCAGAGTGTCATAGTTGAAATATTACTGTGTAAGGCACTGAGTGACCACGTCTCATCTGACTGAGAGTTGGTTCTGTTTCCTGAATGTTTTGTTTTAAATTGAAGTACAGTTGACTTAGTGTTTCAGATGTACAGCAAAGTGATTCAGTTATTTATATATATGTATATTTCAGATTCTATTTCATTATAGGTATTACAAGATATTGAATATAGTTCCCTGTGCCATACAGTAGTTCCTTGTTATTTGTTTTACACATAGTAGCATGTATCTGTTAATCCCAAACTCCTAATTTATCTCCCCCAGCCCTGCTATCCCCTTTGGTAACCATAAACATGTTTTCTTTGTCTGTGAGTCTATTTGTTTTATAAATAAGTTCATTTGTATCATATTTTTAGAATCCATGTATAAGTGATATCGTGTGATATTTGTCTTTCTGTCTGACTTACTTCACTTAGTATAATAATCCCTGGGTCCATCCACGTTGGTGCAAATGGCATTATTTCATTCTTTTTTATGGCTGAGTAGTATTCCATTGTATATTGTATGTGTGTGTGTGTGTCTGTGTATCACATATTCTTTATCCATTCATCTGTCTGTGGACATTTAGGTGGCTTCCATGTCTTGGCTATTGTGAATAGTGCTGCTATGAGCATAGGGGTGCTTGTATCTTTTCCAGTCGGAGTTTTCATCTTTTCCAGATATATACCCAGGAGTGGGATTGCTGGATCATATGGTAACTGTTTTTACATTTTTAAGGAGCCTCCAGACTGTTCTCCATAGTGGCTCTACCAATTTACATTCCAACCTACAGCCTAAGAGGGTTCCCTTTTCTCCACACCCTCTCTCGCATTTACTATTTGTAGACATTTTTTTTTTAATATGTTTTGGCTGTGTTGGGCCTTCATTGCTGCGCACGCAGGCTTTCTCTAGTTGCGGTGAGCAGGAGCTACTCTTTGTTGCGGTGCATGGGCATCTCACTGTGGTGGCTTCTCTTGTTGCAAAGCATGGGCTCTAGGCACCCAGGCTTCAGTAGTTGTGGCACGCAGGCTCAGTAGTTGTGGTGCATGGGCTTAGTTTCTCCATGGCATGTGGGATCTTCCTGGACTAGGGGTTGAACCCATGTCCCCTGCATTAGCAGGTGGAGTCTTAACCACTGTGCCACCAGGGAAGTCCCTATTTGTAGACTTTTTGATGACGACCATTCTGACCGGTGTGAGGTCATACCTATTGTAGTTTTGATGTGCATTTCTCTAATAATTAGCAATGTTGAGCATCTTTTCATGTGCTTTTTGGCCATCTGTATGTCTTCTGTGGAGAAATGTCTATTTAGGTCTTCTGTTCATTTTTTTTGATTGGGGTATTTGGTTTTGTTTCAACATTGAGTGGTATAAGCTATTTGTATATTTTAGAAATTAACCCCTTGTCAATAACATCGTTTGTAAATATTTTCTCCCATTCTGTAGGTTGTCTTTTCATTTTATTGATGGTTCCCTTTGCTTTTAAACTTTTAAGTTTAATTAGGTCCCGTTTATTTTTGCTTTTATTTATTTCTTTTAATTTAGGAGATGGATACAAAAAAGTATTGCTGCAATTTATGTGTTCTGCCTATATTTTCCTCTAGGAGTTTTATAGTATCCACTCTTATACTTAGGCATTCAATCCATTTTGAGTTGTTTTTTTTTTTTTTGGTATAGAGTATTAGAGAATGTTATAATTTCATTATTTTACATGTAGCTGTCCAGTTTTCCCAGCACCACTTATTGAAGAGACTGTCTTTTCTCCATTGTATATCCTTGCCTCCTTTGTCGTAGATTAATTGACCATAGCTGCGTGGGTTTATTTCTGGGCTTTCTATCCTGTTCCTTGATCTATGTGTCTGTTTTTCTGCCAGTACCATACTGTTTTGATGCCTATAGCTTTGTAGTATAGTCTGTAGTCAGTGAGCCTGATTCCTCCAGCTCCGTTTTTCTCTCTCAAGATTCCTTTGGCATTTCAGGGTTTTATGTTTCCACACAAATTAAAAAATTTTTTGTTTTAGTTCTGTGAAAAATACCATTGGTAATTTGATAGGGATTGCATTGAATCTGTAGACTGCCTTGGGAAGTATGGTCATTTTTACAATATTGATTCTTCCAATCCAAGAACACATTATATCTTTCCGTTTGTGTCATTCTCAATTTCTTTCATCAGCATCTTATAGTTTTTGGAGTACAGGACTTTTGCCTCCTTAGGTAGGTTTATTCCTAGATATTTTATTCTTTTTCATGCAATAGTAAATGGGATTGTTTCCTTAATTACTCTTTCTGATATTTCGTTGTTAGTGTATAGAAATGCAACAGATTTCTGTGTATTAATTCTGTATCCTGTAATTTTACTGAATTCATTGATGAACTCTAGTAGTTTTCTGGTAGCATCTTTAGAATTTTCTATATGTAGTATCATGTCATCTGCAAATGGAGACAATTTTACTTCTTCCTTTCCAATTTAGATGCCTTTTATTCCTTTTTCTTCTCTGATTGATGTGGCTAGGACTTCCAAAACTATTTTGAATAAAAGTGGCAAGAGTGGGCATCGTTGTCTTATTCCTGATCTTAGAGAGAATGCGTTCAGCTTTTCACAGTTGAGTATGATGTTAGCTGTGGGTTTGTCATATATGTCCTTTATTATGTTAAGGTATATTCCCTCTATGCCCACTTCCTGGAGAGTTTTTATCATAAAAGGATGGTGAATTTTATCAAAAACTTTTTCTGCGTCTATTGAGATTAACAAATTGAAGGATAAAACCATATGATAATGTGGTGTATCAGGTTGATTGACTTGCAGATATTGAAAAATCCTTGCATCCTGGGGATAAATCCCATTTGATCATGGTGTATGATCCTTTTAATGTATTGTTGGATTCAGTTTGCTTATATTTTGCTGAGGATTTTTGCTTCTATATTCATCAGTGATATTGGCCTGTAATTTTCTTTGTGGCATCTTTGTCTCGTTTTGGTATCAGGGTGATGGTGGCCTCATAGAATAAGTTTGAAAGTGTTTCTTCCTCTGCAGTTTTTTTTAGAATAGTTTCAGAAGGACAGGTGGTACTTCTTCTCTAAATGATTGGTAGAATTCACCTATGAAGGTATCTGGTCCTGGACTTTTGTTTGTTAGGAGTTTAATTACTGATTCAATTTCATTACTGGTAATTGGTCTGTTCATATTTTCTATTTCTTCCTAGTTTAGTCTTGGGAGATTGTACATTTATAAGAATTTTTCCATTTCTTCTAGGTTATCCATTTATTGGAATATAATTGCTTGAAGTAGTCTCTTATGGCCATTTGTAACTTCTTTTTCATTTCTGATTTTGTTGATTTTGGCCCTCTTTTTTCTTGTTGAATCTGGATAAAGGTTTATCAATTTTGTTTCTTTTCGAAGAAACAGCTTTTAATGCCACTGATCTTTACTATTGTTTTTCAGTCTCTATTTTATTTATTTCTGCTCTGATCTTTATGATTTCTTTCCTTGTACTAACTTTGGGTTTTGATTGTTCTTCTTTCTCAAGTTGCTTTTTGTGTAAGGTTACGTTATTTGAGATTTTTCTTGTTTCCTGAGGTAAGCTCATATCGCTATAAACTTCCCTCTTAGAACTGCTTTTGCTGCATCCCATAGGTTTTGGATTGTAGTATTTTCATTTATCTCTAAGTATTTTTTGATTTCCTCTTTGATTTGTTAAGTGATCTATTGGTTGTTTAGTAGTATATTGTTTAGTCTCCATGTGTTCTTAGGTTTTTTTTGCAGTTTTATTCTTGTAGTTGATTTCTAGTATCATAGTGTTTTGGTCAGAAAAGTTGCTTGATATGATTTCAATTTTCTTAAATTCACTGAGGCTTGCTTTATGTCCTAGCTTGTGATCTATCCTGGAGAATGTTCCACGTGCATTTGAAAAGAATGTATTCTGCTGCTTTCTGGTGGAATGCTCTGTAAATATCAATTAACTTCTTTGGCCTAATATGTCATTTAAGGCCTGCATTTCCTTATTGATTTTCTGGCTGGATGATCTGTCCATTGATATAAGTGGGTTTTAAAGGCCCCTATTATTGTCTTACAGTCAATTTCTCCTTTTATATCTGTTAATATTTGCCTTGTATGTTAAGGTGCACTGCCACTGAACAGAAAAAAAGAATGAAAAGAAATGAGGACAGTTTAAGAGACTTCTGGGACAACATCAAGTGTACTAATATTCACATTAGAGAGTCCCAGAAGAACTTATATGTAAATATATATGTTGGGTCCATATATATTTATAATTGTTATGTCTTCTTCTTGGATTGATCCTTTGATCATTATGTACTGTTCTTCCATGTCTCTTATAACAGTTTTCATGTTAAAGTCTATTTGGTCTGATATAAGTATTGCTATTCCAGCTTTCTTTTCATTTCCATTTGTGTGGAATACCTTTTTCCATCCCCTCACTTTCCATCTGTATGTGTCTCTAGATCTGAAGTGAGTCTCTTGTAGGTAGCATATTTACAGGTCTTGTTTTTGTATCCATTGGCCAGTCTATGTCTTTTGGTTGGAACATTTAGTCCATTTATATTTAAGGTAATTATTGATATGTATGTTCTTATTGCCATTTTGTTAATTGTTTTGGATTTGTTTTTGTAGATCTTTTTTCCCTTGTGTTCTCTTTTGTGATTTGTTGACTAACTTTAGTGTTATGTTTAGATTCCTTTTTCTTTGTTTTCTATATATCATATTTTTGGTTTGTAGTTACGATGAGGTTTTTATATAGCAGTCTCTATATATGTGATTATTTTTAAGTTGCTGGTCTGTTCATTTCAAAGACGTTTTAAATACCCTACATTTGTATTCTCCTGCCCTCACGATTACTGTTTTTGATATCATATTTTACATCTAATTGTTTCACGTATCCCATAACTGCTTGTTGACAGATGATTTTACTACTTTTGTCTTTGAACCTCACTACTAGTTTTCTGTGTGGATGATTTCATACCTTGACTGTATGTTTGACTTTACTGGTGAGCTTTTTCCTTCCTTAATTTTCTTGTTTCTAGCTGTGACATTGTCTTTTCCACCTAGAGAAGTTCCTTTAGCATTTTTTGTAAAGTGGTTTTGTGGTACTGAATTCTCCTAGCTTTTGCTTGCCTGTAAACCTTTTGATTTCTCCATCAAATCTGAATGAGAGCCTTGCTGGGTAAGTATTCTTGATTGTAGGTTTTTCCCTTTCATCACCTTAAGTATATCATGCCACTCCCTTCAGGCCTGTAGATTTTGTGCTGGCCTTATGGGAGTTGCCTTGTAATTTGTTGTTCTCCCTTGCAGCTTTTAGTATTCTCTCTTTATCTTTAATCTTTGTTATTTGGACTGACTACAATGTGTTTTTGTGTGTTCCTCTATGGGACTCTGCACTTCTGGGCCTGGGTGACTGTTTCCTTTCCCAGGATAGGGAGGTGTTCAGCTGTTATGTCTTCAAATATTTTCTTGGGCCCTTTCTCTCTCTTTTCTCCTTCTGGGACTCTCTAATGTAAATATTAGTGTACTTGATGTTGTCCTAGAGGTCTCTTAAACTGTCCTCATTTCTTTTCCTTTTCAGTGGCAGTGATTTCCACTGTGTCTTCCAGGTCATGTATTCTTTCTTCTGAATCATTTAGTCCACTATTGATTCCTTCTAGTTTATTTTTCATTTGTTATTGTGTTCTTCATCTCTGGTTGGTTGTTCTTTATATTTTCTAACTCTTCGTTTAAAAGTTCTAACTGCTTGCTCCGTGCATCTGTTCTCCTCCCAAGTTCTTTGATCATCTTTATGATCATTACTCTGAACTCTTTCTCAGGTAGTTTGCCCACCTCCACATAGTTCTTCTGGAGTTCTATCGTCTTCATTGCTTCCTCATTTTGTCTAAGTTGCTGTTTGTATTTTTATGTATGTGGTAAGTTAGTTGTTATGTTTCTCAACCTTGGAGATGTGGTCTTCTGTAGGAGGCATCCTGTGAGTCCCAGCAGTGCACTCCCCTCTTGTCACCCAAGCTATATGCTCTGGGGGTTGCCCCTAAGAGGTCTGCATGGGTCCTTCTGTTGTGGTGGCTGACTTTGTGGGCAGTCTGATAGGCTTGGTTGGCCCCTAGTTGTCTTGTTGGTTGCCAGGACCTGCCTTGTGCAGATGCTGCTGGCTGCTATTTAGTGGGGCCTGGTCATGATGTGACTGGCTGTGGAATCTTAGGGGGCCATGGAGCTAGTGCTGGCTCACTGGTGGGCGAGGCAGGGTCCCGAAGACTCTGGTGCTGTTGCCAATCCACTGGCAGGTGAAGCCAGATCCTGGGGTTAGTGCCAGACCACTAGCAGGCAGAGTTGGTTTCTGGAGTCTGGCTGCAGGTCCCAGGGATCCCAGAGCTTTTTTTCAGGTCGTTGCAGGGAGAGGTTGTTTCTGATGCAGCAGGATGTCTGGAAGTTTGCTTTGGCCTGCTAGTGGACAGGTCCAGCTGGTCCCACGGTAGGGTAGGACCTGCATTGTGGTATCATAGTTTTGTTTCTGGTGTCTGCCCCCTGGTGGTTGAGGCTGGTCTAGAGGCTTGTGCAGGCTTCCTGGCAGGACAGGCCTGTACCTGTCCACTGGTGGGTAGAGCTGGGTCTTGGCTGTGTCTAGGGGCATGTCCAGAGGTTGCTGTGGACTCTTTAGCCTTAACACACCCTGTCTGCTGATGGCTGGGATTGGGTCCCTGCCCAGTTAGTTGTTTTGCTCTGAGGCATCCCAGCACTGGAACCTATAGGCTTTTGGGTGGGGTCAGGTCTTGGCACTAATGATCCAAGATGTCAGCTGCCAGGAGTGTTAATGTGGCTGAATGTTCCTCAGTATGGCTGCCACCAGTGTCTGTGTCCCCAGGATGAGCCACAGCTGCCCCCCACCTCTCCAGGACTCTCCAAGACCAGCAGGCAGGTCTGACCCAGGCTCCTATCAAATTACTGCTTTTGCCCTGGGTCCCAGTGCATGCTGGATTTTGTGTGTGCCCTTTAAGAGTGAAGTATCTATTTCCCCCAGTCCTGTGGAGCTCCTGCAATTAAACTCCGCTGGCCTTCAAAGCCAAATGCTCTGGGAGCTCATCTTTCTGGTGCCAGAACCCTGGCCTGGGGAGCTTAATGTGGGGCTCAGAACTATTACTTCTGTGGGAGAACCTCTGCAATATAATTCTACAGTTTGTGAGTCATCCACCCAGGCATTATGTGATTTGATTATATCGCGAGCTTGTGCTTCTTACCTGTCTCATTGTGGTTCCTTCTTTATGTCTTTAGTTATAGAATATCTTTTCTGGTAGGTGCCTGTCTTTTTCATTGATGGTTATTCTGCATATAGTTGTGATTTTGGTGTGCTCGTGAGAGGAAGTGAGCTCAGGGTCTTTCTATATTCTTCCATCGTGGCCACTCTCCCCACTCTGTTTTCTGAATATTGAGTCATCACCTAGGAGCAGCATCAGGTCAAGTGTGAGCATGTGGGGGGAAGAGTGTGGGCTCTGGGACTGGGCAGACATTGAATCAAATTTTAGCCATTAACTAGCATGAGTTTGGGCAAGTTGCTTCAATTTATACCTCAACTTAATTTTTATAAAAAATACTGATGCTTACCTTGCAGAATTGTGATATTATAGCCTAATGTACTCACAGTTAATATAACATTATTTAATTCTGTCCCACACAAAGTACACAAAAGGAGATTTTAAACATGAACTAAATCCTGATTTCAAGTCATTTATGATGTGTCAGTAGGTTGTTGCTCTATATATTTTCTGAGTCATTTCATCCAATTTCCCTAAAATAGAGAACAAATCATAGCCCTTTAGACATTAACAAACATATCTGATGTACTTATTACATTTTTAATCATAATGTTACTATACAGAAATAAAATATACAATTTCCAAACCAACAGAGGTATTAAAAAAATACCCAAGCCATCCAAAAAAATAAAATGGAAAGGAGGAGAAGCAGATGATGATAGAAAAAAACAGAAATAAAAATCCCCCAATTCGATTTTAAAAATATATTCAAATATTCTCAAAAATCTGAAAATAGAACTACCATATGACCCAGCATTTCTACTCCTGGGTAAATATCTAAAAAACCCAAAACACTAATTCAAAAAGATACTATGCCTCTAATGTTCATAGCAGCATTATGTACAATTGCCAAAATATTGCAGCAACCTAAGTGTCCATCAACAGATGAATGGATAAGGAAGATGTGGCTATATATACAATGGAATACTACTCAGTCGTAAAAAAGAATGAGATTTTGCCATTTGTAACAACATGGATGGACTTAGAGGGTATTATACTACATGAAATAAGTCATACAGAGAAAGACAAATACAATATGATATCACTTATATGTGGAATCTAAAAAAAAAAAAAAAAGCTAGTGATTATAACAAAACAGACTCATGGATATAGAGAACTGCTAGTTTTAGCAGTTACCAGTGAGGAGAAGGAAGGGGGAGGGTCAAGATAGAGGTAGAGGATTAAGAGATACAAACTACTATGTATAAAATAAGCTACAAGGATATATTGTACAACAGAGAATACAGCCAATATTTTATAATAACTATAAATGAAACATAACCTTTAAAGATTATGACTCACTACATTGTATACCAGAAACTTATATAATACTGTACAACAATAGCCTCAACTTTTTAAAAAAGCTACAAGAATGTAAAAAAAAATACATATATATTCAAATAGACCAAGATGAATATAAATGGAATAATCTAGTTAAAGGAACAATTACTAGAGCTGGTTAATTTTTTTTTTTTTAAAACATGGCCAACTACTAAAACATGAGGCTATGTAAAGGTTGAAAGTAAAAGGATGAGAAAATATACACTTGGCAAATATTAATGAAAGTCAGTAGGCTTGTATAGCAATATTGATACCAGATAAAATGCAAAAGCATTTTTAAGGACTAAATGACAAGGAAAAAAACACCGTGAAGGTATTATAGTTATAAATTCATATGTACCTTTAATGCTTAGAATATAAAAAGCAGTTTACAGAATTATAAGGGGAAATTGACAATTCCACAATTTTAATAGATAATAGACATCACTTATTGTTTTATTAATCACACAAAAAATTGGTAAGCATATGGAACATAAGAACACAGTTAATAAGCTTGATCTGATGAATATGTATCTACAAGTCACCAGTTGGATAACCATATTATTTTCAAATTAACATGTAACAATTTATGAACTAATAGAATACTAGACCTCAAAGTAAGTCTCAACAAGTATTAAAGAATGTGTATTATTCAAACCATCTTCTCTGACCACAGATCATTTCCAAAAAGGTAACCAAAAGAAAAAAAAATGATAATGAAACCTCCTGTTTTACCACTTTTTAATTCATGGGTCAAAGGAGGGTTAATATTGAAAATTAGAAAATATTAGCAACTAAACAACAATGAAAATTCTACATATTAATGAGTGAAACTCACCTGAGAATGACTAAGAGAAATTTTTACATGAATAGCTTAGGAAAAAGACTGAAAATTGACTTCATTCTACTCAAGTTAGAGAAAAGAACAAATTCAAAACAAGTAGAAGGAATGAAAAGATAAAAAGCAGAAGATAATGAATTAGAAAAGAGAAGAACTAAATGAGAATTGATTCACTTGAAGAAAAATAGGCATACTTCTGGTGAGATGGATATATGAAAAAAGAATAGGCACTAATAACAATTTAAGTCCAAAAGGGGACCATAACTACAGGAGTAGAGATTTTTAAAATGAGAGGAAACTATGAAAAACATACAATTGTTTGAAATATTTGGAAAATGTTTCCTAGAAAAAAATGTATTCTTCCAAAATGGACACAAGCAGAAATAGAAAACCTGAACAGACCTACAACCATTAAAGAAATACCATGCTTTAAGAATACGCTCATTTTCTGTGCGGTTATAAAAGGGCAATACAAGAGATCCTTGTGATTATGGGACTGTTCTGTATCTAGACTATTGTGGTGGGTACATAAGACCTATAAATATGATAAATTGTCTATAGAACAAAAAAACACATAGACACATACACAGACAGGCTTATAAATGCATACAAGCAAAACAGGAAATCTGAAAAAGATTGTGTCAATGTCAATATTATGGTTGATATTGAATTATAGTTTTGCAAGATGTTATCAGTGGGGGAAACTGGAAGAAGAGTGTCTGGGATCTCTACTGTTTCTTACTCCTTCCTACAACCTTACAATTATCTCAATAAAAATTTCAATTAAAAAATATACATCATCCCCAAATGTCAGGATTATTGATTAGTTCCTCCAAACATCAAAAACAGATCATCTCAATCCTGCACAAACTATTCCAGACATTTGTAAAGGAGTACCTTTTTCCAAGATCATTTTATGAAGCTTGCATAACTTTTATATCAAAACCAGACAAATATAATACTTTAAAAGAAATCTGTAGGCTAAATTTACTTAATACAAAGATCTCATAACTGAATATAGCAATATATTAACAAACACAACTAAACATGACCAAGTTGTATTTGTACTAAAAATGCAAGGATAGCTCAGCACCAGAAGAGCTAATAATATAAATTTATTATGTTGAAAGAATAAGGAAGAAAAGTAATGTGATCCTTTTGGTATATGCAGTCATACATTTAATAAGATTCTACACTCATGTATAATAAAATCATCTTAACAAATCAGTAATAGAAGGAAACTTCTGGAACTGAAATCAAGATGGTAGAGTAGAAGGATGTGGAACTCGCCTCCTCCCACAAATACATGAAAAATACATCTACATATGGAACAATTCTCACAGCATACCTACTGAACACAGGCAGAAGACGTTAAAAACTTGAAAGGACAAGAAAGATCTCCACATAACCGGGTAGGATGAAAGAAAAAAAAAAAGGAAGCAGGATGGGAACTGCTCCCCTGTGAGGGAGCTGAGAAAGAAGAAAGTTTCCCAATCACTGAGAAGTCCCCTCACCGGCGGGGAGATCAACCAGGACAGAGGGAGAGCTTCAGAGGCTCAGCGGAGAGCACAACAACCAGTTTGCAGCAGGCAGAACGAGAGAGACCTGCACAGATGGTCTGTGCCACTCTCCTGTGCTCCCAACACCAGATGTGCGTCCACCTGGTAAGGGCAGGGGCTGGGTGCTGAAACTCGGGGTTTAGAGGACAGACCCAGGGAGAGGACTGGGGTTGGCTGCACGGAGACAGCCTGAAGGGGCTGGAGCATGCTATGGCTGCAACCAGGGGTGTACACGGAAGAAGCCAGGACCTGCCACAGAAGTGAAGCGCCATTGTTAAGTGGCACGTGAAGGGAGGGGTGCAGCCCACAACAGCAGCCTCTTTGCACACCAGTCACCACCTCAGGGGACTCTGGGAGTGTACGTGCCAGCTGCCACCTCAGCAGGCTCCTGAAGCAGGTGCCAGTGGGTGGCCCACACAGAGAGGCTGGGCTGAAATCATAGCTGAGTCCCAGGGGCCACACAATTTAGGAAGCAGAACTGAAATCTGTCCCCACAGCTGTGCGAGCCACCACTGGCTTTGTGAACTCGGTGCCTGCGGGGCATCAGAGCAGACGAAAGGTGCTCCTGTGGCTGAGATGGATTTGGCCTTAGCAGGTGTGGACATTGTGGGTGCGTGCACATGGGGGCTGGGCTGGGCCAGGGTCTGAGCTGCTTCCATAGCTCCCACAGTGGGTCCAGGTGCATGACGACTGCAGTCCAGGGACTTGACATCAGCGGATCTTCACTGGCGGCCTTGTGAAATCAATACCTGAGTGACACCAGGGCCAATTGTTGGCATTCCCACGGTTGAGGAGGGGCTGAGGGCAGTACCAACAACAGTGTACTTTGTGACAGGTGGCACAGCAGAGTGCACTCCCCAGTGGACAGCTCCAGTGGAGGAATACTCAGTAATTTCTTTCCCAGTGGGAGCCCTCCAATCCCACTTACCTCACACTGCAGATCAGAAACACGGCTCAGAAATGAATCTGGGGGCTTCTACTCCAACAATTAGGGAGCAGACCCTACCTGAGACAGGGCTGTGACAACCACAGAGCAAAGAGGATGACCTGATCAACATCTAGTGTAAGCTCTGGTCACCACAACACCAGTCATACCCCCTATCAAGGGGATAATGGCCATGACACACTGAGGAAAGAGGTGGCAGACAACCATACTAAAAACAGCCCTTGCACCAAAATATTAAACCAACAGAGGCTACACAGGGATGCTCCCACATATAAATAGCCCTCTAAGACCACAGTAGATAACCATTTCTTCTAAAATCACAGAGTAAGAGAAATAAGTAAAATGAAGAATTAGAGGAACCACTCTGAGTTAAAATGTCAAGAGAACTCCCTTGAAAAAAGCAATGAAACAGACCTCTTTAGTCTGGTAGACACCAAGTTTGAAAAGGAGATAATGAAAATACTGAAGGAATTAAGAAAGACTATCAATAGAAATGCAGATTATTATAAAAAGGAACTAGAAACTATAAAGAGGAGCAAAGAAGAATTAGAAAACTCTTTTGCTGAGATGAAATGAAAGCTGAGCTAAAGTCAATGAATAGCAGAATGAATAATGCAGAAGAATGAATAAGTGATATGGAATATAAAATAATGGAAATAACCCAATCACAGCAGACAGAAAGCCAAATGAAAAAAAAAAAAAAGCAACATAGGAGACTATGGGATAATATAAAGTGGGTCAATCTGTGCGTAATAGGAATTCCAGAAGGAGAAGAAGAGAAAAGGGAATTGAAAATGTATTTGAAGAAATTATGGCTGAAAACCCCCAAACCTAAAGAAGGAAACAGATATCCAGGGACAGGAAGCACAGAGGGCCCCAAACAAGATGAACCCAAACAGACCTACACCAAGACGTGCTATAATTAAAATGGCAAAAGTTATAAAGAGAGGATTCTAAAGTCAGCAAGAGATAAAAGAAGAGTTAATTACAAGGGACTCCCGCCCCCAATAAGGTTATCAGCTGATTCCTCTACAGAAATGTTGCAGGCCAGAAGGGAGTGGCAAGATATATTCAAAGGCCTGAAAGGAAAAAAAATCTGCAACTTAGGATACTCTACCCAGTAAGATTATCATTTAGAATAGAAGGAGAGAGAAAAAATTTCTCACACAAGCAAAACCGAAAAGACTACAGCAATATTAAACCTATCCTAAAAGAAATATTGAAAGGTCTTCTCTAAACAGAAAAGAAGCAAGAAGCTATAGGAAAGAAAAAATCACAATTGGAAAGTAAATCACTTAAATAAGCCAGTATACATATTTTTCTTAAATAAAAATTTTTTTGAAAACAATGATGATCACAATGAACAGCAAAAGGATAAACATGAAAATGTAAAACAAGACATAAAAATAATATAATCTGGAGAAAGATAGTAAGAAAATGTAGATTTTTTCTTCTTTTTTTAGAATGTTTGAGCCTAAATGACTATAATTTAAAGCAAGTAGAAATAGGAAGTGGTTAGCATACTTGAAAAATAGCATAACCACAAATCAAAAACATATAACAGAGTCACAAAAACTAAAAAGAAGAGCACACAAGCATAATACAAAAGGAAGTCATTAAAACACAAATGGAAAAACAAAAGGGATAAAAGTAGAAATACAGAATCAACTGGAAAACAAGGTATAAAATGGCAACAAATACATATCTATTGATAATTACCTCAAATGTCAATGGACTAAATGCTTCAATCAAAAGACAAAGAGTGGCAGACTGGATTAAAAAAAAAAAGAGCCTACAATATGCTGCTTAAAAGATACTCACTTTAGGACAAAGGACACACACAGATTGAAAATTAGGGGTTGGAAAAAGATATTTCATAAAAAGGAAATGACAAGAAAGTGGGGGTTGCAATACTCAGACAAAGTAGACTTTAAAAGAAAGGCCATAAAGAAAGAAAAAGAAGGACACTGTATAATGATAAAAGGATCAATACAAAAAGAGAATATTACAGTTGTCAATATATATGCACCCAATATAGGAGCACCAAAATAAGTAAGCAAATACTAACAGACATAAAGGAAAAAATTTATGGGAATACAATGATAGTAGGAGACTTTAACACCTTGCTCACATCAATGGAGAGATCTTCTAGACAGAAAATCGATAAGGCAACAGAGATCCTAAATGACACAATAGAAGTTAGACTTAATTTATATTTTCAGGACATTACATCCACAGCCCCACACACACCCCTCACACACAAAAAATCCAGCATACACTTTCTTTTCAAGTGCACATGGAATATTTTTTAGGATTGACAACAAACTAGGACATAAAACATGCCTCAACAAATTTAAGACTATAGAAATTATTTCAATCATCTTTTCTGACCAGAATTGCATGAAACTAGAAATCAACCACAGAAAAAGAAATGAGAAAAAACAATTACATGGAGACTAAACAACATGCTACTAAAAAACCAATGGGTAAACAATGAAATCAAAGAGGAAATTAAAAAATACCTTGAGAAAAATGACAATGAAAACAGAACCATACAAACTCTATGTATGGGTTTCAGCAAAGGCAGTTCTTAGAGAGAAGTTCATAGTGACACAGGCCAAATAAACAACCACCTAAAAGAATTGGAAAAAGAAGAATAAACAAAACCTAAAGTCAGCAGAAGGAAGGAAACAAAAATCAGAGAGGAAATAAATAAAATAGAGTTTTAAAAAACAATAGAAAAAAAAATCAATAAAACCAAGAGCTCACTCTTTGAAAGGATAAACAAAATTGACAAAACTCTGTCCAGGCTCAACAATAAGAAAAAAGAGAGAGGACCCAAATAAACAAAAGAAATGAAAAAGGAGAAATAACAACCAATATCACAGAAATACAAAAAACCATAAGAGAATATTATGAACAATTAATGCCAACAAATTTGACAACCTAGAAGAAATGGACAAGTTTCTAGAAACATAAGAGCCCACCAAAATTGAATCAAGAAGAAATAGATAATATGAACAGACCAATCACTAGAAGTGAAATAGGATCTGTAATAAAAATAAATAAATAAACTCCCTACAAACAAAAGTACAGGACCAGATATCTTCAAAGGCGAATTCTACCAAACAGATAAAAAAGAACTTATATCGATCTTTCTCAAATTTTTCCAAAAGGTTAAAGAGGAGGGAACACTTCCAAAAACATTCTGTGAAGCCACCTTCACCCTGATACCAAAACCAGACAAAGACGCTATCAAAAAAGAAAATTACAGGCCAATATCTTTGATGAATATAGATGCAAAAATCCTCAAAATATTAGCAAACTGAATCCAACAACATATAAAAAAGATCATACACCACAACCAAGTTGGATTCATCCCAGTGTCACAAGGATGGTTCAACATATGCAAATCAATCAATGTGACGAACCACATCAAGACAAGACAAAAACCACACAATCATCTCAGTAGAGGCAGAAAAAGCATTTGATAAAATTCAACATCCATTCATGATAAAAAAAAAAAAAAAAAACTCTTACCAAAGTAGGTATAGAGAGAACATATCTCAACATAATAAAAGCTATTTATGACAAACCCTCAGCCAACATAATACTCAATGGTGAAAAACTGAAAGCCTTCCTGCTAAAATCTGGAACAAGACAAGGATACCCACTCTCACCACTTCTATTCAACATAGTATTGGAAGTCCTAGACACAGCAATCAGACAAGAAAAAGAAATAAAATGTATCCAAATAGGAAGGGAAGAGGTAAAATTGTCATTATATGCAGATGACATGATACTATATAAAGAAAACCCTAAAGACTCTGAACTAAAAGTACTAGAACTGATAAACAAATTCAAAAAGGTAACAGGATACAAGATAAACATACAGAAGTTGATTGCATTTCTTTACACTAACAATGAAATATCAGAAAGGGAATGTAAAAGAACAATCCTTTTTAAAATCACATCTAAAAATTAAATACTTAAGAATAAACCTGACCAAGGAGGTGAAAGATCTGAGAAAGACAAAACATTAATACAGGAAATTGAAGATGATTCAAAGAAATGGAAAGATATTCTACTCTCTTGGATAGGAAGAATTAACATCGATAACGTGGTCGTACTACCCAAAGCAATCTACAGATTTAATGCAACCCCTATCAAATTAACCATGACGTTTTCCTACAGAACTAGACCAAATAATCCTAACATTTATATGGAACCATAAAAAAGACGCAGAACTGCCAAGTCAATCCTGAGGATAAAGCACAAAGCAGGAGGCATAACCCTCCCAGACTTCAGACAATGCTGCAAAACTACAGTAAGTAAAGCAGCATGGTATTGGCACAAAAACAGACATAGGAATCAATGGAACAGAATAGAGAGCCCAGAAATAAACCAACACACATAGGGTCAATTAACATTTGACAGAGGAGGCAAGAATATACTATGGGAAAAAAGTGTCTTCAGCAAGTGGTGTTGGGAAAGCTGGAGAACCCCACATAAATTAATGAAGTTAGAACACCCTCACACCATACACACACACAAAAAAAACTCAAAATGGCTTAAAGACTTAAATATAAGACATGACACCATAAAACTCCTACAAGAGAACACAGGGAAAACATTCTCTGACATAAATCATAGCAATGTTTTCTTAGGTCAGTCTCCCAAGGTAATAGAAACAAAAGCAAAAATAAACAAATGGGACATAATCAAACAATCTTTTACACAGCAAAGGAAACTATAAACAAAATGAAAACATAACTTATAGACAGGGAGAAAATATTTGCAAATGATGCAACTGAAAAGGGCTTAATTTCCAAAACATGCAAAAGGCTCATAGAACTCAACAACAATAGCAAAAAACAAACAACTGAATCAAAAAAAAAAAAAAAAGGTCAGAAGACCTAAATAGACATTTCTCCAAAGAAGACATACAGATGGCCAATAGGCACACAAAAAGATGCTCAACATCACTAATTATTAGAGACATGCAAATCAAAACTACAATGAGGTAACACTTCACACCAGTCAGAATGGCCATCATTAAAAAGTCTACAAATAACAAATGCTGGAGAGGGTGTGGAGAAAAGGGAACCCTCCTACACTGTTGGTGGGTATGTAAGATGGTGCAGCCACTATAAAAAACAGTATGTAGGTTCCTTAAAAAACTAAAAATAGAGTTGCCATATGATCCAGCAATCCCACTCCTGGGCATATATCTGGACAAAACTATAATACAAAAGAAACATGCACCCCAATGTTCATAGCAGCACTATTTACAATAGGCAAGACATGGAAACAACCCACATGTCCATCAACAGATGAATAGATAAAGAAGATGTGGTGCTATATACAATGGAATACTACCCAGACATAAAAAAGAATGAAATAATACCATTTGCAGCAATGTGGATAGACATAGAGATTATCATACTAAGTGAAATAAGACTGAGAAAGATAAATACCATATGATATCACTTATATGTGGAACCTAAATATGACACAAATGAACCTATCTATGAAACAGAAACAAACCCACAGACATGGAGAACAGACTTGAGGTTGTCAAGGGGGTGCTGGGGCAGGGATGAATTGGGAGTTTGGGGTTTGCAGATGCAAACTATTATATATAGGATGGATAAACAACAAGGTCCTACTGTATAGCACAGGGAACTATATTTGATATCCTGTTATAAACCATAATGGAAAAAATATATGAAAAATAATATATATATATATAATCTGAATCACTTTGCTGTACAGCAGAAATTAACACATTGTAAACCAACTATACTTCAATTCAAAAGAGAAGAGAACTTTCTAAACCAAACATAACTAGCAAATAACCATAACATCACATGATGAAATATTGAAACATTTCTTTTAAAGATAGGAACAAAACATGTATGACTGTTATGCCCATTTCTTTTCAACACTGTACCAGAAGTTTTAGTCAGAAGAGTAAAACATGACAGATAAATAAAATGTCTAATGATCAGAAAGGAAGTAACCAAGTATTGTAGATGACATGATTGTCTATACTGAAAATTAAAATGATCAATAAGGTAGAGATACATATTAACTTTTCAAGTAAGTCAACTGAACTCTCTATATCAGAAAGAAACAGTTAAATGACCATTAACTAACAAGAAAATAGATGGTCATTCCACAAAATTCTATAGAGCAGTTTAAAATTAATGACTTAGAAATATTTTTGTCAATAGAGATAAACCTGAAAATATGTAATGTTGAATAAAGACAAGTTTCAGAAGGATGCATACAGCTTGATTTCACTCGTGGTTTAGAAATACAACCCTATGAAGGAAAAGTAAAAATTATAGATGTGATAAACACCAAATTAAGAATACTGGTTACTTTTGAATATGGGATAAAACAGTGGTAGAACATTAATTATATGGGATTTTATATTAGTATCTGTAAGGTTTTATTTCTTAAGTTGGATTGTGCACACATGTGCATAGTTCAAATTAGTATGTTGTGTTAGTTTTCTTCTCCCTTGCAGTCGTTTCCTTGAAGGTGGGAGAAGGGATAATTATGAAGTTAGCTGAAGTGTTTTGATTCTCATTTCATTTTCTTCACTTTTCAATGAGGTCCTCTCTGATCACCTAATCTAAAATTTCATCATGGCCCTCAAGTTTTCTCATCTACATTTTTTCTTCTTTTACCACTTATTACTATCATGTGTTTTTCACTTATTTACCTCATTTATTGCCTGTCAACCCTACCAAAGAATGCACTCCAAAAGGGTTGGGACTTGTGTGGGGTTTTTTTTCATTGTTAATTATTGTATCCCCACCACTAAATCAATGTTTGGCACATAGAAGGCTCTTGATAAATACTTGTTGCATAAATAAATATCTGAGCAATTCATTAAGCAAAGGTTTATTTGAATAAAAATATCTTGCTCTTTGATATGTCTGTTTTATAGCCTTACTTGATTTATTAAAAAAAAAAAGAAAGAAAAAACTGCTGTATGAAAATGTCATGCTCTTAATTTATAATGGTGTTGGGAGTACCAAGCCAGAGTTTATTGAGACTCTGTCTGCTGTTACCATCATCTTAGAAACTGCCTTGTGCTGATACATACAATTTCTTCTCATGGAAAACAACTAAAAATTACTGAGAACCACCAGAATGTAGAATGAGTCTTATTCCTAGTAAAGAAATTAGTCTTTCCTAGTAATACTAGTCTTATTCCTAGTAAAGAAACTCCAGAGAATAACCATGTTTCTTATCTGGCACCTGAAAATCTGAATGATTTTCTTTATGTGATAAATCTCATTTTTTATAGCTATGAGAATATAGACAGGTACTGTTAGAAATGGACAGTAAACTACTAGATTAGAGAGGGCTCATCTCACCTTCATTGAAGGTTATTTCTCACTGTCTAATTTGACTCCTTCTTCAAGGACAGGAATTCTAAGAGGTTTTCTGGAGGATTTGTAGTGGAAAAGAAAATTCCCAGAGACTCTTGGTGCTCAAGAAACACACATTTTTTTCCTTTGGTAGTGACACGTGAATGGGTTTAAATGTGGATAGGTGCTAAAAATACAGTTTTAGATATAGGCAATGTTTAGATTTCTTTTCTTTTTTGGGCAAGGAAGTAACTCTATTCCACTTTATTCTATTGAGTAGCTGTAATGATGCTATATTTTCTCTCTGATTGCAAAATGATTTATGGCTACCATTTACATTCTGTATTTAGAAAAAAAGCATAGTCATAAACACTCATTTTCCCACTTCTGAAACTTTTAGAAAGAAAAAAAATATGTTTTCTTTGGGGTCTATGAGTAAGAATTCACTACTTATCATGTAAAACAATATTATAAAAAAAATCCTATCTCACACATTAGTTCTAAGCCAAGATGGATGTATGGGCATTTGAATAAAATAGATATGAGATGGTAGGAGGGACACAGTTGTGATATAATCAAATCTCACACTCCCTGGGTGGGTGATGCACAAACTGGAGAACAATTATATCACAGAAGTTCTCACACAGGAGTGAGAGTTCTGAGCCCCATTGCAGGCACCGCAGCCTGGGGTTCTGGATTGGAAGGAGAAACCCCCAGAGCATTTGGCTTTGAAGGCCAGTGAAGCTGGAGTGCAGGAGCTCCACAAGACTGGAGGAAACAGAGACTCCACTCTTGGAGGGAGAACACAAGGTCTCATGCACACTGGGACCCAGGGCAAAAGCAGTGACTTCATAGGAGCTTAGACCAGACATACCTGCTGGCCTTCAAGGGTCTCCTGAGGAGGTGGAGGATGGCTGTGGTTCACTGTGGGGACAAGGACACTGCTGGCAGAGGTATCAGGGAGTATACATTGGCATGAGGTCTCCTGGAGCCAACATTTTGGCACCAAGACCAGGCCCCACCCAACAGCCTGTAGGCTCCAGTGCTGGGAAACCTCAGGCCAACCAACCAACAGGGCAAGAACACAGCTCCATGCATCAACAGACAGGCTGCCTAAAGACTTCCTGAGCCCACAGCTGCCTCTAGACATCCCCCTTGACATGGCCCTGCTCACCAGAGAGCCAAGACCCAGCTCCACCCACCAGTGGGCAGGCACCAGCCCCTCCCAGAAGGAAGCCTCCACAAGCCTCTAGACCAGCCTCACTCACCTTGGGGAAGACACAGAAGCAAGAAAACTACAATCCTGCAGCCTGAGGAACAAGACTGCAAATGTAGATCAGAAACTACCCCGGGACCAGCTGGTGCCTGGCCCTTGGGTGATGAGAGGGGAGTGTACTGCTGGGGCAAGTAGGACATCCCATATAGAGGGCCACTTCTTCAAGGTTGAGAAACATCTAACCTTCCACATACATAAAAATATAAAGTAAGAAATTTAGACAAAATGAGTTGGCAGAGGAATATGTTCCAGACGAAGGAACAAGATAAACCCCCAGAAGAGCAAGTAAGTGATGTGTAGATAGGCAATCTACCCGAGAAAGAGTTCAGAGTAATGATCATAAAGATGATCCAAGAACTCAGGAAAAGAATGGATGCACAGAACGAGAAGTTACAAGAAGTTTTAACAAAGAGTTAGAAAATATAAAGAACAACCAAACACAGCTCAAGAATACAATAACTGAAATGAAAAACACACTAGAAGGAATCAATAGCAGAAAAAATGAGTCAGAAGAACTAATAAGTGAGCTAGAAGACAGAGTGGTAGAAATCATTGTCACAGAACAGAATAAAGAAAAAAGAATGAAAAGAAATAAGGACAGTTTAAGAGACCTCTGGGACAAAGTGAAACACAACAATATTTGCATTATAGGGGTCTCAGAAGGAGAAGAGAGAGAGAAAGGGTCTGAGAAAATATTTGAAAAGATAATAGCTGAAAACTTCCCTAACAAGCGAAAGGAAACAGTCACCCAAGTCCAAGAAGTGCAGAGAGTTCATTACAGGATTAACCCAAGGAGGAACATACAGAGACACATAGTAATCAAATTGACAAAAATTAAAGATAAAGAGAAAATATTAAAAGCAACAATGGAAAAGCAACAGATAACACAAGGGAATCCCCATGAGGTTATAAGATGATTTTTCAGCAGAAATTCTGCAAGCCAGTGGGAGTGGCAAGATATATTTCAAGTGATGAAAGGGAAAAACCTACAACCGAGAATATTCTACCCAGCGAGGCTTTTGTTCAGATTTGATGGAGAAATCAAAAGCTTTACAGACAAGCAAAAGCTAAAAAAATTCAGTGTCACAAAACCAGCTTTACAACAAATGCTAAAAGGAAATTGTCTAGGCAGAAAATAAATGGCCACAACTAGAAAAAAGAAAATTATGAAAGGAAAAAGCTCACTGGTAAAGGCAAATATACAATAAAGGTAGAAAATCATCCACACACAAATATTATATCTAAATGAGTAATTGTGAGAGGAGGATAGTACAAATGCAGGATATTTGAAATGCATTTGAACTTAGGACATCAGCAACTTAAAACAATCATGTGTGTGTATATATATATATATATATATATATAGAGAGAGAGAGAGAGAGAGAGAGAGAGAGAGAGAGAGAGACCACTATATCAAAACCTCATGGTAACCATAAACCTAAAATCTATAATAGATATACAGATAAAAAAGAGAAAAAGGAATTCAAACACAACACTAAAGATAAACATACAAAAAAGAGAAAAAAGAATTCAAACACAACACTAAAGATAAACATTAAATAACAAGAGAGGAGAACAAAAGAGAAAAGAAAAAAAGACCCATAAAAACAAATCCAAAACAATTAACAAAATGGCAATAAGGACATACATATCAATAATTACGTTAAATGTAGATGGATTAAATGCCCCAACCAAAAGACACAGACTGGCTGAATGGATACAAAAATAAGAACAGTATATATGCTGTCTACAAGAGACCCACTTCAGATCTAGAGACACATACAGACTTAAAGTGAGAGGATGGAAAAAGGTATTCCATGCAAAAGGAAATCAGATGAAAGCTGGAGTAGCAATACTCATATCAGACAAAATAGACTTTAAAAAAAGAATGTTACCAGAGACAAAGAAGGACACAACATAATGATCAAGGAATCAATCCAAGAAGAAGATATAACAATTTTAAATATATATATACACCCAACCCAGGAGCAATTCAGTATATAAGGCAAATGTTAACAGGCATAAAAGGAGAAATTAACAGTGACACAGTAATAGTGGGGGATTTTAACACTCTACTTTCATCAATGGACAGATCATCCAGACAGAGAATCAGCAAGGAAACACAGGCCTTAAATGACACTTTAGACTAAAGGACTTAATTGATCTTTACAGAGCTTTCCATCCGAAAGCAGCAGAATACACATTTATTTCAAGTGCACATGGAACATTATCCAGGATGGATCATATGCTGGGCCACAAAACAAGCCTTAGTACATTTAAGAAAATTGAAATCATATAAGCATCTTTTCCTACCCCAGTGCTATGAGACTAGAAATCAATTATGAGAAAAAAACTGCAAATACCAAAAAACACGTGGAGGCTAAACAATATGCTACTAAACAACCAATGGATCACTGAAGAAATCAAAGAAGAAATTAAAATAATACCTGGAGACAAAGGAAAATGAAAACACAATGAACCAAAATGTACGGGATGCAGCAAAACAGTTCTAAAAGGAAAGTTTATAGCAATACAAGCTTAACTCAGGAAACATGAAAAATCTTAAATAAACAACCTAACCTTACACCTAAAGCAACTAGTGAAAGAAGTAAAACCCAATGTTAGTAGAAAGAAAGAAATCATAATGGACAGAGCAGAAAAAAATGAAATAGAGACTAAGAAGACAATAGAAAATATGAAACTATAAGCTGGTTCTTTAAAAAGATAAAATTGTTAAACCCTTAGACTTATCAAAAAAAGCTGGGGGGAAGGATGCAAATCAGTAAAATTGTAAATGAAAAAGAAGTTACTACCGACACCACAGAAATACAAAGAACCATAAAAGATTACTACAGGAAACTATAGGCCAATAAAATTGACAACCTAGAAGAAATGCACAAATTCTTAGAAAGGTACAATCTCCCAAGACTGAACCAGGAAAAAATAGAGAATATGAACAGACCAATTACAAATACTCAAATTAAATCTGTGATTAAAAACTCCCAACAAACAAAAGTCCAGGACCAGATGGCTTCACAGGCGAGTTCTACCAAACATTTAGAGAAGAGTTAACACCTGTCCTTCTGAAACTACTATTTTAAAGTTTTTAAACTTTCAGAGGAAGGAGCACTTCTAAACTCATTCTATGAGGCCACCATCACCCTGCTACCAAAACCAGACGAAAATATCACAAAAAAAGGAAAATTATAGGCCAATATCATTGATGAACATAGATGCAAAGATCCTCAACAAAACATAAGCAAACTGAATCCAACAATACATTAAAAGGATCATACACCATGATCAAGTGGGATTTATCCCCAGGATGCAAGGGTTTTCAATATCCACAAATCAACCTGATACACTGCATTAACAAACTGAAGAATAAAAACCATATGATCATCTCAATAGATGCATAAAAGTCTTTTGATAAAATTCAACATCCACTTATGATAAAAACTCTCCAGGAAGTGGGCATAGTGGGAACATAACAAAAATAAAGACCATATATGACAAACCCACAGCTAACATCATACTCAATGGTGAAAAGCTGAATGCATTCCCTCTAAGATCAGGAGTAAGACAAGGATGCCCACTCTTGTCACTTTTATTCAAAATAGTTTTGGAAGTCCTAGCCCCATCAATCAGAGAAGAAAAAGAAATAAAACGAATCCAAATTGGAAAGGAAGAAGTAAAACTGTCTCTGCTTGCAGATGACATGATACTATACATAGAAAATCCTCAAGACACTACCAGAAAATTACTAGAGTTCATCAATGAATTTGGTAAGGTTGTAGGTTATAAAATTAAAACACAGAAATCTGTTGCATTTCTGTACACTAATAATTAAAGATAAGAGAAATTAAGGAAATGATCCCATTTACCCTCACATCAAAAAGAATGAAATATCAAGGAATAAACCTACTTAAGGAGGCAAAAGTTCTGTACCACAAAAACTATAAGACACTGATGAAAGAAACTGAGGATGTCACAAACAGATGGAAAGATATACCACGTTCTTGGATTGGAAGAATCAATATTGTCAAAATGATTATACTACCCCAGACAATCTACAGATTCAATGCAATCCCTATCAAAGTACCAGTGGTATTTTTCACAGAACTAGAAGAAAAAATTTTAAACTTGTTTGGAGACACAAAGGACCCCAAATAACCAAAGCAATCTTGAGAAAGAAGAACAGAGCTGGAGGAATCAGGCTCCCTGACTTCAGACTATACTACAAAGCTACAGTCATCAAAACAGTATGGTACTGGCACAAAAACAGAAATAAAGATCAATGGAACAGGATACAAAGCCCAGAAATAAACCCATGCACTTATTGGCAATTAATCTATGACAAAAGAGGCAAGACTATATAATGGAGAAAATCTATGACAAAGGAGGCAAGACTATATAATGTCATATAATCTATGACAAAAGAGGCAAGACTATATAATAGTCTCTTCAATAAATGGTGTTGGGAAAACTGGACAACTACATGTAAAAGAATGAAAGTAGAACATTCTCTAACACCATACACAAAAATAAACTCAAAGTGGATTAAAGACCTAAATGTAAGATCAGGTAGTATAAAACTGCTAGAGGAAAACATATGCAGAACACTTTTTGACATAAATCGCAGCAATACCTTTTTCAAAAACAATCCCTTTAAAAATTGCATCAAAAAATTTCTTAGGAATAAACTTGACTACAAGTTTAAAAGATTTATATCCTGGGAACTATAAAACATTGATAAAGGAAATTGAAAATGATTCAAAGAAATGGAAAGATATCACATGGTCTTTTACTGGAAGAATTGGTATTGTTAAAATGGCCATATTATCCAAAGCAATCTACAGATTTAATACGATCTCTATCAAATTATTATCAAAGTGAATAAAAACAAGATGCTGTGAAGTATGTACACTTCGTTTTCATTTGTATTACACACACACACAATCTCTGGAAGGACCTATAAAAAACCTGGGTTTTATGAGGGTAACTGGCTGTTCTGGGAAGATTAACTAGACAAGAAGAGTGGTCATAGGCTTTTTTTTGCATTCCCCTTGTACTGAATTTTTTAGTTTATATATTTTGTTTTATTTTCCAGTGCATATTGCTCCAAAAGAAAAAAAGATCTAGGATATTAAATGATTGGTTTATATTTAGTCCTGTCTCCAGGCCTCCTACAATGAAGTTGTCACTTCCCTTGATGGTGGATATTTGGCAAGATGGTCCAGAGAGGTGGATAAAAAGAGAAACCAATCGAAATATTTTATGGAGGTTCAGTTTTATGCGTAGGCAGTTGAAGTGGATGACCTCTTCCACACCATGAAATTATATATATTGTGATAGTACATACAACTCCTTATCAAAATCGACTTTCTGCTTCAGCCTGTAAACAAAGAAATCAAGACAAATGAAGAATTTTCTCTAAGATGTCATGACTAGTAGTGTAATGGCAACAGAGGGAGAGAAGACAAAATGAAGGATTGGAATGTGAACTCAAATGGCTTGTGAACACAGTGGCTTGATCCTTGCATTCAAAATGAGATAAGAGAACAAGTGGAATAATGATTCAACATTGTAGCTCCTAGGAAAAAGCTTTAGAAATAGTTCAAGCCTGTGGTGGAGGATGTGCATGGAAGAAATGGGGGAACTACATGGAACCATATGGAGGTCCAGGGTGACAGGTGGCAGGTCCTGGGCTCTGCCCTGCCCCATGGCCAGCCAGGGCCTCTCTCCTGGGGCAGCCACCAGGCCAGGTGTTGAGCAGTGAGCATGGCGCTGAACCGGTGCAGTGGGCAGCAGGAGAGTGGAGGGGGCCCACAGCCCATGTTACCTGCCCTGCCAGTTCAGGTGTGGCAAGGATGAAGGGCTGAGCCACAGGCAGGGCCACAGGGTCAGTCAGGGTGCAGAAATAAGTACTATTCAGTAAACTGTGGTCTGTGGTCCTGTTGCTGGGTGCTTGGTTTTCGTACCCACCACGCTGATGAGAAGGTGGTTGTGGTCATCAGGGAGGAGGTGAGCGCCTTCTCCCAGACCTCAAAGGAAGCACCAACTGAGTCGAGGGACCCTGTGACCAGTGGCTGCATCACCTGGCAGGGCTGAGATCCTGTCACATTCAGCTCCCCTCCCTGAATGCACAGGGAATGAACAACTGAATCAAGCTGGACTCCAGGAACTGGAGTCCTGCCATCACACAGATCCAAGTGTGATGGGCAAGAGCAACCAACTGTCCCTGACCCCACTCAGAGCTGGTGGTCCTGACCCACATGGCCATGTAATGGTTCTAGTTGTTTCATGTGTGTAGAGCTTTTCCCCCAACCAGATATAATTACCAAGCAGAATAGGAACTGGGCATCCTCCCCTCAGAGCTTGTGGTGACCTCGTGGTAGGATCTGTCAATTCCTATTTGATGACTAACCCATTGGAAGGAAGAATCATTTACCTTTTGAATATGGAAAGGATCAAAGACAACCGGAACTCTCAGTGTCTCAGCATGCTGACTCTGTTTCTGGATGTTTCACTTTATTTGCCTTTCTAGTGCAGGGGCATGGAAAGAAATGGCTGTAGACATTAACCAACCCCTTTTGCTACTTTTGGAATCTGCATTTATAGTCTATGCTGGCACTAGATTTAAAGGTCTCAATTAAAATTACATAGCATTGATGGTATTTACCTACACTCTCTATTAACTGAAATAGATTTTTAGGTGTTTGAGGGCAGCTTTGCCATGCCCAGTGAATCTTCATCATTTCCCTTTTCATCGATCTCCTTAATAATTCCTGCAATAGATCTTTCCACCCAGCAGTGCCTAGATAATGCACACAAGATAGAATCTTGTTATTAAACTACGTTAAAAAATTAAATAGCACTAACAAGGTGCCAAGCACTGATCTAAGTGTATTATGTTTTTCATGTAATCTTCATGCTATGGGCAGGCACAATTATTATCCTCATTTTACATATGAGGCAAAAAGGTTAAGTAACTTGCCTAAGGCTCAGAGCTAGCAAGCAATAGTCAGGACTCAAACTTAGCCATCTAGTTCTAGATTCTGTACTCATAACTACTACACTAAAATTGTCTCACAAGGTCACAGTATGTGCATTCTCAATCTCTCTCCCTCCCATTCTCACCCCAACCTCTCTCTTTCTGTGTGAATGTATGTAAAAATAAGGCAAGACAATCTTTCTCAGTGAAGGAAGAATACACAATGAAGGTGTTCAGTTCTGTGCTTATAGGACAGCTGCTTAAGTTTATACTTCAGAACACATTGTAGAACACGTTTGAAACATTTTATCACCATGTGGGAGGGAGACAGCAAAGATATTCAATGAGAGGTCAGGGTTGTTGTCTTTTAAATACACAGTCCTGTTTTCTTCCTCTGAAGACCTGGCTTCCTTTGAACACCTGTATCCTTGCATATCTTACTCTTCCTAGTTTCTCCTTCCTGGTCCCTATTTTGTATTTCCTCCATTCTTCCTTCTAAACTTCTAATTTGTTCAAGGAAAGATAGTGTCACAAAACCAAACACATACTTTGTTACACCAGACTCCCTTTTTCTGTTAGGTATTTCCTCATACTGAATAGTAAAAATGAATTCAATCAGTAATTCATGCAGAAAATATTTGCTGTTTGCTCCTAACTGCATTGATTACACTTAATCATGACACTGTATTTGCCCCAAAGAACTTAAAAACTGGTTAATGAGCCTGCTGTATTTAACACCTGCCATTGGTGGTTTTAATCACACACAGGTATCAGTTGCATAGTATGTGCAGGATAATTTACCTCAAGATAAACTTGATAGAGAAAAGGAAAAGAGCAACACTCATTTGATGACAGTATGGGCTCCCTCTTCCCTTTAATGAAATAATTTTTAAAATAAAAAGAAATATCTCCTTGGGCTACTGATTAGAGCCAAAATGGTCAGTTTTCTGAACCTGAGAGAAATGCCCCTACCTGACATCATCCCAAAATGAGGGTGATAAGTGAGGGTGAGAGTGAGCAGTCAAATGGGAAAGGTTATGATAAATCATGGAATCTCACCTGGGTAAGGGAGGCAGTGAGGACATGCGGAGTGTGAGCCATGGAAAGGTGGTAACAAATACATTGATTAGAAGTTCTGGAAGGGTCTTCTCTTCTGGGGAGGTCCCTTCAACCAGATATTGTAAATGTATCTGGACAAAAGGCAAACAGACAACCTTGTTACTGAGCCCAATCTCATATTGCTCATTGTACAACAGGCCAATCAATCGAGACATGTTGTTGGGGCAAGGAATAATGACTTTATTTGGAAAGTGAGTAGAATGAGAAGATGGTGAACTCGTGTCCCAAAGAACCATCTTTCCCAAGTTAGAATTCAGGCTTCCTTTATACTATTTAAAAGAGGAGGGGGTAAAGTCCTGGTTCTGGCCAGACTCTGGAGGAGATGTGTTAATTCTGTCCTTCCTGCAGCCATTCACAGGTAGGCTTGGTCAGGTGGTTTCCAGTGAGCTAAACAAAGGTATTTCAGTTAATGCTCATTACCTGGGAGGCAGGGTAACTAGAGATGGGCCATTATGTATAATTTAAGCTTATAGGTAACATTCCTTGAGTGATTAACTTGTAAGAGAATACAAAGGTTCTTCCCTATTACAATTTCCCACTGTCAATGATCCATTCCACTATCCTGTGGGAAAAGAGATGAAGACTGCTCTGAGTACTTCCTGCAGAACAATGAAGCAATGGAGTGATGAAGAGGTGATTTTAGACTGGAATCAATCAGCCTTATACAGGGAATATTCTTCAGAATCTTTTAATAGTACAGCCTTCTTTCCCTTTTTATCTACAACTATTTAAACCTGATGAAACCCCTTAGCACTTTGTTGTCTAATTTGTAGTTGAACTTGGGGTTTTGTTCTAGTTCCCAATACAGATAATAAATTCCTGTGCTGTTTACTTGAACAAAATTAAACAAATAGAGGAAAGCAGCCACCACGGCTGAGTAGAAAGACCCTGAGCTCACCTCCTCTCATGAGCACACCAAAATCACAACTATCTGCAGAACAGCAATCAATGAAAAAGACTGGAACCTATCAGAAAGGATCTTCTATGTGTAAAGACATAAAGAAGGAACTATAATGAAATGGTTAGGAGGGGCGGACTTACAATATAATCAAATCTCAAACCCCCAGGTTGGGTGACCCACAAACTAGAGAATAATTATATTGCAGAGGTTCTGTCACAGGAGTAAGAGTTCTGAGCCCCACGTCAGGGTCCCCATCCCAGGCTTCCAGCACCAGGAAGATGAGACTTGAAAGCATTTAGATTTGAAGGCCAGTGGAGCTTAATTGCAGAAGCCCCACAGGACTGGAAGAAATAGAGACTTCACTCTTACAGGGCACACACAAAATCTCATGTGCACTGGGACCCAGGGAAAAGGTAGTGATTTGATAGGAGCTTGGGCCAGACCTACCTACTAGTCTGGTAGTCTCCCGGAGAGGTGGTGGGTAGCTGCAGCTCACCCTGAGGACATAAACACTGGTGGCAGGTATACTGGGGAACATTCAGCTGTGTTAATACTCCTGGCAGCTGACATCTTGGATCATTAGTACCAAGACCTGGCCCCACCCAACAGCCTGTAGGCTCCAGTGATGGGAAGTTTGAGGCCAAATAACTGACTGAGCAGGGACACAGCCCCACCCATCAGCAGACAGGCTGCTTAAAGACTAAAGAGCCCAGAGCCACCTTTATGCTCATTACCTGGGAGGCAGGGTAACTAGAGATGGGCCATTACAGACACAGTCCCTAGACACAGTCCAGCCCACCAGAAGGCCAAGACCCAGCTCCACCTACCAGTGGACAGGCACCGGCCCCTCCCACCAGGAAGCCTGAACAAGCCTCTAAACCAGCCTCACCCACCAGGGACAGACAGCAGAAGCAAGAAAACTATGATCCTGCAATGCAGGCCAGACACTACCCTGGGAAAAGTTGGGCCCTGACCCGGCCTACTAGCAGGCAAACACAACTTTCTGGATACCCTGGATCCCATTCCCAACTCTAGCAGGAATCACACCCCCACTACCAACAACAATCTGAAACAAGCTCTGAGGTCCCTGGGCCCTGCAGACAGACTCCAGGAACCAGCTGTGCCTGCCAGTAGTCTGGCACTAACCCCAGGATCTGGTTCACCTGCCAGCTGGTGGGCAACAGCCCCAGAGTCTTTGGGATCCTGACTCCGCCCACTATTGCACCAGCACTAGCCCTGGGGCCCCCTAGGTTTCTGCAACCAACCACCTGGTGACCAGGCTCCACTGAACAGCAGCCAGCAGCATCCACACAAGGCAGGGCCTGGCAACAAACCAGACTAAGGGCCAACCAAACTTACCAGACTGTCCACATATCCCACCATAACAGACGGACGCATGCAGCTCTCTTAGGAGGAACCCTTAGAGCATATAGCTTGGGTGACAAGAGGGGAGTACCCTGCTGGGATGCATAGGACACCTCCTACAGAGGGCCACATCTCTAAGGTTGAGAAATGTAACTAACTTACCACATACATAAAAATACAAATAGCAACTGAGACAAAATGAGGTGGCAGAGGAATATGTTCCAGACTAAGGAACAAGATAAAACACCAGAAGAACTATGTGATGTGGAGATGAGCAATCTACCTGAGAAACGGTTTAGAGTAGTGATTGTAAAGATGATCAAATAACTTGGAAGGAGAATGGATGCACAGAATGAGAACTTAGAAGTTTTTAACAAAGACTTAGAAAATATAAAGAACAACCAAAGAGATGAAGATTGCAATAACTGAAATGAAAAAAAACACACTGGAAGGAATCAATAGTAGACTATACGAGAATGCATCAGTGAGCAGGAAGACAGTAGTGGAAATTACTGCCACTGAGCAGAAAGAAGAAAAGAGAATGAAAAGAAAAGAGTACTGTTTAAGAGATCTCTGGGAAAACATCAGGCACACTAATATTCAAATTATAGGGGTCCCATAAGGAGAAGAAAGAAAGAGCCTGGGGAAATATTTGAAGAGACAATAGCTGAAAATCTCCATAATCTGGGAAAGGAAACAGTCACCCAAGTCCAGGCAGTGCAGAGAGTTACATAAAAGGATTAACCCAAAGAGGAACACACCAAGACACATTGTGATCAAAATGACAAAAATTAGAGAATACTAAAAGCAGCAAGGGAAAAGCAACAAACAACATACAAAGGAACTCCCATAAGGTTATCAGCTGATTTTTCAGCACAAACCCTGCAGGCCAGAAGGGAGTGGCATGATATTTTTAAAGTGAACAATGGCAAAAGCCTACAACCAAGCATACTCTACCCTGCAAGGCTCTCATTCAGATTTGATGGAGAAATTAAAAGCTTTACAGACAAACAAAAGCTAAAAGGATTCAGCACCACTGCTTTACTACAAATGTTATATGAACTTCTCTAGGTGGAAAAAAAAAGGTCACAACTAGAAACAAGAAAATTATGAAATGGGAAAGCTCACCAGTAAAGGAAAACATACAGTCAAGGTAAGAAATCATCCAAACACAAAGCTATTAGGGAGGTTAAAATACAAAAGTAGTAAAATCGTCTGTATCCTCAATAAGCAGATAAAGGATACACAAAACAATTAGATGTAAAATATGATACCAAAAATAGTAATTATGAAGGAAGGAGAGTACAAATGCAGGGTATTTAAACTGCACTCAGAATTAAAAGATCAGGGCTTCCCTGGTGGTGCAGTGGTTAATAATCTGCCTGCCAATGCAGGGGACACCGGTTCAAGCCCTGGTCTGGGAGGATCCCACATGCTGCAGAGCAACTAAGTCCGTGAGCCACAACTACTGAGCCTGCGCGTCTGGAGCCTGTGCTCCGCAACAGGAGAGGCCGCGACAGTGAGAGGCCCGCACACCACGATGAAGAGTGACCCCCGCTCGCCGCAACTGGAGAAAGCCCTCGCACAGAAATGAAGACCCAACACAGCCAAAGATAAATAAATAAATAAATAAATAAATTTATATTAAAAAAAAATTAAAAGATCAGCAACTTAAAACAATCACGTATATACATAGACTGCTTTACAAAACCCTCATGGTAACCACAAACCAAAAATCTATAATAGATATACACACAAAAAAGAAAAAGGAATCCTAACATAACACTAAAGATAGTCGTCAAATCACAAGAGAAGAGAACACAAGAGTAAAAAAAGACCTACAAAAACAAATCCAAAACAATTAACAGAATAGCAAAAAGAATATATGTATTGATAATTACCTTAAATGTAAACAGAGTAAATGCTCCAACCAAAGGACACAGACTGGCTGAATGGATACAAAAACAAGACCCGTATATATGTTGTCTACAAGAGACCCACTTCAGACTTAGGGACACATACTGACTGAAAGTGAGGGGATAGAAAAAGATATTCCATGCAAATGGAAATCAAAAGAAAGCTGGAGTAAGAATACTCATGTCAGAGAAAATGGACTTTAAATAAAGACTGTTACAAGAGACAAAGAAGGACACTACATAATGATTAAGGGATCAATCCAAGAAGAAGACATAACAACTGTAAATATTTATGCACCCAATATAGGAGCACCTCAATACATAAGGCAAATGCTAACAGCCATAAAAGGGGAAATCAACAGTAACACAATCATAGTACGGGACTTTAACAACTCACTTTCAGCAATGGACAGATCATCCAAAATGAAAATAAATAAGGAAACACAAGCTTTAAATGACACATTAGACCAAATGGACTTAATTGATATTTATAGGACATTCCACCCAAAAACAACAGAATACACATTCTTCTCAAGTGCTCATGGAACATTCTCCAGGATAGATCATATCTTGGGTCACAAATCAAGCGTTGGTAAATTTAAGAAAATTGAAATCGTATCAAGTATCTTTTCCAACCACAAGGCTATGAGACTAGATATCAATTACAGGAAAAAAGCTGTAAAAAATACAAACACGTGGAGGTTAAACAATACACTACAAAATAACCCAGAGATCACTGAAGTAATCAAAAAGGAAATCAAAAAATACCTAGAACAAATGACAATGAAAACACGACGACCCAATACCTATGGGATGCAGCAAAAGCTGTTCTAAGAGCGAAGTTTATAACAATACAATCCTACCTCAAGAAACAAGAAAATCCTCAAATAAACAACCTAAACTTACACCTAAAGCAATTAGAGAAAGAAGAACAAAAAAACCCAAAAGTTAGCAGGAAGAAAGAAATCATAAAGATCAGATCAGAAATAAATGAAAAAGAAATGAAGGAAACAATAACAAAGATCAATAAGACTAAAAGATGGTTCTTTGAGAAGATAAACAAAATTGATAAACCGTTAGCCAGACTCATCAAAAAAAAGAGGGAGAAGACTCAAATCAACATAATTAGAAATGAAAAAGAAGTAACAACTGACACTGCAGAAATACAAAGAATCATGAGAGACTACTACAAGCAACTATATGCCAATAAAATGGACAACCTGGAAGAAATGGACAAATTCTTAGAAAGGCACAGCCTTCCAAGACTGAACCAGGAAGAAATACAAACTATAAACAGACCAATCACAAGCACTGAAATTGAAACTGTGATTAAAAATCTTCCAACAAACAAAAGCCCAGGACCAGATGGCTTCACAGGTGAATTCTATGAAACATTTAGAGAAGAGCTAACACCTATCCTTCTCAAACACTTCCAAAATATAGCAGAGGGAGGCACACTCTCAAACTGATTCTATGAGACCTTGATACCAAAACCAGACAAAGATGTCACAAAAAAGGAAAATTACAGGCCAATGTCACTGATGAACATAGATGCAAAAATCCTCAACAAAATACTAGCAAACAGAATCCAACAGCACAGTAAAAGGATCATACACCATGATCAAGTGGGGTTTATCCCAGGAAGGCAAGGATTCTTCAATATACACAAATCAGTATGACACACCATATTAACAAACTGAAGGATAAAAACCATATGATAATCTCAATAGATGCAGAAAAAGCTTTCAACAAGTTCAACACCCATTTATGATAAAAACTCTCCAGAAAGTAGGCATAGAGGGAACTTACATCAACATAATAAAGGCCATATATGACAAACCCACGGCCAACACTGTTCTCAATGGTAAAAAACTGAAACCATTTCCTCTAAGATCAGGAACCATTTCCTCTAAGACAAATGAGACCATTTCCTCTAAGACAAGGTTGTCCACTCTCACCACTATTATTCAACATAATTTTGGAAGTTTTAGCCACGACAATCAGAGAAGAAGAAGAAATAAAAGGAATCCAAATCGGAAAAGAAGTAAAACTGTCATTGTTTGCAGATGACATGATACTATACATAGAGAAGCCTAAAGATGCTACCAGAAAACTACTAGAGCTAATCAATGACTCTGGTAAAGTAGCAGGATACAAAATTAATGCACAGAAATCTCTTGCATTCTTATACACTAACAATGAAATATCTGAAAGAGAAATTAAGGAAACACTCCCATTTACCACTGCAACAAAAAGAATAAAATACCTAGGAATAAACCTACCTAAGGAGACAAAAAACCTGTATGCAGAAAACTATAAGAGACTGATAAAAGAAACTAAAGACGATATAAATAGATGGAGAGATATACCATGTTCTTGGATTGGAAGAATCAACATTATGAAAACGACTATACTACCCAAAGCAATCTACAGATTCAATGCAATCCCTATCAGACTACCAATGGCATTTTTCACAGAACTAGAACAAAAAATTTCACCATTTGTATGGAAACACAAAAGATCCCGAATAGCCAAAGCAATCTTGAGAAGAAAAATGGAGCTGGAGGAATCAGGTGCCCTGACTTCAGACTACATTACAAAGCTACAGTAATCAAGACAGTATGGTACTGGCACAAAAACAGATAGATAGATCAATGGAACAGGATAGAAAGCCCAGAGATAAACCCACACACATATGGTAATCTTATCTTTGACAAAGGAGGCAAGAATATACAGTGGAGAAAAGACAGCCTCTTCAATAAGTGTTGCTGGGAAAACTGGACAGCTACATGTAAAAGAATGAAATTAGAACACTTCCTAACACCATACAAAAAAAATAAACTCAAAATGAATTAAAGACCTAAATGTAAGGCCAGACACTATCAAACTCTTAAAGGAAAACATAGGCAGAACACTCTATGACATAAATCACAGCAAGATCTTTTTTGACCCACCTCCTAGAGAAATGGAAATAAAAACAAAAATTAACAAATGCGACCTAATGAAACTTAAAAGCTTTTGCACAGCAAAGGAAACCATAAACAAGATGAAAAGACAACCCACAGAATGGAAGAAAATATTTGCAAATGAAGCAACTGACAAAGGATTAATCTCCAAAATATACAAGCAGCTCATGCAGCTCAATATCAAAAAATCAAAAAACCCAATCCAAAAATGGGCAGAAGACCTTAGTAGGCATTTCTCCAAAGAAGATATACAGATTGCCAACAAACACATGCAAGGATGCTCAACATCACTAATCATTAGAGAAATGCAAATCAAAACTACAATGAGGTATCACCTCATACTGGTCAGAATGGACATCATCAAAAAATCTACACACAGTAAATGCTGGCGAGGGTGTGGAGAAAAGGGAACCCTCTTGGACTGTTGGTAGGAATGTAAATTGATACAGTCACTATGGAGAACAGTATGGAGGTTCCTTAAAAAACTAAATGCAGAACTACCATATGACCCATCAATCCCACTACTGGGCATATACCCTGAGAAAACCATAATTCAAAAAGGGACATGTACTACAATGTTCATTGCAGCACTACTTACAATAGCCAGGATATGGGAGCAACCTAAGTGTCCATCGACAGATGAATGGATAAAGATGTGGCACATATATACAATGGAATATTACTCAGCCATAAAAAGAAACAAAATTGAGTTATTTGTAGTGAGGTGGATGGACCTAGAGTCTTTTGTACAGAGTGAAGTAAGTCAGAAAGAGAAAAACAAATACCGTATGCTAACACATATATATGGAATCTAAAAAGATGGTTCTGATGAACATAGGGGCAAGATAGGCATAAAGACGCAGACATAGAGAATGGACTTGAGGACACAGGGAGGGGGAAGGGTAAGCTGGGACAAAGTGAGATAGTAGCTGACATTTATACACTACCAAATGTAAAATAGACAGCTAGTGGGAAGCAGCTGCATAACACAGGGAGATCAGCTCAGTGCTTTGTGACCACCTAGAGGGGTGGGATAGGAGGGTGGGAGGGAGATGCAAGAGGGAGTGGATATGGGGATATATGTATACATATAGCTGATTCACTTTGTTATACAGCAGAAACTAACATCATTGTAAAGCAATTATACTCCAATAAAGATGTAAAACAAAATAAAGATCATACCGTATGATCAAGTATTTATCCCAAGGATGCAAGGATTTTTCAATATCTGCAAATTCATTGTGATACACCACATTAACAAATTGAATAAAAATCATATGATCATGTTAATAGATGCAGAAAAACTTGTGATAAAATTCAACAGCCATTTATGATAAATACTCTCCAGAAAGTGGGCATAGAAGGAACATACCTCAACATGATAAAGGCCATATATGACAAACCCACAGCTAACATCATACTAAATGGTGAAAAGCTGAAAGCATTCCCTCTAAGATATGGAACAAGACAAGAATGCTCATTCCTGCCACTTTTATTCAAAATAGTTTTGATAGACATTTCTCCAAAAAAGACATACAGATGGCCAAAAGTCACATGAAAAGATGCTGGACATCACTAATTTTTAGAGGAATGTAAATCAAAACTACACCTCACACCAGTTAGAATGACCATCGTCAAAAAGTCTACAAATAATAAATGCTGTAGAGGGTGTGGAGAAAAGGGAACCCTCCTACCTCATTGGTGGGAATGTAAATTGGTGCAGTCAGTATGGAAGACAGTATGGAGGTTCCTTACAAAACTAAAAATAGAGCTAGCATATGATCCAGCAATCCCACTCCTGGTAATAAATCCAGAAAAGATGAAAAATCGAATTCAAAAAGATACATACACCTCATGTTCATAGCAGCACTGTTTACAACAGCCAAGACGCGGAAGCAACCTAAATGTCCATCAACAGATGAATGGATAAAGAAGATGTGGTATATATACACAATATTATTCAGTCATAAAAAAGAATGAAATAATGCTGTTTGCAGCAACAAGGATGGACCTAGAGATTATCATACTAAGTGAAGTAAGTCAGATACAGAAAGACAAATATCATATGATATCATTCATATGTGAAATCTCAAATATGATACAAATGAACTTATTTACAAAACAGAAAGACTCACAGACATAGAAATAAAACTTATGGTTGCCAAAAGGGGAAGGGTTGGGAAGGGACAAATGAGTTTGAGATTAACAGATATATACTACTATATATAAAATAGATAAAAAAACAAGGATATGCTATACAGCACAGGGAGGCATATTCAATATCTTGTAATAAATTAAAATGGAAAATATATATAACTGAATCACTTTGCTGTATACCAGATCTAACACAGCATTGTAAATCAAATGTACATCAAGAAAAAAAGGAATGAAGTTCTGATTCTTGCTGTAACATGGATGAACCTCGAAAACATGCTAAGTGAAATAAACCAGATACAAAAGGCCACATTTATGATACCATTTATATGGAATGCTCAAAACAGGTAAATCCGTTGAGACAAAAAGTAGAATACTGGTTTCCAGGGCTTGTTGGAATGGAGGAATAGGAAATGACTGCTAATGGGTACAGGGTTTCTTTGTGGGGTGATAAAAATATTCTAAATTTAAATAGTGAATTTTGTGAATACACTAAAAAACCTTGAATTGTACACTTTAAAAAGGAAAAATTTATGGTATGTGAATTATATCTCAATTAAAAATTCAAAAAAGAGTGAAACCCCACTATTTGGTCCTCTTTAAGAACAAACGATTTTGTACTTCTCCAGAGACTCCCGTGACCGGTATGGATTGAGGTGTTTTCTGTGCCACCTTGGTGTTTATGGTATGCTGCACCCATACCTGTCAGTCAATCAGCTCATTTCCCACTGTCAATTTTACCTGGGGCTCCTGTGGGGAAATTGGAATTGGGTTCCTTAAGTCCAAGTAAGTCTGCGGGCCTCTTCATTTATCATCAGAGTGTTCCTCTCTTTCTACCACCTGAGAGGCTCCTGTCTTTCTTTCATTGTTTTCTTTTCTATTAAGCCTAGGGCATTATTTTTTCCAGTGCCCTTCCTCCTTACAGTAAGTGCATCATTCCTTCCCCAATGATGGCTTACCTCTTCGTGTTACTTACCTTCTGGGAATCTAATGCCACTGCGAGAAAAACGGCATTTCCTTTTGCATTGTCTTTCTTCTGTCATTGTTCCCTGTTGTTGAATACTTTAAAAGCAACATCTATCAACAGAGAAGAGTTTGTTGCAAATGCACCATCTAATTTTTTTCAACTTTCTCCAGATATCTGAGGTGCTTCGCCCAAAAAAGTTCAGATTTATCATTCTAGTATTTTCAGGGGCTTTGGGATCTGCCATCAGTATAATGTGTGTAGGCCTGATAAGTCCTTTCCAAAAATCCAGAGGGGTCTTCATTTGGTTTTTGCTGAATTTGAATTTTGTTCAAATTCCTTTACTTCGTTTCTCCTTTTTTAAAAAAATTATTTATTTATTTATTTATGGCTGTGTTGGGTCTTCGTTTCTGTGCGAGGGCTTTCTCCAGTCGCGGCAAGCGGGGGCCACTCCTCATCGCGATGCGCGGGCCTCCCACCATCGCGGCCTCTCTTGTTGCGGAGCACAGGCTCCAGACGCGCAGGCTCAGTAATTGTGGCTCACGGTCCCAGCCGCTCCGCGGCATATGGGATCCTCCCAGACCGGGGCTCGAACCCGTGTCCCCTGCATCGGCAGGCAGACTCCCAACCACTGCGCCACCAGGGAAGCCCCGTTTCCCCTTTTGAAAGCCCTGCCAAGATGCACTCACAGTAGTGCTCTAATAAGGGCATTTCTCCCTCATTGGGATCCCAATTTGGTTCAGCTGTGGGTACTGCCAAGCTTCAGGTGTACCATTTGGGTCTGTTCGGTGGAGCTGGTACACTTCTCTCCCGGCCTTATCGATGACCATTCTCCTTTCGTCTCTTGTAAGCATCATATTACTAAGAACGTGTATGTCTGCCCATAAAGTGTGGTGGGTGAACAATTCAGAGAGGAGCCTCCCTATAAGGAGGGTTGTGATCTTCCCAATTAAATGTGTGAGGTGGAGAAAGAACTATGCATCCATAGAATCCTCGCTGGCTGTCGGTTTGCATTTAGGCCTCCTACGGGATAATGGCATAAGGGAAATTGCCTTGCCCCAGGAGTGGCTCCTCGCCCCAACTGGGTGCCCTGTTGGGTCTTAGATGATGATACCAGACCAGGTGCCTCTGCTCCAGGAACGAACGGGATCTTCTAATTGACCCTTATAAGGAAGGGAGTCAGTCTGACCACTTCCTGAGCCTCAGTGTTGGGAATTGGGGCTGAATAGGAAACGGGAGGTGGTGGAAGGGGTTGGATATGTTGGCATAACAGCCGGAGCAGCTGTGACAGCTAGCTCAGCCTTAGGATTTCAGGTTTGAAGCAACATATCCTCACTCTTGTTCCCTTCCTTTTCTTATGTTCCCTGATGTAACAGCACAAATGCTTGCACATAGTGGATTTTATCATTCTTCCCTGCTTTTTCACAGAATAGCTCTAATTGCAGGATTGTTTAGAGCCATTCAAAGGTCACCATTCCTCAGTGCTTTATTTGTAAAACCACAGGTAGCAACTGATCCTCTCTAACCGTTTTGTCTTGGCATCAACCAACTGTGCTGAATTCTGGGCTGGGGTTTTTGGTGATTTTAGGAACCAAATGGGACTTTTCTCTCTGGGAATGTCCCACTCTCAGACAAGAACAGACAGAGTTTTTTTTCTGTTCATTTCCTCCATCTGACATCAGTAAAGGTTTTAAAAATCACAAAACTGATTTGGCTGTAACTGGAGAAATGGTACCAAAACAAAATGAACCAAACAAACAAAAAAACCCCGGAAAACCCTAAATAAACCCTCAAGTTTGGTCTTGGGGTTTTACATATACCAACAACACAGGAAACTACAAACAATGTAATTAGCACAGCAGCAGTGGCAGCACGTGGTACACGGGGTCCCAAGATAACCCTGCTTAAACCCTTTGTGGAGATCCAAACATGTATTGTGGCCAACACATGGCTCATCTTCCTCTTAGTCATGGGTTCCTAGCTATAATAAGACCACTGATCCCAAATGCGCCTCAGAAGAATTTCTTTAGAGATAGTTGAAACTCCTCATTTTTAAAAAACAGAAATACAAAGACAAAACACAAATGGTGCACACAAATGCTAGCAACCAATGTAACAAACTGGTTCACAAATAGGGTAAAAGTACTTTCCTCTCTCCAACAGGGTATGTCACTCAAATACAAAACAAATTGGCTTATTCTGGAGAAAAAAGCCTCAGAGAGGAGTAAAGTTTCTGGCTGTACATACCAGAGCGACTTACCCTGCTGTATGGAGCCCGGCGGCTCCCAAACATCGATTCCTTTCTCCCACTGTCAAGTGCTGGGGCAGCTGGTGCTGCTTCGGGGGAACTTTGAGAGGAAGATCCTCAAGACAAGTGGTCCTGGCAGCTGCTAGGGCCTTACCCCAAAATTCCCTGACTAGGGCTGGCCAGCCATGGGCAGCAAGGTTCCTGGCTGGCTTCACCTCAATTTGTTACAGAGTCCAGGCTCAGACTACTCTCTGAGAGACGAGTTGTTGGGGCAAAAAATGGAGACTTTATTTGGAAAGCCAGCAGACTGAGAAAGTGTTCGTGTCTCAAAGAACCATCTTCCCTGAGTTAGAAGTCAGGCTTCTTTTCTACTAACAGGGGAGGGGCTAAAGTCCTGGTTCTGGCCAGGAGGGGATGTGTTAATTTTGTCCTTCCTGCAGCCAATCACATGTGGGCCTCACAGGAGGTTTACTGTGAGATAAACAAAAGTATTTTAGCTTAATGCTCATTACCTGGGAGGCAGGGTTCGCAGAGATGGGCCATTATGTATAATTTAAGCTTATAGGCAACATCCTTTCAGTGATTAACTTGTAATAGAATACAAAGTTTCTTCCCTGTTACAACCTGATGATATTGTATTTCAATTCCTTTGGCTATCTTCTTTTGAAATGAAGAATGCTGTTTCTTTTTTTTGTTGTCATAATCTTGGATGACTTTCTAGCTGTAGCTAACAATACCATGTTTATGTTTCACTTACAGTTTTCAGAGATCAGACTGCATATCTAAACGCTGGAATCATGTTTAATCCTCTGCCGAATATGAAGCATTTTTCTCTGACCTCTTTTCAAGATAACTTTTGTATTCTAGATGTATTCACCGGAGTTAAAGTCTTCATTTTTTGGCCTAGTTTTGTCCTTGATTTATGAAATAGTGGTGATAAAAGTGTGGGGATGTTGAATAGGGTGAATAAGTAGGAATAGGTATTGCCATAATATGAAAGGACAATTTCTGCTATGAGAAATGCTGCTAGACATGGATGTTTTAATGGGATTCAAAGTCTCGAGGACACTACAAAAATTGGATTGTTTTTCAGGATGGAATAGGAAATTAGTAATTCCTGGAATGCATGAATGTGTCAGTGTCTTCCTTCTACAAAAAAATCAATCAAACAAAAAACACTTTGTTATCCCATTTCCCTAAGGGACTTACTATTCCATTTATTTGCTCTTCTTTGTAGCAAACCTCAGACCTGTCTTTAGTCTCTGTCTCCAATGCCTCACCTCTCTTCCTCTCTTAAATCCACTTCAATCAGACTTGCACTTTCACCCCTCTACCAAAACAGTTCTTATCATGGACAACAATGACCTTCATTGCTACTTGCAATGATCCTCATCTTACTTGATCCATCAGTAGCAGTTAACACAGTTGATCATTTCCACCCTATTGAAACACTTTAGAAACTACAAACAAATCCTGAGCCCCTGTCACAACCATCCTAAACAAACATCAGGACCCACGCTGCTTTTCCCACCAAAGACTGTAGCAGAGAACTTGGTGGTAAATGGGGAGGAGAGAGTAGACAGTGAAAAAATGAGAGTAGAGAAAATCTTGTAGCTTTCAGCTTCACCGGATGCTGGGCTTTCTGTCAGCTATCTGGAGTTTAACCTATGGAAGAAATAACCTGTCATGAGGTTCATTAAGACATTTGACCATATATGGAGGAAGATGCACCTAAGCATATTTTGTCAGAGAGGAGCATTTGAAGCATTTAATCTTGCAAATTTAAAAGTTTACAATAATGGCCAGTCACCTGGCCTTTGCTTGAAATTCCCTCTTTTCCTTCTGTGCCTATTTAAGACCTTTTCACTTCTTTTTCCCTTTAAGTGCTGTGTCCCCAGCTGCACTGTTACATTGGGCTCTGTCTAGTGACATATTTGGGGTAGGTGTGTCCCAAGCACACAGCTAATTGTCTGGCCTTCTCCAAGTCCTGATCTCTTGCTCTTCCTCTGGGTTTCTCCATCCCAAAAGGGTTCAAGACGTTTTTAGCCTGATGCCACTGTGGCCTTTGCCACTGTCTCTTGCTCCGGAATTTCTTTAGGCCTATGTAAACTTCATCCTAGGGAGGGTCTCCGCCTTGTCATAGATTTATCTCAGCTAGAAAATCATCCTTAACATATACCTGAACTGAAGCTGCTCTTAGTTCATCCAGATTCTGGCTTCAGGGGACCCAGGGAAAACCAATTCTTGTTCTGCCAAGCATTCCTCAAACTTTACCCTTTCTCATTGTTTGCGTGTTGGAAGCTTTGAATAATTTATGCTAGTAGCGTTATATTTACTTTGAGGTTTTACTGTTCCTAGGAGGCTCTGCTGAGCTTTTAAAATTTTAGCCTGTTTCCCGATTTTTGTCCCTTTCCTTCACCACATGTAGAGCTAACACTATTTGTAGGATCTTTTTTTTTTTTTTTTTTTTTTTTTTGGGTGGAGGTGATATGCTCTTTTTTTTTTTTTTTTTTAAATCTTTATTGAAGTATAATTGCTTTACAATGGTGTGCTAGCTTCTGCTTTACAACAAAGTGAATCAGTTACACATATACATATGTTGCCATATCTCTTCCCTCTTGCATCTCCCTCCCTCCCACCCTCCCTATCCCACCCCTCTAGGTGGTCACAAAGCACCGAGCTGATCTCCCTGTGCTATGCGGCTGCTTCCCACTAGTTATCTATTTTACATTTGGTAGTGTATATATGTCCATGACACTCTCTCACCCTGTCACATCTCACCCCTCCCCCTCCCCATATCCTCAAGTCCATTCTCTAGTAGGTCTGTGTCTTTATTCCCATCTTGCCACTAGGTTCTTCATGACCTCTTTTTTTTTTTTTTTTTTTTTTTTTCCCTTAGATTCCATATATATGTGTTAGCATACTGTATTTGTTTTTCTCTTTCTGACTTACTTCACTCTGTATGACAGACTCTAACTCCATCCACCTCATTACAAACACCTCCATTTCATTTCTTTTCATGGCTGAGTAATATTCCATTGTATATATGTGCCACATCTTCTTTATCCATTCATCCGATGATGGACACCTAGGTTGCTTCCATGTCCTGGCTATTGTAAACAGAGCTGCAATGAATATTTTGGTACATGACTCTTTCTGAATTATGGTTTTCTCAGGGTATATGCCCAGTAGTGGGATTGCTGGGTCATATGGTAGTTCTATTTTTAGTTTTTTAAGGAACCTCCATACTATTTGTAGGATCTTAGTGCCTTATTTTCTGTTTGCTTTCAGGCCCAGATATTTGTTTTCTTAACATGCTTCTCTAGATTTTGTCTTGTGGGGTCCCTTCTAGTAAGATGTAAAAGCAGTGAGTCCTGGGTCTGCCACAAGCTACTACCTGTTCCAACTAATCTTTCTACCTTCATGTCTCTGAGCTGGGTCTTTCCAACACCTAACCAGTCCTGGACCAGTCTGTTGGCTTCTGTGCCTCCTCTTCAATACATTTCATCCTCCTTGTACTTTCCTAAGCATATTCCTTCAAGGTACATGCTGTAATAATATCACCATCTCCAGTTATTGTCACCTTAAAATTTGCCTATTAATGCTTTATTTTTTTATGCCGATCTTCCTTTCAGATCTATCTCTATTTTGTGTAATTATCTAGCACTGCTGTTCACAGTCTTTAAGGTTTAGTTCTCCTACATGCACGCATAATAGACTGTCTGTAGCTTGAAGGGGGGTTGGGTGGTGGTGGTCTCATTTTCATTTGTTTCCCTCTCTTTCTCTGGTCAATTTTTTTTATTTCAGTCACTCTTGCTTAGCCTGTACAAACTGGGCTTGTGCTGGTTGAGGTCAGAAAATGTTATTCATTCTCTGTTCTGGAGGGTATCTGGACTTTTACTTAAGCCACAGTTACCAAGGGACGTTTGAGACTCAGTGTTCTATAAAGGGGGAATAAGTTAACGATAGAATATTCCTTTCTGAAGAGTCTGTTGGCTTTCTTTCTTTCTTTGTTTTTTTTGGCCACACGGCATGAGGGATCTTAGTTCCCTGACCAGGGATCAAATCCCTGCCCCCTGCATTGGAAGCGTGGAGCCTTAACCACTGGACCAGCAGGGAAGTACCTGTTGGCTTTCTTGATGAGGAAGGACCTGGGAAAGAACTAAACTAGAAAATTCCTTAAAAAAAATTGAATTCTAGTTGACATACAATGTCATCATTCCTTTCAAAGAATTATGCTATTGGTAGTTGTCTGATTTCATAGAAGCAGGGTAACAGATTTTAATAGTTCAACACACCTCTTATAGAAAGTCTCAGGTTCACCTGCCTTTTTCCTTGAATTAAGCCCATGGTGGGATTTAAATGTGGGGCTCACTAGGCTGTGACTTCCTGTCTACTTATTTTTCGTCTAATATTAATTTATGTGTTGGAGACTCTGAGTTTTAGTTCAAAGATTTCCTCAACTAAGGACAGAGTGTTAGTTCTAAAAATAAGATAGAAACACAGAGCTCTCAGCTCTTCTCAGCTCTCCTTGAGATAGGACTCATTACTCTTTCTGGGGAAAGTTCTGGGTCAATATTTATAAAATGCTTAGAACAGTATCTGGGATATAGTAGCTACTGCTGTATTAGTGTTTATTAAAATAAATTAAAAATAAATAATGAGTTGCCAAAGGCCGTGATGTTGAGCCTAAGACTATTCACCTGACCTTCCCTGGAGGATATTATGAGCTTCTTATCGAACCATGTATGGAACTCAACAGGAGATCTGCTTTAAGGGCTAACAGATTTCTATACTGCTGACTGGAGTAAGGAAGGCATAGGTGTCCTTTATTTGGGGCGTAGGCCAAACATGGACTATCTCACTCATATTGGCATTTTCTATTCCTCACTTAAATGAATAAAAATAAGATTAAAAATTAAGATTAAAATAAGTTGTTATTTAAAATAATTATTATATTATTATATATGATAATTAGAACTATAGAACATAATTACTATAATAATTATATAACATTACATAACATATAGTTATATAACATATAATTGTTAAAATTATTATTAAAATAAATTAAAATTAAGATTACAAATAATAAATATGTTTTAAAAATAAATGCTCAATAATTAAACTAAATCACCCAAAATTAAACTAGGTAAAACAGTGAAGCAATTCTGCTGTGGGTAATAAATCACTAAAGATCAAGCTGTACCTTTATACGGAATAAAATAGCTAAAAGCCAGCACAAATTCTGTGCAGACTGAGATTTTCATTACAGGGGCAGAATTTACCAGTGTGATGGGACCCAGGCTAAGTGTCTCATTTTGAGGCTTCCCTGGTGTGGAAAGCTCCTACCTCAAGCTAGAGGTGATGGATATTACACCTCTGGGACCACTGCCCCACCCCAAGCCATTTCTTGGGTAAAGGCACAGGATAGCTGTCAATGTTTTTATACTAGAAGTTTCTGGAAAGTGGAAGTTTTCTTTTATATTCCAGGCTCCTTTCATATAGTGGACACATATATATGGTTGTTAAACTAAACAGATATCCAGTTTGAAGGAAAATTAAAAGAACATTTGCTTAGGATGGTATCTTGCAGTTGATAACAACTTGGGACAAATCTGATGACTTAAAGTCCTCACAGCACCTCTGTCTGCATCCTTAAGGCCCACGTTCCAGTGTTGAATGCCCAGGTGCAGTGAAGACCAACCTGATATTTGGAGTTCTGCCTCCTTCAGTCTGGAGGCTGCTGGTACCCATCATACTGTTGGTGGGTAAGAAATATGTCTTAATTATAAAAATGCCTTCACTTTGGATCATAGAAGAGAAATTTTAGGTTTGGGAAATGAAGATAGCAGATCTCTATGTAAATTGAAAGTTTAAAGAGTTTTCAAACCTTATTAGTTCTTCACTTTGACTTTTTCCTACCAATTCCAGTAGGTACAGCCTGGTAGGGTTTTACTTGGTAACCTTATTCAGCTCACACAGTATTTTCTGAGGGAATATACCGCAGCAAGTACCACTAGGTACAAGGCAAGCATCCTACCACTTACCGTCTTGCTTGAGGTAGGCTCGCTTCCCTCACCTTGGCTGCTTGGACCTGGGAAGCATATAAATTTGGAAACCTGGGAACATCAACTGAGAAAGTATTTCCCAAGTTTATTCTGCAGGAATGTAAATCCGCTGCAAGGTGTTAGTTGGTAATCCAAGCAAATAAGCAAGAAAAGAAGGAAGGAGGAGAGGAAAGGAGAGAGAGAGAGAGAGAAAAGAAGGGAAGGAACGAAGACAGAAAGTAAGAAAAAAGAGAAGTTTTCATGAGACTATGTCTCTTTGCTGTGGAACTTCTCAAAATCTTTGCTATGTTAGTGTTACTGAACCAAACTTGGGTCTGCTCACCTGTGTGCACTAAAGCCAATCTACCAACACCGGGTTATGGTGAAGGAAAGTCCAGCATTTATTGAAGGAAACCAAGCAATGAGTCCAGGTGGCTAGTGCTTAAAAGACTTGAACTCCTTGAAGGCTTTCAGGGAAAGGTTTTTAAAGACAGGGTGAGGGAGAGGTTTGCAGGGTATGTGATCAGCTCATGGATATTCTTATGATTGGTTGGTGGTGAGGTACTTGGAAGTCAACATCATCAATCTTCTTTTTTCAACCTGTCTGGGATCTTCATACAGTTAACTTCTTCCACCTGGTGGGTGTTTCAGTATCTGCAAAACAGCTCAAAGAATATGGCTCAGAATATAATCTATAGCCCTTGAGGAGGAACTAAAGGCCCTTGACTTTGTTTAGTGGCTAAACTATTATTATTTTGTCTTGCTTGACTGTTTTCCTTTGTTTCTGCATTTTCTCACTTCTCTGATTGAATTTATTCTTTGGAACACAGGGAAGGCCTAGGAGGCTAAAATTTTTTTACAGACAAAAGGCAGACAGAGGACATGGGGTGGAGGTGGGGTCTGTCCCGGGAAGGCCCATAGGGTCCTGCTTGGTTACACTAATACCGTGTTACCACTACCCCTCACCCAAACCTAGGATGGGGATACAGGCTGTAGTGTATCCCAGATATATTTAAACACGGGCCTCCTTTTTGAGAGTATCTTGTGGTAAGAGTGCTCTATGAATATGCTTTGGGAACTGTTCTCCATTCCTTAACAGAAACCAAAAGATGAAGGTTTCTCTTTATAATTATGGTTGTTGAAATGTTCCTCCTTTTTGACGATGCTTAGGAAAAAGATTGGAAAGAAATATGCTAACATGCTAACAGTATTTCTCCTATCTGTGGGACTATGTATCATTTTTAGCTCCCTGTAACATGCTTTGTACTTTTGAAAAGCCAACAATTAGCATACATTATTCAATCATAAAAAATTATGTCTTTATGACCCTGGCTAAACTACCAAAATATGGCAAGTTGTTCATGAGTGACTTATCTTCTTTCCTTTGCTCAGCTGTGCTTTTTTAAGGAATTCCTTCACAGTGATGCCTTACAAGGGTTCAGATATGTTGTTAAGTGGTAGGGCTTCAGAATTCTTCTCAACCCAGCTGCAGTTATGGCCCATGAGAAACAAACCTATTTGCCAGACCTTCCTTGTGTCACGTGAGAAGATCAGCGTGCATAGTCCTTGCTTGTTGGTGTGTCTGTCCCTCTCCGCTCTCTCTGAGCAGCTCCAGGCCGTCATCTGGCACACGGTGAGTGCTCAGCAAGCAGCAAATGTTAGTTCTTCCCCTTGTATCCCCAGCACCTAGCCCAGCAGGGCCTAGCAGTTATTTCATAAATATTCCTGGATTAAAACTAAGTAAAGAATTTAGTAAAAGGGGAGTTTGTGGTCACAGTGAGAAATCTTAAATTGATTTTCCTATATGACCTTTTTCCCTTTTGAAAACCTCCAACACCACCCATGAACAACCTATTGAGGGCACTCACTTTCTGTATTTTACAGCAATGGGAGGCAAGTCAAGAGCCAGAGTATTTACGGCAGCTCATGCTAAACTCCAGGGGACAGATAGAAAACACGACCCCAGTCACCCCATCCCCCCCTCACACAGACATTGCAGGGACCTTAATTCTTGACAGGGAAACACAATTTAAATACAGAAACAACGAGAGGTCAAAACAAGACTTTCTCTCCTCAACTGTAGAATTGTGTAGTGCAGATGGCAGGTGTTCCAGCAGTGCCGGGAGAGGGAGATCTGTTGGAAAAGGCTTCATGCATTAAGTGGGACTTAAGTGGGAATAAAGGGATTTCAGCGTAATCTTAATTTTTAGCTCATGTAATCTTTTTTCTGATTTCTTATGATTTGGGCGATAGAAGACTATCACCAAAGGTTTTATTTTAGTTCTAACACGATGTTTGGTTCTTCATAGGTGAAGGATATTTTTAAAAAGTATGTATACGTGTGTGTCACACACATGATATGCACACTCAGATACACCTCATTTTGTCAGTTCTGAAATTTTCATTTTCATGTTTTAATTTCTTTGAAATTATGATGCATCTTATAGTCAATAGCATGTCATAATTTAATTGACAACATTTTTTTCTCTCTTACTAGTACATGACATAATACTGCATCCTATAAAATATGGCATTTTGGGTCAGATAAAATATGGTAATGAATATTTGTGTCTATTCACATATGTATAATTGTACATGCTTGTGCATATGTGTATCTATACTCATATTAATGTTTGAGCTTATAATGGAGATTCAGTTCTTTGTCCTGTTCAGTAATTTGGATAGGATAAACTGCTCTAGCAGGCACAAGACTTAGCCCTTCACTGTCTGTCTAACCTGGGTTTGGATGTGTTTGTTCTTCAATTCCATTTGGAAAACTAGACTAATAATAATTCTATGCCAAACGATGTCTATAACACGTGTTGAATTAGTTATGGTTGAGGGGTTTGTTACCATTCCATTTTCAAGGTCCCAGGAGATTAGCGATCCATACTTGTGTTGACACAACGTGTGCTAGGTTGAACTCCATAGAGCTTGAGAGAAGAAGACAGCTATCATGGGATTCTTTTCTTTTAAATAATTTGCAAGGACACTGCTCAGCAGTCTGTCCCACTTCCTTCCTCTGGCTTACTTTCCAGGTATATGCAATCCTGGAGAAATAACAAATGAACACAGGATTGGTAAGTTTTGTTCCGTGTAAGGTACTAGGTGCACAGCACCAGAACCTCACTTGTCTTGGGTTGGTGTGAGTCAAGAACATTCCCATTTCCTATCTAGTTACAGCTGTTCCAGCAAAAGCCCCAGTCTCCGAATCCATTCCCGAAATACCATTGTGCTACCATAAGCCTCGGAAATAATTATATAAATCTCCCAAAGTATGTTATTTTAATGTTGCTTAACTGAAAACTTTCAGTAGCGAGGCCCCTGCCTTCTCTACAAAACTTTTCAGCTCATTCCCAGCCCCTCCCTTTCTCTTTCTAAGCTCCAACCATACTGTTCTTCTTTCAGGACCCCCATCACCCCACGCAGCTTCTCTCCTAAGGTCCTTCACGCAGGTTTATCTTCCTTCCAGAAACTCTCTACCTCACCCGTTCCTTTTCCCTGGTCGATTTCTCCTTCCCATCGGATCTCAGCTTGATCATCTGCCCTCCTAGAAGCCTTCCTCGACTCTCCAGACTAGGTCAGCACATATGTTTTAGGCTTTCTTAGCACCTGTACTTCTTTCTAACACTCATCATAACCATGATTAAAAATTGATAGAATAATTACTTTCTTATTGTTTGGCTCCCCTGCCAGAGTAAATGCTCTAAGAGGGAGGGTTTTATATGCACGTTTTCAGTGTTCCCAACACTTGGGATGGGGACTTTGGATAGAGTACCCAATAAATATGAAATGAATGAATGACCAAATAAAGGAGAGTTCTGTATTAACTGAAGGTCGTTTTCCCTTAAGAGATTAACTACTTTTTAAGTCATCCTAAGGCCACTCTCACTTTGATCATTACCAGCTATAAGTTTGTAATAAATACTGTTGTTTTGAAGGCATGGAGGTTGGAGCACAGAAAGAAAGTATTCTAAGACTGAGAACAATCTTCTGCAAAAAAAGTTCTATAACAAGAAAGGAGAAAACTAATTTTTAACCTACAGAAACTGTGTATTATTTTATCTTGGTCACATTCAGAGCTTACTTCAGGTAAGCTTCCTCGTTTTTTGCTCTTTTGGCTCTTGTAAATGTATATGATGAAGTCATCAAGGGGAAGTTGGGAGGGGAGAGAGAGTAGTGTGTTTTCCTGACAGACTAGACTATCAGATGACTTGATTAGATTAGATTCACAGGCATGAATAAATAGCCATGAAGTTGGCTGTCCATGCGCTGATCATGCCTTGCTTTTTGTCCTCTGGAATAAAAGGATAGCATCTATCACTTAATTGTACTCATTTAAGATATTTGTTGGATGAATGAATGAATAAATGAATGAATGAATGAATTCTCAAACAATAGGACCGTGGATGTTTTATTCCCTGGCTGGCAGCCACCATATCTCAAATACTATCTTAGCCGTGTATTGGAATGCTTAATAAAAGTCAGGCCCCCTAATTATATTAAAACTGATAAAATAGTAAGGTGATAAAATGAGGGAGAGAGAGATCGATTATTGGAAGGAAGGGAATGATTTGACTAGAGCTACAGCATGGCTATTGTCTAGAATCCAGGCATGGAGGAGCTCCTGCAGACAAGGGTGAGGTTTTGTCTCCTTTACCTGTTCTGTGCCTCTAGCCACTAACTGATTCTCTGCCTTCAGATTTTTCTCTCATTCTTAATCTTTGCCAGAGAGATTGAGAGGAGAACTAACAATCTCCCCCACCGCTAATTTACTCTCTGTGATTCCCATCAAGACAACATCTCAGGCACAAGCCCGCTCAGCAGATTCAAGTGAGCTTAGCCTCCCCTAGTCTTAGATTTTCAGTTGCCTAGGTGTTCCCAGGATGAGGTGAAGACTGCTTTTCATGTGTTCCCAGTCCTGGGAAATGGCAACATCTTTTGGGCAGATGTCCAACCCAGGAACCTGAGTCCCTCTCAGAATCCCATCTTACCTTCTCCCTTCAGAACCTAATCAGTCACCAGGTCCTCTTAATTATTTGTCTCTTTAACATTTTTCAAACCTATCCCTCCTCTTTATCTTCACTACCTTCCCTTATTTAGTCCCTCAACCTCCCTCATATGGACCATGCCTCCTGTTTTATCCTCTGATTCTAGTTCTGTCCCTATGGATTCCTTCTCTCCATTGTGACCAGAAAGATATATCTAAAATATGGATGGGCTACAACCTTTCTTTCTTTAAAACTCATGAAGTAGCCAGACCCAGAAAAGCCCAAACTCCTTAGCATGTTATGTTAGTAGATTCATTTATTTTATGCTTCTTGTCCCAGCTTATTTATTAGTAGCATCCCTTTTCACTCTCAGAAGTGTTTCAATTTGGATGGTAAATTGTATAGTCACCCTAAATATAAAGCCCTTTATGAAAATCTGATTGCTATCTACTTCTCCAGCTCTATCTCCTGCTCATCACTCCCTCTTGCTGCACTTCCTGCAGCAAGATGATGGCAGCAGTTCAGGGAATCACATCCGGATATGACAGTGCATAAATGGTGCAAGCAACTATTTTCTCTGTGTTGATTTCTTTTTTTTTTTTTTTTTTCTGCCATGGTTTTTTTTTTTTTTTTTTTAATTTTATTTATTTATTTATTTTTGGCTGTGTTGGGTCTTCGTTTCTGTGCGAGGGCTTTCTCTAGTTGTGGCAAGCGGGGGCCACTCTTCATCGCGGTGCGCGGGCCTCTCACTATCGCGGCCTCTACTTGTTGCGGAGCACAGGCTCCAGACGCGCAGGCTCAGCAATTGTGGCTCACGGGCCTAGTCGCTCCGCGGCATGTGGGATCTTCCCAGACCAGGGCTCGAACCCGTGTCCCCTGCATTGGCAGGCAGATTCTCAACCACTGCGCCACCAGGGAAGCCCTCTGTGTTGATTTCTTGAGAATAGGAATACTTTTCCCAGAACCCCACGGTTTACCTCTCCTCATGTGTAATTGGCAAGGATTGAGTCACATGCCCTTTCCTGAATGAGTCACTGGTAGGCAGAATAGAATTGCCTTCATGGTTTTGTTTGATTTGTTGGGGTGGAATAGATGTTAGGGAATAGACAACAATTGTGACTGCATCATCAATTTTAATTGTCTTTTTCTTTGGGTGTATTTATTCCACTAGATGCAAACTCCTTGAGGTCAGGAACTGTACTGAAGCTCCTAGCACAGTGCTTGGCATTAGTAATTTTTGTTATTGATTTGTTTGTCAATTGTTTTGTTATTGAACTTTTGGATGGAAGAAAACAAGGTGGTATAATGCAGTGGGGAAAACACAGGCTTTGGAGCTTGCTCAAGAAATAGCCTTGATCCCCAACTCTGTACTTGTCTATGCAGGATCCAGCTGCGTTTGGATCTCTAAACTTCACATTTCTCATCTGTCAAATGAAGCAAAGATTACCTCCTGATAACACACATATATAAAGCAGCTGAACAGCCACAAATATTTCCTCATCTTCTTACTATTTCTGTCATTTTACCCCAAGAATTCTTGTGAGGCTGTTGCCCTGTTTGCGTGTGTATGTGTGCACATGTGTGAATGTGTGTATCTATGTGCACGTGGGGAACATATAAGGAAAATGCCCTCTAAGAAAAATGCCATTCCTGCTATCATCATCTGGAATTTGTAAGACCTTTGCTGACTATTTGACCTATATGAGATAAAAACTTATCTTAATCTAGTTTCTATCCCAAGAGAGAGTTTCTAAGGTGTGCTTAGTGAATCATCATAGTCCCTGAAGATGATTTATGGACAAAGTTTTCATAGTCATCTCATTTAGGGAAATTCAGCATGACATAATTTTCCTGTAAACATTCACTACAACTTTAGCATATTAAAGACTTAGAGAGGTCCCATAGTTATTTGTTTTCATTTTTTAACCCAGATTTCTCCAAACTTGTTTTAGCCCAGAATCTTTCTTTCCTATAGCACTTGGCAACGTCTCTTTGGGAAATTTAGGTTCATAACTAATCTCTTTGTTCTCAAGGTTACTTGCTAGGACCTCCCATCTTCATCACTAGGGAGGGTCATTTGTTTACACAGGGTGAACAGAATTTCAACTCTAAACCAACATCAATGGTGGGAAATCACTGAAAACAAGTGTTTTCATTTTCCGATGTTTTGAAGAAGTCATTTCACACTTTGAGGCTGAACTGGTTAATCACTAAAGCCTTTACCATCTCCAATATCTTGCAGAAAAACTCTGAGATGACTAATATAAACAAGATGGTTATTTCCATGTTGCTAAAAACAGGCTTGCTTATTTTTTAGTGATATTTAGGATGAAATGGTAAAGTAGGGGTGAGCTGTAGAACTCTTCAACCTAGGGATTCTGAGCACTCTGAACCAGATTTCAGGGAAGATATTCTCCTGAATGTGAATTATTTGCAACCTCTGCAAGGTTGGCTATGAGGTAAAAGTAAGGTTAGGTACGGATGGATAATCATTCATTACTTTCTATAATGAAGGAACATCCCTGGGGAATTAGTTGTTACAATAGGAGAAAAAAGCTACTCATCTTATTGCTGCTCAGATAATTAAGAGTCTTGATTTTAGAATTGAGTTCCCTGTTCTGTTTTTAATGCAGGTACTTGTTTGTTCTTTGGTCATGACACCAGTAGTTAGTGCTTCTGCTACAAGGACAGGAGTATTAGGAGCCAGCAAACCTTGATCTGTTAGCTTTCCATAGGCTTGGTAAGGCATAGTTTGGACTATGAGGTAACATGTCCTCACGTTCCCAGTAATTCCCAGAGAAGCCCTATCTTGCTAGTCTCTTTCCATCCATAACTTTTAATCTTCTTCCTATGCATGTTAAATGCCTCTTAATCCAAATTTTAAAAATCTAATTTTCCTTTAATTTTAAGACCCAAATTATATTTAGTTTTGCTTTTATTTCCAGATGGACCTGGATGAATACACTACTGAAAAATTGTACCAAATTTGCTGGAACTTGAAAAACGTATTATGGCAACTATTCACATCTAAGCTGGAGATGGAGCTCTCTGAAACATGATAACCTCCCACTCATATCCTGAGAGCTGCTACATTGTGGGTGTGAACATTTGTGGTGAACCATCATCTGAGACCATGGGGGCACCTTCCTTTCATAGCCAGTTTTTGAGGAAACTACTGTGTGTGTTTGTGTGTTGTGTACCCCCTAAAGAAAATGAAGGAAATCCTTTAAGAAAAATATCATTCAAATATGAATGCTTATACATATTCTACAAAAGTCTATCTGATCTTTTATTTAATAATATTAAAATAATATGATCCTGCAATCCCACTCCTAGGCATATATTCAGAGAAAACTCTACTTTGAAAAGATACATGCAATGTTCAGAGCAGCACTATTTACCATAGCCAAGACATGAAAGCAACCTAAATGTCCATTAACAGATGAATGGGTAAAGAAGATATGGTTTATATACACAATGGAATATTATTCAGCCATAAAAAGAATGAAATAATGCCATTTGCAGCAACATGGATGGACCTAGAGATTATCATACTAAATGAAGTAAGTCAGACAGAGGAAGGCAAATATCATATGATATCACTTATTTGTGGAATCTAAAAAATGATACAAATGAACTTATTTACAAAACAGAAATAGACTCACATAGAAAACAACTTATGGTTATCAAAGGGAAAGGTGGGGATAAATTAGGAGTTTGGGATTAATATATACACATACCTATATATAAAATAGGTAAACAACAAGGACCTGAGTATAGCACAGGGAACTATACTCAATATCTTGTAATAACCTATAATGGAAAAGAATCTGAAAAAAGAATATATATGTATAACTGAATCACTTTGTTGTACACTTGAAACTAAAACAACATTGTAAATTAACTATACTTCAATTAGAAAAAAGATTAATTATCTATGCAAAAAAAATCAAAATAATTATTGGAATCACTAATGAATCACTCCTATTTGCTGGAGCTCAAGCTAAGAGGGAAACAGGCTGAGGACTTAGGGATGGCTCTGCAGGCACGTGCTTGTCCGCTTCTGTTGCTCTCACCACCACTGTAAGACATTTCAGTCACTTGTTTTAGCAGTCCTAGCTTTTGTGCTTTGCTTTAGAACACATTGTCTATGCCCTTTGTCTCATATCTTTTGCCTTGACATGAACAAATAGTCCTCAGCAAAAGTGTTCAAAAATTTCCCAGTCGTGAATTGCATAACTAAATATCTCTTTATATAGCTTGCATACATTTTCTCTTTATCACACACTTTTGAAATAATATTTTATTAATAATAATTTTGAGCTAAGAGAGTTCATGCTGGTATTGGTTTTTTAAATTAATTAATCAATTAATTAATTTAAGGCTGTGTTGGGTCTTCGGTGCGCGGGCTTTCTCTAGTTGCAGTGCACGGGCTTCTCATTGTTGTGGCTTCTCTTGTTGCTGAGCACGGGCTCTAGGTGCGTGGGCTTCAGTAGTTGTGGCACGTGGGCTCAGTAGTTGTGGCTTGCGGGCTCTAGAGCGCAGGCTCAGTAGTTGTGGCACACGGGCTTAACTGCTCTGCGGCATGTGGGATCTTCCCGGACCAGGGCTCGAACTCGTGTCCCCTGCATTGGCAGGTGGATTCTTAACCGCTGCGCCACCAGGGAAGCCCCTGGTATTGGTTTTGATTCCAAGCAACATGTGTTAAGTGTGTTTGGAGTCTTTGTGTATATTTGTTATGTGTTTGTCTTTCACCGGGAAGGTTTCTGTATTACCAGTTTCATGGTACATCTTTAATGGAATTAAGCATGAGCAGTTCAAACTAATTGAATTAATTACATTACATTTCATTTATAGTTTCTAATTGATTGATGCCTACTCTTAGGACACAGCAGCAACACATGAACAACAAAAAGTGGTGGGAAGTTGGGAATATTGGGGTATAGTTCATATTACATCTAATTAGGTAAAATCTTTCCTCCTATAAATCTCGAGGGGGCCATATCTCAAGCCACATTTGAGGTGAGGACCATATGATAAATACTTGCATTCCTTGTACAGATATACCTCATTTTACTGTTTCACTTTATTGTGCTTTGCAGATATTGCATCTTTACAAATTGAAAGTTTGTGGCAACTCTGCGTTGAGCAAGTCTATGGGTTCATTTGTTTACTTCCTATCTCTGTGTCACATTTTGGCAATTCTCGTAATATTTCAGACTTTTTCATTATTATTATATTTGTTACAGTGATCTGTTATCAGTGATCTTTGATGTTACTATTACAATAGCCTTGACTTTTTTTTAGCAATAAAGTATTTTTAAATTAAGTTATGTACATTGTTTCTTTTGAAGGTTAATATTTCTTTTATTTGCTTCAAGTATATATATATATATATATATATATATATATATATATATATATATATATATATATATATTTAACGTCTTTATTGGAGTATAGTTGCTTTACAATGTTGTGTGAGTTTCTGCTGTATAACAAAATGAATCAGCTATATGTATACATATATCCCCATATCCCCTCCCTCTTGCGTCTCCCTCCCACCCTCCCTATCCCACCCCTCTAGGTGGTGACAAAGCACCGAGCTGATCTCCCTGTGCTATGCGGCTGCTTCCCACTAGCTATTTATTTTACATTTGGTAGTGCATAAATGTCAATGCTACTCTCTCACTTTGCCCCAGCTACCCTTCCCCCTCCCCATGTCTTCAAGTCCATTCTCTATGTCTGCGTCTTTATTCCTGTCCTGCTCCTAGGTTCATCAGAACCTTTTTTTTTTTTTAGATTCCATAGATATGTGTTAGCATGCGGTATTTGTTTTTCTGTTTCTGACTTACTTCTCACGCTGTATGACAGACTCTAGGTCCATCCACCTCACTACAAATAACTCAATTTTGTTTCTTTTTATGGCTGAGTAATATTCCATTGTATATATGTGCCACATCTTTATCCATTCATCTGTCAATGGACACTTAGGTTGCTTCCATGTCCTGGCTATTGTAAATAGCACTGCAATGAACATTGTGGTACATGTCTCTTTTTGAATTATGGTTTTCTCAGGGTATATACCCAGGAGTGGGATTGCTGGGTCGTATGGTAGTTCTATTTTTAGTTTTTTAAGGAACCTCCATACTGTTCTCTATAGTGGCTGTATCAATTTACATTCCCACCAACAGTGCAAGAGGGTTCCCTTTTCTCCACATCCTCTCCAGCATTCATTGTTTGTAGACCTTTTGATGATGGCCATTCTGACTGATGTGAGGTGATACCTCATTGTAGTTTTGATTTGCATTTCTCTAATGATTAGTAATGTTGACCATCCTTACATGTGTTTGTTGGCAATCTGTATATCTTCTTTGGAGAAATGTCTATTTAGGTCTTCTACCCATTTTTGGATTGGGTTGTTTGTTTTTTTTATATTGAGCTGCATGAGCTGCTTGTATATTTTGGAGGTTAATCCTTTGTCAGTTGCTTCATTTGCAAATAGTTTCTCCCATTCTGAGGGCTGTCTTTTGGTCTTGTTTATGGTTTCCTTTGCTGTGCAAAAGCTTTTAAGTTTCATTAGGTCCCATTTGTTTATTTTTGTTTTTATTTCCATTTCTCTAGGAGGTGGGTCAAAAAGGATCTTGCTGCAATCTATGTCATAGAGTGTTCTGCCTATGTAACAGACCTATATGCAGAAAACTATAAGACACTGATGAAAGAAAGTAAAGATGATACAAGCAGAAGGAGAGATATGCCATGTTCTTGGATTAGAAGAATCAACATTGTGAAAATGACTGTACTACCCAAAGCAATGTACAGGTTCAATGCAATCCCTATCAAACTACCAATGGCATTTTTCACAGAACTAGAGCAAAAAATTTCACAATTTGTATGGAAACACAAAAGACCCCAAATAGCCAAAGCAATCTTGAGAAAGAAAAATGGAACTGGAGGAATCAGGCTCCCTGACTTCAGACTACCCTACAAAGCTACAGTAATCAGGACAGTATGGTACTGGAACAAAAATAGAAAGATAGATCAATGGAACAGGAGAGAAAGCCCAAAGATAAACCCACGCACATATGGTCACCTTATCTTTGATAAAGGAGGCAAAAATATACAGTGGAGGAAAGACAGCCTCCTCAATAAGTGGTGCGGGGAAAACTGGACAGCTCCACATAAAAGAATGAAATTAGAACATTGTTTATTTAGACATAATGCTGTTGTACACTTAATAGACTACAATACAGTGTAAATGTAATTTTTATATGCACTGGGAAACCAAAAAGTTCATGTGACTCACTTTGTTCTTTTATTTTAAACCTTTTTTTAAAAAAATATTTTGGCCACGCCATGTGGCATGTGGGATCTTCGTTCCCAGACCAGGGATTGAACTCACACCCCCTGCATTGGAAGCACATAGCCTTAATCACTGGACTGCCAGGGAAGTCCCGACTCACTTTATTTTGATATTTGATTTATTGTGGTGGTCTGGAACCAAACTGAAATATCTCCGAGGTGTGACTGTAGTTAATGTTTCTTAGCACAGTGCCTCTCCACATAGATTAGATTGAGAAATCTCAGTTTGGTGAGGTATAACTTTGTTTAATACTATCTCAATCTGATACAATAACTTCCAGTCATTTCTGTTTTAAAAGTTTTATTTCTTGTTGATATTTTTTCAGCCACATTTAGGTAGTATTGTTTATGACCCTTGTCTGGTATAGAGTCCATCTTCCCCACCCCAGGGAGCTCCTGTTCTATTTCAGCTTGCCTCAGGCTCCTCTGTCTCACTCGTTCTGCCCTCAATGCCCCAGGGATGCAGATGGGGTGAGGGAAGGCAGTGGCTCAGGCAACAGTTCACACCTCTTGGGCTTCCCTCTTTTGGGCAGCGGTTCCTTGCTATGCTGGCTGTCGTTGGTGATGTGGGGCTGTTGACTTCTGTTTGGACTGGATCTAGGCTTCAACCACCCTAGTGCTTTTGGTGTGGAGGCGAAACTCTTCCCCCAAGTACGATGCTCTGGGCTTTGCCTTCAGGGCTGTTTCACCCTCAGAAGGGCTGGTCCCTCCAGTGTTACTGGTAGCAACTTACCCAATCTTACCCCACTCTGAGGACTGTGGGAAACTTCAGGGTCCCCCTCAGTTGTCTTCAGAATTTTGGGACTCTGGGTGAGAGGCTGTCATCACCTCTGAGAGTTCCCAGATGCCTCTGCATCCAGGTGAAAAGTGAATTCCCTCCCCATTGGATAGGTTCAGGTAACGAGGTGAAAACCTGCTTTTCTTCATGGAGGAGTAAATGGAGAAGACATTGTCTCTCCTCAATACATCTCTGAATAAATGAATGAATGTAAAAAAAAAAGTCACGTTCCCCCAAAATCAAAGTATGAAGTTTTCCTTTTTACCATTTCTTTCTAATTTTTATTGTTAAAGATTTTTATTTATAGGGTTGAAAAGTATTTCATAGCTGAAAAGGAGGGCATAAGCCATTGGACATTGTGTTGTCCCCCCTTCTCATTGAGAGAGAAGGATAGTACAGGAAAGCAGTATTCTGGCCTTTGTTCCTCATTCACATTCTGGTATAGAGAGAGTCATTTTACTTATTGTGAGCCTCATTTTTTTTTTTCCTATAAAATGGGAGAAATTATCTCACTGATTTTCCTACCTTAGAGGGTTTTGCAAAGTTTAATGCAATGGTCTATAGGTCAGGGTCTTTTTTTTTTTATCTTTCTCTCTCTCTTTTTTTTTTATTTTTACGTCTTTATTGGAACATAATTGCTTTACAATGTTGTGTGAGTTTCTGCTGTATAACAAAGTGAATCAGCTATATGTATACATATATCCCCATATCCCCTCCCTCTTGCGTCTCCCTCCCACCCTCCCTATCCCACCCCTCTAGGTGGTGACAAAGCACCGAGCTGATCTCCCTGTGCTATGCAGCTGCTTCCCACTAGCTATTTATTTTACATTTGGTAGTGCATAAATGTCAATGCTACTCTCTCACTTTGCCCCAGCTACCCTTCCCCCTCCCCATGTCTTCAAGTCCATTCTCTATGTCTGCGTCTTTATTCCTGTCCTGCTCCTAGGTTCATCAGAACCTTTTTTTTTTTTTAGATTCCATAGATATGTGTTAGCATGCGGTATTTGTTTTTCTGTTTCTGACTTACTTCTCACGCTGTATGACAGACTCTAGGTCCATCCACCTCACTACAAATAACTCAATTTTGTTTCTTTTTATGGCTGAGTAATATTCCATTGTATATATGTGCCACATCTTTATCCATTCATCTGTCAATGGACACTTAGGTTGCTTCCATGTCCTGGCTATTGTAAATAGCACTGCAATGAACATTGTGATACATGTCTCTTTTTGAATTATGGTTTTCTCAGGGTATATACCCAGGAGTGGGATTGCTGGGTCGTATGGTAGTTCTATTTTTAGTTTTTTAAGGAACCTCCATACTGTTCTCTATAGTGGCTGTATCAATTTACATTCCCACCAACAGTGCAAGAGGGTTCCCTTTTCTCCACATCCTCTCCAGCATTCATTGTTTGTAGACCTTTTGATGATGGCCATTCTGACTGATGTGAGGTGATACCTCATTGTAGTTTTGATTTGCATTTCTCTAATGATTAGTAATGTTGACCATCCTTACATGTGTTTGTTGGCAATCTGTATATCTTCTTTGGAGAAATGTCTATTTAGGTCTTCTACCCATTTTTGGATTGGATTGTTTGTTTTTTTAATATTGAGCTGCATGAGCTGCTTGTATATTTTGGAGGTTAATCCTTTGTCAGTTGCTTCGTTTGCAAATAGTTTCTCCCATTCTGAGGGCTGTCTTTTGGTCTTGTTTATGGTTTCCTTTGCTGTGCAAAAGCTTTTAAGTTTCATTAGGTCCCATTTGTTTATTTTTGTTTTTATTTCCATTTCTCTAGGAGGTGGGTCAAAAAGGATCTTGCTGCGATCTATGTCATAGAGTGTTCTGCCTATGTAACAGACCTATATGCAGAAAACTATAAGACACTGATGAAAGAAAGTAAAGATGATACAAGCAGAAGGAGAGATATGCCATGTTCTTGGATTAGAAGAATCAACATTGTGAAAATGACTGTACTACCCAAAGCAATGTACAGGTTCAGTGCAATCCCTATCAAACTACCAATGGCATTTTTCACAGAACTAGAGCAAAAAATTTCACAATTTGTGTGGAAACACAAAAGACCCCAAATAGCCAAAGCAATCTTGAGAAAGAAAAATGGAACTGGAGGAATCAGGCTCCCTGACTTCAGACTACACTACAAAGCTACAGTAATCAAGACAGTATGGTACTGGAACAAAAATAGAAAGATAGATCAATGGAACAGGAGAGAAAGCCCAAAGATAAACCCACACACATATGGTCACCTTATCTTTGATAAAGGAGGCAAAAATGTACAGTGGAGGAAATACAGCCTCCTCAATAAGTGGTGCTGGGAAAACTGGACAGCTCCACGTAAAAGAATGAAATTAGAACATTGTTTATTTAGACATAATTCTGTTGTACACTTAATAGACTACAATACAGTGTAAATGTAATTTTTATATGCACTGGGAAACCAAAAAGTTCATGTGACTCACTTTGTTCTTTTATTTTAAACCTTTTTTTAAAAAAAATATTTTGGCCACGCCATGCGGCATGTGGGATCTTCATTCCCAGACCAGGGATTGAACTCACACCCCCTGCATTGGAAGCACATAGCCTTAATCACTGGACTGCCAGGGAAGTCCCGACTCACTTTATTTTGATATTTGATTTATTGTGGTGGTCTGGAACCAAACTGAAATATCTCCGAGGTGTGACTGTAGTTAATGTTTCTTAGCACAGTGCCACTCCACATAGATTAGATTGAGAAATCTCAGTTTGGTAAGGTATAACTTTGTTTAATACTATCTCAATCTGATACAATAACTTCCAGTCATTTCTGTTTTAAAAGTTTTATTTCTTGTTGATATTTTTTCAGCCACATTTAGGTAGTATTATTTATGACCCTTGTCTGGTATAGAGTCCATCTTCCCCACCCCAGGGAGCTCCTGTTCTATTTCAGCTTGCCTCAGGCTCCTCTGTCTCACTCCTTCTGCCCTCAATGCCCCAGGGATGCAGATGGGGTGAGGGAAGGCAGTGGCTCAGGCAACAGTTCACACCTCTTGGGCTTCCCTCTTTTGGGCGGCAGTTCCTTGCTATGCTGGCTGTCGTTGGTGACATGGGGCTGTTGACTTCTGTCTGGACTGGATCTAGGCTTCAACTGCCCTAGTGCTTTTGGTGTGGAGGCGAAACTCTTCCCCCAAGTACGATGCTCTGGGCTTTGCCTTCAGGGCTGTTTCACCCTCAGAAGGGCTGGTCCCTCCAGTGTTACTGGTAGCAACTTACCCAATCTTACCCCACACTGAGGACTGTGGGAAACTTCAGGGTCCCCCTCAGTTGTCTTCAGAATTTTGGGACTCTGGGTGAGAGGCTGTCATCACCTCTGAGAGTTCCCAGATGCCTCTGCATCCAGGTGAAAAGTGAATTCCCTCCCAATTGGATAGGTTCAGGTAATGAGGTGAAAACCTGCTTTTCTTCATGGAGGAGTAAATGGAGAAGACATTGTCTCTCCTCAATACATCTCTGAATAAATGAATGAATGTAAAAAAAAAAAGTCACGTTCTCCCAAAATCAAAGTATGAAGTTTTCCTTTTTACCGTTTCTTTCTAATTTTTATTGTTAAAGATTTTTATTTATAGGGTTGACAAGTATTTCATAGCTGAAAAGGAGGGCATAAGCCATTGGACATTGTGTTGTCCCCCCTTCTCATTGAGAGAGAAGGATAGTACAGGAAAGCAGTATTCTGGCCTTTGTTCCTCATTCACATTCTGGTATAGAGAGAGTCATTTTACTTATTGTGAGCCTCATTTTTTTTTTTTTTCCTATAAAATGGGAGAAATTATCTCACTGATTTTCCTACCTTAGAGGGTTTTGCAAAGTTTAATGCAATGGTCTATAGGTCAGGGTCTTTTTTTTTTTCTCTCTGTCTCACTCTTTTTTTTTTTTTTTACGTCTTTATTGGAGCATAATTGCTTTACAATGTTGTGTTAGTTTCTGCTGTATAACAAAGTGAATCAGCTATATGTGTACATATATCCCCATATCCCCTCCCTCTTGTGTCTCCCTCCCACCCTCCTTATCCCACCCCTCTAGGTGGTCACACAGCACCAAGCCGATATCCCTGTGCTATGCAGCTGCTTCCCACTAGCTATCTATTTTACATTTGGTAGTGTATATATGTCAGTGCTACTCTCTCTAGGTCAGGGTCTTTTACCCCTCTCACCTGGGTTGTGACAACCAAACATGTCTCTGGACATTATCAAATGTCTTTTGAGGAGCACATCTATCCCCAGGTGAGACCTCTGGTATGAATGAATGACTTTAAGCTGATTGGGTGAGAGCTATCCTGGAGCTCAGTGTGGCTTGTGAAGATTAAGAATTTAAACTGTTCTGTAGAATTTAATGGGTTAGGACATGCAAGGCTCCTTGCAGCAGCTTTCCCTCTGGTTGTGTTGAGTTGTATCAATAAAAGTATTGTATCCATCATATTGAAGAAGGAAATGTATTAGACTAAATGATAAGAATAAAATCTATGGCGTTAGAAGATTTGTAAATGCACAATTTTGTTGCAATTCATGAAATGTCATTTGAAATAGAATGTATAAAATTTTGGAGTTAGAGGTACAGGCAGATCTGGGTCCATCAGATATATGAAGATACAAGCAGGATAACAAGAAGGAACGTGCAGAATGCTTATTTCTCAAGTTCATGAGACTGAGGTGTACTTGGAACAGGGGCGATTAGTCAAGTGGAGGAGAGGGCTAGGATGAGGCCAGGTCCTTGCTGCCTTGGCAATGACCCTGTCCTGAAGTTATGTCCAGCACAGAGAAAAGACCCATTTAGAAGTGGGGTGAATCATTTTGAGAACTCATCCTTGAGGAGTGATTGTAATGGAGATAGACAAGGAGAAAGAACACACAATAAAGGACTTGGAAGTTTGCAAAGGAGTTTCTCCACCCTGGGTGTTCCTATTCCTGCCAGCACAGTTATGGCTGGTGTAAATAAATTAGGTATTCATCCATCAATTTTGTTGCCCCTGGCTTGCTTTCCCCCACTGCTTTGCTTCTTGGAAGAAAATGTTAGAGGGGACACATTTCTTATAAACTGTTCATTATTCTTTTTTTAGGATCCAAAAAGTTTGATAAGAGCAGTGTGAAAGTGGGAATGAGGGAGGGTGGGAGGGAGATGCAAGAGGGAGGAGATATGGGGATATATGTATATGTATAGCTGTTTTACTTTGTTATAAAGCAGAAACGAACACACCATTGTAAAGCAATTATACTCCAATAAAGATGTTAAAAAAAAAGAAAGTGGTAATGAGAAAACCAAAATGAAGCTATCTGGAAATAAAAGAAGAAAGGAAAGGGCTTCAAAAAAGAGCACAAAGCTGCGGTGGGAGAGGAGTTTTTATTTATAGACCATATTATGTACATATTTTCAATTGAGTTTCTATTCTTACCTTTATATGTGAAACTAAAACAAACAGAAGAACCATGCCATTTTGCCAGCAGGTGGCACCATAAGAATCTCCTATAAGAAAAGGGTGGCAAAGGTAAGCAGGATCCTTAATATTTTACCTTTCAGGAAAACTCTAGACATAATGTAGATTCATAATTTTGGTGATATTAGCAACATGTGTACATTGCTTAAAATGGTTTCGGAAGATTCATCTCTCCCTTCATTTTTCATGCTAACATTGCTCATTCAGTGAAAGATTATATTCCCATAAAAAGACAAAAAACTAGGTTTTAAGAAAAAAGTATATATATATACACATATATATGTATTGCATATATATATTTGTATTGCTTACTACAGTTGCTTGAGAAACACTTCTATTTAGTGATTATGGCATATGTTATTGTGAGGATATGTTAGATGGTTAGAGAGGAAGTAACTTAGATGGTCACCCTGTATTCACACCCCTTTTCTGCTCTGGACTGTGAGGATTCCTTGTGCCCAAAGATCTCCCCAATGCTAAGCAATCTCTCAGACTCAGGGGGGACCCGGTGCCGGAGGTAGTGAGCGTTTCTGGCCTTTGCAAACAACTCTAAGTAGGTTGATGTTTTGGGCTCGCCTTTGAAGTTCCCTCCACATTCCATGGGATTCGGGGGAATTTGTTTCCCAGTGGCGTGGTCTGGTCTTATGTTGGCATCATTTGATCTGGTCTCATCGCCGTGTGCCATTCTGCTACCACCAACTGGGCTGGAACTGGGGCCTTGGTCTAGGGTGTGAGTGGAGACCTCTTGATCTTGACATAGAAGAGAGATGCCCTTGTTGGAGTCTTTGCCCTTCAGTGGGTTTATAGAATATTTCTCTTGGGCTTGCGGCTTCTCTTCTATGAAGTGAGAAGTTCTGTTATTTTGAGATAGCGACTGCTTTTTGCTTTTCATGGGGTCCTTGGGATGAATGTGATGGAAAGGAAGCATCTGGGACTTGGTTTTGTATATTTCTTGGATCGTATTGCTTGTCAGTGCTCTGGGAAAGGAGGTGAAAAGAAGAAAGATCTCTGAAAACCGATGAAGAGGCTCATATTTAGCATTTTCAAGTTATTAGACCATGGCCCCTTTCAGTGTGGTATTAGGTGAGGTAATAAAGTGGGTGAGAAGAGGGTGAAGGGCGAGAATGGGTGGTAACAATGTGGAGAAATGGCTCTTTCCTTAAGAAGGAAAAGGCAGCACTTTCTCAGGGAGAGGACGATTTAAAGAGGTCAGTTGGGAAGAAGCCATATCCATGAGTTTAGTAAGCATTTTCTTACCTAAACTTATTAGCCTGTAGAACCCTGTGCTTCTGTCCTCCCTGTGTTGAGAACATAAGAACATCTTCTGGTCTCTTCTGACTTCCATTCTCAAAGTAAGAGGAGAACTTTTTCTTGATGATATCTGTTTTGAGTTAATTAATAGGTGTTATGGGTTGAATTGTATCCTCCCCAAATGTCATATGTAGACGTCCTAATCCCCAGTACTTCAGAATGTGACCTTATTTGGAGACAGGGCCTTTATAGAGATAATCAAGTTAAGATGAGGTCATTAGGGTGAGCCCTAGTCCAATATGACTGGTGTCCTTATAACAAAGAGAAATTTGGACACAGAGACTCAGATAGAAGGAAGGTGTTGGGAAGAGACACAGGAAGAATATGGCCATCTACAAGCCAAAAAGGGTATCCTGGAACAGATCCTTCTTTCCCAGCCTTCAGAAGGAACCGACTTTGATTTTGGACTTCAAGCCTCCAGAACTGTGAGACTACACTTCTGTTGTGAGAATACACTTCTGTTGCTTAAGCCACCCAGTTTGTAGTGCTTTGTTAGGGTAGCCCTAAAAAACTAATACAGTAAGAGAAGAAGGAAAAGAATGATTGAAACTAGTTCTCTGGGCAGAGAAAGAGTATATGAATACCATTGGATCACATTACACAGTAGGCTGATCTGGCATGATGAATGGAAACAGAAAAACCTAAAACAGTTCCCCAAGGTTTACCTCAAATATGTGAAAGAGGATTTAGAAACACCAAGGTCAGAGGTTTAAACTGACTTGGCCCATGGAGGTTTTGTCTGAATGTTTTATTTGGCAAACATGGTGTTTTCAAAACAAAATGACTGGGTGTGAGTGATACACAGAGCTGGTGCCCTATTGTTTCATTCACCTCAATTATGTGACCTCCTACCCACCTGAGCCAAGAGCTGCAACTGCTGGCCATGAGTAAGTGGGTTTTTCACTCTTTGAGTTAATGTTTCAGCATCTTGTAGTCATAGCTGCTGTAGAGGACCCGGTTTGTTTTTAAGACATCTCATGAGTTGGTCACTTAGAGTTGAAAGTCTTGCACTAGTTTGCTCTAATGGGAGTGAGTTCCCTAAATCTACACAGGTTAGTAGGCACCAGGCAGAGGACTTATGACCAGATAAAGGGCCTAGAATTTACATTAAACTCCTAATATTCTTTCATCAAATAACTTCTTGGTGAGGTAGTCAAGGCAAGAGATAGTCCTTTTGGGGACACTCTTCTTCTGTTGTCTTCTTGAGTGTGTGTGTGTGTGTGTGTGTGTGTGTGTGTGTCCATCTAGTTATCCAATTTAACAAGGATGTTTGAGTGCCTACTTTGTGCCTGGCACAAAGTATACTCTTGACTCTGGTTTTCTTTACCTTGGACATATAATTAATCATAAAGCTCTGACAATTCCCCATTTAAATATCTCGAAATGCTGGTCCACTTAAGATGCAATTTCGTGGGAAGCAGCCGCATAGCACAGGGAGATCAGCTCCGTGCTTTGTGTCCACCTAGAGGGGTGGGATAGGGAGGGTGGGAGGGAGATGCAAGAGGGAGGAGATACGGGGATATATGTATATGTACAGCTGATTCACTTTGTTATAAACAGAAACTAACACACCATTGTAAAGCAATTATACTCCAATAAAGATGTTAAAAAAAAAGATGTAATTTCACTTTCTAAATATCTTAAGATACTCATTTTTTTTTCACCTGGCCAATGCCCTAGTTTAGGCCTTTAAACCCTGGTCTGCACTCTGGAATTCTCCTATCTGGTCTACCTTAAACATTACAGCTTAGTAATCCTTCTCACACGTGGACATGTAATCTCCCTACTCCCACACCCTGTAGGGTGAGATTTAAACTCTTTTGCAAGACCTATGAAGCTATTCATGATTGGAGACACAGCCTACACTGCTTTGTCTGTAAACATTTCACCTTCTCATCACCCCTTACACCCCTGCAGGTTGAGCAACCTGTAGCAAATCATTCTCATGCATGCGTCTTTGTACGTACTGTTCCTACTGCCAGGAGTGGCCTTGCCACGTGTCCTCGTGACAAACTGTGCACCCCCCTACCCCACCCATCTTCATTCTCTTCCTCTTCTTCCTCTTCTAAGATTCTGCTCATACACTGGCTCTTTTGGGACATCTCATGTGAGCCCCTTTGATAGACATAGGAAACTTTCCATGCTCTTGTTCTACTTTGTAAACAACTCTAATTTAGCAATTAGTATTTTCTGCGATAATTTCTTGCAAGCATGGCTACCTTCCAATTTAAATGTGAGCATCTCAAGGGCACAGACCATGTTTTTTCATATTTGCATTCCTGTGTCTATCTGAGATGCTGTAAAAGGGTTTTGTAAAGTCTGGTCCACAAAACACCTGTCCCAGAATAATCTGCCTTAGTGTCAGCTCAGTTAAAAATGTGGATTTTAAGCCTAATTCCTAACCTACTGATCCAAATCTCTACAGATGAAGACTGGGAATATGCATTTTAAACAATCCACCTGGTGACACAGTGGTTAAGAATCCGCCTGCCAATGCAGGGGACACGGGTTCGAGCCCTGGTCCGGGAAGATCCCACATGCCGCGGAGCAACTAAGCCCGTGCGCCACAACTACCGAGCCTGTGCTCTAGAACCTGCGAGCCACAACTACTGAAGCCTGTGCACCTAGAGCCTGTGTTCCGCAACAAAGAGTAGCCCCTGCTCGCCACAACTAGAGAAAGCCCACTCGCAGCAACGAAGACCCAACGCAGCCAAAAATAAAATAAATAAATTTATAAAAAAAAAAAAAAATCCACCAACTGACATGTACCCTGTAGTTGAATCTCAATAACAATTTCATTAAGTGAATCATGGGAATATATTGCCTAGTACAGTGCCTGATAAATACTGACACAATTCATATTGTTTCCTTCCTTCTTCCCTAGTTTTACTGTCAAGAAGTCTGAGGCTCAGAGAGGATGTGACTTTCTAAAGGACATAGAGACAAGCCCCTGAATCAAAGTTTGCTGCCTCCTTGTCCAGACTCTTTTTATACCACCTGTCCCTGACACAAACTCTCTAGTCATCAAGGACAGCCACCTCCCTCGGACCTGGTCTTTTGAACACCTCATCGAGAGTAGGTATCTGGTCTTCAGCATCCTTTTTGAGAACTGGAGTGGGATTCAACCAAATGGCTTCTAAGATTCTTTTCCATTCTGTGAGCTCTCATTCTAGTTTGGTTTAACCATTTATTACAGACAAGGAAGTTGAAAGCAGAGAAGTTCAATTATTTGCTCAGTTTCTCCTCTTTAAAACCCAAAGCTGGAGGCTAGAAATAATTCTTAGGCCAGACGCCTGGACATTACTTTAGGGTCTTGTGTCCACCTATTAGCTGTGGAGACCTAAATGATTTTACATTCAATTGTGATACTTGGCTTTCCTCTTGAACATGCTACATCATTTTCAGGGCTCCTGCACCTGCCTTAAGTAAGAAGGGACTGTAGTTTTGAAGAGCTGAGATAGATCCATTCTATGCTGAATATTAACATATGGTTATTTTATTATGGAAAAAATAGAACTAGTTTCTACAAACTGTATAACTATGACAACTTTCAACAAAACAGTAGAAGAGTTTTAATCCTGTAGCAATCTTTTACTGATTGATTGATAAGAGCAAACACTTGCATAGCACTTATTTTGCGTTTAGGTACTGTTTCAAGTACTCACTGCATCCTCAAATGACTTTATGAGGTAGGAAACGTCATTTACATTTTACTTTGGAGAAAACTGAGGCAGAGACAGGTCCAGTAAGCTGCCCAAGGCCTCACAGCTGGTAAGTGATAGAGTCAGGATTTCAATCCTGGCAATCTGGGTCCAGAGTCTGTATTCTTAGCCACCGTGGTTTAATGGACGAAGATGGAATCACTGAGCAGGCAGTTTTATTTCCTTCTTTTTTTACTGGGTGGTGTAGACAGCTTTGGAAGGTCTAAGATTCTGGATATCATTGTGTAGCCCTTCCTTCTGTGATAATCAGTAGCTACTAACTAGAAACGAGTGTATGAAGTTAGTAGCATTATTCTTGTTATAACTACTTAACTATATAGTCTATGTTCATTGGATAGTCTTCTAAGTGATGTGTACATTTGGAAAGGATTATTCTTTGGCAACAGAAGGTTTTATGGGAGGGAATTATTACAAAGAATATGAGCTCACAGCTTCTGAGTAAAGAGGTCTCTTTGGGTAAATGACAGAAATATTTGCCCTTTGGCTTAAGAAGACAAAGAAATCACAGTACAAATACACAACAATTGCTTGTGCAAAATTTTCTAATCTAAGCAAAATCTGTAAGCTCTCGTGTGAATACACTTTGGAGTACAAGGAGGGTAGTTGAGAAATTCATTTTCTGCAGAAGAAGGGAAGGGCCTGGCTCTCATATTGGTGAGTGTTGAAAAGAGCCAAGTGCTCCTTGCTCAGCCCTATCAGAGATCAGCCATCGTTACACAATTCTCTCTGGTCGCCAATCCCAGGGAAATTTTTTTTTTTTTTTACTTCCTTTTCATAAGATGACTTGCACATTAATAGTTACTCAATGAATGCTTGTTGACCAGGCATAGAAAAGAAGTGAAACCAAATCAACCCAGATATAAGAAAGTAGAACATTAAGGCTTTAAGCCAAAGAGAGCTCATTTGAAAGACTGGGAGCCTGAGAAGTGTTAGCTCAAGAAGGCTTGCACGTGGGCTGCTCCAGGAAGCTGTGTAATTGAGGGAGAGAGGGACATGGATGGGTGGGCAGCCTAAAATCCAAGTTGAGATCAGAAGTTCTCACTTTCTTGGTGTCCAGATCTCTGAAAGGGCCCTCGTCATGAAGTAGGAGATGTTACTCTTGCCTTAGCCAGCTGATGGCTTGCTGCCCTGCTCTGCCTCTCCCCATCCTGGAAGGCTTACCTTGCTGCAACCTCTGCAGTTCTTTTTGGAGCTCTCTCTGTTCCCTGGTCAGCAACTTCACATGGTATAGGCAGATATCCTCTAGTCTCTGCAGTCTTTGGCTGAGTCTGGCTTCAGCCTGCTTGGCGTTCTTCCTCTCCAAATCAAAGTGCTTCTGTAGTGGTCCCCTGACCATGTGCCTCTCCATCCTCTTCATGGTCTAGAGACAATAGAACAAGATTCTCCCAGGCACCATGACAGACCTGATAAAGCAAAATGGGGAACCTGACCCCTGGCTTTTAACTGGAAGATCAGTGTTTGAATCCTGTGTTTTTCTGAATCCACAGCTGCCTAGTCAGATGAAGTCACACTATTAGAAAACTTTGCCCTGCTGACTAAAAAATTATTTACAACCTAAAAGTTGAGAATTATGTTCTATTTGGCAGGAATTTTTAGGACTTCAAGCCTGGGAGGCATCATCTCAAATAACCCTGAGAAAACTGCTCTGAGGAGGTGAGGGGGGAGCTAGGATATATAGAAGTTTGCAACAAAAGTCAGGTAGTAGGAACAAAAGATTACTGCTAATAAAAGAAACCTAGATATCTCAAGTTAAGGAACTTAGCGTTTTTCTATGTATGGGAAGATGCAAGAGTCTGGGCTCACTGAAATCATTCTTTTGATATACACCCCAGCTTATCTGGGACCAGTATCCTCAGGGCTCACCAGCTCACCATCGGCTGTGTCTGCAATCGCTGATGACTGTGGCATCTTTTGTTTACTGATATGGCAGGCAATATTCCATTTATCAGCCCTATAGTAACATGATTTTCCAGAGTGACACAGAAGTATTGAGGACAAAGTCATTCCTCTGAGCCTCAGTCTCCTTGCCAATAAAATAGACGATAGGCTCCCTACAAAATCCTCAATCAGGTTGCTATAAAGATCAAGTGAAAACTACATGAATAACTTTTGGGGCAAAAATAATAAAAACACTTTACACATATAAGGCATTATTCGCCCTGTGAGGTAATTCTCTTCTACTGTTCTTTAAAGTTTCCCCAAAAACCTGCTCAGGGACCTGGAGAGGATTTGGGGGCTTAGGACAAAGCCATTCTGGAGTCCCTTCAGTTCATTAATTCATGAACGTGAGGCTCCATGCAGCCTGCAGTCCTACCATGTGGCACGTGCTACGCTGAGGGCTGAAGGTAGTGGTGAATGAGACACAGCTCCTGCTCTCAAGGAACTTTCAGATTTACGATGTTGGAGTTTAATGGTGCATGCCAAATCTGAACAATCAATATTTCAAAGAGTGGGAAGAGTGGGATCTGCTGGTCACAAAATAGTACAGAACAAGTAGTCTGGGCAGCTCTGGTGAAACCACTTGGATTGGAAAGTGGTTCCTCTTCCCACCCTCGCCCACCTTCCTCCTCTGAACTCTGTTGCACTAACAGGCAGGGACACATCTTTCCTCCTCTTTGTGTCCCTCACAATATGCAGAGCTAAGAGCGCAATATGTGCCCGGGATATAAATGAATTGCTATTAATAAAGCTTTGGTGATAATAACACAGGAAAAAGCTTAGCATTAAAAGGGAGGATAAGGTCAGGACACAGGAAAGAAATTTTAAGACAGCTTGCTTTTAGTCTAAAGCGTAGACTAAGCTTTTATTAAAGAACATGGTGAGTAGCACTTACCTACAAATCCTGAGAATGCTGCCTGCTTCTTTTGCTATGGCAGGTTGAGCCTGGATTAATGTGCTTGTTTTTCTTCAGTAAATTTTAGGAGCTTGGTATTGGGGAGGTGGGAGATAGAGGGACTTTTGGAGAGGGCTGAGGGGGAGAATGTTGAATACACTTGAAAGCTCTCTTTCATGCCACCTCCCCCATCAGGAATGCTAACTCCCTGGGTGTGGGCACCAATCCCAGAGCTTTAAATAGCTCTGTGAGTTAAGGGAGGCTGCCAACCTCCAGCCCTCCCCTCAAGGGGCCCACAGTGCCCCTTCTCAGCTGTGTCCATGGGAGCCAAGAATGAAAGCAAGAAGTGTCTTACTGTGTTCTCAGTCTCTCTCTATCCCTCTCTTTCCCCACCCACTACTCTCTTTTCCCTCTTTTGCCATACTACTCCCCACTCCCCTCACAACGCCCAGTCCTAGTTCTTGGAAACCAGATCAGGTTCCAAAAGAAGGTACTCTGTTTTTTTTTCTTTGTCAGATTGTACACATTTTGTGCAGGAGAGTAATTTGTTTATTTTGTATTATTGCACACTGTACTGACTTTCCCCAGGCTTCTATCCATGTCTTGTGTACTTCAGTGCTTAGTTAAGATTTTCAAAGTTGTCACAACGGAAACAGGCAAAGTGAAATTTAAATCGACTTTTGTGATCATATATTGGACTCTGTGGTAGAAGGCCAGTTGAAATATTGGTTATGGAACAACACATTAAGTGGGATTTTTATTGTTGCCTGAGGGCTTCCTCTGAAAACAAGAGGCATTAATGTGCCACAGTCTAAAAAGAACTGCCAATACTGGGGCCTATTAATTCCCCCAGAGGTTACTGACAGGCAGCTAAACAGACCCTATTACCCATAATCATCACCTAGCAAATAAGCTGTTATAAGGAGATTACTGGGGAGAGGGAGAGGGAAATCCATTATTCTCTCAGTGGGAGGTAATATCTTTCACATCCTTTCTCATGAGGTAATTCTCTCACCTCCAGAATTTAAATGACTGGAATGGGGTTCCAGGAAAATCATCATAGAGAATGGGGTGCCTACACAAGGAAAGACTTACACCTCACTCCCCAGCTGGAGACTTGATGAACTACAGAACCACAGATCAGCCCCCACTCCAACCCTTTGTTGACACCAGAGCTGATCATAGTGAGGGATTTCTTAGAAAATCTTGGTTACTCCATGTTATCTTGAGAGAGAGCTGAGGAGGGCAGGCTTGCAGAAATAATTCAAGGTTGAAGGGCAAGAACGAGCCTTAGTGTGTGAGCCTGGGAAAGGAATGGTGGCCAAACCCATCCTAGTTCCCGTTAACCCTTTGAGTGTGCCAAAGAGGAACTTAGCAGTTTCCTGGCTCCATGTGAAGGAGCACAGGCGTTATATAAGGGGGCAGAAACCATGGCATTGCCCTTGGAAGACTCTAGGTCAAATAAGGTAATACTTCACTCAGAGCAGGCATAGAACCACAGGCAGGGCCAGAGGAAGTAGTGATAGAAGGGATCTGGTTGAAGGTGAACTTTCTCATGAGAACAACACATCTTAAGAGCAGAGCACAACAGGAGCACATGGAACATGACTGATCAGGGAAAGACCAGTAATGCCACAGCACCACAAAAGTATTAGTTATATAAGAACTATATAGTTCCCCTTCTCCAAGTACCTGGGAGTCCACTGAGGAAAGGTTTTAAACTTTATTTAAGATTGGAACGTCAAAGTGGTCTGGACTTTTTTACAACAAAAGTGGCCAGAAATGTGTAGAATCTGTCCATGAAATCATTAAGGGACAAGAAAAAAAATTAAAAAGATAGTGATTTGATGAAATATAAAGCTCTAATTCCTATATCATGTCCCTGCTATCATCACTAGGGAAAAAGAAGTTTGAACTGCTCATTAAAATGATTATGATTAAAATGAATTTTACAGAATGGATGTAATTTATTCACATTCATATACTTTTCTCTCTCTCTGTTTTATATGGAAGTACTGTCCTTTTGTAGTCAAACACATCGGAGATCAAAAAATTATTCCATCATTTAGTAGGATGTATGACTTTATTCATTAATTCTGTCATATCCCTTAGCCTCCTCATCTATGAAAAGACATAATAGTATCTTCATCATAGTGATTCTGATAGAATTTAGTGAAAGAATTAATATAAAGTGTTTGGTACATAGTAGATATTCAATAAACATTAGTCCCAGTTTCTAGCAAAGATGGAGTAACAGGGAGTAGATTTACCCTTCCATATGAAACAATTAAAAAATCAGACAAAATTTATGAAATAATGTGGTTTATTTTTAACATTGGTCATGAGGCAGATAGGATGGTGTTCCCTGTGAGAGTAGAAACAAACCAGGGGAGCTCTATTATTCTCCCAGCTTACTGCCTGGAAAGAGTTTCCAGGCCATATCATAAGGAAGGGACAGCCAAGCGATGATTCCCTGAGAAGACAGAGGTAGAAGTCCAGAAAGACCAAGGCAGCTAGGAATGACAACAATACTACAAACTGTACAAAGTCCAGATGGGAAGAAATGGAAGTATACTGTTATAAGGTTCTTATACTATATGTGCAACAGTATATAATCACTTGAAGGTAGACTGTAATAAGTCATAGCTGTATACTCTAAACTCTAAAGCAACCTGTAAAATAATATATCAAAGAATTATAACTAATTAGTCAACAAATATGATAAAATGAAATCATAAGAAACACTGAATCTAAAATAAGACAGAAAAAGAGGAAAGAGAAAATAAGGAAGAGTTTAGATAAAAAGGAAATAGATAGCAAGACAATAGATTTAAACTTAACATTATTAAGAATCACAATAAATATAAATGGTTTTAACACCTGATTAAAAGGCACAGATTGCCAGATCAAATAAAAGAACAAGACCACAGTATACAATGCTGACAACAACCCAAACCAAAACAAAACAAATTTTCAGTGTAAAGACACAAATATGTGAAGAATAGAAGGATAGAAAAAGATATACCATGCTAACACTAATTAAAAGAAATTAAGGATGGCTATACTAATAAATAATAATAAATAAAGATTAATCTTCAGAACCAAGAATATTAACAGTGATCAAGAGAGTCATTTCTCAGTGATGTAGGGACTAATATTCATCAAGGGAGCATAAAAATCCATAATGTTTTTGCTTCTAATGACAGAGCTCCCAAATACATGACACAAAACTGATGGGACTGTGTGAAAGAATCTATATACCCACAATCATAGTCAGTGATTTCAACACTTATTTCTCGGTAATTTGTAGAATTTATATAAATAAAATTAGTAAGGATAAAGAAAACAAACAACACTATCAACCAACTTGGCCAAATTGACATTTATAGAATATTCCACCTGGCAACCACAGAATACTCATTGTCTTCCAGTGCATAAGGAACATTTATCAAGATAGACCATATTCTGGGCCATAAAACAAGTTTAATAAAAGTATTGAAATAACAAAGTGTATTCTCTGACCACAATGAAACGAAATAGAAAGATATTTGGAAAATACCCCTAATACTTGGAAATCAAATAATGTACTTCTAAATAACCCATAGATCAGCCACAGTGCTGATCCGTGTGTATGGAATCTGGCTGGTTCTGCTCCACCGGTGGGGACCTGCCCTGGAGGGCTTCCCAGAGAACTGGGTGGAGAACACTGAGAGCCTTCCTGGCCCCACCTGCCCATACATAAAATAGATAAGCAATAAGGATTTACTGTATAACACAGTGAACTATATTCAATATCTTGTAATAACCTACAATGGAAAATAATCTGAAAAAATATATTTCACTGAATCACTTTGCTGTACACCTGAAACTAACACAATATTTTAAATCAATTACACTTTAATAAATCAATAACCCATAGATTAAAAAATTAAATCAAACAGAAAATTAGAATATTTTGAAATGAATGAATTATGACACAACAGATGAAAAATTGTGAGATGAACTAAAGCAGTACTTAGAAGGAAATTTACAGCACAAAAATGCTTATATTCTAAAGAAGAAAGATCTCAGATCAATTAGCTCAGTTTATACTTTATAAGATTAGAAAAAGAAAAGAAAATTAAACCCAAAGTAGCAGAAGCAATGAAATAATAAAGAAAAGAACATAAAACAATGAAATTAAAGACAGAAAAACAATAGAGAAAATCAATGAAATCAAAAGCTGACTCTTTGAGAAGATCAATAAACCTTTACATTTCCGTTCTAGTTCTGTGAAAAATGCCATTGGTAATTTGATAGGGATTGCACTGAATCTGTAGATTGCCTTGGGTAGTATAGTCGTTTTGACAATATTGATTCTTCTAATCCAAGAACATGGAGCATATATCAATGTGAGTCATCATATTAACAGACGGAAAAAGAAAAGTACATGATTAGCTTAATAGGTTTAAGAAAAGGATATAATAAAATCCAAAATCCATTCTTGATAAAATCTCTCAGCAACTCAGGACTAGAAGGGAACTTCCTCAATCTCATAAAGTATATCTACGAAAAGCTGAAAGGTAACATCATGCTTAATGGTGAAAGATTGAATTCTTTCCCATAAGATGAGGGACAAGGCAAGGATGTCTGCTTTCATCACTCCTGTTCAACACTGCACCAGAGGTCTAGCAAGGGCAATAATACAAAATAAAAAAAGAAAAATGTATCCAGATTGAAAATGGAATCAGTAATGAGTGAAACTGTTTTAAGAATGTTAAAATTTTAATTTTGTTATGGTAAGAACATTTAACATGAGATCTACCCTCTGCGAATACTGCTGCAGTGAACATGGGAGTGCTAATATCATTTTGGGATCCTGATTTCAATTCTTTTGAATAAATACCCAGAAGTGGGATTCCAAGCAAAAGTCTGTGAGAATATATTGACAACACATATATCTGACAAAGAACCTGTATCCATACTATCTAAATGGCATTTACAACTTAGTAAGGGCACAAACAACCCTGTTCAAAAAAAGGGCAGAAAACTAGAATAGACAATCCAAAAGAATATACAAATGGCCCATTAGCAAATGAATATATGCTTAATGTAGTCATCAGGAATCCCAAATGAAAACCACAACAAGATATCCCTTTCTACTCACTGGCATAAATTAAATTAAAAGGAGTGGCAAAACCACTCCTGGTGTTGGTGATAATGTGGAGCAATTGGAACTTTCAACATTACTGTTAGAAATATAAAATGGTGCAATCATTTTGGAAAAGAGTTTGGAAATTTTTAATAAAATTCAACATATACTTACATATGACTAATTCCATTTCTAGATAGAAGAGAAGAGAAAACATGAAACCCATAAAAAGACTTGTATAGGAATGTTCATAGCAGCTTTATTCATAATAGTCCCAAACTGAATACTCTCCAAATGATCATCAACAAATGAATTGATAAGCAAACTATAGTTCATCCATACAATTGAATACTACTCAGCAATAAAAAGAACAAAACATTGACACATGCAATGGCATGAATGAATCTTATAGACATTATACTGGTGAAAGAAGCCAGACACAAAACAAAAAGTGATTCCATATATTTGAAATATTAGAACAGATGCAATTAATCTATATTGACAGTAATCGGATAAGTAGTTGCCCAGATTGAGAGATGTGAATGAAGCCTGATTGCAAAAAGGATTGAGGAAACTTCCTGCGGGAGATAGAGGTGGTGATTACATGTTGCATACAGTTGTCAAAATGAACAAACTATAGACTTAAACTGTGAATTTTAAAGTATATAAATTATACTTCAGAAGGTTGATTGGAAAAAAAACCTCTAATTTTATCTTGTCAAAAAGATGCAGGAGATTTCTGCTTCCATCATGAAGGATTGACTTCTATGGGAGTTGCCCTCCTGCCTCAAAAAACTAGAACACTAAACAAAATATATTTTAAAAACATTTCTTTTCAGACATTGAAAAACAGGCAATGCAGGTTTGTGATCCCTTTGAGATAAGAAACATAAAAGGTGAGCTCTATGATTGCCCCTAATTAGTACCTGGAAGCAGTTTTCAGGCTGTGGTGCAGGAAGGCAGAATCAAAACAGAGCCCATCTGTCTCTTTGGGTTGACCATATGGAGAATGGAGTTCTAGAAGGTGGAGGTGGCTGGAATTTGCAGAACAGTGTACCAGATAAGAGGTAAATACACACATAGAAAGAGACAGGGAGGGGGGAATGGGCTCCAAAGATCTGCAGAGGGGTCCCTTTGGCTGAGTACTGATCTACAGTTCAGGGATGAAATATCCAGTAAAATTGTGGATCAATGAATAAAATGTGGTACATTCATATGATCGAAAACTACTCTACCCTATAAAAAACTGCTGATACGTGAAACAACCTGGATTAATCTCAAAAGCATTATGCTAAGAGAAAGATACCCATACAAAAGACTAAATCTGTATGATTTCATTTATAGGAAATTCTAAAAAAGATAAATTTAAAGTGATAGAAAGCAGATCAGCGCTTGATTGGGACTGGGGTGAGGAACATGAACTGACTTTAAAGGAGAGGAGAAAAGTTTTTTGGGGTCCTGGAGATGTCCTATATCTTGATCATGGTTATGTTTACATGAATGGTTTCATTTGTCCAAACTCTTCTAACTGTATAGTCAATATGGGTGAATTTTATTGGATGTAAATTGTATCTCAGTAATGCTGAATTTTTAAAAAAGGCACAAGAATCATTATGAAAAGTCTTTATGGGCCAACTGTTTTTGGAGGTGGCTTAAGCAACAACTCACTACGTTAAAAATTAACCAAGGGAAAGAATCAAGCATCTATCCTGTCTTTCTTGTATAAACAATATTTTCAGGGTGATTAAAGAGTAGATGAGGGAAAGACTTTTATAAGACTTGCAGCTAATAGAGGCAGAAGGAAGTACAGAAGTAGGGAAATCATCATTTTTCAACCTCTAATGCAATTGTGGATCTAGGCAACAGTCCTCAGTGCTATTAAAACCTTAGGTAGAAGGTTGAGGGAAATTTCATAATGGAGGTTGCAGCTGTCACCACCTGAACCTATCGATCAATCTTAGAGTCACTGAAGGGAGGAAAACCAAACATTTTATTCATCATTAATACACTGAAGAAGTATACTTGCCTAAAATATTTTTAACCTGAATCTAATCAAACCGCTAGGTCTGACTGCCAATTCTTGAGAAAGTGGATCTTTCTAGAGAATTATCTGGTTTCTTTGATAAATCAATAGCAAGGGAAAAAGAAAATCAAGGCAGGGCCTCTTGTAATAAAATAGTCTTAACAGAAGTAACAACCAAAGCAATGTGTGGGCTTGTCTAGATCCTGATTCCCACAAACCAGCTATGAAAAGCACCTTTGGGACAAGTGGAAATTTGCACAGAGGATAGATATTAGAAGATACCAAGTTGTTAAATTCACTGGTTGTGGGACTTCCCTGGCGGTCCAGTGGTTAAGACTTTACCTTCCAATGTAGGGGGTACGGGTTCGATTCCTGGTCAGGGAGCTAAGATCCCACGTGCCTTGTGGCCAAAAAACCAAAAAACATAAGAAAACAGAAGCAATATTGTAATAAATTCAATAAAGATTTAAAAAATGGTCCATATCAAAAAAAAAAAAACTTTCCAAAAATAAATTCACTGTTTGTGTTGGTGGCTTAGTGCTTATGTTAATAAAGTCCTTATCAGTTAGAGAGAGAGATACATACCGAGGTGCTTACAGATGAAAAGATGTAATATAGTATTTTTGTATCGGCTCTAAAATACTCCTGTGAAAAATAAAATAAAATACTAAAACAGGTGTATGAGTCTGCGTATGTGGGAATGGATGACATAAAAGTGGCAAAATGTTGATAATTGTTGAAGCTGGGATATGAACACAAGAGGGTTTATTAGATGATTCTTTCTAACTTTGAACATGCTTTAAATTCTCCATAATAAGAAGTTAAAAAAATTTTTGGAGGCAGTCAGATTGAAGGGAAAACATATTCAAAAGTGTGACAATTACACTTTTAGCTGACTTTTAAGCAGAAATAATAAAAACCAGAAAACAGTGGAATATCTTCAATACCCTGAAAGAAAATGTGTCAACCTCAAATTCTACACACAGGTAAATAGGGACATTTTCAGACAAATAAACAAAAAGTAGAGTTTGTTCTCCACTAAATAAAATTCGAAAGGATGTACTTAAGGCAGAAAGAAAGGTTCTTAGATGTAGGACTGAGGTGCAAGAAGGGTCGAAGAGCAAAGAAAGTAGTAAATAAGTGGGTACATCTAAATGAATGCTGGCTGTATAAAACTGGGATCTGGAAAATAAAATGTTTCATACACAGTAATAAAGCACAGAGTCTTCAAAGGAATAGAACAGGTAAGTGTTCTAAGTTTCTTTTATTGCCCAAGGGAAGGGTAAAGACATTAATTAACATTATACTTCCATAAATTAAGATTCATGTTATCATTTCTGGGGTAACTACTAAAAGGATTAAATAAGAGGGTAGGATTTACGAACTAGCAGAAGATAAGAATTGAAATGGCAAAAAAATAATGAATCTGAAAAGGGAGTGAGAAAGATGGAGAAATCATAAAGTACAAAATAAGATGGAAGTCCAAATACATCAGTAATTATGTATACAAATGACTAAATTCTCTAGTTAAAAGTTTAGAATTGTCAGATTGAATTTTTTAAAAAAGGAGTGCTACTTGACACCAAAATGGTCATAAATATAAATGCAAATGGAAACAGTGAAATCATGTGAAATCTCTCAATTAAATGTTACTGAGATGATCCAAATATTTTAAATTGCTCCCCGAATCATGGACTTGAAATATATAAGGTGAAAATGGAAATAACTATAAAAAAATACATCCAGAATCACAGTGGAAAATGTTAATTTGCCTATATCAGTAATTAAGAAAATCAGTTAAGAATCAGTAAGGACATGGGATATTTGAAAAACACAATGGCAAATTCAACTTCATGGACATATATAGGAAATTACCTTGCTCTTAAGGAAGGTTTCTAGAAGCTGCCACAGGACACTTCTGCTTATAATTCATTGACTTGAACTTATTCACAAGGCCACAGCTAGCTTCAAGGGAAACTGAGCAATGTGGTGTTTTTTTTTTCCTGGACATCTATGCACTCATTTAAGTCTTCGGGGTTTTGTTACTTTGAAAGAAGGAGAAACGTGTATTAGGAGACAGCCAGTAATCTCTGCCACAGATACTCCTACACAGGGACAGGCAGCTCTGAGTTAGTGAATGCTCTTCAATATGTGACAGGTTACCATCAAATAAGCACTAATCAGTACAAATGTTATAAATGCAAAAGCAACCTCTAAAGTCACGTGGCAGTACTTACAAGGTGGTCATCCAGATATTAGAAAATGTTAACATGAATTTTTTTAGGTTGTATTTGAAACCAAGCACATGCACATGCGTGGATACATTCTTACAGAGAAATTAAAAATCCCTCCCCTTCTATTTATGGACACCGTTTGAAAAGAGGCAGCACAGAGAATGATACTCACACAAAGGTTTTCAAGATATGGCCCCCACCTCATCTCCCACACTCTCCCACATCTCCCTTGCGCTCTTTGCATTTCTCCAAAGACAGCATGAATTCTCAAGGCTCAAGATCTTGGCACAGACTTTTCTTTCTCTCCCTGGCCCATTCAGCCCACCTTGGCCTTTTATCCCCCTTGGAGGAATAGAGGGCAGGCAGGCAGGCAGGCAGGCATCCTTATCTCTCCAGAGGGAATTAGGCACACTTTTCTCGCTGCTCCCTTAATACATGTAAAACATATAGTACACTTGAAATCATTATTACTAATATCATTATTATTATGTCCTCCAACAACAACCCTTCTTACACTGCACTTTTTAAAAACCAAAGTACTCTTTATTTATTTGTCTATTTCTTCCACTGGTGTGCAAAATCCTTGAAAGAAAGGATCAAAAATAAAAATTCTTGGTATCTTCAGCTTGTAGCACAGTGCATGGCTCATGATAAAGTTTCAATAGATGTTTGCTGAGAATGATAAATTAGAAAAAAAAAAGTCAGCAAGTTAATCTCCCCTGAAAGCTTACACAACTCAAACTTTTAATTTTCCTATTAAATTAATAACCGAGAGCACTTTGGTTCTTCTCTTATCAAACTGAAAAGATGAATAATAAAATAAAATAATTCCAAACGTCTTACTAATATTTTGAGCTGGGCAATTCATAGCCTACAGGGTATACCCATGCTTGTAAGTGTTTTCTCATATTAATTGTAAGTTGACTCATTTCCTCCTTACATGCTCCCTCAGCTGGCTCCTTCTAGATTTATAGCTGAGCTTCTTTGTCTTTCCGTTTTATATTGAAATAAACATTTTGTGAGCTTGTCAGTTTTCTGAAAACCAGCAGCCTTTGCCCGAGAGGAAGGGGTGAAGTGAGGTGCCCAGAGGACGTGTTTCTCTAGTGGGGGTGGGATATGCCAGGAAAGCAGGCTGGACAACCTCTTTATTTCTGGTAATGAGGTTCAGTTTTCATCATACAGTGATCAGATAACAGCAGTGGCCACCTTTGTCAAGGAAAAAGTACACAGAGTTATTGAACCAACACACTCCTAATCTCTCCATCTGTTTAATGGGTAACTTTACACAGTAAGTGGATTTCCATAGTGATATAGTCGTGCAATGTCTACCCCACCTACAAAACTAAACATCTACCTGTCCTCTCCTGCTCTGAGTGCTGAAGACGGCTACCATATTCGTGTTCTAGGGCTACCACAACAAAGTACCACAAATTGTGTGGTTTAAAACAGAAATTTATCCTCTCATAGTTCTGGAGGATAGGAGTTTAAATTCAAGGTGTTGACAGAGCCAGCTCTCTCCTAAACCTCTAGAGGAGGAATCGTCCTTGCCTCTGGTAGCTCCAAACATTCCTTGGCTTGTGGTAGCGTAATTCTAACCCTTGCCTCCATCTTCTCAGGGCCATCTTCCCTCAGCGTCTGTTTTTGTGTCTCTTCTTGTCTTACAAGGACACCGTCATATTGAATTAGGACCTCCTAATTCAGTATGAGCTGATCTTAAATTGATTACATCACTAAAGGCTCTTTTTCTAAATATGGTCACATTCATAAGTACCAGGGGTTGTTAGGACTTAACACATTGGGGACCATGATTCAACCCATGAGAGGAACTTTTTAAAAAGCCCTATGGAGCCCTTTCTTTTGGGCCAGTGTTACCCAATTTTCATTTCCAGTTTTTACAAATACATAATTTGTATATTTTTTACATAACACATTGCTCTTATCTTAATGTTGATTATATTCTGTATTGGGAGTTATACTATTTTAATGGCCAAACATATCCTATTAGTCTATTGGAAAATTTCCAGTAACATATGTGTCTTACTGTACCATTGCCACCATTTGATTTACTTATTTCTGAGGCCAATATTCTAATTTTTCCATGTCCTTGGACTTGTCACATCACTGATTCCTCTTTTCCTGTAAACTGAATATCCATTCTTAAATCCTCCTAACTCCTCCGTGAGAGTATCTCTTGCTCCTTTTTCTCCCTTACCACTCACCGTCATCATCCTTTTGACTCCTTATGTCCAAACCATGATAATTGACTCCTAACTAATTCCTCTACTTTGGTCTCTCCTCACACTACCAGGCTGATATTCATGCCACCTCATTGTTTAAAACCTTTCTATAATATGCCTTTGTTTGAGAAATAAGAGACAAATGCTTTAACCTGAAAGAATTTAGAAGTTTGATAGGGAAACATAACTCTATGGTGTGGGTGATAGAAGGGTTCACGTTCCATATCTCTTACAATTATATTTGCAGCATGAAGAATTCCAGCAATGTACATAATAATCTCCAACATGTCCAATCATCAAGGAAAAGTTAAATTTTGTCACCAGCTACGTACAAAGGTAGAAAGTAGGGATACCAAGCAGGACCCTGTGGGGCTCCTGGGCACAAAAGCCTTTCTGTGTCCCCCATTTCTTAGATTACAGGAAATAGGCTTCATTCAGCCTCCATGACCTTCCCTGAGTTCCAACAGGCAGATTCAAGCCGTTGCTAATTAGGGAAGAGAGGGGATGCCAGACCAGGGAGAAACAAACAGTCAAGAGAAACAATAGTGCAGCCTTGCGGCAAGGTCCTGGTTCCCCATCAGGGGATACACACAGCAATATCTTTGAGCTGTTTTGCAAATACTGAAACCCCCTCCAGGTGGGAGAAATTAACAGTTAAAGATAGTATGCTGCCCACAAGCACATGACCCTGGACCGGTTGGAACCAGAAGGTTGATGATGCTGACGCCCACTTACCTCACCACCAACCAATCAGAAGAATGTCCACGAGCTGAACACCATTTTTGGTGATCAACTTTGAACCATTACTATAAAACTTCTCACTCCCCCCTCCAGGTTGGGACACACAGTTTTGAGGGCATTAGCTCACTGTGGTCCCCTTTGCCTGGCAAAGAAATAAAGCTATTCTTTTCTACTTAACCCAAAACTTTGTCTCCGAGATTTAATTCGGTGTCAGGGTATAGAGGCCCCATTCGGCTTCAGTAGGAATCAGTAAAACTTAGAAAGGTATTGAATAATTATTGATATAAAAGATTTTGATAACAATGTTTAATATTTGGCAAGTATGAAGAGATCTGCTTAGTGCAGAAAATTTGAAAAATACAGAAAAATATAGGGAAAATAGTGGAAAAAAATCTGTGACTTCATCAACCTATTAACATTTTGAAAGGCTTCTGTCTTGTCTTTAAGGAGAAAATGTCTCTAATGAAAGACATCTCTATCCAGGCCACCAGAAACATCCCCACCCGTTCTGTCTCAGCCTGTATTTTACTTAACCAATACATGCCCATTCCATGCCCTATATTTTTCACAAATTCTCTTCTTATATTTGGGAGCTGGGTTTCAGAGGCTTCCTCTTCCAAAACAAATCTTTAGAGGAATTGTGGTCTTGAAGATTTCCCAAACCATCTCGAATCTTATCACACCACCTGCTGGACAAAAAGGAAGTAGACAGGTTACCAATTAGCAGCACCTGTGAACCTTCTAGAAGAGATCTCCCAAGAGTGGGATGCAATAACATCAGAGAGGAGGGTCATGCCCACTTTCCATCAAGAACCACAGGCCTTGGGCTTCCCTGGTGGCGCAGTGGTTGAGAATCTGCCTGCTAATGCAGGGAACACGGGTTCGAGCCCTGGTCTGGGAAGATCCCACATGCCGTGGAGCAACTAGGCCCGTGAGCCACAACTACTGAGCCTGCGCGTCTGGAGCCTGTGCTCCGCAACAAGAGAGGCCACGATAGTGAGAGGCCCGCACACCGCGATGAAGAGTGGCCCCCGCTTGCGGCAACTAGAGAAAGCCCTAGCACAGAAACGAAGACCCAACATAGCAATCAATCAATCAACCAATAAATAAATCTTTAAAAAAAAAAAAAAAAAAGAACCACAGGCCTCCACAAACATCTTGCTTCAAGGGAGGCAAGTTCAACTTTGAACTCAACTACTCTGTGCAGAAAAGCTGATAGCCTCTTCTTCTAATGACCCCATCTAATCCAGTTCCTGAAACTGACAAATCAAAGATTTCCTTGTCTTCAAAGCTCCATTCAGCATTCCCTCCATTAAGAAAAGAAGCCTGGGAACGGCTTTGGAGATGCAAACAGCCGATTTTGGAAGCTCCCAAAAGGAAGTGGAAGCAACCAGAGCAGAGTGCCTATCAGTGTCCCCCAACTTGTAGAAAATGGACATTTCTGTTTCAGGCTCTTCCCGGCCATGTCTCTCCTTTAAGCCCACCCCATCTTCATTGCCTCTATCTTTGCACATAAAGAGCAGTTCAAAGGCTGCAAACACATGGATTGTTTATCAAAAGGTTATCTTTTGAGAAGCTAGAGTCCTTTCTTAAGATTCTTCACTTATTGCCTTCATGTCTGCTTACTTCTTAAGGAGTCTCATAGTCAGGGGTTCTGCTCCTGCCTTTGGTCATTTATTTTGGAATTCTGTCACCACCATGGTCAAGAATTGTCCTCCACATCAACTGTTATTCTTTCTAGGTTAATTTGACATACACACATTGAGCATTACACTGTGCCATCAGGAGAGACATTGAGAAAGATAAAAATAAGTCTTTCCTTAAGGAAGTGAAAATCAAGTAGGGAGAAGTAGCAAGATGAAGTAGAAAGATGAAGAGATTCCAAAATTAAGTTTGCTTACCACTTTAAAATATTCTATAAACAAGGAACATGAACTAAAAGAAGTCACATGTTTAGGAAAATTATGACCAGAAAGAACTCGAACCTAAGTATCATATGTTCTGGAATCAGCAGGAGCATCTCAGTTAATGTGGGGACCATTTGTAATTAAAACCCAGGAAAGAAGAAATCAAATTTACTTTTAACACAGTAAGGTCAGAGTTATTATTTTGCAAGTAAAGTTAAAGACATTTTTTTGTTTTTACAAGGAATATACAGGTTAGTCTATATTGTCATTGGAAGAAAATGAAGTTATGAGGCAGCAAATCGTGTTAGCATTTTAGGTGAATTAGGAAGGAAATATGGTGGACAGGTGCCTTGAAGTTGAAGCATCTGCTTCTCTCTCTGTTCTCCACCCCATTTCACCACACTCCCCATTTCAACAACAGCACTCCCTAAGCCATCTTCTACTTCCTTTCTCCATCCCTAGGACTAAAGCTCATTCCTTCATGATTCTAAATTCATCAAAATTTGGACCAAAAAGAACGTCTTGGAGATTCAATTGATGCCTGAGGGGGCAGAGTTTTCAAGACACAAAAAGTGTTTGCAGGTGAGGCTTTCTTATTCTTTGAGGTGTAGGGCATAAAGATGGGGATAGGGAGGGTTCAAAGACAAAGATTAAGGACATTGAATTGTCAGTGAATGAAAGGGCTTCCACTTTGAAACACCTGAATCTTTAGGCCACTTGTGGGATCAAGGGAGTACTTACTATCCCTTGATGATGGTGATGTCCAGTTCCATGACTTTATTTTGCTTTCAGACAGTTTTAAAAATCATACAATACAGAACTATTAAATCTGTGTTGACATTAAGTTGCATGGGCTACAGAAATAACCATAGGCCTGAAATTAGGTTATGGTTGGAATTTCGGTTGGATGCATCTAGTTAAAGCTATTCCAGTGAAAACCTGTAGTTTTTGAATCTGACACAGGGTGGCGCTCCTGAACCACTCACTCTGCACTAAGGCCTACTGAACTGGGACTGGGTGGAATGGGAATGCCTGGCCCCTGAGCAAGAGCTCCAGTGAGTGAGTGAGAACTCAGAGCGAACCCCTGTTTGGCCCAACAAGTGGACCCTCTCTTTTTCCCTTCACCTGTGTTTTACATTTAACATTTGCTTGTCGTAGAGTCCCCCAAATCCTGTTTAGTTCAGTTAAGTTTTCATTTTTTAAATTTTTAAGAATTTTTTTAAATTTAAATTTTTATTTTTTTTAAATCAATTGATTTATTTTTGGCTGTGTTGGGTCTTCGTTTCTGTGCGAGGGCTTTCTCTAGTTGCGGCGAGCGGGGGCCACTCTTCATTGCTGTGCACGGGCCTCTCACTGTCGTGGCCTCTCTTGTTGCGGAGCACAGGCTCCAGACACGCAGGCTCAGTAGTTGTGGCTCACGGGCCCAGTTGCTCCGCAACATGTGGGATCTTCCCAGACCACGGCTCGAACCCGTGTTCCCTGCATTGGCAGGCGGATTCTCAACCACTGCGCCACCAGGGAAGCCCAAGTTTTCATTTTTCAATGTGACTTATGCTGAAACCAATTTTTCATGATAGAAGTTAGAACACATTTAAAAATATTTTTTAAAGGATAACACTAAGCCGCATGATTTAATTCTCTCTTCTTTGATGTTAAAGTGAAATAAAGACGAATTTTCTGTAGCAACTTAAAAAATGATTTCTTCAGGGTCCTGCCCAAAGGCTCATTCTGAACTAGCAAAGCCATTTTGAAGTTAAATTCGTAAAATGATAGAGTGAAAGGACTTTGTGAAAACCATAAAATGCCAAACAAATGTGACTTGTGATGATTGCCATTATAAAATTTGCCTGGGCAAGAGGTTTAAATTGTTCTTTTAACTTGTTAAGGAATGTCTTACTATCATTTCACTTACTGTGGTCACCAGTTCCCTCTTGATAATGTTTGGTTCCCACTTCCTAATTCACCGATGCTTATCATCCTCAATGGAGAGGAAGAAAGCAGACAAGACCCTCATTTCTGTCATCTGTCGAGATGACACCCCATCTTAAGCTGTGGTAATCTCTCTTCTGTTTAGCCAAACACTAGACAATCACCTCTTCTCCCCCAAAGAAAAAGAGCCTCCTTTGTTCTCTTTAGTGTTTTCCCTCTGCCTTGGCTTGCTCCAGGATTTTGCCTTTTTGATATCTGTCCTCACAGTCCCAGGCCATATTGGATTCAGACTGAGCTTCTTTCATTTTTTTGCTACATATATATATATATGTGTATGTGTATATATATGTACACACACACACATATATATACATATACATGCATATACACATATACATATATGTGTACATTTATGTGTACATATATGCACACACAGAGAAATATATGTACATATATGTATATATACACACATATGTATATATACACACAGAGAAATATATGTACATATATGTATATATGCACACATATGTATATATACACACAGAGAGAGAAATATATGTATATATATCTATATCTCTCTATATCTTTATCTATTTATCTATCTATCCATATCTATATAATATAGAGAGCAGCCCATGCACCCACTTTGGTTTGTTTTGTGCTGATCCCCTTATTACTTATTTTTCCATTATTTTGAAGAAATTCCCACTCCTTTTAGATGCACCTTTGAGTTGTTTACTTCTCTTTTCTGGACTTAAGTTTGCCTTCCTAAAGTCTCAGTTGGCCCCACAGGATCACCTTCCTTTGTGCTAATAGACTCCAAGATGATAATTCTTCTTGTACATCTCTCTCTATAGAGGACCAATATTTGTCTTTATTTCCACTTCTCCAATTGGTTCTTTTTCTTTGTTTTAAGTCCTTGAATTTTAGTTTATAATAGCCATTTTCCTTTATGCTTCTGAAAGCCAAACTTGTGAGCTATGAAGAGAACATAGATGAAATTTAAAGAAACTGCTTATGAATATGAATAAATTTCTTAGCAACATGCCCATAGTTACCACCCATTAGATGAAAGGTATTATTATTAGCTTCTCATCCAACTTATTCAATACACATTTTTTTCAAATACCTTTTTATGACAAACATTTTGTACTGGAGATGTGAAAATGAATAAGTCACGATCTCTTTCCATGAGAAACTCAAAGACCAGGGCAGGAGACAGGCATCTAAACTAATAATTGAAAACAACGTGATCACTTTAATCAGGAATTGTTGGGAAGAATGGTGAGAGAAGACGAGAGAAGAATCAGGGAGATCTTCTGCATTTAATATCAACTAAGCACTGTTTTAAATCCTTTACAGATATTAACTTATTTAATTCTTGTAACAACTGTGTGAAATAACCACTATATCATCATCATCCTTACATTACAGGAAAAGAAGGTGAGGGAAGAGAAGTTATGAAGCATCTGGCTAAGGGTGGCAGAGCTGGGATTTGGACCCAGGAGTTCTGGCACTCAGAGGTTGTGTTCTGGACCACTCTCCTGCTTCAGGCAGGGCTTAAGAGGTAGGGTAGAGCAGGAGGGCATTCCAGGAAGGAGGGGACAGGCTGTGCTCACCAAGGAAGCGAGAAAACATGTGGGGTCTTCACAAAAGCCCAAGTAGGTGTGGTGGGGCATAACCAGTCATGCGAGGAATGGGGTGACATTCAGGACTTCTCAGGACATGTGTTGTCCTAATCTTCAATTTTGGATGCAAGGCTGCCTTGAGTTGCGGGCGGAACCCTGACCCATCCTGCGGAAGGGATGTGCATTTGGGCATTGTACCCTCCGGAGCACAGGAGGATGGAATTTGCTCCTGTGCATCCCATCCTGAGTGGCCATCAGCCCTTTTGCTGCCATGTATGGCCTTCTACAGGGTCACAGAAAAAGGGCTGTGAGGGTATGAACAGTGTTTTCTCCATGACCCCAGCCTGAGAACTTCAGACCAGCCTCCTCTCACCTAAGGCTTGGGCAATCTGGAGCTGTGATTATTACCAGTGCAGACAGCTTTTTGCTCCTGGATGTTCTGGTATCTCTCATCTGTTCCTGCTTTAAACCAAACCACATTTCTAACAATACCCCTGAAAGAATGATTCCAGGGATGTGTGTGTGTGTGTGTGTGTGTACGTGCTCCTTACAGCAAGGCAGGGAAGATAACAGAGCAGAGGCAGGATGAAAGGAAGGAGCCTCTGCACCTTGCCCAGAACCTGCATCTGCCAGCAGCCTGTGTGCCTGTGTTCCCACATTCTTCTCCTCCTTTTGTCCCCATAGGAGGGGCGCCTCACGTCCCAAGCGGATGTTTCCTAAGTGTGTGATTTCAAGCCTGAGACAGCCAGGCTGGGAAAGGCTGTCGTCTGTAACTAGATTCAGCTGCCTGGTATGGCTATAATGGGCTTTCAGAGTCCAGATGGCTGCCCCTTGGGGCAACTTGCATCTGGCTGAGGATGCAGTGAAGCACGTAGCTGTCTGGGGTGCAGGCTTGGTCCTCTGGGGAATTTGAAAAGGGCAGGATTTAAGGGAGTGTTTATGCCACACTCTCCATGTGTCTGGGATACTTTTCTCCACAACCTTACTGCCCCGACGCCCACCTCTGGCTCCACTGCGCAAAAACCAAAGCTAAAATGAAACCTCTGACTTCACAGCCTCTGATTTCTGCTTCCCTATTTGTGATGGTAGAATACAGGGGCTTTCCTTAGGGAAAACTTGTAAAACTTCCAGTTAAACTTAGCCAACAAATGCGCCCTAAGTCTGACCTCAGTGTACCCATAGGGTTGTTCTTTGGTCCCACTGACAACCTAAAAGATCAGATTTACTTCCCGTTGACTGCAGAGGTCTTGAAAATGTCTGGGAAATCACCAACCACAGGAAGCTAGTGATAGGCAGGTGCCCATACAATGACATGACAAATCAATTTTTGATACGGATTTTCAGGAACATACCTGTTGCGGGGAGCCAACGATTTTTAGAGTTGAACATACTTTAGAGATCATCTAGTATTTCTGTCCTGCTTACCTCATTTTCAAGGTGAGGACCTAAGAGGCAGAGGTAATAATAGAACTTACCCAAAGTTACAAAGGTAGTTAGAAGCAGAGCTAGGAACAAAATCCAGATTTTCCAGCTCACAGTGTAGTGTTTTTTACCCAAAGCACACCTAAACTTACATTCTACCCTCCAGCTGCTGTGATAGATTCATTTCTAACAGGGCATGAGGGCCTGCTGTAGAAGACACACGGTGGTCCCTGGTAGAGAAAAATACACAATGAAAACCAGAAATAATTTTGAATGTCTGTTTATTCAACAAACCAGTATTGAATATCTGTTATGTGCAGTACCCCCTATGCTGGTCAGCCTGGGCTCTGTAACTTGGTTCTCCATGGTCTCCTTGTCCTGGTGTGAGCCAAGTCTGGTTTCAAACAGAATCTGAATTGTGGACCTTTTTTTACTGAAAACACCTATGTCTTACTATCATACAGTATTGGATTTGGCCCATTTCTAAGTTCTTGACTCCTGTTATTGGGTCTGCCAATGCCTATAATCTCATCATTGTTGGATTTTCTGTAATGTTGCATGTAGTCTAGACTCCTGGTCTGTATCCCTGATTGGTACGGCTGTTTTACTTTCTCTGGTTTTTCCTTTCTGCCTTTCATTTCCAGACCAGGCATTTGGCCTCCACACTCATCCCATGACCCTTTGTTGCACAGATACTTACACCTGCGATACTCCTCTGGGATCTCCTCACTCCCAGGCCCAGCATCTCCTAGAATTTTCCATCTTGCTGCTACCCAAGGCAAAGTAGTATATCCCTTTCCTTTTTTAAATTGAAGTATAATTAATTTACAGTGTTGTGTCATTTTCAAGTGTACAGCAAAGTGATTCAGTTATATATATTCTTTTCCATTATAGTATATCCCTTTCTTGAGGAATATAAACCATGAACTGGATTGCCTCTGACAGACAGAGTTTTGAGGTATGCTTAGAAATACGCAACCAAGAGTCATTTTCAGTCTGAGCTACCTGAAAGTTGAAGTTAAATGAGAAAGGTTTTGATTCTAAAACAATGACATAGGATAAGTCGATGGAAGAAAAGTTAAATATGAGAAAGTCACTGAATCATACCAAAGACTTTTAAACTTTGCTCCAAAATATCACTTTAAAAATGTTAAAATGTCACTTTAATAATATCATGTTTAAAATATTTGTTGATATTTACATTGTTCGTTAAATATATTTTTATTTTTTAAAAAGGAGTAGCATATTTGTGGTAAAATATCTTTTGTGTTTGAGCACAAGGTTCCCCATGGACTCAGTTAATGAGAATATATCATTTAACACCTGGTCGCAACACAGTGCCTTCACCTGGTGGCAGCCCTTCCGCCTACATGTTTGTATGAACTTTTTGAAAGGCAAGTGACTCCTTGAAAGTTTACTCTTCAAAACTGAAGTGGCTGCAAATGGCAGGTACAAGAAATGATGAGAGACCTACGTGGGGATCAATTCTTTAGTCTTAGCCCAGTGGTTCCCAAACTTCGCTGCACATTAGAGTCACCTGGAGAGCTTATAGAAATCCCAGTCACACCCCATACCAATTAAATCAGAATATCCCTGGGGGTGGGAGGCGGGCATCCATATTATTATTATTATTAATACTTTAGCATGCATCATAATCACCTAGAGGGCTTGTTAAAACACAGATTGCTGGGTCTCACCCTCAGAATTTTTAATTCAGTAGGCTTGGGGTGAGGTCCAGAAATGTGCAGTTCTGACAAGTTTCCAGATGATATTGATGCTGATCTGGGGACCACACTTTGAGGACCATTGGGCCACTCTACATCCAAAACAATGGCCTTTATTGTTTATAACCTTGTTGTTATCAGAAGTTGATGAATGAGCCCTGCCTTGAATTGATATCATCCTTACACCCTTTCCATGCTGAATCTTTCTGCAAAAAAAATGATTAGTCATACCTCTTACTTATTTTTCTCTCTGTAAGGCAGTAACAAATATACATGACCCTTAAAGGAAAAAAAAAAACCTTCCAAAACTCAGAATTGAGCTTTCCGATCTCGTGTGTATTTTCCCCCAGACGCGAGATATCTGTCAAGCAACGGTATCCCAGACTGGTGTTTCTAACATCCAGTTTATTGCCCCGAAGATAACAATGATGCATTTGTGCTGACGAAAATGCTCCTATTTTCTAAATCTAAATGTCTTGCTGTGTTTTCAGGAATCTTGACAGAGCTCTTTCTTCAGAGGGTTTACGGCTGGGTTGTCCCGTTGGTGGGAGCTGTTTTCCTCTCTCAGTGTTTGTGGTTGGAGGGAGACATCCATCAGGGTCTCATGGAAGTCTATCAACAACAATTACATTCTGGTGCCTGAGAAGGTGGGGGAAGGATTCCAGTTCAACTGGACCTGCTCCTTCTTGTTTCTATTTTGATATTTCTTGTAAATAGACTAGATGGAATGGATGGTGTCCACCTTCTAATCACGGCCTGTTGGAGAAAGAAATAATCCAAAAATCTGTGTCCTTTCTCCAACAGGCCAGAGCTAAATCTACTGGGCATTTGCCCTCCACGTTTCCAAACCAGGAGAGTTTCTGGAACCGATCAGCAGCTTGGGCAAGTTAACTGTTTTGATGAAGTTAATCTCTACTGATTAGGGATTTGCAGAGTTGAAGGGTTGCCGGGCTTCCTTCATGCTTTATGGAGCACATCATTATGGTGTTTAACCTTCTCAGATCTTATCTTTCAGACCCCAAAGGAAACAGTGAGTGGGAAAGTAAGTGGTTGAGGGAGATGGTTGAGCTCTCTGGCCACTGCTCCAGGCAGATTAATCCTGTCTGGTTTGTCAGCACCTCTTGCTCTCATCCAGCTAGGAAGAAGGTAGGCGTCTACAAGGCTCACCAATATGCAGAGCCTTATGGTGTTCTTGACAAAGTAGGCAAAGGGGGCTCACTAGTACAGATTTTACTCTGAGGTTAATGAAAGCTCTGGGATTTGGTCCTCGTCCTGCTTCCAAAATCAAAATCATGGACAAACAAGGAGGTCCAGTTATGCTAAAGAGGGGCTGGTGACCTGACCTGACTCAGTGCAGTCAGAGGAAGTGACACATTTTCATTTCACAAGTAATCGTTGACCGCTGACTTCTACGCGTCCGAGTTACACTCAGCAGTGAAATTACAAATGTTTGGTGCTTGACCTCAAGAGGCTCACAGCCTCCAATTAGTACCATGTTTATCTCTGTGATAAAAACAAATTTCAGAAAAATTCCTTTAAACTAATGGAGGAGACCTCTATTTGGAGACAAAAACGCATCATGTTATTTACTTTGTTGTAATGGCTGGTGTATTTGTCCTTTCCTTCCACAAGCATTTATTCTGCACCTAATATATTTCAGCACGGTGCTAAGTGCTGGAGACTGAGATGAACAAGATGCATTTTCTACTATTGTGCGGGTACACAGTCCGACCCACAGGTAAAATGTATAACCACAACCTCTTTTGGACTATTAGGATGTTAACTTCTTTATAGGTGGAATTTGGGAACTTTCTTTTTGCAGTGGGGACCACTGTCTAAAGGGAAGAGGAATTATTTAGTTCTATTTTAACCAATGTCCCTTCTGTTCCTCCCAGCAACTAGCAGTGTTTCCATTCCTTCAACCAATACTTTCTGCCTGAGTCACACGGCTGGTCTGTGGGAAATAGAAGTGGCCAAAAGCTACAGAAAAAGTAGACAGTGCGCATTTCCTCTTTACCTCATCAAAAACCTTCAGTACAATTATGTAAAAGGAATAACATGTAAACATTGAGATAGTGACGTTAAAGACCATTCAAAGCATGATGAGGAATTGTTTGCCTCTGGATAATCAATAATAATATTTACTACTTGGCATGAACGGGAACAAGAGAAATGAGATGGTTTGGTGTGAGTTACAATTCTTTTAGGAAAGCACAAGATTCCTCTCCATCGGTCCCACCCTACAGGGATAGCTGCCTTTATTCACAAACATTTTTAAGTGGAAATGTCCTGTGTAAGTAAACATGATAAGAGCCTAAACACATACGAGAGAACCCCGGGGAATCAAACGAGATGAGATGTTGTCTTAAGTTTATTTTTTAGAATAGGAGGTGATGCTTCCATGGCTTTACAGGCTGCCTCCTAGATAGTATGGCCAAAGAAATTACCTCCCAAAGCTCACTTTGATTAAATTCTTTTATTAAATTCTTTTTCTGTTTAGAAAACTATTCCCCTGCTCAAAATGTTTCTAAGGCTTTATGTGGCTTATTGACTTAATATGTCTTACTCTGGTATTCTTAGCCTTCTCTTTCAACAAAACCTTCCTGAATGGGCTTGCCTGGTGGTGCAGTGGTTAAGAATCCGCCTGCTAATGCAGGGGACACGGGTTCAAGCCCTGGTCCGGGAAGATCCCACATGCCGCGGAGCAACTCAGCCCGTGCGCCACAACTACCGAGCCTGTGCTCTAGAACCTGCGAGCCACAACTACTGAAGCCTGTGCACCTAGAGCCTGTGCTCCACAATGAAGAGTAGCCCCTGCTCACCGCAACTAGAGAAAGCCCACTCGCAGCAACGAAGACCCAACGCAACCAAAAATAAATAAATTAATTAATTAATGAAAAGAAAAAAACCTTCCTGAACAATGTTTTCTCTCATGGTTTCCAACTGTACAACAAAACTAGACCATCTGTGTTTCTCTGGTCTACTTACCATTATTATTGTCGTAATGGAGCCTTGAAGCAATGGGATCCTGAAGCGTCACTTTTTGGAATTTAGTAATATATAAAACCCTGTGTTGTAATCATGATTTCATATGTGCACAGTATCTGTTATACAGTAATCACAGATAAAATTTAAGGACCTTGACAGAGCAGCATGAGAGCAGAGCTCAAGACTGTGGTTTGTTTAAACTACGACTCCTTGGAAAGTTAAGAAATGGAATTCATTGCAGTAGCTGGGAGATCATCACCAAGAAATTCACCATTAAATGTTTTGTTGTTGTTGCTAAAAAAAAAAAAAAAATTTAAGGACCTTGACATGTTGGGGTCATGGAATCTGAACCTACTCCTGTGATGGAAATGGGGTTTTCCCTATAGGTGATTGGTATTACCATGGCCAGTCATCCTGAGAAAAGTTTGGGGCCTGGTACGTAATCTGCAGACCCAGTGCAAAATGAAAATGTGGACCGTAGCCAGGGCTGGGGAAATCATCATCCCCTTTCCATGGCCCATTGTCCCAGACACTTGTGGACGGGCAGATGTCAAGGGATTGCAAACTCTGTGTAGAGACCTGGCAAGGGCTCCACCCCCAGCCCCCTGCCAGTCACCCCCAGTCATCCCCCAAAGGCTGTTTGATGCTGTCAGTCCAGGTGTGGATGTATGGCGGCTGCCTTGCCCCAGCTCAGACAACCATCCCTACTATCCTTTAATCCATGCCTAGGACCTCCCGGGGGCAAAACTCAACTGCAGAATGAGGGCCTCCGTTTGCCTATACAACCTGATCACCCAGGGCACAGGATGGTGGCAGTACGGGGCCAAGGTGAGAAGAGGGTGGCGAGAATCTGTCCCAGGGAGATGGGGAAGTGAGAGGATAATCAGGTGACCCGAAGTCCCAAACCCAGCTCATGCTCCACTGTCCTGTCACAATTCACTTACAAAACATAAATTCAAAGATAATATTCTTTGGGATTTCAAGATGGTCAACACAGACCATTAAGACACAAATGTGGGGGACTTCCCTGGTGGCACAGTGGTTAAGAATCCGCCTGCCAATGCACGGGACACGGGTTCGAGCCCTGGTCTGGGAAGATCCCACATGCCGTGGAGCAACTGGGCCCTTGAGCCACAATTACTGAGCCTGCGCTCTAGAGCCCGTGAGCCACAACTACTGAGCCCACGTGCCTAGAGCCTGTGCTCCGCAACAAGAGAAGCCACCAGAATGAGAAGCCCGCACACTGCAGTGAAGAGTGGTCCCTGCTTGCCGCAACTAGAGAAAGCCCACATGCAGTGGCGAAGACCCAATGCAGCCAAACATAAATAAATAAAATAAATACATTTAAAAAGACACAAATGTGGGACCCTTATGAGCCTAGGGTCCTGTGTGACTACACCAATCACATTCCCATGGAGACAGCCCTGGAAGGGGTTGATCCTGGGACAGAAATAGCCAGGCTGGGCATCTTCCTAGCTGTGAGCCGGAACCATGTAAGATTTGGACCCTAAGATACTGGGAAGCTTATGATGGCTCTCATTGTGTGATAGGCTGACAAGGAGAGAGACAGGCTGATGTCTGCTGAGACCCTCAAGCAGGTCTAAGCATATGCTATAGTATTATAGTTAGGTGAGGCCAGGCTATGCTCGGGATGGTGTGGTATCCATCCCACTTGTGGAGTGGAATGGGTGAGGGTGGGCAGTGCTGATCCAAAGAGGCTACCAGCAAGGGGTAGCATAGTGTCTCCACATTTTGGCAGTTGCACTTGCAACAATGGCAGTGCAGAGATGGCCTGTTTTGGCATCTGGGACAGCTATTGTAGCCTCTTACCATCCCCAAGGGGGAGCATGTTGGTTCTATTCTTGAGCTGCGAGAGGAGCTAGGAATGATCTTGTTATATACGCCACGAAGCACACAGGGAGATTTGGGAACATATCAAGGCAGGGAGCTCTGGGGGAAAGACTGGGTTTCTTGTGAATCTTGGCATAACTCTTAGGAGTGCTCATTATGTGCCAGAGCCTGTTCGAAGAACATTTTATGCATTCATTCATTCCTACGGACTATTGTTCTCCACATTTTACAGATGGGCCAGCTGAGCTATAGAGAGGTAACTTTCCCAAAGGCACACTGGTAAGTGGTGGAGTCAGGAACTGGTTCCAGCATTCTGGCTCCAAAGCCTGCACTCTTAACTGCTCTCCTGTACTGCCCTGTAACTGCCAAGCACTGGGCTAGGTGCTTTACATACACATTAGGAATTGTACTGTGATGTATGGATTTAGGATGCCATTGTTTCATCCCAAGAAGGTAAAATCGGATCTATTGATTATACACTTTATAGTTTACAAGGATTTTCACATACCTGATCTCACTTCATCCTTCCAATTATCTATGAGAAAGGTAAGGCAGGATTACAATAAAATCTTGGCTCTGCCACATACTGCTCTGTGACACTAGGCAAGTTACTTGACCTCTCTGAGAGTCTATTTCCTTAATTTTGCCTCCTTTTTGCAGGGCAACATGCTATTTCTATTTGCATTTCTGAAATGCAGAAAAAAACAAGTTTAGGAAGCTTCATTCTTATCTTATAGGGCCCCTTAAGCTTTGGCGATCCAGAGTGGGGATAATTGCTCTGTTCCAAACTGTTGTAGCAATTCCATAATATTTCCAAAGGTGTTCCTTATTGTTCTTGTCTTACCTCTTGGGGGACACCGTAGAGCTACTACTGCTCCCATTGTCAATTAATTGTCTTGAAGTTTCTGGATTGTAATGGTAAAACCAGGGAGTGGAGGGCACCATAGTAAGCTTTTTTATGTGGTTTAAGTGTTGCATGATAGAAGACAGGAAATCATTGAATATACCCTTAAGAATGGATTTACTGACCATATCAAATGTATTTCTGCTTTCTCCAAGTCCAAAATTCAGGCTGTTTTTCTTCTTCATGCTTAATTACAAGTGTTTTTAATTAGATGAATTCCATTAATGGCCAATTAAGTTTCAATTTAGAGGTCACATACAAACATTGGCAGCCCCAGCACAGCTTGGACTCTCTGCAAAGTGACCCGGGTCTGGGCTTCCATGTGCTTAATGTTGCTTTGCCCATTAAGGGAAGTTAATGCTTTCCTAATTGTTTGCTTTGGGAGAGGAGCCAAGTTCTACCCTTCCCTCAGCAGCCTGTACTTTCACAGCTGTGACTGGAGTTGCTGGGCAGGGAAGAAAGAGAATGAGGTGTAAGGAGAGGGAGGTCTGGGGTGCTACCAAGAGAAGAGGGAGCCCAGAAAAATGAGTGCTCAGAAAGATTTAGGGTGGCTATGGTTGAGAGCTGTCAGGGACTCAGGTTACGACAATGTGTCATGAAGAGGGTGAAGATTTGGGTTTCTTAGGTCAGTACCTGATGGATGCTTATTTCTTCCTAAGTGGTTTTAACTTATGCTGTGGGTCAGCCAAGAGGCCTGGGCACTGTTGGTGCCATTCTGCTGCCTTATTATTCTCGAATTGCTGCAATAGGAGGAAGAAAATTTGGGACTGATTCTTCACAGTTAGCATGTACTTACTATGTGATAGACACTCATAAGCACTTTACTTGAGTTATCTCATTTAATTGTCACAATGTTACATGGTAGGTAATATTATTATTATCTCTAGTTTATAGAAGAAGAGAAACTAAGGCATAGAGAGGTTAAGTACTTATCAGAAGAGAAGAAATGGGATATAACACTGCACTGCCATCTCCTACCACCTCTGCTGGTTTATTTGTTTTTCCTCTCCCATCAGACTACAACTCCATGAGACTTGGGACCATGATAAGGGCATCCTAATACACTGCCTGAGTGATTGAAAGAATAACTGAGTATTTTTGTCTACAGGGGTGAGATGTCTATATTTGCCCGGTGGAATCAAAAAAGCAAATGTGGCTTTTATTTCAAGCAGTAAATTCACACGGCTACCACCCAATTTCTATACAAAGGTAATGCTCTCATCTTAGATAATGGGGGAAAAAGGGATAAAAGGACACAAAGGATCAGGAACATTGTATAAAATCCTCTGTGATGTGTAAAAGATTAATAAAATGTATATCAACATTAAATAACAGTGGGGTATTGATTGAAAAAAAGAGTAAAAAGTCTCATGGAATATCTTCTCCCTTGTGTCACCATCATTACTTCTTAAGTCCCCTTGTGTAGGTTTTGCAATCTGCACATAATTTTGCATACAAGATCTCATTTAGTCCCCCAGTAATCCTGTGAGATGTGAGGCCCTATCATATTCAGTGTCCCAATGCTTTGTTTCATGTCAAGCAACTGGCAAGAGGAAGAATTCATCTCATTTTACTGCCCAGTGAAGAGAGGAGGGCACTTGTGAGAAGAAGGTGAAGGGGAATCTATGGGCAAAAGGAGGTGTCCCAGGTTGTGGTGGAAATGACATGTACTGATAGGTCAGAGTTTGGGTGAAAAATCAATGATAATTTAATTTCAGCATAAAAGGACTTATTCTATGTACCAAAAAAGGAAAGTATGTTTTTGGAGCTTGGGGATGAAAATATTCTTCTTGTTGTATAAACCTACTTATTTATAAATTATAAACATAATAGTCATTAATCCACATGCTGTGATATCAAGGATGCTCAAATATTAGAATCATAGAAAATCAAAGTCTGAATGTCCTTAGAAATTGTTACTTCAGCCTTCTAGATCTTCAGTTGAAGAAATGGAGTTCCGAAAAGGAAGAGTGATTTGCCTGAAGTGTGAAACTAGAGAGTGACAGAGTGAGAACTAAATCCTAGGTCTTAGGACTTGAAGGCTAGTGGTTCTTCCATTTCACCACGTTGTCTTTAGCCCACATTCTTGAATAATGCCTGTCATCTTTCTATAGACAGAAAAGAAAAGCTTATGCCTCTCTCTCTTGCTCTTTATCTTTCTCAGCTATTGGTGGTTGATTTAACAATAATAGCACAATCAGCATAAAGGACAAAGCCCAGTTTCCTCTCCTTCCTCCATCGTTTCCTCTCCTCTGCTCCTGTACCTCCTGCAGCAAAGAGATCAATAATTTAAATATCCAGTAGCACACTGTTTAAAATTTATCCTAAATTGTAGATACCTGATGCTAGGCCTCTTGAGAACAGGTTTTGGTGGGCAAAAGAAAAGAGATAGAGAAGTGCAGTGAGCAGTTAGAAGGATAAAAGGGCACAGAGAGCAAAGACTGGGACACCACCAGCTTCCTTCTCCTATGTGAGAGTTTTGCTGTAGGTCTGACTCTGGTTATTGGATCAGACTTGCATTGTTTTTAACTGAATAGTTGAATAGTTGATCATTGATGGAAACACAAACATATTTCATAGTTAATTAAATTTAAATTGATGAACTTTTAAAATAAGATTTTATTATCCTCTATTTATAGAGCATGTTGGTTTCCTGTGCTATAAATAAGTTATCATAGGAAAAACATCAAATGTTGAGTCTCATGTTATGACTCTGAAAACACATAAGCATCACAGTGATCAAATTTATAAATTACTTTATATATTTTGGCCACTAAAGGATGTCCCTGCCTCTGATAATTCTGTATGATTACTTTTGCTTTTTCTGCATTAAAAAATGGGATAGTCAAGTCTTCAGAAGTTCAATGCTTTGCTCATGATAGAATCAGAATTTTGTGGACTGAGCATGAACTTTAGAATCAGACATCTGCATTTAAATTGTGGCTCTGCTATTTACTTCCTAGATGTGTGACCATGTTGTTTCTTAACTTCTCTGAGCCTCAGTTTTTCATCTGTAAAATGGGAATAATGGGTTCTTGTGAAGATCAAATAAGATAATATCTGATATATACAGTGGCTGACATAGAACACCTTTAATAAATGCTGTTTATATTACCTTCACCTTTCTCTCTTCTTCCCTTTGGTTTATAAGTGAAAAGTATGAGAGTAGGTGATGCTGCATGACTTTTTTAGTAGTTTGGAGCAAGAATCCACTCACTAGAAAGACCTTGAGACAGTTTTTGCTTAATGACTCTTAACCATCCCACCTGGCTTAGTTTCACAGCTGTTCCATTGCTATTTTTAAATGTGAAGAAAACATGCCGTCCTAGTAAACAACTACTCCCTTCATGAGACTCAGATCTTAAGATTTCAACTGGAGCTTGACCATCAGCCATTGGGTTTCTTCAAATACATTGGGACAAATGATATTTAGAGGTGAGACCCAACATTTTCTTATTTTTCTTCCTCTCTTCTAGCCTTTTCTCTCCTCTGCTCTTTACCTCCTGATTAACTCTGCAGTTCTCATATTTTAGGACCAGGGAATATACGACTTCTCTAAGTCACAATAACTTGTTCCTCTATATCTTACAAACTTTTCCTGATTTTGATGTTTACCATCTGTTCTTAGGGAGATGGTGAGGTGTAGCAGAATACATGTGAAGCTTGTTCAAGTCCTGGCTCTGCCAATAATTGGTGTGATTGTGGACAATTACTTAATAAGAGTGAAAACAATTTATCTAAGGCCAAGTATAAACCAGACACTGGCCATATATATCTCTTTCTCAAAATTCTTCATTTGAAATCTGGAAAAACAGGGATTTGGAAGGGGTTTAAAAAATATGTCCAAAGTTACATAGCTAGAAGGTGGTAGAGTAGGGATTCCAACCCAGATCCACCTAAATCCCAAACCTACCCCATATTGTCTAATTAAAACATCTGGGTTTCAGACTCTCCAACTGTAAAATGTAAATAGAAACATTACCCTCATAGAATGGAGGGAAGATGGAATGAAATACGTGAAAGTGCTTTGTAATTTACAGTGCACTATGGCAATCACAGTAGCTAATATTTATTGAGTACATATTATACACAAAACAGTATTAGCTCATTTCATCCTATGAAGTAGGACTATTATTATATCTGTTTCACAGTTGAGGGAATTGAGGTACTGAAGTTGAGCAATGTTCTGTGGCTTCTTAGCTTCTCGGTGATGGATCCAGGTTCTATCCTTAGGCAATGTGGTTCTTAGGCAGAGAGCCTGAGGTCCCGGCCATGATACCTTACAGCCAATGTAAGGTATTATTCCTTATTCATTAAGCTGTGGACTCGTATTAGTTTGCTAGGGCTGCAGTAACAAAGGATGTAAGTAGCTTAAACAACAGAAATGTATTGTCTCATAGTGCTGGAGTTTGGAAGTTCAAGATCAAGGTGTTATCAGCATTGGTTCCTTCTGAGAGCTGTGAAGAAGAATCTGTTCCATGTTTCTTCTCTAGCTTTTAGTGGTCTGCTGACAATTTTTGGTGTTCCTTGGTTTGTAGCAGCATTTCCCCAATCTCTGCCTTTATCTTCATATGGCATCATGTATAAGAGTGTGTGTGTGTGTGCATGTGCAAATTCCCCCTTTTTTGTAAGTACAGAAGGTCCCCAATTTATGATGGTTCCACTTACCATTTTTCTACTTTACAATGGTGTGAACGTGATATGCATTCAGTAGAGACCGTATTTCAAATTTCGAATTTTGATCTTTTCCCAGGCTAGTGATATGTGGTACGATTCTTTCTCATGATGCTGGGCAGCAGCAGTGAGCTGCAGCTCCCAGTCAGCCAGTGATCACAAGGGTAAACAACAGATACACTTACAACCATTCTGTATCCATTCTGTTTTTCACTTTTAGTGTGGTATTCAATAAATTACATGAGATAGTCCATACTTTATTATAAAATAGGCTTTGTGTTGGATGATTTTGCCCAACAGTAAGCTAACATAAGTGTTCTGAGCACGTTTAAGATAGGCTAGGCTGAGCACTGGTATTTGGTAGGTTAGGTGTATTAAATAAATTTTCAACTTATGATAGTCTCAATTTACCATGGGTTTATTGGAACATAACTCCGTCGTAAGTAGAGGAAGATCTGTACACTATTAATATTGGCTTAGGGACCTTCCGCGCAACTCCAGTGCAGCCCCATCTTAACTAATTACATCTACAAAAACTGTATTTCCAGAGAAGGTCATATTATGATGTATTGGGGGCTAGAACTTCAGTATATGAGTTTGTGGGGCATGGAGGAGGGACATACAATTCAATCCATAGCAGGTCTCCTCAGAAAAAATTTCAGGATAACCTTTTGCTGTCATGATTGTTCTTCCATTACCTGCAAAATGAGCAGATTTTTTGCAGGTAGTGGTGACAGAAGTGCCTCTCTTATTGTACTTTCGGAAATGCAAGGGTTGCTTAGGCCTTTACTGTTGGATTTTTTTCAACACCAGGAGGCCAGTTTAGCGGATCTGGTGGCTGGAGTAACACAGCTGATTGGGAGACTGTGTAAACATCGTACGCTCTGAGGGATAAATGTGATAGACGTGTTTTTAATCATTTCTGCTTTATTGCTGTTTGTTCTGGTCAACTCCATTGCCTAAATTAAGTTCACTCTTTACATAGTGTCTCATTATGTTAAGTCAGAGAAAGCTCTTTAGATGGATCTTTCTGCCTTTTAGCCCGGCTCAGGGAAAAGGAACTGGACTGAATGTCTGGAGACTGTGGATTTGGGCAGCACTTGCTTTTCTCTGAGCTTCATATTCCTCATCCTGTCACTTTCCTGGGGTACATATATGCTCCTTTCATCTTTCTAATCCATCCTGTTCCCTGCTGTTGCCTGCATGTCACAATTAATTACCTGCTTCCAGTTTTCTCCCACTCTTCAGTCAATCTGGCCAATTTTCATAAATAATAACTGCTACCTTTCTTTGGACCTCACATGCAGAGGGCTGAATACACCTTAATTTATGGCAAACTGTCATTACTGGTCTGTGCAAGGGCTTCCACGTGCTTTGTTTCTTTACTTCCTTTTAGATTAATTTCCCTTTCCCTCCACTTTCCCTTGAAACAATCCCTCTGATGTGTTTGTTACTGCATTGAATTTTTGTGTGTTTCTATGTATTTGATTTACAAAGAGTATTTTGCTTGAGACTCTCTTGGAACACTTTGTAGTGGTTATTTTTTGGCTCATTAATCTAAAATGAATTTTTGTTCTCTACTAAATTCAGAAATTCTAGATTTTAGTGACCTCACTTCAGGTTTCAGAGGAGAATGAAGTGACTTGTTCAGTGCAGCCCATGAGGGCAGAGGAGGAACTGGAGCCCAGTTTTTCTGTCATCTTTCATCAGAGCTCTCTCCATTGACTCTTGATAACCTTACATCTTTGAACTTTTCAGTTCAAAGAATTTGTACTTCGGAGCTTCCTCAAAGTACAAGATATCTGTGTAAGGGAAGGTACTGGAACTGAATTGTGGGGAAGGAGAAGGAGAAGGAATAGAATCACAGAGTATTCCCAGAAAGACTGCACCAACTCCCAATTCAGTTTCATTGTTTAACAAATATAAGTCAGGCCAGGGGCTAGTAATACAGTAAGACACATTCCTGTCTTCAACCAGCTCACTGTTTTGTCAGAGGCCAACTTGAAACGAAGAGCCAAATATTGTATTAGAGGCTATAATGAAGGGAGATCCAAAGAGACCATGGAGATCAAAAGGACAGAGGAATTAGAGCTCCCTGCAGGTCAGGGTAGGTGGTCAAGCCCAAGAAGGGCATTTTAGGCATGTGCAAAGCCATGGAGGAAAGAAGTGGCCACAGCCTGCTGTGTTTGGGAAACTCCAAGTGTTGCTTTGTGGCCGTTAGTAACAAGATGATAATCATCCCTTTTTCTCCAGCTTGAGCTCATCCTAATGCAAGCCACACATCTAAAGTTTCTAAATTTTCTAGTAGCTACATTATAAGAAGTGAGATAAAACAATAAAAATTAATTTTAATAACTGTCATTTTAACATGTAATCAATATAAAAATTATTGAAATTTTACATTCCTCTTTTCACACAAGGTCTTTGAAATCTGGTGTGTGTTTACATTTATAGCACATCTCAGTTGGGAATAGCCACATTTTAGGTGCTCCTTAGTCAGACATGTGGTTAGTGGCTACTATACAGGACAGTACAGAACAATATATATATATATATATTTTTTTTAATTTTTATTTTATATTGGAGTATAGTTGATTTACAATGTAGTGTTAGTTTCAGGTGTACAGCAGAGTGATTCAGTTATACATATACATGTATCTATTCTTTTTCAAATTCTTTTTCCATTTAGGTTTTCACAGAGTATTGAGCAGAGTTCCCTCAGCACAGAGCAATATTAATGAAACTAATGAATGAGCCCCAGGTAGACTAGACTAAGTATTAGGTATTCAAATTCCAAAACCACTTTGGATCAAGCCATGCAATAACACTTGACATATCTCATGTAAGCAAAGGGTGCCTTTGTGTAACTAGCCTTTAATGTGTGCACCTTCTGAAAGTGGAAGTAAGTGAGACCTAGTGGAAAAAATTCAATCCGGACAAAACTTACATTAATTATGTGACCTGGATCAAGTTACTTAATCTCCTGAACCGGTTTTCTTCATCCATGAAAGATGGAATGAAAAAAATTCTCTTGTAGAGTTGAAATATATTTACATGCCCAGTACAAAATTGGCACTCAGTAAGTAATAGCATCCATTAAATATTTTATTTTGTGATATCAGACACATTATTCATTTTCTGGAATAAAAGATCTGACAAATGAGATCCTTAGAAGATATTAGTCATCCAACAAATATTAATATGGCACCTACCATGTACTCAATCCTGTTCCAGGCACTTAGGACACATTAGTGAACAAAACAGGTGAATAAGATGTGCCGTCTCCCAAATAATCAGCACAAGGCCCTGTGGGAGTGCCCCATAATACTATCACTAGCCCTGGCATTGCCCTATCCCCAGACTTCTAAAAAGGGGTGCAATGCTCTGCGTGTGTGGGGCAGGGGCTGCAGCTATATGTTATATATGGTGATTCTCCTTGAAATATTATTTTTTGAAGATATACAATTTAAAATACTTTAACATGAAAACCATGAGGCAAAATGCAAAATTCACATAAAGTTTTACAATAAAATATAAGATTCCAAAGAAATTGCTAGTTTATGGTGAGCATTTTGGGTTACATGCCAGAGATATTATATATTATGATTTACTTTAATAGGGACACCTTAATGGGAAATTCTGGGAAGGGCACGTAAGAGTATTTATTTATTTTTAATTCTTTCTCCAATATACAGAAACTATTTTGGACTCTGATATTGCCATGGGGTTGTTTTTTAACTCCTCTGTGAATAGAGCTATGTGGATGCCAGATTTGGAAAAAAGGAGTGTTTTGTGGCTGGTTTACTTAAATCAGATGGCATGGGTTCAAGATAAGAGTGTGCAGGTGCTCTAATCTCTGCTTGTACTTATAAATCAATAGGCTCAGGACTTATATTAATTCAATTCCATGTCAGCTGAATTCCCTGCCTCTCTTTCATGCAAAGTCAAATTACCTAAAAGCTTTTAGAAGAATCAGAAATCATGACAATGTTCAATAAAAACAAGGTCATCAGAGAGAAAGAACATCTAAGGACAATTAAAATTGCCCAGTGCTTGACAATACCCACAACTTTAACTGCTATAAATTGACTCCCTGCTCCCAGGAAGCCAGTGACCAGAGGACCTGGGTTTCAGGGAAACTTTTTGGCAGCAAAGGCTATTCTCTAATCTACTTTGTGGAGAAATACTCTTCTGTGCTTGTACTGAGAGTTTGAAATCTTGGAGAGTAAATGTTGAATTCAAAAAAACAACTCTTTCAGCCTTGGAGATGGCTGGTATCCCTGCCAACCTGATCAGAAGAGCAATAAAAATGAGTCACCTTGTATAATGGTTTATGAATGACCAAAGTCTTGCTCACATATTATTGTATCTGTTCCCAACAACAACCTTATATGGCAGAAATTAACACATGTCCCCCAATATCTATCCTCCTTCCCTCCCCCCCATGATATAGTCTGCAATTTTTAAATGATTTTTCAGAATAAATACACCTCCAAGCCTCACATGATTTATAATTTCATTCTATTGTGATCAGAGAATATACTTTGCGTAGTTTCAATACTTTTAAACTTATTGAGACTTGTTTCATGGCCTAAAGATGGTCTATCCTGGATAATGTTCCATGTACCCTTGAGAAGAATGTGTATTCTGCTGTCATTGGGTGGAGTGCTCTATAAATATCTATTAGGTTTGGTAGGCTTATATTGTTATTGAGTCTTTTATTTGCTTGTTGGTCTTATATCTACTTGTTCTATCCCTTATTGATGGTAGGGTATTCAAATCTCCAACTATTATTGTTGAATTGCCTATTTCTCTCTTTAATTCTGTCAGTTTTTGCTTCATGTATTTTGGGTTCTGTTGTCAGGTGCATGTATATTTACAATTGTTATATCTTGATAAATTGACTTTTTTAAAAAAAATCAATATAAAGGGTCCTTTGTCTGTAGTAACAATTTTTGTCTTAAAGCCTATTTTGTCTGATATTAGTTTAGCCACTCCAGCTCTCTTTTGATTATTGTTAGCCATGAATATCTCATGTAATTTATTAAATAATTTTTGCAGAAAGTGTAAAACAGAATGGTTGTATGGGTACAGAATGGTTGTAAGTGTACTGGTTGTTTACCCTCATGATCACAAGGTTGACTGGGAGCTGTGATTCTTTGCCCTGCCCGGCCTCATGAGAGAGTATTGTACTGCACATTGTGAGCTGAGGTAAAGATCAGAATTCAAAATTCAAAGTATGGTTTCTACTGAATGCACATCGTTTTCACACCATCGTAAAATTGAGAGATCATAAGTCAAACCACCGTAAGTCTGAATACAGTTCTGTCCTCACCAATAAAGAGCTAATTTTGAAAATGTCACATTGTCTCCATTATAGTCAGCAGGCACCAGAGAGGCCAGAGCATGTGTAGTTTTAAAATTCTCCTCACAACTTTGTGAACTAGGTATTATTATCAGTCTTTGCAGATAAAGAAATGTAAGCTCAGAGAAGTTAAGTAGCTTGCTGGTGATCCCAGAACTAGGACATGGTGACTTTAAGATGTGAATCTAGATTCATCTGGCTCTAAAGTCCATGTCCCTTTTACAATGTCACAAGTTCTCCCAATGGAGTTAAGGACAGATGCCAGCTGAGTGATACATGTGGTGTAACAGTTCACTGAAAGACAAAATCTCTTCTAAGTACAAGAGACAGAAATGATTTCAGGAAGATTTTGACAGGCAGAGAGCAAAGGTAAGAGAATTCTGGGAAAATGGAACAAAATAAGCAAGGTTGTGGTATTAGGAATCTGTACAGCATTATTGGAGAGATATCAAGTAAACCAATTATTCTGAGGCCGAGGATCCCCTACCACGTTCTATCAAAGTATCAACTCTGTCAACTGGACATAGCTGGGCTTTGGACCTCAGGGGCCCAAGCCAGAGAGAAGTGTAGATCAGAACTTGAAGTCTTGCTCGTAAGAACTACCCCAAAGAGCAAATCAGGGAAGAAGGGCATAGGGTCCCTGCAGAGAAGATGGCTACAGGAAGACCTGCAACATATGCCAGAGGAAGCTATACACCAAGGAGCAGAAAAATCTAATGCTAATTCTAGAGGGAATGGGCAGGTAGCCATCTGCAAATATGCACAGAGTGGTCAGTATGGAAATGGGGGCCATGTAAGGTGTGAAGGGGGAAGAGAGCAGCTTCTTCATGTCTCTCCTAGACTCCTGGCTCTGACCAGTATTCCTTTTTATGTATGGTCCAGGTCTCGCCCTAAAAGGCTAGCTCATGCTGAATTAAAAGACCAGTAGGCAGTGTAGACTTTTGGATCAAACAGTAATGAGGAAATCAAGCAATTGATAACACATATTGGCAGAGAGATAAGATTTTTCAGAGCAAAGTGTCTACTTCATAGAGAGAGGAGACTTCCGAGGAATTCCTGGTGATAAGATTTGGAACCAAATTATGAACTAATGATCTCTAAGATCTTTCCCATTTTAACATTCTATACATTTTTTTCTCATCCATACCTTGTTCCTTATTAGAAATTCTGGTAAGCATTAAATAATATTTATCCATTAAAATGAATATGATTATTGTATTGTTGTAGTAATAAATAATATAGTGGAATAATATTCTGAAATGTTGTGTTTTTTCTCCTAGTATTTCCAGTTATCCTGTAATTCTTTTTTTAATTGAAGTATAATTGACTTACAATATTATATTCATTTTAAGTGTACCGCACAGTGATTTGATATTTTTATACATTATGAAATGATCACCATAATAAGTCTAATTACTATTGATCACCATACAAAATTATTAAAATATTATTGACTATATTCTCTGTGTTGTACATTACATCCTCGTGACTTATTTTATGATAGAGGTTTGTAACTTCTAATCCTCTTCTCCTATTTCACCCATTCCCCTACCTCCTTGCCTCTGACAACCACCAGATTATCCTCTGTACCTGTGAGTCTATTTCTGTTTTCTTATGTTTGTTCATTTGTTTTGTTTTTCAGATCCTGCATGTAAGTGAAATCATACGATATTTGTTTTTCTCTGACTTATTTCACTTATAATACCCTCTAGGTCCATTCATGTTGTTGAAGGAAAGATTTCATTCTTTTTTTAATGGCTGAATGATATTCCATTGTATATATATTCCACATCTTCTTTATTCATTCATCTATTGACGGACCCTTAGATTGCTTCCATATCTTAGCTATTGTAAATAATGCTGCCGTGAACGGTGGGGTGCCTATATCTTTTCCAGTCAGTGTTTTTGTTTTCTTTGGATAAATACACATAAGTAGAATTGCTGGGGCATATGGTAGTCCTGTTTTTAAGTTTTTGGGGAAAATCCATACCCACAGTAGTTGTACCAATTTACATTCCCACCAACGGTTCATGAAGGTTCCCTTTTCTCCACATCCTCATCAACACATCAGCCCAGGAGGACCAGGCACAAGGGCCCCCGTTCCAGGCACAGCAAAAGGCAGTGACAAAATGACTGCCAAAGCAGTTAGAATTATTTTCAGTTTGTTTACCTTTGGTGGTTGTTGAAGGCCTAATGGAAGGTGAGGAGGTGCTCTTAGTTCATTTCACAGACCCTAGGGCAATGGATGGAAATAGCCTCCTTTACTTCAAAAAGCACCCTTAATGGGTATTTATGTTGTAATGGGTAAGCCAGACTATCTCAACAAGTGAATGGGAAGAGTGAAGAAAAGACACTCATAACTTAGGAGCACCTGCTTTAAGTACTGTTTTACTAGCTTGATATTGTTGTGTATGTGCATATACAAAACAATTAAAAAGTAAAACTACACAAAAACTTTGTCTTGGTTCATGGTTCAGAAAGATACTAATATTTTTACTTAGGCCCTCTCAAAATAGTAAGACTTACTTTAGGGTTTACTGTGCGGTTCTTTTTGGTTCAAATTATTGCCTTTCATAACCTTTACCCCTATTTAATGTTCTTGCCTTCTCTACAAGTCTAGGACATACAGGACATCCCTCATGTTTGCAAGCAACACCTTCCATGGTGCTGCATTTTCTGGTTGCCAGATGGAGCTTTTCTTTCACACTAAATCAATTTCTGTGAAAAGTCTTTGTCACTTGCAGTGTGATGTTGCTTCTGAATCTATGCACCATCTTAACAGAAGCTTCCCCAGGTGGACAATGTGCCATCTTCCTGTGACCCCCACTGTGACCACCCTCACAGTGTTGCCCTTTTATTTTGACATTTCTGATCATTACCTCTGAAACTCCAGTTGTAACAGCTCCATCTTACATAAACTTCACCCTCTGGAAGTAAGTCTTGGGTTTTCTTCTTGTTCTTTTTGAGAACTGCTTCTACCTTCTGATTTCTTTCTGGTATGTGTATGTATGTGTGTAGTTCTCATCTACTAATGTGCTCTCAAAATGTTCTAAACTATTTTTGATTAGATTCTGGTTAATGGAAATAATAGTAATAGTAATAAACTCTTTTCAGTTTACAAAGCATTTTAATACACAATTGAGTGGGCTAAAAGGGGGTAGCAAACGTTCTGGGCTACTATATACAAAGGAGTTGTTAGGCTTAAAATTCCTGTTCAGGGGAAATTTACTCAGGTAGCTCTCAGTTCAAAGTTGTTTTTATAATCATTCCCAAGTAATCAAAAACAGAAACCAACCAGCCAACCAACCAACACATAGACAGACTAAAAAATGGTAGCAGACAGTTTTTGAGATTGTCCTTTGTGGAAAGGTCATCCTACAAGATTTCCAGATTTGCACAATACTGTTGCTCAGAATTAATTAAGCATAGCAGTCTCAGATTTCTTCACTTCTGGTCACTAGTGCTGTGTTGCACTTGTCCAGGTATATTATTTACATTGTTTCTGCCATTTACATAGATATTCATATGAATGATGTTCTCTGAATTTGTACAACCCACCAGTTCTGCATCTGATTTACCTTACTGCGATACTGGGCCCTATAAGGAATATATTTGGTCTTTGACCTCATTCTAGGCACAGAGCTCCTAAAACCCTTGGATTTTCCTTTGATAAAAGCAACAAAGGTGACTTTGGTTGTGTTAATGTGGTGACTTGGGAAACCCTTGGGTGGCCCAAGGATGGGGGCTGGTTGCCAGGGGAACAAACCAGTGATTAGATGTTTGGAACTTTCAGTACTCACCCCCTCTTCAACCTCCAGCCCCAAACCTCTTTGGAGAGGGGAGGGTCTGGAGGTTGAATCAATCACCAATGGCCAATGATTTTATCAGTCATGACTATGTAATGAAGTCTCCATAAAAGGACTGGTTCTGAGAGCTTCTGGGTTGGTGAACACATGGAAGTTTACCAAGAATGGTACTTAGAGAGGTCATAGAGCTCCGTGCCCTTTCCCCATACCTTGCCCTGTAAATCTCTTATATTTGGCTGTTCCTGAGTTATACCCTGTTATAATAAATCAGTAATCTAGTACGCAAAATGTTTCTCTGAGTTCTGTGAATTGCTCTAGCAAATTAGTTGAACTAATTGAACCTAGACAGTCAGTCAGAAGTACAGGTAAAAGTCTGGGCTTGTGACTGGTGTAGGGGAGGAACATTCTTCCCTTCCCTTCTAGGTTCTTTGGCTGGCCTAATAATTAAATTGACATAAGACAGAGTAACAGGAGAAAAAAAATTTAATTTCATACATACGGGAATCCCGAAGATATGAGGTTCCCAGACAGTCAGGCAATTGAGACCCATATGCCATCCTGAGCTAAATAGAAGGAAGTAGGGGTCTGGGGCTTCAAACGGGAGGAAGACAGTTCACAGGAAGATGATAAGAGCAAATGTTTGGTAAACAAATGTTTGCCGTGCCTTGCAGGTAAGTCTTTCTGATGTAGAAAGTTAACTCTGATAAGCTCTCTTCCTGGTACAAGTCCCCTGTCTAAAGTCTTTTAGGCAGTTAAGGGAGAGGTAAAAAGCTTTTAAGTCTGTTGGGCCTTGATTGTCTTCAGCTTGCAATAATCCACATGACAAAGTGGCACATTCTGGGGCAGCCTGCCCTGAACCCCGTCACTAGTGTCTGAAGTGGGAGTAACAGCCTAGTAGGACTGAACCCTTAACCTGTAGAATCTGATGGTATCTCTGGGTAGATGGTGTTAGAACTGAGTTGAATTGAGTTGAACTGTAGGGCACCCTGCTGGTGTCCAGAGAATTATTTGTTGATTGTGTGGGAAATCTTCCCCTGCACAAACACACATTCAAAATGGGGTCTCAGAACACAAGAGGCTTATGATCTAATCTAACCTTGTGCAGTCTCATAACAAATGTAGTTTCACAATTAAATCTGAGCTCCATGCACTTTCTGGTGTCAAATCTCCAACCTCTTGCTTTTTCTTATGTGGATGAATCAGTTGTTTTCTCAAAATAAGGTTAGTAATTTATGTATAATCCTAAATTTCCTGTTTGCCTGTTCCTAGGATTGCCATTTCCTGAATTATCCAGCAGCATTTCCAGCTTAAATTTCTATAAAGGTGTGTTTTCATGATTTAATTACATAATTTAAATTCAATATTGGAAGATTTGATCAGTCTCCCATTTCAATTAGCATCTTGCTGCATAAGCTGGGTAGATTTTCAGTATCAGACCTGTACACAGGGATTGATAATTTTTCTATCCATTAAAAAACAGGTTAGTGGGACTTCCCTGACAGTCCAGTGGTTAAGACTTTGCCTTCCAATGCAGGGGGTGTGGGTTCAATCTCTTTTCGGGGAGCTAAGATCCCACCTCCCTTGTGGCTAAAGAAGCAAAACATAAAACAGAAGCAATATTGTAACAACTTCAATAAAGACTTAAAAAATGGCCCACATCAAAAACAAACAAACAAACAAAACCTTAAAACAAAGCAAAAAAACAGGTTAGTCATTTTCTGTCTCTCTCCTCTCAAGCCCCTCCACACCATCACTAATTTGCACCTCTCTTCTGAATGGGGAGTTAGTATTTAAAGGGGACAGAGTTTCAGTTTAGGAAGGTGAAAAATTTGGGAGATGGATGATGGTGAGAGTTGCACAACAATGTGAATGTACTTAGTGCCACTGAACTGTACAGTTAAATGTGGTTAAAATAGTATGTTTTATATTATGTGACTTTTACCACAATAAAAAAAACATTAAAAAAATGACTAGACAGGTAGAAAACACTCATGCACTCTGTTTGAATTAGAATCCATGAGTTACACTGAATGTGATGAATTATGTAGAAAATGCAACATTAATAATTCATATTTAATCCAGGATGAATACTTGGTGTCCTCCTGCATATTTTCCATTACGGAAGCCCATTTGCCTGAATGTGCTTAAGTCATGGAAGAAAGGGAGTGTGAGAACTTTGTGTAATTACCCCCACCTCAACCCACACACATCAAATCGTTTTCAGGAGGGCATGGGGAAAGCCAGAGGTTATGTGTGGCATTTTCAGAAGACGTGAAAGTTTCAGCTCCGTCAGGACCACCTACATCATTGGCTGAGTCTAGTGCAAAATAAAAATGCAGAGTCCCTTGTTTAAAAACAATCAAGCATTTTAGGATGGCAACAGCAGAGCATTAAACCAAGCACAGGGCCCTTCTGAGCACGGGCACGAGCTGCAGGCCCGTGAAGCTAGCCTTCACTCCATGTGGGGTTTGCTGCTATAGATCCTGTGGGCTTAATTTGAATTAGTCTGTGGAGGAAGCAACAACTTTGGAAGAAAGAAACTGCTTTTGGTCTTCCTGTAGGTTCTAACATTGGGAGTAATCATGGGGTTCTTCACATTGGAGCTGGTATCTGCTGAGGCAGGGCACTAGCTGCTGAGAAGAGATATGGAATTATTGGCATTATTAGAGTGATGGAAGGAGGCCCTTAAGGCCCTTTAGGATTACATAATACCTAGAAAAGACATGGGTCCATATGAGCCTTCCTCTCAGAGGAGGTAGACATGGACTCTCATCTGAAAGCTCGGAAGTGACCTTGCTGACATCAGGTTCCCTCAGAACTGGATTCCCAAATATCTGTATAGGGTCCTGAATGCACTGTAATTTTTATTTTAACATGGGTCCTTAGTTTAATAGAAAAAGGTGTCACCTGGAAACTATGAGCTACACATAAGCAGTACCTAGAGGTGATGTGCATCATGGGAAGCCTGACCAGATGGTCTAGGCTGCAGCCCTGGCTTGGTCATAGACAACTGTGACCCTTTGGGTAACTCTCCTCTTGGAATCTCAGCTTCCTAAAATGAAATTGCTGACCAGATGATTCCCCAAGTTACTTTTCAGTATCAAGAGTCAAAAATAAGTCATGGTTCTTCCTGGTGGTGGTACTTTTACAGTGCAGAAAACACTTTCATCCATCAGACTGCATTCTTTTTTTTTTTTTTTAATTAGGGTATAGTTGTTTTACAATGTTGTGTTAGTTTCTATTGTACAGTGAAGTAGAGTTCCCTGTGCTATATAGCAGGTTCTCATTAGTTACCTATTTTATACATATTAGTGTATATATGTCAGTCCCAGTCTCCCAATTCATCCCACCCACCCCTCCGCCCTTGGTGTCCATACGTTTGTTCTCTACATCTCTGTCTCTATTTCTGCCTTACAAACCGGTTCATCTGTAGCATTTTTCTAGATTCCACATATATGCATTAATATATGATATTTGCTTTTCTCTTTCTGACTTACTTCACTCTGTATGACAGTCTCTAGGTCCATCCACATCTCTAAAAATGACCCCATTTTGTTCCTTTTTATGGCTGAGTAATATTCCACTGTGTATATGTACCACATCTTCTTTATCCATTCATCTGCTGATGGACATTTAGGTTGCTTTCATGTCCTGGCTATTGTAAATGGTGCTGCAATGAACACTGGGGTGCATGTGTCTTTTTGAATTATGGTTTTCTCTGGGTATATGCCCAGTAGTGGGATTGCTGGGTCATATGGTAGTTGTATTTTTAGTTTGTTAAGGAAGCTCCATACTGTTCTCCATAGTGGCTGTATTGATTTACATTCCCACCAACAGTGCAAGAGGGTTCCCTTTTCTCCACACCCCCTCTAGCATTTATTGTTTGTTGATTTTTTGATGATGCCCATTCTAACTGGTGTGAGGTCATACCACATTGTAGTTTTGATTTGCATTTCTCTAATGACTAGTGATGTTGAGCATCTTTTCATGTGCCTCTTGGTCATCTGTATGAATCAGACCTCATTCTGCAATTGTTGAAACCAGGCCTTCTGCTTCTCATCAGTCTCCTTCCATTTCTCCTCACTGCCTCCTGGCACACATTTTCTTGTTATAGTTTGGAAATGAGCTTCACATTATCTCTAGCCCATAATTTTTTCTTATTGGGGGTTTATACTATAGGATACTTTTGTCTCAAGTATCTTGATGGGGCAGAGACATTGAAGAGGTGTCTCTGCATCTGCAGACACAAGCAGTGTGCAGACTTGACCTCTGTAATGGAAAGTGATCCTTCCTCCTCCAGAAGTGGGTGTAAATCAATGTGCCAAGGGAAAATCTCTGAAAACATTTAGACTTAATTCTAACTTACATTAAATCCTATACATACCTCCCAGGAAAGCAGGGAAATTCTCTCTTGCTCCTGTCACCAAAGGGGAAAGAAAACAAACCAACTCCACAAATCAACAAAGTGGTGTGACAAAAATAGGATCGCTAAACTTTAGATCTGACATGACCCATCCATTGTAAGTGTGGAAATAGCCAGTGTCCATGACAAAACAGTAGAGCAAGGCCGTCAGTACTAAGATAAGGATGGAGGCAGGAGGGCTGGACCTCACACAAAACTCAGACAGTAGGAGCTGGGGTTTGCTGCAAGTCTTCTTCTGACGAATTTACGCTCATGCCCAGAGTCACGTTGCTGGCTGCTATGTTCAGCTGTTTTGTTGGCCAAGTGTGAATCCATCAAAAAAATTTGTCACTACTTTAATCTGATTAGCATCATGGAAAGAGCATGGTCTTTGGATCAGACATTTTAAATCTGTGTGAATTTATAAAATAAAAACTAAAAATAATAATGATACTTGATTCACAGATTGATTTAAGGATTTTATGATAAAATGTATATGAAAGTTCCTGGAACTTGGTTACAAAAAGATAGGGTTAAATTCCATGAAATATTTAAAAACCTGCAAAAAGTCAAGAGAGATTACGCTTTAAGAGAATGTATTATATATAGAGACTGCTCTGGCACAATGAAGTCTTAGGCCTCTGTAACCAGAATTTGGTATTAGATTAATAGAAGAGCAATCAGAGGAGGATGCAGAATCAGAGGAGTGATTTGATGTCAGTGACCAAGCAGACCAAAGATGAGGGGCTATTAACTTGAGCCCAAGGACTCATCTTTAATTCTTGAGCAAGAAAATGTTAGTTAACTGGAAGGAAATGAGGGTAAGACAAAGCATTGGTGGTCCTGAGAAAGATGTCTGATGTCAGGATTGAAGAAGAGAATGGAATGCTTGCACTGTCACTTAATAAACATTTATTGGACCCAACTATGAGCAAGTCATTTGAAGTTACCTTCAAATTATAGTTGAATAGGAGATGCATGGCACGTCATAGGCACTAGAAAGCAAAGTGCCCAAAGAAAAGCACTACAGTAGTTCAGATGGCCTAGGGTTGAATGGATTAAGGAGGTTTGCCAAGAAGGTGACATTTGAGATAGTCCTTAAAGCAGATCCTTCAGACTGTAGCTTGTAAATTTATTAAAAATATGAAAAAGAAGAGAAACTACACATGGTAAGAATAAGCATTGTGTTCTGAAATTTTCATTTCAATGTGTATACTAGGTCAAAATTTCCATTTCTCATTGTAATTCATGGTCAAAAAAAAGTTTGAAAGCCATTGTCTTAAAAGATGAGTAGGATTTGGACATGTTTCTCTGAGCTCCTGTTCTTTGTGACTCAGCTATGTCATTTCTTGAGCTACCCTTGTGTTACTAGTCTCTCTTTCTTGCCCTCCCAACTCTGATTTGAGCTTCAAAACTCAGTCTAGGCACTGGTCTCTTTCCATAAGATTTTCTCGATTCCCTCACACTCTCCATCTCTACTCCAGTGGGGGTTGAATGCTTCATCGCCAGGTTCCCACTGAACCCCGTACTTACACATTTCACAGCACTTATCATATTATATAACAATTGCTTTTACTTTCTTGACTACCTCCACCCTCATAATGAACTTCCTGGGGTCAGAGCCTGAGTCTTATTCAGGGGTAACCTTGTGGGTATGGAGCCTGTGCAGTCACATAGGGCTCTGTAATTAGAAGAACCCTGTGCTTGTAATGCTCCACTGCCACTGTCTTAAAATTTTTAATAATTTTAAAATTAAGAGCCTGTATTTTCTTTTTATACTGGGCCTACAGATTATGTAGCCCACTCTGTTCTTATTTACCCTAGTGTACCAGAGCCTAGGTTGGTCAACAGTGTAAGACAACCACAAATGAATGAATGAGTGAATTAAGGTGCATCATTTATAGAGGGCCTATTACATTAGCCCAGGCACAGATCTAAGAGTGGTCATATACATTATGCCATTTAAAAGTCTGCAGAATGAGACAACATTCTGTAACACCGGTAGAGGGAATGGTATTTAAGCAAAGATGGGTGTGCAAGGAAAGCAGGGAACATAGGTTAATTCAATTTGGTGGAAAGAGAAGGCATTAGTAGAAGATCTATCTGGAAAGTAGATTAAGACCAGATTGTGAAGCGAGAGCTGAGAGGTCAAGGAACATTTTTGAGTCATAAGATGTGGGCATGAAGGAGAGTATTTGAGCTGCTTAATAGATATTCAGCTCTGGATGAGTAAGTGGAAGACCTATTTATCATTTGGGAATGGAAATTTTGGAGGACTCCACAAAGTCAGTGCTTGACTGCATTTCATGTATCTCTCCATAACTGTGTGAACATCAAATGTCACAAATCAAACTCATTTAAAGAATCAAACTCATTTACAAAATCAAATATTTTAAATGCACTAAGATAAGCTGTTATTTCAAGGAATCCTTTTTAAAAAAATAAAAAGTCAATAATTTGATTTACAGCTTTGGAAATGTGTTTCTTAAACTGTGCTCACCTGTGATTAGGAAGTGGCTGATGCAGAATAAATTGGGTTATTTGTGAAATATTAATGTTCCGCTTCATAAAGAAAAAAGGAAAGGTTGCCGGAAGCACATTTGTATTGTAAACAGTGTCAGAGCATTTCCAGGTAAGGAGTAGGTGTCTCTGGTAGAGAGAGATGGGACTGGAGCCTGGTCACTCAACATGTGATTTCACCAAATAGCTCAGTGGAATATCAAACTGTATAGATGTGTTGGGATGACTCCTGGGAGAAATAAGTGGAACTGGATCTTTCAAGGTCTCATCTAACCCCAATTCTTCCTTTTTACAAGTGACAAAACTGAGGCATAGAGAGACATATACCTGGCCTAGGCTCACACACCCAGTTAGTGGTCAACTCAACCAAGGCTGATTGCAATGAATTCTGAAGATTGCTGCTAATTTCCAGTTTTCTTGGTGTACAATGCATTTCTTTCGGTGATTGATGTTGATCATGATCTCCAACATTGCCTTGGAAATAATAAAAATTTGAACCTTTAAGTTTACCCATTTGTGGTGTGTGTGTTTTTTTCCTTCTTCTTTGCTCTGACATAATGGAATCCAAAATAGAACAAACAGGTTTTAGATAGTCAAATTGTGCCTAACTAACAATTTATAGTTATCCCTATCTAAACATGTTGTATATCAAATATCTAAACAGAGATCAGAGTCATTTTTCTTTTCTTGTTGCCAGTAGATAAGTAATTAGAAGGAAAAAAAATAGCAAGAGAAAAAAATAGAAGGAGAAAATAAATGCCATTTGCTTAAAGCAAACCAGCTTTTATGATGGCCCTGTGAGATAAGGAAAGAGCATTTTCAGAAGGCTGCTCTGGTGATAAATCATGCATAGGAGATTAGAGCTTACAAGAGATAGGATTGGTGCAAGGTGCAGGGATTTTTCTCAGTGAAGAACAGATTCATTTCTAACCTTGGTAGGTTGCATGCAGCTTCTTCAGCAAATGTTATTCAACAAATTCCAACCAACACTTTTTGAGTACTTATAAATGTTCTGAGCCTTGTGCCAGGAATTGGGGTTATAGGAGTAAAAGAGGTACATTTCCTATCTTTAGGAGCTCACAGTCTAGTGGGAAAGACAGCAGTAAATAAGCATTACAGTATGGTGTGGGTGCTATGATAAATGTGACCCTTGAATATTATTAGATGCAGAGGAAGAGCATGTTCCCAGCATTGGAGATCTGGGAAGGCTTCCTGGAGGAAGGGATAACTGTGAGATGTAGGGCCACAGGGAGGACAGGAAAATATTTGAGGAAGGAAAGTGTTCCAGACAGAAGAACAACATGTGCAAAGGCATGGAGGCATAGAGGCTTCTGTTCATTCTGCCTCTGTAGCCGGAAAAACTCAACGTGTTTCCCATCCACTTCTTTCCTGTGATAAAACAAAGTGATTCCCCACTCCCTCCTGATCCTGTAAGTTTTAAAGGATTCAGTAGAGTATATTAGAAGACTGCACTATTGAAAATATAGAGTCACAGAAAAATGCAAGACCAGGGGTGAAGAGATCTGGTTTATAGACCTGACTTCATCCCTCATCATTTATGCGATCTTGGACAAGTCACTAATCTCTCAAGTCTTAGTTTTCTTATCTGTTAAATGGAGATAATAATGCCTGCCTACATCACAGACTCCTGGTGCTAGTCAGTGCTAACAAACTACAAAGTACTATATAACATAACAAATTTTACATACACGCGTACATGTGCATGTGTGTGCACACACACATAATTATATAGTCCATTAAACAGTAAAAAGACTATAATAATGCTTATGACCCAAATGTTTTTCTCATGAATTGAGAGTAGATGTCCTCCACTTTGCAACCCACACAATCAACCAAAAACATAAATCCGATCTATTTCCCTACTTAAAACCCTTTCCATGACTCCCCTTTGCCTATCAATGTCCAAACCTCTGAACGTGCTATGTTGGTTTCCTTGTTCCTTTTTAATCTTCTACAATTTACTGAGTACTGTAGGAACACCAAGAGACCAGGTACCTCTTTCTCCTCCCTCCTTTCCTCCTCGTTCTTCTTCCCTTTATGGCTCCAGTTAAACGTCTGCTTAGGATATATTTCCTCTGTTGCCTGCACTAGGGACCATTTTGAAGTACACATACTATCTACAACCACATCTGAAGTTCCTATTGATTATCAGGGAGTCTTTATCTCATGAATTTCTCCATATCTGTAAAAGCCTGGTTAATGCTCTGTGACTAGCTAGTAAAAATGTGTCCAAACGCAAAATCTCTCTGCTCCTTCTTTTTCCCCCTGCATAAAAATATCTTTCTGCATTTCACTGGTGGCGAAAGTTTTAGATCTGTTTCTGAGGCTGATCTTATCATTATAGAATATGAAGTTTTACATTTTTAAAACTTCATTTGTCTGAATAGTTGATGCTAAATATTTATGTCTGAACGTAGTGCTCAAAAAGTTCAATAAAAAACCAAGCCATTTATAATAAACAGCACTTTCCAGACTTCGTCCGTACTGTGAAGTTACATTTCTAGTAAAACTCATGCGTCTAAAGGGCCTCTTTGGGTTATTTTCTCAGGCAAAGGAACAGAGTGCTGATAAGAGGTGAATTCAACTCCCAGTTTTATGGAGGCAGAAATGTTTACAACTTTTCTGCAGATTCCGTTTTCTCTCTGCTGCCAAACTTTGCTCACCTACTTCCTCCTACCTCTCTCCCAACTCTCATCTTTTCATCTTTCTGGTCATAGGGGCTCAGTGGTGGCTTCTGTGGTTCTACTGGAGCAAGTGAAGGGGTTTGCAAAGGCCCCTAATTGCTCCCATGAACTTGGCAATCCATGCCTGTCTTCCTTTTTACTCTGTGGGGAGAAGGACCTAAGAGAGAGAAGGTTGATTGACTCTGCCCCAAGACTTTCAGAAGAGGATCGAAGGCAAGTCCTCAGGCATACACAGAAGCCTCTGGTTCTTAAACTTTATCGAATTGAGTCATTTGGGGGACTTTTTACTAGTACACATTCTCTACATTTTCTCCAGGAATTCTGATTGTAGGCTACCATGGAGAACGTTTGTGCCATGGAGGGTAAAACACAGAAATAATTGCACAAGCTAAGAAAAGACCTGCTCTATTTTCCTGAATGTCTCAGGATTTGAAAATCTTTCCATAATGGGGGTGGAAGGCAGGGGATGGAGAAGGAATAAATTCATTAGCTTAAAGCTTTGTTGAACTCTTTGGGTTTGTTTTAAATCTTCAGTAGCAAGGGGTCTCTAAGCTTCCACATAAACTTGGCTCAAACCCATGCACTTGCTCTGCCAAAGTCAGCATGAATAGTGTGTGTGTGTGTGTGTGTGTGTGCGTACGTGAGCTCGGGCCCACGTGAGCACGTGTACCTATCCTTTGTTGTTTGGAAAACACAACACATCAGTACAACACTTCTGTATTACTGTTCTTTGAATGGAGCAGCCAGCACATGCATGTGTGTCACTAAGACCTCTGTCACAGGGATGGCTGATTCAACAAGTGCTGTGTGCATGACTGGAATGTAATATTTAATAGGCGCTCTTCTTTTTATCCTTAGCCCCCAGTTTAGCAGCATCCCCTACTGCCACCTTATACAGAAAGAATCTTTCATCAAGCTTTATTCAACAACATTTGTCTCCTTTCTGCCTCTACCACCAGCTTTAGCCAGCCTTCCCTACCCCCTGCCTTTCACTAGTTTCTCAGTGACCTGTCTCTCTACAGACAGTCCTTGACTTACAAATTATCATATGACCCTCCAGTCTACTAGAGTGAATCTAATATATTTCCTGAACCTTTGCTGCTGCCCTCATGTGCTACTTGTGTTATGAAGTTGGGGCATGGGGACTAACATGAAATATTTATAAACTCTCTATATTGCTATGTATCTAAGCCAATTTGGCTATGAATAGTAGGCATTAATGGTGAGAAGGGGTTGAGATTAACTATATCTTGATAATCATGCTACCATATGATAAGGAAAGCAAAAAAGTAGACCAAATTCTGTTTGAATTGTCCACATTTACAGTATTAAATAAACATCTATTAGCAAGAAGGCACAACAGTTCATAAAACCTGTTCCGTAAGCTCATTCAGGATCCAGCCTCTGTTCTTTTAGATGATGTGTCTGCACCAGCAATATTAGAAGCAGGATTATAGTCAGCATTAGGTAACCAGAATTTTTCAGACAAATGGCTCAACATAGGATTGTTTAGGGAGCAAGCCTCACTATCCCTAAGGTCTCATTTGATTATTATACCTCATTTCATACAAGTGAGGGGAGTATTTCTAGAATATTATAGACAATCCAGAGGCTTTGAGCACAAATTTTCATCAATAACAACTCATTTCTAATATCTGTTAAACAAACTAAAATGCCAGTATTTTCACCAATTAAAACTTATTTTTATCATTCATTATGCTGATTAGCAAAGTCTCTTATGTTAATAAGAAATGATGAGCTGAACTATTGGTAGTAGTTTCCTATGAAGGTTGGCCTTCTAAATTAAATATTAGCTGATTGTTCTCAGGTAAATAGATAACTAATGCAACTGATAGCTCCTAAAGCATAACTTAAACTAACCAACACCTAAACCTTATGATAAAGTAAATTACAAACATCATAGTAGTCAGGGTTCAGAAGATAAAGCAAAAAATGACTTAGCAGATCTAACTCCGGGGTTAGAATTCTAGATAGAGCTAAACTGCTTAGATGATGGTTTCCTTCCCCAAAAAACTTTCTACGCATTATCAGAGAAGTTGTTATATTTTCTAAGATCCCACTAATTGTAAAGATTGTCTCTTTAGAAGTATCAGTATATCCGGAAGAGTTAAAGGGCCATCAATGCTTATTAATTCAATCAAATTTAGATAAATTAGCTTAGTGAAAATAAATTGGTGAAAATCAAATGGTTTTCCTCTTACTGCTCAAGCTGGGCTGAGTAAGCGGGGCAAGGAGTAAGCCAGAAATAGAGGTTGGGTCCCTGGGGCCATGTAGAGCCCTGTCTGAGTAACCTGTCTGAAGTTATCAGGGTGAAAAAAGCAGAAAAGTAGAATTGTCAATGTGAGTCAAGTTCTTAAAGATCTGTAGCAAGATCCTGGAAGGCTGCTTTGATAAGGAATGGCTAAAACAGTTTGCTCTGTGGAGACTGGGACCTTCCAATCAAATGTTACTTCATAATGTTTTTATTCATCAGGTTATCCTCCAAATATACTTATAAAACTTGATTATAATAGGAGCGTTTGAATTTAGAAGATAATTCTATGTTTGAAAAGTAATGGCACCCTTGACTTTAAGTCACATATTTTATAAATTTATTTTATTATTTATTTTTGGCTTCATTGGGTCTTCGTTGCTGCGCGTGGCTTTCTCTAGTTGTGGCGAGCGGGGGCCTCTCTTCATTACGGTGCGTGGGCTTCTCTTGTTGCGGTGGCTTCTCTTGTTGCGGAGCACGGGGTCTAAGCATGCGGGCTTCAGTAGTTGTGGCTCGCGGGCTCTAGAGCGCAGGCTCAGCAGTTGTGGCACACGGGCTTAGTTGCTCCGTGGCATGTGGGATCTTCCCGGACCAGGGCTCGAACCCATGTCCCCTGCATTGGCAGGCGGACTCTTTACCACTGCACCACAAGGGAAGTCCCTAAGTCATATATTTTAAAAGGATTGATAGATTGCTTACACTTGAGTAACCTAAAACCTGAAGGATGGTAGCTCTCAGTGAGAGTCAGGACTATATCCATTTGACCTTATGAAGTGAAGGGTCCAATGCTCATCTCCCTGGGCCAGATTGAAGCAACAGAAAATGCCAAGAGGACTTGTTAAGGCTATATAATTAGTAAAGGGAAGCTGTGTCCTAGGCTGATTATCTCTACCTCAAAGCCTGTGTTCTTCCATACTGGCTGATGTATGGAGAATAGACAACAGAGGAAAAATTGGTCATGAAAAGTAGTTAAGAGGCTTTCCCAATGGTCTATATGAGAGACGATGGTATTTGTGTTGGTAACAGTGACTTTGAAGAAAGGTAGCCATATTAAGAACAGATTTTTAAAGGTAGAATGGACAAAACTTTATCATGCTTTGATTGTGAAGAGTGGATGATGAAGGAAAAGAGCAATTAATTCTGAACTCTAGATTTCTGGCTTGAGCAACTCAAGTAGATAATGTATCATTTTGTGAAAACGGGGAAGATTTTGGAAAGAAAGATTTTTGGCCAGGGTTGGGAGGGGACTAAGGAGAAAAATGTGTTTTGGCCTTGATACATTTTTAGATGCCTATCAGATATACCTGTGAAATGGCAAGTTGGCAGAAAGATAATCATCAATCGATGTAACATTCTTACCAAACTTCCAAGCCAAATTTTCTGCAAAATGCAATCCTAAATAATGAAACATTTATATGTAGTATTGAACTTTGGGATAGGGCAAGCACATTTTAGAGAATGTCTATTAAAAATTATGACTTGAGTCTTAGAGAAGTCAGTGGTAAGTCCTTCCTTCTAACAGTAGTTTTGTTACAGGATGTTGAGTCTTTATTCTAGTTCTCTGGACAGGACAAGGTAAGAGAATTTCAAATATCTTCTTTAAGGCTTTTTCCAGGTCTATTCCCTCACTTAGGAAACTTTATTCCAACTTCCAGGAGCCTGAATAAAGGCTTGTATTGAAATTTATTTTTCCTATTGCATGAGATTATCTCCAGTGGTCTACCCTGGAAACCTGTCTACTCCTTATAATAGTGTTTTTAAATAAAAAAGTATATTCTAAATTCCAAACAACCCATTTAAATAACTTTTGGGAATATAGCTAGTTAATCAGACTGCTTGTACTTTTTGTTTGTTACTTCTCAACCCAATTTTCAGTTAGGAGGAAGTTTCAGGGAAGAGAATACCCTGAAAGGACTCAGCTATATGTCTACACAGAATTTTAATTGGAATGTGAGTCATATTTGGATAGCAGAGCAGAACTTGATATGACCCAGATTCTCAGGAACAGAGATAACACCTGTGTTGGAGGTTTTAAAAGCGAGAGGCCTAGGGTTCCAGCACTGCACATCTGCAGGGACACCATTCACAGTGTATTCAACGAGAATTGTATCTCCTGGAGTTTTGCAGTAGAGAGGCCATGGAGATGCTCAAAATGCCATTATACAAATGGGACATATGTGAAGTGCCATGGAAAGGATATGGAATTTAGAATTAGACAAGCTTGGGTTTCAGTCATGTTTTGCTATTGACTAGTAATTTGCCTTACCCTATATAAGAAAGTCACTTAACCTTTATGAGTTTCAGTTTCCTTAACTATAAGGTGAAGGTGGTAAAATGTATCTCATTAGATTAGTTTATTTTGTTGTTGATTTGTGCATTTATTCATTTGAAAGTGTTTTTTGAGCATCTGTGATGTCCCAGGCACGTGCTATCTTTAGGCATACAATGGTAAATAAAGCAGGTATGCTTTCTCTTCTCATAGATCTAGATGAGAGATAATTACATAGGCGGTTGCCATAAAGTAAAATAATTTCTCCATTGAAGGGAAAAGGTATACAAGTACATGGCAGGAAGACCTTACATAGGCTTGGGGGATGGGGTTCTGGAAAGGCCACCTAGAGATGTGAAAGAGTTGGCCAGATAAGAAATAGATACAGGTAGAATATAACCCTGTTCTCTGTCCTTTCTATTTAATCACTGATGCCCTGTTGCTTCTCTCTTTCTAACATTTCTTCCTTCTGCAGACAGAATAATCTTAAGCTATCAGGCAATAAATCTCATGGCATGGTCTTTGAGTAATCTAGAGTGCATCTTTTTGAGCTGGTTCTTCTTGAGAATTCTCCAAGGTTAAGTTTGCTGCCCTTTCCTCTTCTGCCCGCCAATGAATAAAACTGACTCCCACTTTTAACAATGACCTCCATATTGGTGACCCATAAATCTATATAGCAGTGGTTCTCAGCTGGGGGTGATTTTGCCTCCTGGGGGACAGTTTGCAACACTTGGAGACATTTTTGATTGTTACACTGGGGGCAATGGCTACTGTAGCTAGCGGGTAGAGGCCAGAGATGCTGCTAAACATCATACAATGCACAGAACAGCTCCCAACAACAGAGTTATCCAGCCCAAAATGTCAATAGCGCCTAGGTTGAAAAACCTGCTCTATGGGCCTCCTCACTTAAGTGCCAGTTCTTTAGTTTTACCTGTGTCTAAGATGTTTCTGTTTGGATTTTACATCATGTTACTTCAGAACAAAACCCAACCTACTTTTCTTGTTTTGATCAATGATAATAACAAGAACTTACACTTATAGAGTGACCCAGAGGTCTGCTGGGAAGACCAGTTCTGAGAGGTCCAGAAGGTGTTGTTGCTTTTATCCATACACTGTGGAATACGCAGCCCTTTCCCCCAGATTTCTGTTAACACCTAGGGGTTTATACTCTCATATTTCTCTCTGCTTCCTGCCTTTCCCCCCGCCCAAAGTTTCTGTCTGCTTCACTTTCCATCAGTCTAGACTTGACACTCAGTCTCTGAATAGGTCTGTCCCCCAAAAGGCACTCATATCAGACATTCTCGGATTTATCACCCTTTCTGAGAAATCATAGAGAGGGCATCACATTGCACAATGCTGACTTTCTTATTCTTTTATCTCTCCTATCTTTGTTCCCATTCTATCCCTCTTGAATTAGCCTCCAAGAACTCCAGATTCTTTTCTCTCCGTTAAAAAAGCTACTTCCTCCTTATCTGAAGCTTTGGCCTCCACTGATCCCTGAAAAGCTGGTGTGTGTGTGGGGTGGTGGTGAGGATTTTGAGGCTTACCAACTAATACTAACACTTTTCAAGACTTTTTTCAAAATAAGATAGTGGTGTCTCCGGGATAATTCCTGGTGTATAAAATCTCCTTGTTTTTTACAATATCTGTTATTTTTACATTAATTTAAAAGCTTTTGAAATGTTTCATGCCTGTGAGATAGAAAAGTGTGTTAGTTAGGATATAGATTCAGTAACAAAAAACAGATGTAAAATTACAGTGACAAACAAAATTAGATTTCTCACTCTTAGAGCTAGTATGGCAGCTCCATTCTGGGAAAAACAGGGGCCAGGGTTCCTCTTTTGTTAATCTTCATTCCTGGGGTGTAGCTCTTGTCTCCACAGTCCACGGCGGCCTTCTGTCACATCCCATTGCACAGGAGGAAGGGGAGAAGGAACAGAGGGCACTATCCTTCTCTTAGGGGCAGGACCTAGAAGTTGTTCCCTCACTTACACTTCCATTCCATGGGCCAAAACTTCATCATATGGCCACTCCTAGGGCCTATGAGGGCTGGAGAATGTAATCTATATTCTAACAGGTCATGTGTGTAGCTAAAGTCAAGAGCCCTCTTCATTGGAAGAAGACAAGAATGGCTATAATGTGACAATTGGCAGCAGCTGCCTCAGAGGGGACTTAAAGTACCAGGCTGAAAACAGTGGAGATATCTGTGTTTTACTCCTTTTTCTGTTCCTTCTGTTTTCTTGATTACTTATAACATATCTCCCCTGTGCTCCTGCTACAATCCTAATTCAGGCCTTCTGTATGACAGGACTGTATTAATGCAGTCAGTTTCTGTCAGTCTCCTAAATATAATTGAACTATATTGCTCCTTGGGTCAAGCCCTAATCCTGAGTCAAACATTTATCTTAGCAATAAAGGCCTTTCCACTTCTCACCTTTACTCTCCAGACTTAACTCCCTTTGCTAACACGTTTCTTTTTTTTTTTTTAACATCTTTATTGGAGTATAATTGCCTTACAGTGATGTGTTAGTCTCTGCTGTATAAAAAAGTGAATCAGCTATATGTATACATATATCCCCATATCCCCTCCCTCTTGCATATCCCTACCACCCTCCCTATCCCACCCCTCTAGGTGGTCACAAAGCACTGAGCTGATCTCTGTGCTATGCGGCTGCTTCCCACTAGCTATCTATTTTATATTTGGTAGTGTATATATGTCAATGCCACTCTCTCACTTCGTCCCAGCTTACTCTTCCCCCTCCCCGTGTCCTCAAGTCCATTCTCTATGTCTGCGTCTTTATTCCTGTCCTGTCCCTAGGTTCTTCAGAACCATTTTTTTTTTTTTTTTTTAGATTCCATATGTATGTTTTAGCATGCGGTACTTTTCTCTTTCTGACTTACTTCACTCTGTATGACAGACTCTAGGTCCATCCACCTCACTACAAATAACTCAATTTCATTTCTTTTTATGGCTGAGTAATATTCCATTGTATATATGTGCCACATCTTCTTTATCCATGCATCTGTCGATGGACAATTAGGTTGCTTCCATGTCCTGGCTATTGTAAATAGAGATGCAATGAATATTGTGGTACATGACTCTTTCTGAGTTATGGTTTTCTCAGGGTAAATGTCCAGTAGTAGGATTGCTGGGTGGTATGGTAGTTCTATTTTTAGTTTTTAAGGAACCTCCATACTGTTCTCCATAGTGGCTGTATCAATTTACATTCCCACCAACAGTGCAAGAGGGTTCCCTTTTCTCCACACCCACTCCAGCATTTACTATTTGTAGATTTTTTGATGATGGCCATTCTGACTGGTGTGAGGTGTTACCTCATTGTAGGTTTGATTTGCATTTCTCTAATGATCAGTGATGTTGAGCATCCTTTCATGTGTTTGTTGGTGATCTGTATATCATCTTTGTAGAAATGTCCATTTAGGCCTTCTGCCCATTGTTGGATTGGGTTGTTTGATTTTTTCATATTGAGCTGCATGAGCTGCTTGTATATTTTGGAGATTAATCTTTTGTCAGTTGCTTCATTTGCAAATATTTTCTCCAATTCTGAGGGTTGTCTTTTCGTCTTGATTATGGTTTCCTTTGCTGTACAAAAGCTTTTAAGTTTCATTAGGTCCCATTTGTTTATTTTTGTTTTTATTTCCATTTCTCTAAGAGGTAGGTCAAAAAGGATCTTGCTATGATTTATGTCATAGAGTTTTTTTTTTTTTCAGACCTCTTTTTTTTTTACTTTACCTCTCTTTTCATTTCTTTTTTTTTTTTAAACATCTTTATTGAAGTATAATTGCTTTACAATGGTGTGTTAGTTTCTGCTTTATAACAAAGTGAATCAGTTATACATATACATATGTTCCCATATCTCTTCCCTCTTGCATCTCCCTCCCTCCCACCCTCCCTATCCCACCCCTCTAGGTGGTCACAAAGCACTGAACTGATCTCCCTGTGCTATGCGGCTGCTTCCCACTAGCTATCTATTTTACATTTCGTAGTGTATATATGTCCATGACACGCTCTCACCCTGTCACATCTCACCCCTCCCCCTCCCCATATCCTCAAGTCCGTTCTCTAGTAGGTCTGTGTCTTTATTCCCATCTTGCCACTAGGTTCTTCATGACCTTTTTTTTCCCCTTAGATTCCATATATATGTGTTAGCATACTGTATTTCTTTTTCTCTTTCTGACTTACTTCACTCTGTATGACAGACTCTAACTCCATCCACCTCATTACAAATACCTCCATTTCATTTCTTTTTATGGCTGAGTAATATTCCATTGTATATATGTGCCACATCTTCTTTATCCATTCATCCGATGATGGACACCTAGGTTGCTTCCATGTCCTGGCTATTGTAAACAGAGCTGCAATGAATATTTTGGTACATGACTCTTTCTGAATTATAGTTTTCTCAGGGTATATGCCCAGTAGTGGGATTGCTGGGTCGTATGGTAGTTCTATTTTTAGTTTTTTAAGGAACCTCCATAATGTTCTCCATAGTGGCTGTATCAATTTACATTCCCACCAGTAGTGCAAGAGGGTCCCCTTTTCTCCACACCCTCTCCAGCATTTATTGTTTCTAGATTTTTTGATGATGGCCATTCTGACCGGTGTGAGATGATACCTCATTGTAGTTTTGATTTGCATTTCTCTAATGATTAATGATGTTGAGCATTCTTTTATGTGTCTGTTGGCAATCTGTATATCTTCTTTGGAGAAATGTCTATTTAGGTCTTCTGCCCATTTTTGGATTGGGTTGTTTGTTTTTTTGTTATTGAGCTGCATGAGCTGCTTGTAAATCTTGGAGATTAATCCTTTGTCAGTTGCTTCATTTGCAAATATTTTCTCCCATTCTGAGGGTTGTCTTTTGGTCTTGTTTATGGTTTCCTTTGCTGTGCAAAAGCTTTTAAGTTTCATTAGGTCCCATTTGTTTATTTGTGTTTTTATTTCCATTTCTCTAGGAGGTGGGTCAAAAAGGATCTTGCTGTGATTTATGTCATAGAGTGTTCTGCCTATGTTTTCCTCTAAGAGTTTGATAGTGTTCCAGACCTCTTTTTATTTCACATGCTCATAAATATGTCCATAAAATATATGGTACCCTCTGTGATTTTTTTGCATAAATTGTATCGTGCTGAATTTATTCTTTTTTTCTTTTAATTGTCATGATATAACTTTATTCAAAACTTTGATACATGAAAGAAATGTAGTATAATAAATAGAAAAGAAACATGTCAGTTTTGAGCCCAATAGGAAACAGGTGGAGCCCTCAAATCAGAACAACACCAAGAGGTTTATTTACAAAGGAGCTAATTACAAATGAGTGAATAATATGAATGGAAACCCATGGGGATAGTGCAGGAACCCAGGGAAACAAGAAATTGCTAAGAGGTTCCTGGAACAGAGGAGAAAGTCTATAAGAACCTACTTTGAAGGATAGTGATAGCTCCACTAAGAGAAACAAGGGAATGGAATAAATATCGAGGCTCACTTGCCTGTCTCCCTCTGATCTCTTTTTTTTTTTTTAATCAGTCATCAATTTTATACACATCACTGTATACATGTCAATCCCAATCACCCAATTCAGCACACCACCATCCCCAACCCACTGCAGTTTTCCCCCCTTGGTGTCCATATGTTTGTTCTCTACATCTGTGTCTCAACTTCTGCCCTGCAAACCGGTTCATCTGTACCATTTTTCTAGGTTCCACATACATGCGTTAATATACGATATTTGTTTTTCTCTTTCTGACTTACTTCACTCTGTATGACAGTCTCTAGATCCATCCACGTCTCAACAAATGACTCAATTTCGTTCCTTTTTATGTCTGAGTAATATTCCATTGTATATATGTACCACATCTTCTTTATCCATTCATCTGTCGATGGGCATTTAGGTTGCTTCCATGACCTGGCTATTGGAAATAGTGCTTCAATGAACATTGGAGTGCATGTGTCTTTTTGAATTACGGTTTTCTCTGGGTATATGCCCAGCAGTGGGATTGCTGGGTCACATGGTAATTCTATTTTTAGTTTTTTAAGGAACCTCCATATTGTTCTCCATAGTGGCTGTATCAATTTACATTCCCACCAGTAGTGCAAGAGGGTTCCCTTTTCTCCACACCCGCTCCAGCATTTGTTGTTTGTAGATTTTCTGATGATGCCCATTCTAACTGGTGTGAGGTGATACCTCATTGTAGTTTTGTTTTGCATTTCTCTAATAATTAGTGATGTTGAGCATCTTTTCATGTGCTTCTTGGCCATCTGTATGTCTTCTTTGGAGAAATGTCTATTTAAGTCTACTGCCCATTTTTGGATTGGGTTGTATGTTTCTTTAATATTGAGCTGAATGAGCTATTTATATATTTTGGAGATTAATCCTTTGTCCGTTGATTCGTTTGCAAATATTTTCTCCCATTCTGAGGGTTGTCTTTTCGTCTTGTTTATGGTTTCCTTTGCTGTGCAAAAGCTTTGAAGTTTCATTAGGTCCCATTTGTTTATTTTTGTTTTTATTTCCATTACTCTAGGAGGTGGATCAAAAAAGATCTTGCTGTGATTTATGTCAAAGAGTGTTCTTCCTATGTTTTCCTCTAAGAGTTTTATAGTGTCTGGTCTTACATTTAGGTCTGGAATCCATTTTGAGTTTATTTTTGTGTATGGTGTTAAGAAGTGTTCTAATTTCATTCTTTTACATGTAGCTGTCCAGTTTTCCCAGCACCACTTATTGAAGAGGCTGTCTTTTCTCTATTGTATATTCTCACCTCCTTTATCAAAGATAAGGTGACCATATGTGCGTGGGCTTATCTCTGGGCTTTCTATCCTGTTCCATTGATCTATATTTCTGTTTTTGTGCCAGTACCATACTGTCTTGATTACTGTAGCTTTGGAGTGTAGTCTGAAAACAGGGAGCCTGATTCTTCTAGCTCCATTTTTTCCCTCAAGATTGCTTTGACTATTCGGGGTCTTCTGTGTTTCCATATAAATTGTGAAATTTTTTGTTCTAGTTCTGTGAAAAATGCCATTGGTAGTCTGATAGGGATTACATTGAATCTGTAGATTGTTTTGGGTAGTATAGTCATTATCACAATGTTGATTCTTCCAATTCAAGGACATGGTATATCTCTCCATCTCTTTGTATGTGTTTAATTTCTTTCATCAATGTCTTATAGTTTTTTGCATACAGGTCTTTTGTCTCCTTAAGTAGGTTTATTCCTATGTATTTTATTCTTTAGGTTGCAGTGGTAAATGGGAGTGTTTCCTTAATTTCTCTTTCCGGTTTTTCGTTGTTAGTGTATAGGAATGCAAGAGATTTCTGTGCATTAATTTTGTATCCTGCAACTTTACCAATTCATTGATGAGCTCTAGTAGTTTTCTGGTAGCATCTTTAGGATTCTCTATGTATCATGTCATCTGCAGACAGTGACAGTTTTACTTCTTCTTCTCTGATTTGGATTCCTTTTATTTCTTTTTCTTCTCTGATTGCTGTGGCTAAAACTTCCAAAATTATGTTGAATAATAGTGGTGAGAGTGGGCAGCCTTGTCTTGTTCCTGATCTTAGAGGAAATGGTTTTAGTTTTTCACCATTGATGATGATGTTGGCTGTGGGTTTGTCATATATGGCCTTTATTATGTTGAGGTACGTTCCCTCTATCTTATTTTCTGGAGAGTTTCTATCATAAATGGGTGTTGAATTTTGTCAAAAACTTTTTCTGCATCTATCGAGATTATCATATGGTTTTTATCCTTTAGTTTGTTAATATAGTGTATCACATTGATTGATTTGTGTATATTGAAGAATCCTTGCATTCCTGGGGTAATCCCCACTTGATCATGGTGTATGATCCTTTTAATGTGCTGTTAGATTCTGTTTGCTAATACTTTGTTGAGGATTTTTGCATCTATGTTCATCAGTGATATTGGCCTGTAGTTTCCTTTTTGGGACAACTTTGGTTTTGGTATCAGGGTGATGGTGGCCTCATAGAATGAGTTTGGGAGTGTTCCTCCCTTGGCTATATTTTGGAAGAGTTTGAGAAGGATAGGTATTAGCTCTTCTCTAAATGTTTCATAGAATTCACCTGTGAAGCCATCTGGTCCTGGGCTTTTGTTTGTTGGAAGATTTTTAATCACAGTTTCAATTTCAGTGCTTGTGATCGGTCTGTTTACATTTTCTATTTCTTCCTGGTTCAGTCTCAGAAGGTTGTACTTTTCTAAGAATTTGTCCATTTCTTCCAGGTTGCCCGTTTTATCGTCATATAATTGCTTGTAGTAATCTCTCATGATCCTTTGTATTTCTACAGTGTCAGTTGTTTCTTTTGCTTTTTCATTTCTAATTCTGTTGATTTGAGTCTTCTCCCTTTTTTCTTGATGAGTCTGGCTAATGGCTTATCAATTTTGTTTATCTTCTCAAAGAACTAGTTTTTGGTTTTATTGATCTTTGTTATCGTTTCCTTCATTTCTTTTTCATTTATTTCTGATCTGATCTTTATGATTTCTTTCCTTCTGCTAACTTTGGGGGGTTTTTTTGTTCTTGTTTCTCTAATTGCTTTAGGTGTAATGTTCGGTTGTTTTTTTGAGATTTTTCTTGTTTCTTGAGGTAGGATTGTATTGCTATGACGTTCCCTCTTAGAACATCTTTTGCTGCATCCCATAGGTTTTGGGCCATCTTGTTTTCATTGTCATTTGTTTCTAGGTATTTTTTGATTTCCTCTTTGATTTCTTCAGTGATGTCTTGGTTATTTAGTAGCATATTGTTTAGCCTCCATGTGTTCGTATTTTTTACAGTTTTTTTTCCTGTAATTGATATCTAGTTTCATAATGTTGTGGTCAGAAAAGATACTTGATATGATTTCAATTTTCTTAAATTTACCAAGGCTTGATTTGTGACCCAGGATATGATCTATCCTGGAGAATGTTCCATGAGCACTTGAGAAGAATGTGTATTCTGTTGTTCTTGAATGGAATGTCCTATAAATATCAGTGAAGTCCATCTTGTTTAATGTATCATTTAAAGCTTGTGTTTCCTTATTTATTTTCATTCTGGATGACCTGTCCATTGGTGAAAGTGGGGTGTTAAAATCCCCTACTATGATTGTGTTACTGTCTATTTCCCCTTTTATGGCTGTTACCATTTGCCTTATGTATTGAGGTGCTCCTATGATGGGTGCATAAATATTTACAATTGTTATATCTTCTTCTTGGATTGATCCCTTAATCATTATGTAGTGTCCTTCTTTGTCTCTTGTAACAGTCTTTATTTTCAGGTCTATTTTCTCTGACATGAGTATTCTTACTCCAGCTTTCTTTTGATTTCCATTTGCATGGAATATCTTTTTACATGCCCTCACTTTCAGTCAGTATGTTTCCCTAGGTCTGAAGTGGGTCTCTTGTATACAACATATATATGGGTCTTGTTTTTGTATCCATTCCGCCAGTCTATGTCTTTTGGTTGGAGTATTTAATCCATTTACATTTAAGGTAATTATCGATATGTATGTTCCTATTATCATTTTCTTAATTGTTTGGGGTTTGTTATTGCAGGTCTTTTCCTTCTCTTGTGTTTCCTGCCTAGAGAATTTCCTTTAGCATTTGTTGTAAAGGTCGTTTGGTGGTGCTGAATTCTCTTAACTTTTGCTTGCCTGTAAAGGTTTTAATTTCTCCATCAAATCTGAAAGAGATCATTGCTGGGTAGAGTAATCTTGGCTGTAGGCTTTTTCCCATTCATCACTTTAAATATGTCCTGTCACTCCCTTCTGGCTTTCAGAGTTTCTGTTGATAGATCAGCTCTTAACCTTATGGGGATTCCCTTGTATGTTATTTGTTGCTTTTCCCTTGTTGCTTTTAATATTTTTTCTTTGTATTTAATTTTTGATAGTTTGATTAATATGTTTCTTGGTATGTTTCTCGTTGGATTTATCCTGTATGGGACTCTCTGTGCTTCCTGGAATTGACTGACTATTTCCTTTCCCATGTTAGGGAAGTTTTCAGCTATAATCTCATCAAGTATTTTCTCCTTCCCTTTCTTTTTCCCTTCTTCTTCTGGATACCCTAGAATTCGAATGTTGATGTGTTTAATGCTGTCCCAGAGGTCTCTGAGACTGTCCTCAATTCTTTTCATTCTTTTTTCTTTTTCTGCTCTGTGGTAGTTATTTCCACTATTTTATCTTAGTGGAATTTACCTTATTGGATAAGGTCACTTATCCATTATCCTGCTTCAGTTATTCTGCTATTGATTCCTTCTAGAGAATTTTAAATTTCATTTATTGTGTTGTTCGTCATTGTTTGTTTGCTCTTTAGTTCTTCTAGGTCCTTTTTAAATGTTTCTTGTATTTTCTGCATTCTGTTTCCAAGATTTTGGATCATCTTTACTATCATTACTCTGAATTCTTTTTCAGGTAGGCTGCTTATTTCCTCTTCATTTGTTTGGTCTGGTCAGTTTTTACTTTACTCCTTCATCTGCTGCATATTTCTCTGTCTTCTCATTTTGTTTAACTTACTGTTTCCTTTTTACAGGCTGCAGGTTCCTAGTTCCCGTTGTTTTTGGTGTCTGCCCCCAGTGGGTGAGGTTGGTTCAGTGGCTTGTGTAGGCTTTCTGGTGAAAGGGACTGTTGCCTGTGTTTTGGTGGGTGAATTTGGATCTTGTCTTTCTGGTGGACATGGCTGTGTCTGGTGGTGTGTTTTGGGATGTCTGTGAACTTAGTATGATTTTAGGCAGCCTCTCTGCTAATGGGTGGGGTTATGTTACTGTCTTACTAGTTGTTTTGGCATGGGGCATCCAGCACAGGAGCTTCCTGGCCGTTGGGTGGAGCTGGGTCTTAGCATTGAGATGGAGATCTCTGGGAGAGCTCTCACAGATTGATATTATGTGGGGCCAGGAGGTCTCTGGTGGTCCAATGTCCTGAACTCGGCCCTCCCACCTCAGAGGCTCAGAACTGACACCAGGCCAGAGCACAAAGATCCTGTCAGCCACACAGCTTAGCAGAAAAGGGAGTAAAAAAGAAAGAAAAAAAAATTAACATAAAAAAGTTAATAATTTAAAAAACAAAAGAAGAGAACAACCAAACAAATAAACAAATCTACCATTGATAACAAGCACTAAAAGCTAAACTAAGATAAACATAAAATCAGAAACAAATCAGATACAGGCAGCAAACACCAAGTCTACAGTTGCTCGCACAGTCCACTGTCTCAATTTTGGGATTATTCATTGTCTATTCAGGTATTCCACAGATGCAGGGTAAATCAAGTTGATTGTGGAGACATAATCTACTGCTCCTGAGGCTGCTGGGAGAAATTTCCCTTTCTCTTGTTTGTTCACACAGCTCCTGGGGTTCAGCTTTGGTTTTGGCTCCACCTCTGTGTGTAGGCTGCCCTCAGGCATCTGTTCCCTGCCCAGACAGGAGGGGGTCTATGCAGCGGCTGATTAGGGGGCTCTGGCTCACTCAGGGCTGGAGGAAGGAAGGGTACGGTAGTCATAATTGGAATGTGGGGCAAGCCTGCAAGCAGCAGAGGCTGGCGTGATGTTGCAAAAGCCTGAGGTGCGCCATGTGTTCTCCAGGGGAAGTTTTCCCTGGATCAGGGGAACCTGGCAGTGGTGGGCTGCACAGGCTCCCAGGGGGGTGGTGTGGATAGTGACCTGCGCTTGCACACAGGATTCTTGGTGGCAACAGCAGCAGCCTTAGCATTTCATACCTGTCTCTGGTGTCCATGCTGATAGCCACGGCTCACGCCTATCTCTGGAGCTCGTTTAGGCGGTGCTCTGAATCCCCTCTCCTCGCGCACCAGGAAACAATGGTCTCTTGCTTCTTAGGTTCCAGACATTTTCCCAGACTCCCTCCTGGTTAGCTGTGGCACACTAGCCCCCTCAGGCTGTCTTCATGCAGCCAACCCCAGCCCTCTCCCTGGGATCTGACCTCCAAAGCCCAAGCCTCAGCTCCCAGCTCCCACCTGCTCTGGTAGGTGAGCAGACAAGCCTCTCAGTCTGGTGAGTACTGGTCGGCACCGATCCTCTGTGAGGGAATCTCTTGTCTTTGCTCTCTGCACCCCTTTTGCTGTGCTCTCCTATGTGGCTCCAAAGCTTCCCCCCTCCCACCCCCATCTCTGCTAGTGAAGGAGCTTCCTAGTGTGTGGAAACTTTTCCTCCTTCACAGCTCCCTCCCAGAGGTCCAGGTCCCAGCCCTATTCTTTTGTCTCTGTTTTTTCTTTTCTCTTTTGCCATACCCAGGTACATGGGGATTTCCTTGCCTTTTGGGAAGTCTGAGGTCTTCTGCCAACGTTCAGTAGGTGTTCTGTAGGAGTTGTTCCACATGTAGATGTACTTCTGATGTATTTTTGGGGAGGAAGGTGATCTCCACGTCTTACTCCTCCACCATCTTGAAGGTTCCCCCTAATACATGTTTCTTGAACACACTATCCTGAAACATTTTCTTCCATTTTCCCCAGTATTCCAGATGTGTCTCTTCTCTGAACTCTAATAACAAGCAAAGGTTGCACCACAAGATTTCACAGTTGATAATTTATGTGTATTTGCATATGTTACATACCATGTGTGTATCTGTGTGTGTGTGTGTGTGTGTGGTCTTTTGGAGCTATGTTGGGAGTAAGCAGAGGTGAATATGAAAAAGAATAATGTGAGAATCTTGTTAAGAATCACTTTGACCTATAGACCTAGGGGCATTATCAAGCACTCCTGGGATGAGGGCATCAAGGATTTATACTGGAAGAGTGACTAATTAGAAAAGAGTAATGAGAGAAACTGCTCTTTGATCTTAGTGAACACTTGCTTAACATTGAGAAGGTAAATCCTAATGAGATTTGAAGCTCAGGACAAATAGAGGCTTTGCCTTATCTAGTGGTAGCAACATTGATGAAATGCTAATTGGTTTGTTGGTTTTCTTACTTAGAAATACTTAAGAAAATAAATTATGATATTTCAGAATTCCGGAAGAAAATATTTCTTAACAGGCAGGCTATGGTTCTTTAGTAATCCCAGGAGAGGGATAAAAGTGGAGGAGAAGGAATACAATAGAATGGCAAAAGAGAGAGAAGTGTTTTCCACATCTTTTTCAAGTCCAGAGGGCCAGGGTTGGAGAGAGGCATGATTCTGAGAGGTGCAGGCTGCAATCCACCCTAGTCCACAAAGAACCAAGCCTGAGTCTTAGAGTGAACTGGATATAGTAAAAGTATGGGTAGAATAGCTATTTTCCTAAAATCTCTGTGGTGCCCTGGGAGCCCAAGGTATCAGGAGCACTGGTGCCTGGACCTTCACCAGTAACACAAGGTATTTCCCATGACGGTAATAGGGACAGAGGTGGTTTAACCAGAGGGATTTCAGTGTCCACAAAGCCAGTCACTGTCAGCTTTATGTGCGTGGCAAAGTAGTGGGTCCTGGCAACGTAAGTGTCACATTTGGCATCAGCATTTGCAACTACAGAAGACATTGTCTCTGAGCCCAAACATGAGAGGAGGAAAATCATGGAAGACCAAAGTAGCCAAGATAATTAATTCACAGAGCAAATGTGAGGCATACTACAGGGCCACGATTTCCACCAATAGGGTCTGTAGGTCTGTAACTATCCTTAGTCTGTCTGAGTAAGAGACTATGGCCTGATAACACTGGACTTGGGAGAGACTTAAACCATCCAGTTGAATCCTCTCCTTTGACAGAGGAGGAAGCTGAGAACCATGAAAACTTAAAGGATATACTCAAGTTCAGAGGGAGAATCTAGATTCTGAATTTAGATCTTATGGTTCTTAGAATGGAAGCTTCTGGTGACAATAGCTTCATTTTCAGATTTTAATTGATTATTTTTTGCTTAAAGGAGTACTAAAGGAATGCTGGTTAAAAAAGAAAAAAGATCTCCATATTTGTTGTGATGGACCAGCCCTGCTTCCAGTCCCACTCAGTCATTGCCCTCCCATAACCCAGGATTTGAGCTATGCTCTTGGAGTTTGACTTAGATTGGTTCTTTCCAAGGAGACCTCTCAGCCCAGCTCCTATGACCAATCCTCCCACCATGAGCAGGCATGCCTAGGTCTCTGTTGAACACAATAGGCTAAAACAGAAACTTTTCCAGTTATCTGAGCTGCAGTTGTGGAGGCCAGAAGGCCTGGGCATTGAAGAAGGATGGCATTGGAAGAGGAGGTCTACATTGTCATGGAATTCTGATAGGAGGAACTTGAGAGCAATTACACCTGGAGTGGGAGGACAGAGAACCTCAGCCCATCTCTTCTGCAAGGAGGATGGATAGTGGCAGATTTCTCTTTCCTCTTGCTTTTTCTACTGACCATTGTCTAGGCTCTTCCATAAACTTTCTCTTCTAGTATCTAGTATCCTAGTATTCTAAGAAGTATCCTTACTTAGTTCTAAATCAGCAACAATCCTTTTTAATGGAACACATCCTTTTTATCCATTAAGAATTACCATAAAACTTGGGGTTCTCACTTGTAAGAATCTTAAAATTGTGCTAAAATTGTAAAACAAAACCCCATACTTTTGAAAAGATCAAGCTGCAAGGACAGAATGTATACCTGCAATCAAAATATCCTTGGTGAAAACGAATAACTGGTAGGTACTATTTTTTAAATACATTTCTAAAATATTATGCTATGATTATACACACTCTCACTTAATTTTCACACCTTCAGTATGTGATTTGTAATTTTTTAAGAGATGTGGAAATTGAGGTTCAGAGAAATTGAAGTACTTACCCAAGGTCACACATAATGAATAAGTTCTAGAGCTGAAATTCAAACTTCAATATCTATGGAGATCTTCCACCACCCTCAAGTCGAGTCCATTAAGCTAAAGACCACAAATATGACTGGAATAATGAGGACACATGTTCTCATATAAGAGAAGAATTTTGCACTAAGCTTTGATAGTTATGAAGGTGAATATAACTAACATTTACCAAGTGCCTATTATGTGTCTATTGGCTGCTGCACGTATGTCATCTCATTTAGGTCCGTTAATCTTGTGGAATTTAATATTGCAGTTCTCATTTTAGTATTAAGAAACTGAAGGTTAAAAAGGAAAATTAAACAAGGATGGTCTCACAGCTACTAGGGACCAGAGCATGGATTCCAACCCAGTCTGTTCCCAAAGGGTGCGGCTTTCACAGAAGTGGCAGAAAGGGAATCTTGGAATTTCAGGTGTACTAGAAAACGAGTAGAGCAATAAGTCATAAACAAAAGACAAAAAGAAAAATTGATTAGCAGAAACACTGAGTTCAAAACGGAGAAATAAGAAGTTGAAGCATTGGGAGAGGAAGTTACTGATGGGTCTTAAGGTTAAAATTGAGATGTTGGGATTGATACTCCTGGCTTTGGGGATCTACCTCATGGTCTTGCACATGGTTATGACATGGGAAGATAAAGTGCTAAAAGATCATTTTACTCTCTGTGTATAAGACATAGAGAAGGAGAGTGACTGGAAACTGGCTGACTGCCTGGAAGGTCTTCCTTAATACCTTCTAATTAATGATGATGGTGATGGTTGCTTTTTTTTTCTTTTGGTAACTGGCTATGTGCCCAGCTCTGATCAAGGTACTTCATATATATTTACCTCTTGAGTATTCCCAATTACTTTATGAAGTATTATTATCATCATATCCATTTTACAGACAAGGAGATTGAGGTTCAGAGAGGTTAAGTAACTCTCTGAAGAACAAACAACAAGTAGCAGGGCCAGCGTTCAGTCAAGGCATGTGTGACTTTTCAGCCCTTGAGCTTTTGCTTATACCTTGCTGCTTCTCACCATTCTCCTTATCACTTGATAACAAGGACATAGCCATCTAGAGTATTCTTATTGACACAGCTTCCCACATAAAGCCAATTAACGGCACTTGGAAAGAAGAACCAGCACTGACTGCTAACATTTCTCTTGTCTCAGGTTCTCTGCCTGGGCTAAAAAGTTCTTGGCATGAGATGTTTCTGGTTTAGCTTGAGACTTAAACGGGTTGTTCTGTATACAATGGATGGAGACTTTTTTTTTTGGACACAGCAGTAGCTTTGTAAAACTTCAGAAAAGGTGCTAATTGTGCACAATTTACCTGCAGAGGTTTTCCGTTCATAAATATTCTCTTTTCTCTCAAAGAAATTGACTAGCTCCTAAGAGCCAAATGTCATTGTGTAATGGCAGAGACTTTAAAATAGATCAAAGAGCATATCTCAAGCTTTTCCACTCTCCTAACTGCAGAGGAAGTAAATGGAAACTCCAGGGGGTTGGAAGAGAGTAGGTCAAGAGCAAGACATTTCTTTGAAGTTCCATGTTTTATCTTTAAAAATTGTGTAAAGTTTCCATTCCCACAAAATAACATCTGTTTTAAAATGAAAATGTTTTTAAAACTAGAAAGAGGCATCATGATAATCTGTAGTTTCATGTACTCCTCAGCACACCATCTTTTAATTCTGAAGTCTACAAAATCTACGTGAGACAACAGATGTAACAGCTTTTTTTTAATAAATTTATTTTATTTATTTATTTTTGGCTGCATTGGGTCTTCGTTGCCGGCTTTCTCTAGTTGCGGAGAGTGCGGGCTACTCTTCCTTGGTGGTGAGTGTGCTTCTCATTGCGGTGGATTCTCTTGTTGTGGAGCACAGGCTCGAGGTGTGCAGGCTTCAGTAGTTGCGGCACGTGGTCTCAGTAGTTGTGGCACACGAACTTAGTTGCTCCGCGGCATGTAGGATCTTCCAGGACCAGGGATCGAACCTGTGTCCCCTGCATTGGCAGGCGGATTCTTAACCACTGTGCCACCAGGGAAGTCCACAATTTTTAACTAGATCTCTGTGTGGCCATGGGAGCAGAAACTTCCAATCCCATGCTTTCTGTTGGCAAAGGGTATCAGAAAGTCACAAACCACAGTAATGTCATTCAAGGACAATTGCACAATGCACAGACCTATTTTGCAGCCAAATAGACTTCCGGAGCCCTCAGAACACCTGAAGGTTAGAATAGTGGAGTGGTTAAGAACAGCTTTTGAATTTAAAGAGCTACCCAAACTATGATGATAATAGCTGTAGTGCCTTGAGTTAGTTATTAACCACTTTAAATCTTAGACTCAGAAAGGTTAAATATGTAAATATATATTATAGTATTTAGAACAATGCCTGGAATTTTATAAATGCTCAGTAAACTAGCTTTAATTATCATTAATGATTTTCAGATCAATAGATTTATTTTTGAATGTAGAAGTTAAAAAATATATAGTTAAAAGTATTGAAAATTATTGTTGTCTCTTAAAAAGAAAATAACCCCTAAAAGCAGAAAATATTCAACTATCATCTATTAGGTCTAGAAACCTGAAACAAAATTCTATTTTAAATTTTCAAAAATATAATGCTACATGATTCCTGTCCTTTAGGGTATTAAAAGAAGCATTATAGGGAATTCCCTGGTGGTCCAGTGGTTAGGACTCTGTGCTTCCACTCTAGGGGGCATGGGTTCCATTCCTGGTCCAGGAACTAAGATGCCCCAAGCCACACAGCCAAAAAAAACCAAAAAGCAAACACACAAAAACCATTATAATGCAGAAAAATCACTACAAGTACAGAAAAGTTATTTAAAAAACCCAATCAATTAACTAAAGAATTTTCTCAACTCCTAGAAATCTATCAAATTATTCTTATACACAAGCCTGAATATCCAATGGTTGAAAAACAGCATAAAATTCAAGAAAAACATGAATACAAGTATACTTAAGAATAGAAAATAGTAGAGACAGAATTTGAAAACTGAATAATCAAAGAATGCCAATCAAAAGTATATTTATGACAGTAATTGAACAAAATGAAACACAATGAAGTCCTTTAACTTAGTATCCCGTTCTAGGGCTACTAATTTTTTCAGCTCACAAAAATTCTTTGAACTAGGTGTTGTGTTACATTTTGGAACAGAATGTGTCAGCCTCAGTTCTCAAGGAGCTGACAATGAAAGGCTGTGACAGTATTTCTCCTTCCTGTATGTTGGGGATACAGTAGTCTGAGCTAACATTTCTTTCATTAGGTCTTTGACTCTTGTAAATAGACAACGATGATGTTGAGAAGACACTTACTTTCTGCTATGGTCTGAATGTTTGTGTCTCCCCCAAATTCATACGTTGAAATCCTAATACCCAGTGTGATGATATAGGAGGTGGGACCTTTGAGAAGTGATTAATGTCTTTATAAAAGAGGCTTCCCCCTTTCCACCTGTGAGGACACAGCCTTCGAAATGAAACCATGACTTGATCTTGGACTTCTCAGTTTCCAGAGCTGTGCAAAATAAATTTCTATTGTTTATAAGCTACCCTGTGTGTGGTATTTTGTTTTAACTGCCTGAACAGACTAAGACACTTTCTGAGAAATTTATTTTGCAGACCCTCAGGAATAGAGAAATTCAGGGGCAATTCAGAACCAAAGAATAATGTGTTGATTAGAGGGACTCAGGCATGTTACAGACATATATTTCTTGATTGGATTAACAAAGGTTGTTGAGAAAAAGATATTAGCACTCACTAGACTCTTTCACCATGACATGGTTAGAAAATCTGCAAGGATTGTTTGGTGAATTAAAAAAAAATGTTTCTGGAAAGAAACACAGATTCTGTGTCTGCAACACTGGATATGGGAATAATAGAATTAGATTTGTATTTTTAATTGCATTTGGGTATTAAATCATATGAAATTGTCATTATTTGGCCATCTTTGACCTAATAAATGTCAATTTCATATGTTCAACTAAATACTTCTCATGAAGACATGAATCACAAGGTTTTTTTGTATCCAGAAGAACACTAGAAGTAAAACATCCTTACCAAATGAGTGCTTGGTTACTATATACAAGCATTAAGGTCAAACAGATTGCTTGTATGGGCTGTGGTGAACTAGAAAAGCTTACTGAGGGAAGAATGCATTTTAGATTAAGTCGAAAGAGGACAATCAATTCAGGCAGGGGAAAGACCATACCATAATCTGTTGCAGGAGTTAAGGGTAAGTCCATTTTCTTGTAACTATGGAATATTTAGGGGAGTCAATGATGATAGATGGGGAAGTCAGAGCCTTATAATGGAGAGACTAGGATGCTGAGTTAAGGAATTTGAACTTTTCTATTAGCAGTGAGGAGCTATGAAAATTTTCTAAGGAAGGGAGTTATATAATCAGAGTGGTATTTTAGGAAAATTCTGTTAGATCTAATATCAGCATATACCGGAGGGAATAGAGCCTGCAGCTTGAAAAACAAGGCAGGGCAGGATTGCGAGATAAGAGGACTAAAATTGCAGGAGAAGACATCAAAAGTGGTGTTAATTTTTAAGGTCTGAGTGGACAGTGGCAGAAATGGAGAAGCAGTAGACTATCTTTAGGAAGGACAATAAAGAATTTATTTTAAATTTTATTAGATTTAAGTTATAGCTGCATCTATAAAGTAGGTATTAATAAATTAATACAAATAAGAGCATTGGTAATATCTTTTGAACACTTAAAATGTGCCAGGTATGGAACTCAATGATTTTTGAAGAATTATTATTTATCCTTAAAATTAGAATAAGAACTAGGCATTTTTATCAGTCCCATTTTACATATGATGGCATAACGGGTAATCAGACTCATTAGGCATCTACAGTTGTAGGATGGACTTTTAGAAAGCAGGTCAGGGATGCAGCTGTGGAAAACTATATAGGCAAGCGATGAGGATAAGGGGACCAGTGAACATTGGAAAGATGGCTTAGAAGGACAACTCCATGTGTGTGTGCGTTTGAGACGGTGTTGATTTCAGGACCCAAAGACCTGATCTTAAGGAAATTGTAATCAGTATCTTCAGTGCTCAGGACAAGAAGAATAATCATCCCATCATTCATTCATCTCCTTGCTTATTCAATCATGTTTGTGGAGAACTGCAGGATGTGCAAGTAATGATACCAGGCAATAAAGAAATGAACTTGATTCAGTCACAGCTGCTAATTTTTCACTTTTTAGTTAAAAAAATGGTATCATGGCTTGTGTGATTTGGGTCTTAGCAGAATGACAACAGAGATAAGCAGGGATATACAAAGAAAGGAAAAAACAAATATCAGATTTAGGCTGAGACCTAAGAAGTAAAATTGTGGTGTGTAGCCAGGGTTGCATACTGAAACCTATGCTCCAAATTTTATGTGGGTGAGGATAAAAACTGGTGAAGCAGGTGAGGTAAGCAGAGAAAGGAGTGCAGGAAAGAGATGTTCACACAATTTAATTAATTTTTCTGGAATGGCATCTCTTGTCCAGAGCTATTTGTCAATGGTCTCGGCACTCCCATCTTAAAGACAAAAACCTAAGTCTGAGTGATTATTAAATATTTCTTTGGTGCCCAGGTGTACTAGTCCCTGTAGGGGAGCAAAGATGTGCCAGTCATGTCCTTGCCTCTGTATGTTTACAATAAAACTGAGGAGGTAAGTGTTTACTTGTACAGAACCAATACTCAACAAAACAGCATAGAATGAAACCAAGTTCTAAGTAGAGTGATAAAATCACTAGAGATGTAGAAGTTCACGAAAAGAGAGAGCTAGAGTAAGATGCCTTCAGAATTAAAAAAAATCAACTTAAGTCTGAGAATGGGATGAGTAGAATTAAACTCTTGATAGGGTGAGCTACACTTAAAAGAATTCACCCTGAGATACTGTCTAGAAATATGTTCCTTAGCAAATCACAATGAATAGTCACAAGGAGCCAAGAGGGAAAAACGTCAGGGAAAACGTTAACCTAATCAATAATATTGACAAGTATTTTGCATAAGGTGCTTGGTGATACTTTGATAACATTATCAGTCCAAGAGTTAGAACTTATGCAGACAGAGAGAGACAAATATCATATGATACCGCTTGTGTGTGGAATCTAAAAAATGGTACAAATAAACTTATTTACAAAGCAGAAATAGAGTCACAGATGTAGAAAACAAACTTACGGTTACCAAGGGGGAAAGAGGGAGAGGGATGAATTGGGAGATTGGCATTGACATATACACACTACTCTATATAAAATAGATCACTAATAAGAACCTTCTCTATAGCACAGGGAATTCTACTCAATACTCTGTAATGCCCTATACGAGAAAAGAATCTAAAAAAGAGTGGATATCTGTATATGTATAATTGATTCACTTTGCTGTACAGCAGAAACTAGCACAACATTGTAAATCAACTGCATTCCAATAAAAATTAATTTTTAAAAAGAGTTAGAATTTATGTGAAGAAGAACATATTTAGAGAAATGGAGTGGTTTATTAGGAGCCTAGAGAAAAGAAAAATAATTTACTATATTGTCTCCATCCCAGTGCAGAGGATAGGCTGCCCTATCTGGCTAATGCAGTCCCGTTGGCAACGAACCACACAAAGATGTATGTCCCAGGCTCTTAGTGTTGTTGTCAACCATGAAGGGAACTCACTAACTTGTTCTGATCCCATGCTCACGGACCAACTTTGTCTTTCCATGCAGATGTCTCCTCTGCTGTAATTGCACGAAGAGTTCATTATAGATTAGAGCAATAAGGAGAGACCTTGAGGAGAATGTTGGATGTGACCTAGACTTTGAAGACGGTGGAATTTGGATGGGTGCAGAAGAAAAAGACTGACATTTTGGTTGGGAGGAAATGTTGGAAGGACTGAGACATACCCAGTCAGCCTCAGAATTGTCAAATGTTCCTTCTGTCATCATTTGACAATTCTGAGGCTGACTAGGTACACCTCAGTCCTTCCAACATTTCCTTCCCCATGACCCACTCTCCCATACCCTGTTAGAGTCTTTTCTCCTTATCCTAATGATGTGACCATGCTAGTTTCCCTATCCCCTTGATGCAAGGAGAAATTATCTTGTAAAGCAATGGTCAGATGAGGCTAAGGGAGCTCACCTCCACCCAAGTTTTAGAGACATCATTATCAACTACAACTAGCTTATACCCTTAAGGGAGATGAATCAGACCTGGGGTGTTAGATGCGGCTTCCTGCCAGAGGCCGACTTCCAACAGCTCTTCCTGCAGCATGCAAATTTGATCTAATGGGTGGTAACTCAAAGAAAATAATTAATTTCTATCATTCTTTCACAGTCACACACCAGACATGTATTCAGGGAATTGTCATAAATATTAATATTCAGGAAATTTCCATGAATATTCAGTGAATGGTAAAAAGATCTTCACACAGCCATAGTGGAGTTCTCCGGAAAGGAGTGCTGCTTCTCTTTGCAAGCTCCCTCTCCATAAGGGACAGAGGAGAGGAAGGGGTGAAGGTGGATGAAGAGAGATGAAACAAACTCTGCTGGGCAGCCTCCTGAGTTGATACTGTACCTCAGCTGGATTTGCATGTGTATAACCCAAGCCAGACGGCTGGCTGCCCTCCCTGCAACATCTAATTAGGTGTGGGTTTATGCCAATTTCATTCATGAGACTTGATCTCCAATACTTATAGAGTTCATAGAGCAGGCAGCCCTTGAAGACCTTTAGATTTTCCAGTGTAGACCTTAAAGTCAGGGTGAAGGGAAAAAACAACATTATGAATTGTTTGGATGCTGAGATTAAAATAGTTTTATATTCTTGAAGGCCCAAAATAATTTCATTGAGGAGGTGCATGCTGGCATTTGAATTCTAGTTAATTAATATGGAAAGTGGATTAATATATTAAAATTTTAAATTACACTTTTACCTTTAAAATGTTAACATTAGCATTTATGACATTAAGAAGAAAATCATACTATAAACTATCTACCCACACTTCCAAAGTTTATCTTACCCTCTGATTTCTTTCAGTGTTCACTTAGACACACAGATACTTTTTGCATCAATATTATTAGAGCATGTATATGATTTTGTATTCTGTTTCTTATTTGCTTAATACTATTTGAAATATACATTCTTAATGATTCTATCTAGTGTTCATACTTTCTGTTGTAATTGCTATATATTATTTTTTTTAATTTAATGACAAATTTAAAGAAAAAATACTGCTGTGGCTAAGAATTTACACTGGCATTTTATTTTGCCCAAAGTAGTTACTTTGGACAAGTTATTGATATTCTCTGAATTTTAGTTTTGTCATCTGTAAAATGTAGGTAACAGAATCTATCCCACAGAGAGTGTGTATAGACTAAGTGAGATAATATATGTACAAGACTGTACAGTGTTTCGCCAATAGTAGATGCTTAAGTCATGGAAGTGACTCTGATTATGTTAAAGGTAGATTTCACCACCATAGTCTGCAAAAAGACAGTAACACAAGGCTTGTATGCATGCAATGCAAGGCACATGAGAGAAGGGGTTATATCTGAGGTCTTTCTTTCCCTAAGTCTCTATTCTTTGACTATTACAAGTGTTAGGATTTAATTGTGTCTCCTCCAAATTCATATGTTGAAGTCCTAACCCTCTCAGAATGTGACCCCATTTGGAAATAGGGTTGATACAGATATAATTAGTAAAGTTTAGATGAGGTCAATAGTGTGGGTCCTAATCCGATATGACTGGTGTCTTTATAAAAAGAACATCATGTGAAGGGAAAGCGACACCCACAGAGGGAAGATAATGTAAAGAGACACAGGGAGAGGACAGCCATTTACAGCTGAGGAGAGAGGCCGGGAGCAAGTTCTTCCCTCACAGCTCTCAGAAGGAAACAACCCTGCTGATACATTGATTATGGACTTCTGGCATCCGAACTATGAGACAATAAATTTCTGATGTTTAAGTAATCCATTTGTGGTACTTTGTTACCGCAGCCCTTGCAAACTAGTATAGTAAGGCTCTCTGTGGTGCCATTTTGAAGGAATAACTCACCACTGCTTTGTTTCGAGAAGAGGGAATCTATTCACTCATATAGGGAAAGAATTAAATCCCAGTTCACAGAGTGAGACCAGCCCAATAACATGGTATTTAGGGGAGTTGAACTAAACTTCAGATATTAAAACATTCACAAACGGATGTTGCCTGATGACCATATGAATCACTGTAGCCATCGCTATTACTTCTTGCCTCTTTCTTGTAGTATATTTTCTATACAGTTGTCAGAGTCATATTATGGAAATAAAAATCTGACCATCCCTCACTTTTGCTCCAAAATCTCCAAGTGGCTTCATATCACATTTTGAACAAATACCAAGTTTATCAGAGTTTACACTAGTCCTACAGCATTTGGCCTCTGATGACTTCTCCAACTTCACCCCACCTCTCTCTTCCTAGCTCACTCCACCCCAGGTACATTGGGCTATTTGCTGTTTCACTAAACTGCCAAGTTTTTCCTACCTCAGAATCTTTGCACTTTCTGGTCTCTCTGGCAGGACCACTCTTAATCCAGTTGGATAGATAGATGATAGGTAGATAGATAGAGATGGAGATGGAGATACAAATCTAGGATGTATGTACAAATCAGATTTGTGTATCCATCTCTATCTAACCTAAGAGTAGAGGTTAAAGCTTTAATCTCTCATTTTATTTAGTCTTCCACTCAAAGACTGCTTCCTCAGAGAGGTCTTCCCTGGCCATCTTATATGAAATAGCTCAGCACTGTCTGCACAATCTCTTTGTCACATTCTATGCCCTCCCTCTGATATATTTTTCTCCTTGACAGCTATTACTATTTGGCATTAGGTTATATATTTAGTTGTTATTTGGCCAGTGCATCCTCCCCTGAGACTAAACTCTTTGTCCCATTTATCACAATATCCTCCATACCTCAAACAGTGCCTGGAACATAGCAGGTAGCCAAATGCTATTTGTTGAGTGAATGAATAAATGAATGAGTCAATGATTTCAGACTAGACCTAACTCATTTACACTGGGAATGACCTACTCTGAGACATGATTCATAAAATCATAGAACTAGAGGAGAGATGAAAAATCAACATCCATCTCTCTGCATTAAGACGGATGGAATTGTCTGAAATGATATAAGTAACTCATTCACTGTTTATTTTTAAATTTTTTTATTTTTTAACTTCTTTTTTGGAGTATAATTGCTTTACAATGGTGTGTTAGTTTCTGCTTTACAACAAAGTGAATCAGTTATACATATACATATATCCCCATATGTCCTCCCTCTTGCGTCTCCCTCCCATCCTCCCTATCCCACCCCTCCAGGTGGTCACAAAGCACCGAGCTGATCTCCCTGTGCTATGCGGCTGCTTCCCACTAGCTATTTTACGTTTGGTAGTGTATATATGTCCATGCCACTCTCTCACTTTGTCCCAGCTTACCCTTCTCCCTCCCCGTATCCTCAAGTCCATTCTCTAGTAGGTCTGTGTCTTTATTCCCGTCTTGCCCCTAGGTTCTTCATGACCTTTTTTTTTTTTTTTTGATTCCATATATATGTGTTAGCATACGGTATTTGTTATTCTTTTTCTGACTTACTTCACTCTCTATGACAGACTCTAGGTCCATCCACCTCACTACAAATAACTCAATTTCATTTCTTTTTATGGCTGGGTAATATTCCATTGTATATATGTGCCACATCTTCTTTATCCATTCATCTGTTGATGGACACTTAGGTTGCTTCCATGTCCTGGCTATTGTAAATAGAGCTGCAATGAACATTTTGGTACATGACTCTTTTTGAATTATGGTTTTCTCAGGGTATATGCCCAGTAGTGGGATTGCTGGGTCGTATGGTGGTCCTATTTTTCGTTTTTTAAGGAACCTCCATACTGTTCTCCATAGTGGCTGTATCAATTTACATTCCCACCAACAGTGCAAGAGGGTTCCCTTTCCTCCACACTGTCTCCAGCATTTACTATTTGTAGATTTTTTGATGATGGCCTTTCTGACTGGTGTGAGGTGATACCTTATTGTAGGTTTGATTTGCATTTCTCTAATGATTAGTGATGTTGAGCATCCTTTCATGTGTTTGTTGGCAATCTGTATATCTTCTTTGGAGAAAGGTCTATTTAGGTCTTCTGCCCATTTTTGGATTGGGTTGTTTATTTTTTTGGTATTGAGCTGCATGAGCTGCTTGTAAATTTTGGAGATTAATCCTTTGTCAATTGCTTCATTTGCAAATATTTTCTCCCATTCTGAAGGTTGTCTTTTCAACTTGTTTATGGTTTCCTTTGCTGTGCAAAAGCTTTTAAGTTTCATTAGGTCCCATTTGTTTATTTTTGTTTTTATTTCCATTTCTCTAGGAGGTGGGTCAAAAAGGATCTTGCTGTGATTTATGTCATAGAGTGTTCTGCCTATGTTTTCCTCTAAGAGTTTGATAGCGTCTGGCCTTACATTTAGGTCTTTAATCCATTTTGAGTTTATTTTTGTGTATGGTGTTAGGGAGTGTTCTAATTTCATTCTTTTACATGTAGCTGTCCAGTTTTCGCAGCAACACTTGTTGAAGAGGCTGTCTTTTCTCCACTGTATATACTTACATCCTTTATCAAAGATAAGATGACCATATGTGTGTGGCTTTATCTCTGGGCTTTCTATCCTGTTCCTTTGATCTGTATTTCAGTTTTTGTGCCGGTACAATACTGTCTTGATTACTGTAGCTTTGTAGTATAGTCTGAAGTCAGGGAGTCTGATTCCTCCAGCTCCGTTTTTCTTTCTGAAGATTGTTTTGGCTATTAGGGGTCTTTTGTATTTCCATACAAATTGTGAAATTTTTTGTTCTAGTTCTGTGAAAAATACCAGTGGTAGTTTGATAGGGATTGCATTGAATCTGTAGATTGCTTTGGGTAGTATAGTCATTTTCACAATGTTGATTCTTCCAATCAAAGAACAAGTTATATCTCTGCATCTATTTGTATCATCTTTAATTTCTTTCATCAGTGTCTCATAATTTTCTGCATACAGGTCTTTTGTCTCCTTAGGTAGGTTTATTCCTAGATATTTTATTTTTTTGTTGCAATGGTAAGTGGGAGTGTTTTCTTAATTTCACTTTCAGATTTTTCAACATAAGTGTATAGGAATGCAAGAGATTTCTGGGCATTAATTTTGTATCATGCTACTTTACCAAATTCATTGATGAGCTCTAGTAGTTTTCTGGTAGCATCTTTAGGATTTTCTATGTATAGTATCATGTCATCTGCAAACAGTGGCATCTTTACTTCTTCTTTTCTGATTTGGATTCCTTTTATTTCGTTTTCATCTCTGATTGCTGTTACTAAAACTTCCAGAACTATGTTGAATAATAGTGGTGAGAGTGGGCAGCCTTGTCTTCTCCCTGATCTTAGTGGAAATGGTTTCAGTTTTTCACCATTGAGGACGATGTTGGCTGTGGGTTTGTCATATATGGCCTTTATTATGTTGAGGTAAGTTCCCTCTATGCCTACTTTCTGGAGGGTTTCTATCATAAATGGGCGTTGAATTTTGTCAAAAGCTTTCTCTGCATCTATTGAGATGATCATATGGTTTTTCTCCTTCAGTTTGTTAATATGGTGTATCACATTGATTTGTGTATACTGAAGAATCCTTGCATTCCTGGGATAAACCCCACTTGATCATGGTGTATGATCCTTTTAATGTGCTGTTGGATTCTGTTTGCTAGTATTTTGTTGAGGATTTTTGCATCTATGTTCATCAGTGATATTGGCCTGTAGTTTTCTTTCTTTGTGACATCTTTGTCTGGTTTTGGTATCAGGGTGACGGTGGCCTCATAGAATGAGTTAGGGGGTGTTCCTCCCTCTGCAATATTTTGGAAGAGTTTGAGAAGGATAGGTGTTAGCTCTTCTCTAAATGTTTGATAGAATTCGCCTGTGAAGCCATCTGGTCCTGGGCTTTTGTGTGTTGGAAGATTTTTAATCACAGTTTCAATTTCAGTGCTTGTAATTGGTCTGTTCATATTTTCTATTTCTTCCTGGTTCAGTCTCAGAAGGTTGTATCTTTCTAAGAATGTGTCCATTTCTTCCAGGTTGCCCATTTTATTGGCATATAGTTGCTTGTAGTAATCTCTCATGATCCTTTGTATTTCTGCAGTGTCAGTTGTTACTTCTCCTTTTTCATTTCTAATTCTATTGATTTGAGTCTTCTCCCTGTTTTTCTTGGTGAGTCTAGCTAATGGTTTATCAATTTTGTTTATCTTCTCAAAGAACCAGCTTTTAGTTTTATTGATCTTTGCTATCGTTTCCTTCATTTCTTTTTCATTTATTTCTGATCTGATCTTTATGATTTCTTTCCTTCTGCTAACTTTGGGGGTTTTTTGTTCTTCTTACTCTAATTGCTTTAGGTGTAAGGTTAGGTTGTTTATTTGAGATGTTTCTTGTTGCTTAAGGTAGGATTGTATTGCTATAAAGTTCCTTCTTAGAACTTCTTTTGCTTCATCCCATAGGTTTTGGGTCATCGTGTTTTCATTGTCATTTGTTTCTAGGTATTTTTTGATTTCCTCTTTGATTTCTTCAGTGATCTCTTGGTTATTAAGTAGTGTATTGTTTAGCCTCCATGTGATTGTATTTTTTTACAGATTTTTTCCTGTAATTGATATCTAGTCTCATAACATTGCAGTCGGAAATGATATTTGATACGATTTCAATTTTCTTAAATTTACCAAAGCTTGATTTGTGACCCAAGATATGATCTATCCTGGATAATGTTCCATGAGCACTTGAGAAGAATGTGTATTCTGTTGTTTTTGGATGGAATGTCCTATAAATATTAATTAAGTCCATCTTGTTTAATGTATCATTTAAAGCTTGTGTTTCCTTATTTATTTTCATTTTGGATGATCTGTCCATTGGTGAAAGTGGGGTGTTAAAGTCCCCTACTATGATTGTGTTACTGTCGATTTCCCCTTTTATGGCTGTTAGTATTTGCCTTATGTATTGAGGTGCTCCTATGATGGGTGCATAAATATTTACAATTTTTATATCTTCTTCTTGGATTGATCCCTTGATCATTATATAGTGTCCTTCTTTGTCTCTTGTAATAGTCTTTGTTTTAAAGTCTATTTTTTCTGTTTTGAGAATTGCTACTCCAGCTTTCTTTTGATTTCCTTTGCATGCAATATCTTTTACCATCCCCTCACTTTCAGTCTGTATGTGTCCCTAGGTCTGAAGTGGGTATCTTGTAGACAGCATATATATGGGTCTTGTTTTTGTATCCATTCAGCCAGTCTATATCTTTTGGTTGGAGCATTTAATCCATTTACATTTAAAGTAATTATCTATATGTATGTTCCTATTACCAGTTTCTTAACTGTTTGGGGTTTGTTATTGCAGGTCTTTTCCTTCTCTTGTGTTTCCTGCCTAGAGAAGTTCCCATAGCATTTGCTGTAAAGCTGGTTTTGTGGTGCTGAATTCTCTTAACTTTTGCTTGTTTGTAAAGGTTTTAATTTCTCCGTCAAATCTTAATGAGATCCTTGCTGGGTAGAGTAATCTTGGCTGTAGGTTTTTCTCCTTCATCACTTTAAATATGTCCTGCCACTCCCTCTGGTTTGCAGAGTTTCTGCTGATAGATCAGCTGTTAACCTTATTGGGATTCCCTTGTGTGTTATTTGTTGTTTTTCCCTTGTTCCTTTAAAAATATTTTTTGTTTGTATTTAATTTTTGATAGTTTGATTAATATGTGTCTTGGGGTGTTTCTCCTCGGATTTATCCTATATGGGACTCTCTGTGTTTCCTGGACTTGCTTAACTATTTCCTTTCCCGTATTAGGGAAGTTTTCAACTATAATCTCTTCAAATATTTTCTCAGTCCCTTTCTTTTTCTCTTCTTCTTCTGGGACCCCTATAATTCGAATGTTGGTGCATGTAATGTTGTCCCAGAGGTCTCTGAGACTGTCCTCAATTCTTTTCATTCTGTTTTCTTTATTCTGCTCTGGAGTAGTTATTTCCACTATTTTATCTTCCAGGTCACTTAACTGTTTTTCTGCCTCAGTTATTCTACTCTTGATCCCTTCTAGAGTATTTTTAATTTCATTTATTGTGTTGTTCATCACTGTTTGTTTGCTCTTTAGTTCCTCTAGGTCCTTGTTAAAAGTTTCTTTTATTTTTTCCATTCTATTTCCAAGATTTTGGATCATCTTTACTATCATTATTCTGAATTCATTTTCAGGTAGACTGCCTATTTCATCTTCATTTGTTAGGTCTGGTGAAGTTTTGCCTTGCTCCTTCAACTGCTGTGTGTTTCTCTGTCTTCTCATTTTGCTTAACTTACTGTGTTTGGGGTCTCCTTTTCACAGGCTGCAGGTTTATAGTTCCCGTTGTTTTTGGTGTCTGTCCCCAGTGGCTAAGGTTGGTTCAGTGGGTTGTGTAGGCTTCCTGGTGGAGGGGAATAGTGCCTGTGTTCTGGTGTATGAGGTTGGATCTTGTCTTTCTGGTGGGCAGGTCCACGTCTTGTGGTGTGTTTTGTGGTGTCTGTGGCCTTATTATGATTTTAGGCAGCCTGTCTGCTAATGGATGGGGTTGTGTTCCTGTCTTGCTAGTTGTTTGGCATAGGGTGTCCAGCACTGTAGCTTGCTGGTCGTTGAGTGGAGCTGGGTCTTGGCATTGAGATGGAGGTCTCTGGGAGATTTTCTCCATTTGATATTACATGGAGCTGGGAGGTCTCTTGTGGACCAGTGTCCTGAACTTGGCTCTCCCACCTCAGAGGCACAGCCCTGATGCCTGGCTGGAGCATCAAGAGCTTGTCATCCATATGGCTCAGAATAAAAGGGAGAAAAAAAAAGAAAGAAAGAGAGAAGAAGATAAAATAAAACAAAATAAAATAAAGTAAAATAAAATTTAAAAGTTTGTAAATAAAAAATAATTATTAAAAAAAAATTTTTAAAGTAATAAAAAACAAAGAGAGAAAGAAGAGAGCAACCACACCAAAAAACAAATCCACCAATGATAACAAGCTCCAAAAACTATACTAAAAACACAAAACAAAACAAAAAAAATGGACAGACCGAACCCTAGCACAAATGGTAAAAGCAAAGCTATAGAGACAAAATCACGTACAGAAGCATACACATACACACTCACAAAAAGAGGAAAAGGGAAAAAAATAATATATCTTGCTCCCAAAGTCCACCTCCTCAATTTGGGATGATTCGTTGTCTATTCAGGTATTCCACAGATGCAGGGTACATCAAGTTGCTTGTGGAGCTTTAATCCGCTGCTTCTGAGGCTGCTGGGAGAAATTTCCCTTTCTCTTCTTTGTTCACACAGCTCCCAGGGTTCTGCTTTGGATTTGGACCCGCCTCTGTGTGTAGGTCACCTGAGGGCGTCTATTCCCGCCCAGAGAGGACGGGGTTAAAGAAGCAGCTGCTTCGGGGGCTCTGGCTCACTCAGGCGGGGGGTGGGGGGTGGGGGGTGGGGGAGGGAGGGGTACGGAGGAGGCGGGGCGAGCCTGCAGCGGCAGAGGCGTCGTGACGTTGCAGCAGCCTGAGGCGCGCCGTGCGCTCTCCCGGGGAGGTTGTCCCCGGATCACGGGAGCCTGGCCGTGGTGGGCTGCACCGGCTCCCAGGAGGGGCGGTGTGGAGAGTGACCTGTGCTCGCACACAGGCTTCTTGGTGGCGGCGGCAGCAGCCTTAGCGTCTCATGCCCGTCTCTGGGGTCCGCGCTGATAGCCGCGGCTCGCGCCCATCTCTGGAGCTCGTTTAGGCGGTGCTCTGGATCCCCTCTCCTTGCGCGCCGCGAAACAAAGAGGCAAGAAAAAGTCTCTTGCCTCTTCGGCAGCCGCAGATTTTTTCCTGGACTCCCTCCCGGCCAGCTGTGGTGCGCTAACCCCTTCAGGCTGTGTTCACGCCGCCAACTCCAGTCCCCTCCCTGCGATCCGACCGAAGCCGAGCCTCAGCTCCCAGCCCCCGCCCGCCCCGGCGGGTGAGCAGACGAGCCTCTCGGGCTGGTGAGTGTTGCTCGGCACCGATCCTCCGTGCGGGAATCTCTCCGATTTGCCCTCCGCACCCCTGTGGCTGCGCTCTCCTCCGTGGCTCCGAAGCTTCCCCCCCTGCCACCTGCAGTCTCCGCCCTCGAAGGGGCTTCCTAGTGTGTGGAAACCTTTCCTCCTTCACGGCTCCCTCCTACTGGTGCAGGTCCCGTCCCTATTCTTTTGTCTCTGTTTTTTCTTCTTTCTTTTACCCTACCCAGGTATGTGGGGAGTTTCTTGCCTTTTGGGGGGCCTGAGGTCTTCTGCCAGTGTTCAGTGGGTGTTCTATAGGAGCAGTTCCACATGTAGATGTATTTCTGATGTATCTGTGGGGAGGAAGATGGTCTCTGCATCTTACTCTTCTGCCATCTTGAAGCTCCTCCATTCACTGTTTATCAGCCCATTACTTATTATCTCAGAACCTCCAAAATATTATGAAGGAGGATTAAAAAAACAAATGGCAGCTATTAGTAATATTGATGACATTATAATCTAAATATACACATATATAAAATGACTTTTAAAAAATGTTCAAGTGAGCACATTTATTTAGAGCAGGAATAAGGTAAGAGGCTATAAGTCTCTCCTGCAGCAAAAGGTGCTAATTAAGAGCACAGACTGTCTGGGGCTCAAATTCCTGCTCTGACACCTGCTGGCTGAGTACTTGGGAAAGTTACCTAACATTTCTCAATCTCCTCATCTGTAAAATGGAGACAATAAATTGTAAGGTTGCTATGAAGACTAAATGTGTTACTATTCATAAAGCAGTTAGAATAGAGCCTGCTCAATGTAAGCATAATTTAAATTTGTTAAAGTTTAAAAATAGTATTTATCTGTATTTTAAAATTGTAAATACTATTTTCTGCTTGTAAACATTTTTAATGTAGATTTTTGTTGAAGTAAGATATACACCAGAAAAGTGCACAGATTACAAATGTGTAGCTCAGTGAATTTTTATAAAGTAAATTCCTGTGTAATTGTCTCTTAGATCAGGAAGTAGAATATTACTAGCATCCCCATACCCATCCCTAAAGTTATAATGACTTCCATCACTTTTGATTAGTTGTGCCTAGTTTTGAACTTTATGTAAATGGAATCATATAATATATACTATTTTATGTCTGGCTTCTTTAATCAACATTATGTTGTGAGATTCATTCTTGTGGTTGCATATAATAATAATTTGTCTATTCTTATGGCTATATGACATTCTGTTGTAGGAATACACCATGGAATATACTGACCTCTAGTTGATGGCTATTTGGGTTAGTTCTACTTTTTGGTCATTATTAGTAAATCGGCTTTGAACGTTTCTCTATATATCTCTTGGTGAACACTTTATGTATCCATTTCTATTGAGTATTTATCTAGAAGTAGAATGTTGGATCAGAGTAGAATACATATATACAGCTCTATTAGATATAGTTTTCCAAAGTGGCTTTACTAATATTGTTTGATAGTATGTATATCTATAACTAGAAGAGTTCTGGTTAAGTAAGAACTTAAGTTCTTAAGTAAGCTTAAGTATTTTCCTCTCTTTAAGAGAAGAATTCAGCAGCAAGGGGAGGCTCTGAAGTGACAACCAATTAACTTCTGCAGACCTGCACCAATTAGAGATGTTCTCCCTGGTTTCTGGCCCAGCTCCAACCCCTTTCCCCAATCTTTTCCATGAGCACCCAGTGGAGGCCCATGAAAAAGAACCTGTGAGTGACTATGGATTCCTACTGAGTCTGAGGCCATCAGCTATTTTAGACCAACATACTGGTCCACAGTGGCCTCCAACAGTTCAGCCACCCGTTCCCCTCATGCTCTGCCACAGGTGACCCAGCCCATATCTTATTTATCTTTGAAGGGGTCTATCCCATCTTGAAATTCAGGCCACTTGCTTGCTCTGAGACCTTAGTGCCATAATGGGCTTGGAAAAGTAATTTTGCAATTTCTTCAGTTTTTTCTTGCTGTTAGTGTGGAAGCAACATTATGTTTTTGCACCCTAGGGGGAAGTAGCAATGCCAGGTTTCAATCTTTTTAACGTGTGGTCAGCCTCAGTTCACCCCCACTCCTAGAATGTAGCACTCCAGGGATCCCACATGAGAGCCTGTGCTATTTACTCCCATTCAGGAACGTGTCTTGAGCTCTCATTTTTGTCTTCAAAGTACTATGAGACTCCCTCCCCACTCCAAACTCTCCCATGCTTTTTAGTCACTTTCTATTGACTTGGTCTCTTGCCTTATATAGTTTAAGAATCACACAATTCCTCGGGGAGAAAACTGGTGGTAAGTGTTGGACTCGCTTTTCTGCACTTCCCTTCTCTCAGACATTTTGGCCCTCAAGTCCTGGTTGCTTTTGACAGCCAAGAGCTCCCATTTTCATCTTTTCAACCTCCTACAATTTCTGAAAGCTGTGCTGCTTCTCTGCTTCTTAGCAGCTGCCCTCTGCTAGCTCCTCAGCTTTCCATCCAGAGCCAAAAGTTGACAGATATTCCAAGGGGAAAAGGGGCAGGAAGAAAGTTGAGCTGACTTTGATGAGCTTTCCTTCTTCTCTGGGATATTGGCCTTAGTGATGTAGCTGTCTAATGCTTTAAGAGAGATTTATTTTTCTATTTTTAAAAAGTTTTTCTGGCTTTTCTAATTGTTCTCTCTGAGAGCATTAGGTTTTTGCATTATACTCCATCATAGCCAGGAGAGGAAGTCTTGTTTACATTCTTAAATGTGAAAGACAAAAGGAATATGGCCTCAAAAAAAAAAAAAAGAAAAAAGGTTTTAAAAATCTCTGGAGGTGGCTAGGTTTCAAAATCTACTGGAAAGTGGTAACAGTAATTATTTTAAAAAATTATGTACATTAAATAAATGTCATGTAATTTAGTTTCTTTTTGCTACATTAGTTGGCTTTAATAGGGAACTAAATAAGGAAGAAAAAGAGGATCAGACTCCTTTGCTCTTTAAAAAGATGCAATAATCTTTAGCAGAACCTCCTATGCAGTGAGTGAGCTAAGAAAGAGGGGGAGAAGGGCTGTTTGACTCAGTTATCAAGTTCACAAAGCATATGATCAAATGCAGTTCTACATGCAGATATTATACGTTTTGTGTTAATGTATTTGGAATCTTAAATATAAAAGTGTCACAATATTTATAATCTTATTTTGATATATTTAATTTTTAGTATACTGGGAGCCTCAAAAATTGACAATGGCTTGGGTGAGTCCTTCCCGAATGTTGAGCAACCTTGGTTCTTAGAGCTGAGAGGTTTATCTTAGACCTAGTCAAATCTCTCCTATTAGCAATATACATTGCTTTCCTTCAAAAGAAAGCTCTTCTAGGATATACTTACTGTGATGAAAACAAACATTTTCTCCACACTTCCACATGTCTGCTTCCAACTCATAGAAAATCTGTAGTCTGTTTCAAAGTTGATGTTGAACTTGGTCTTACACTTACAGAAGAGAGTAAACCAAGTGATAGGAAATACTAAGTTAAATAATGTGCACAGATTATTCCTTTTACTAAATGGAGATATTGAGGCAGAAGAAAGTAAGATTATATATCTTGAATCAAATAACAGATTTGTATCTTAACAGGAATACAAATCAATTGCCAGTGTATATGATTATTCAGCTAAATATATTTTAAGGAAAGTGTCCTTTTTAACTCTAACATCTCTGGATTAGCAAGACACTCCTCAGGTCTCACAGTCCTCCCTGAGGTTTTACGTTAATTAGGAACTTGAATGGGGCCAAACGGTCTGGGGCTGTTATGCACTCAACTGGGCACTGCTGGTCTGATTGCTTGTCAGGTGCCTGCTTTCTGGTGCATGAAGGAACCTAGAGAGGCAGGTTTGACGACTTTGCTGTCTATTGTCAAGCAGATAAAAGGAATGATGACAGGAATGGTATCCTGCAACCCTAACTGCTCTATATCAGGGGTTACATAGGGCACCTCAGTGTCAACCAATTCAGCTCTGAGCCATTTAGAGCCCCCAGTAAAATCTGGGGTTGTATTTAGCAATCACTCATAAAGTGCTTGCTACATGCTTAACTCTCTATCTTTGAAAAGCTCATAGACTAGTGAGGGAGAAAAACAAACAAATGAATAATATAGGTCAATGCATTAAGTGTTACAATAGAAATGTCTCTGGGGGTGAAGTGACCTAGTGCATATGTGAGGGAACCAAAAGTGGTGAAGGAAATGAAGTAGATAGCAATGACCCAGACTGAAGTAAGTAAGTGGATGGTGATGTCCAAACCGACAGAAAATGAAGAAGTTGGAGGAGAAGCAGGACTTATTCAGCACTGCAAACGGTGTGTTTAAGATGACTGCAAGACCTATAAGTGAAAATGGTCAGTAGGCAATTAGATGGATCTGATTCTCACGAGGTAGGTCTGGATTGAAATGATAGATATGTGAGCAATGGGCTTGTAGGTGATAGCTGCCACTCTGGAAGGAGATGAGAATACAGGAGAAGTAAATAAAGTGAGAGTAGTAAGTGGCTGACAATGAATGCTTGGGAGAGAAAGAAATAGGGACAGTCTGATCTCTCAAAGAAACTGATATTCTCAATTCAGGAAAGAATCTAATGTTCTGTTGCCAGGACTACCAGGAGATACCAACTCAAACTTGTACTGACTTCTCCCTATCCTCCTTCTTCATCTTCCCACCCTCAGCACCCTACATCTATCTCCCCACTCCCATACTTCACCTTCTATCCACCTCCATGTTACCTGTGTCTCTTGCTGCCCTTTCCTGATGCGTTTGCCTGAATCCACTGTGTCATACGCTCCAGAAATCCAGTTGGCTGAGCTGCCTTCCATGGCGCAGAGTGGAGTCTTTCTAGTTGCCTTATTCTCTGGGTTTACCTTGTTTCTACTCCTGGCTCCTCCACATCTGGCCTGTGACACTATGTACAGAGCTTGGAGCTGCCTAATTTATGGCTCTATTGATTGTTTTTTTTAGCTTGGCTGGCACCTACTGTGCATTTGTGCACGTTTGTGTGTGTGCATATGTGAATTTTATTTAAAATAGCAGAGAAGAGCCTGAATATGACTACTTTGGATTTTGTAAAAAGTAATCACCATTTTAATTCCCCTCCTTAAGGATTGTATTTTCTGTGTCATTTGCCCCTTCTATATACAGCCAATGAAAAAACCTATCACAGAGGAAACTGTTTTTTTTTTTTTTTCATGTGGTAAAATGCATTGTTTTCTTTTCAACCTCTTATTTTTCAACCATGTTGTTTCTGATTCCCTCCTTGGATGTTTATAGCATCAATTATATAAATAAACATGACATTGTGTAGTCTTGTGATTTTGGTATCTACTTCTGCATCTGCCTGGGAACACTTGACTTCAAACTCCATGATTTGCATTGGAGTGTCCCTTAGAGTGAATGACCTGTTTTCCATGATGAATTGATGCCTCATTTTTACTTTGTAAAAGTCCTATCATAGTCATTCATATGACCCTTCATTCAATCGACAAGTATTTCTTGAGTATCTACTGTCTTTGTGTGTGTGCGTATTTGTGGTATACTCTTACATTGACTTATTTGACCCTTAGAATGATGAAAAAGTTGGGGCCAGCAATTACCACATTGAGGAATTGAGCTATGAGGACATTAAGTGACTGTCTGAAGCTCTCACAAATTATTACTGTTGGTTATTGGGGGTACTGGCGTAACATCACGTCTTTCCTGACATTCTTTCCAGTAGATGAGATCCGCAGCTTAAAATATGAGTCAGAAAGATGACACTCTGGACAGACTCCATTGTCCCTAGCCAACAACAACAATAAAAATAATAATAAAACATAAGCTAAACATTTATTGAATACTCATTAAGGGCCATACACTTTACAAATACTTTGCCTACATTATCCTATTTATATTTCATTTGACATATAAAGAAACTGAGACTTTGAAAATTTGAATAAGTTGCTAAAAGTCATACATACAGTTTGTGGCACGATGAGGGTAATTCGATGAAATGAGTGTCTTAACAAGATTTACTGAGCAGTAATAAGAAGTGGGAAGAGATTGAATTTAGGATTAGGTCACAGATTAGGACAAGGACTTTAGGTAATAAGAGATATTTGTGTGATGTTCTATCAGTCAGGGTAAATCCGTATCAGTCAGGGTTCTAATAAAGAAACAGAGCTAGTGGGATATATATGCATGTGTGTATGCATATGTATATGTGTATGTATGTATGTGGAATACCATATATATCTATGTCTATATCTATATCTATCTATACCCATATCAAGAGACTTATTTCAAGGAATTGGCTTATATGATACTGGGAACTGGCAAGCCCTAAATCTGTAGGGCAGCTCTGCCATTTGCAAACTCAAGGGAAGGGCTGACACTGCATCTACTACTTCTGGGAAACCTCAGTTTTCCTCTTAATGCCTTGGATTGGATGAGTGATTGGATGAGCCCCACCCAGATGATGGAAGATAATCCCCTTTACTTAAAGTCAACTGCTATTGACTTAAGATGTTAACCACATCTGTAAAAATATGTTCACAGCAACACCTATATTAGTGTTTAATTAAATTACTGGGTACTACCGCCTAGCCAACTGATGATTAATATACGTTAAGTGCATAAATCTGTAATAAGTTTGCTGGTTTAAAATCTTTACTTCTTCAGAAAGTCACTGTCCTTTTATATGCCTAACTAAACATTTCCTGTCTTGACAAGTTCACCTCAAACCTCTCACCTGTCGAAGCCTTTACTGGTTAGTCACAGCTTTAATTATCTTATATTGCTGGGCCCACAGAACGTATTCAATACAAGTATTAGTTGCATGAATGCACATTCCAGTCTTCATTTCTCTATTTCTTCTCTGAGTTTTGTAGCTTTTATCATCAGTATCTCTTGCTTTTGCACTAAATTATACACTGTTGTATTTTTAAGAGTTCATTTGTTTTTAGTAAACAACCTAGCCTTTTATTTGCCCAAAGTCAGCTGTTGCAGGCACTGAGGCCCCGAGACTTGCAGAAAGGATGGAGGGAGGAGGGACGAACCATCGTTCTTACCAGGTGCAGCCTGCCCTCTTCCTGTTTTCTTTAGGAAGTGGGAAGGGAGACAAAGTCTACATTTTTGCCATCAAATATCTTCCTGGTTTCAGATACTATAAATATTCAGTTGTTGTGGAGGAGAAAACTAAGGCACACTAACTCTCCCCTCACCCCCCCCCCGCCTCAGGCCTCTGTTTGCCAGTCCAAAGTTTCATGTCACATGAAATTAACCACCACAGGTGTCTTATAGTTAAATAAGCACTTTCGTATATCTTATCACTTTCAATCACCAATAATAAATAAAACATCTGTATTCCCCTTAAAGCACTACAGATTTATTGACAGATGGTTTCATTGATGTTATAATAGAGGTATCCCAAAGTGTTACGGGAATAAGGAGAATGGCCAACCAGGAGGCCCATAGGGAGGAAAATGGGATTAGACAAAACAATCATTTTAGCATGGCACTGGGATTTTACATCCGTTATTTCATCAAATTCTTACAACTCTGTGAGGTAGGTGGTTTGAATATCACTTTACAAATGTGAAAACTGAACTAAGAATGATCCAGTAAATTTCCAATAGTCCCCCAGCTCATAAGCAGCTGAGTTGGGATTGGAAATGATTTGGACGTCAAAATCCACACCTTTTCTACTCTGCTATGATAAGGACTGTTTCATCATTGTTAAATCTCTTACGTGTTTCATCACTGTTAAATCTCTTGTGTCAATTAAAAGAGCTCCCTGTGTGTGATTGACACGCCTTAGATGTTAATTGCATTGAAACAAATGGAACTGAGTTGGACCAAAATGAGTTGAACCTAGTCATCACTGAAGAGGGGGTCATTCTAGAGTGGGTAAAGTTAAAGTTCTATCTTCACTGTCTTGAAGACTTTGGTATTCCCTACCTCTCCATGTCCCATTGGTAAAGTGAGTGTTTGGAGATGATGCTAAAATTCATTTCAGCTTTGAAAGGCTATTTTTCTGTGAATTGATTTGCCTGAGGTCACACAGCTAAAGGATGACATTACAGTGAAATGTTTTCCCTTGACTTTTATAATAAAAATGTCCCATATATAGCTAGAGATGAAAAGGCAGCAAAATAAATGCAACAAAACAAAATACCATGAGGGAAAGAATGAGAAAATAAATGTTTTTCAGCTGTCATTACTGTTTCCTGACTAAAATAGAGGCAAAGTAAAATTATAATAGGAACGCAATGAGCTGCACTTTATTTTTCAAGGGATATTGATTTCAAATGTTCCTGTCCCCAGTTCTTTGGGCAATTACTGTTTTTGAGTGTCCCAATTGACCACCTTTGTCACCTGTCTCCAAAAAGACTTGAATGAATTGGCTTCATGAATGCTTCTATTAAGCACAGCACTGCCCTCATGGTGACAAAGGGACATATTCAGCTCCTGTTTTAACCTTTTCATCTGATTGAAGTAGGTGCTCAAAAGGTTGGGAGGACAAAAGTAATTGCTTTAGATTTTTCAGCACAGATTTTTACCACATAGGGGAACATTGACAGTGTTTATAGGATGCAGAATGATGTCAAGCCCCTGGAAATGTTTAATTGACTACTCTTCTCTGAAATCATCTACTGGGAATCTCCGCCATCCTTGCATCTTAAATATTTCTTAAAGAGGTCATGCTAGCTGAGAGATCCCCTGAATTCACCTTTTCTCAGGTGGATGTGCCCATGGTGCTATTCCCTCTCACCATGCCATTTAATTCTAGGCCCTGACTTCCTTGTTTCTAGAAGGGAGCTTGTATTGTCTAAATCTGAGGCATTTTTACCCTGCTGGCATTATATTATTTGATTTCTGGTGCCATTTGGTGCTCAGTGTATAACCTTCATGGTGAGCTAAGTTGGACATTGGGTATAATTTAAGATAGGAAGGAGAATGTGTTGTATATTTATGACTATTATGGCCTAGAAGTTATTTTGATATTCTTTTCTAGCTCTTTTCAGAAGCTTCTGAGTGCTACCTTTGCCCTGGCTGTCTCACTGGTACCATTTGTCCCTCCAGAACCCTTTTCTATTCTGTTCTGTGCCCTGAAGGCAGACCATCATGGGCAGCATTGTCCAGGTCCCTTGCCCTCTTGCTTCTAATTCCACCAGTGGAAAGCCCTGGCAGGAAATTGAGGGCAGGAGGGGAGAGGGGTTGGGGTATTTTTCTCATGATCCTCCTTCCCAGGGCCTTTGATTGGCAGGGACTTGATTTCCTTTACTTAATGCAGTTGGTCATTTCCTTGGTCCTCTCTTACCGTTACAGGCATCGCTGAGTTCTAGTAACCATGGCTTCTCCTTGCTCTTTCAGGCCCAGGAAGGGTAATGGTTTCCCACTTTCTCTGAACTCTGCCCCACTCATGTGTAAAGCCCCTTCATTAAATTTTCTTAAGCGACCCTTGTGGGAGGATTCTGTCTGTTTCTTCTGAGACCCTGACACATACAGACACATAGAAGCAGAAGTAAGTGTTGTAAAGTGTCACTCAGAATTCTGGGTCAGATTCCCCTGATGGTCTCCATTTCTCTCCTCCAGCCACATCCCCGTTGCCCAAAGATTTGCCTGTTAAGCACAGTGTTTTAAATTTATTTATTTATTTATTTATTTATTTTTGGCTGTGTTGGGTCTTCGTTTCTGTGCGAGGGCTTTCTCTAGTTGCGGCGAGCGGGGGCCACTCTTCATCGCGGTGCGCGGGCCTCTCACTGTCGCGGCCTCTCTTGCTGCGGAGCACAGGCTCCAGACGCGCAGGCTCAGTAGTTGTGGCGCACGGGCTTCGCTGCTCCGCAGCATGTGGGATCCTCTCAGACCAGGGCTCGAACCCGCGTCCCCTGCATTGGCAGGCAGATTCTCAACCACCGCGCCACCAGGGAAGCCCAGGCACAGTGTTTCAAACGAGAACTAATGTGTGGGAGCAGGGCCACCATCGTGGGTATGCAACCTAGTCTTACAGAGCGTAGCACTCAGAAGGGTCCTGCACTTGGTTGAATGCTCTGCTGCTGCCATTTTGAAATTCTTAATAATTTTTGTTAAACTCCTCTAGTGTATTTTTCAGTTCAGTTATAACTTCTGTTTGGTACTCTCCTATATTTTATATCTCTCTGTTGAAGTTCTCATTGTGTTCTCCTGAGTTTGGTGAACATTTTTACAGCCATGACTTTGAACGATTTGTTAGGTAGATTGCTTATCTCCCTATTGTTTAGTTCTTTTTCTGAGGTTTTATCTTGTTCTTTTGATTGGAACATATTCTTCTGTCTCCTCATTTTGCTTAATTCTCTGTGTTTGTTTCTACGTATTAGGTATATCAGCTATCCTTCCCAGTCTTGAAGGAGAGGGCTTGTTTAAGAGATGTTCTGTGGGGCTCAGAAGCACAATCCCACCTGATCACCAGAGCCAGACACTCAAAAGCTATGCCCTGTGTAAGCTGTGTGTGCCCTCCTATTGTGGTCAAGTCAAGGCTGCTGCAGGGTGCTGGTGGGCGGGGCTATCATTTGACTGGCTGTTAAGCCCAGCCAAGGTACTGGGGTGGACAGGGCTCTCGGCAGTGCTAACTGGTTAGGTAGAGAAGTCCACCAGTGCCAATATTAGCAAGGTAGCCTGAGATTGCATAAAAGACTACTGCCAGTGACTCAGTCCCCAGGGAGCTTCCTGACTCTGGTAGATGTCTTAAGATTAATAAGTAAATCCCCTTCACTTATGGTCCATGGACTTTTCAATCTTGTATTTCTGTTTTGGTTTTTGGGTCAAGTGAGTCTGTGCACAAGTCCTTAAGAGTGGATTTTTTGTTTTCTGCAGTTCTATAGTTTTCCTGGGTGTATTCCTCATTGGGTTTCAAAGTCAGGTGTTTTGGGGATTCATCTCTCCTGTGCAGGATCTAGGGACTGGGATACCTGATGTGGAGCTTGAATCCCTCACTCTTCAAGGAAAAGATCCATGTCTTTGTGATCCCTCCTGCTGGTGGATTGCTGTGGCTGGGGTGTGAGTTTTTCCATATCTCTGTCTCTCCTACCCATCTCAATGTTGTCCTTTTACCCTTTGCTGTGGAAGCTCTGTTAATCCAGTTTTCAGGTCCCTTTCCATGGAAATTATTCCACGTGTAGTTGCAACTTTGCTGTGTTGGTGGAAGGAAGTGAGTTCAGGATCTTACTATACTGCCATCTTGAACCCTCTCCCTAGTGTTGTCCTTTTTTATTGCTTAGTCCTCCTTTTATTTGCTTGGCTTCGTCCTTCCATATGATGGACCAAATGACAGTGGCAAGCTATGGATTTCATCCTCCCCAAGATCCAAACCCATTAGAAATTCTCTCTTATAAGCTCCATTAGAAAAGTTCTAATGATGATTCTAATTGGCCTGGTTTGGTTAATAGTCCCACTTTTATGTCATCTTTTCCATCATTTGTGTTGTCTTCTAAGAGACTTTTCTCACTTAATATTCTAACCCCCTAATTCCCTCTTTAACTATCTATTGAGTTTTTTCTTTCATTTTTTAAAACTATTAATGTCCAATTTCTCTAAAGTTTATTTGTTATAAATATATAACCCTTTCATATCTCTCTGGAGATATTTGTATTTATTCTAATGACTGCTTCAGTTTGTCATATTTACTCTGTCTCCTCAACTATTTAGTTCCTCAATTTGGGGAAATTTTTGCCTCTTTAATGGTTTTAATTTCTTCAAGTGTTTTGTGATAGCTGATTGCTCACTTTTGTATTTTATAATCCCTGTTTAACTTGAGGGAGATGTCATTCCTTCCTGAATAGCATGAGATGGGTTTTTCACAAATAAGGAGGGTTATTTTACTTGACTAAAGGGTTGGGATGGGAGCTGGATGGACAATAACAGTAAATATCTACCACACTATCAGATATTATCTTCTAATCATTCTATTACTTACCCTCTAAATCATTTGATTTTCTACTTTTTTTTCTGAAAGACCCTGTTCTCCTCTCTACCTTCACAGCATTGTTCATGATGATTGTCCCACCTAAAGGGCCTTTTTCCTTCTTTCTACTTATAAAAATCCTATATAACCTCCAGGTCCAATACAAGACTCACCTCTTTCAAAAAAAAATATTCCTAACCATTTTATCTCTTTTAATTAATATGGCCCTTTTGGTTAATGGTGATTACAAATGTGAGTTCAAGGTCATTTCAATTACAATAATTGCTACCGTTCTGGGGAATCCTGCTATGTGCTAAGCCCTGTAATGGATATGTCACACATACTGCATCATTTGATCCTTCTGTAATGGAGTGGGTGTTATTTTTCTATTTTACAGAAGAAGGAACTACATTTTAGAGCAGGAGGTCATCCAGCTCAGAGATCCCTCGATCAAATCTCGATGGCCTCTCAAAGCTGGTTGCCTAGACCATATTTCTGCAGTTCCTGTTATCCAACCCACATCGCTGAGCCATATTCATGTGGAATTTGCCAAGATTCCAAATTCAAAAAGAGACTTTACTGCCAGCATGGCAAACTCACGACTTAGAGAAAATGAATATAGCCTTTTTTTTCATCCTTAAAAATAAGATCAAACATACCTAATCTAAGAGGGCAAATTATTTGAAGACAACTTTTTGGAAAGAGAACTAGTACCATAATCTTAACTCTGGGTCTGGAACTCTTTGGCACTGGTCCTCCTTATCAGTATGACTTTCTCCCTTGTCTGGTAAGAATATAGTTGAGCAAGATAATGTTCAGAACACATGATTTTAAATGAATCCTTCACTTCAGCCAAAGGTTTATTTAGTCTGAATGTCTGAATTTGAAGCAAAGTAAAAGCACAGATAGAAATAGTTTGCTTAGGTTCATACCCAATGAGTCAAAAGTGCTATAAAAAAATACAAGGATCAAGATAATCACTCTGTGCACGTCAGAGGTAAAGTAAGAGGAAGCACAGGCCAATATTACATTGCCTACTTAGTTAGCTTTGTTCTACATGCACCTCATTGTCTTCCTTTATGGCAGGGGCTTTAAATGCTCTATCCACAAGTTCAAGTTTATAAGCCAAAACATAGGCCTAATGCCAAACCAGATTCCCTTTCTTGCACATCATGTCTTCTTGGCTAACTAAATTCCCAGGTTAATCAGAGAGCATTGACAACAAATAGAATTATAAAGAAAAAAAATCAACACACAAAATGCTACTAAATATGGTATTTTTAGAGTGTTTTCTAGTGTACTTTCATACATATTATTTAATTTAGTCTTCGCAGCTGTGTGATGTAGGGATTATTCTGTGCATTCTATGATTATGGAATTGAGGCATTTGATGTGACTCACTTTGAGTTATCCAGCTAAAAATTGGCAGTATTGGGATTTAAATCAAATTGCATCCCTTCCTCAACACATACACACACACACACACGCACACCACTGTTTCTGTCAATGTTTAACTTAGGACTGTCGCTAAGAAAAATAATGAGGCAAAAAATTCATTTGGTTTCAACAAATATTTATTTATTTATTTATTTTTTGGCCATGCCATGCGGCATGCGGGATCTCATTTCCCTGACCAGGGATCAAAACTGTGCCCCCTGCAGTGGAAGCATGGAGTCTTAACCACTGGACTGCAGGGGAAGTCCCTCAACTAATATTTATGAAGCTCCAGTGTGTGCTATGTACTGTTCTAGATGCTTAGGATAAAACAGTGAACAAAGGAAACAAAAATCTCTGCTTCCTAAAACTTATATTCTAGTGGGTAAACATAGACAATAAAAATAAATGCAATAGATGAGAAAATTATAAAGTATGCTAGGAGATCCCAAGTGCTATGGAATAAAAGAAGAGGTAGATTAAGATTAGGGGAATTAGGATTTTGAGGGCAGGACGGATTGCAGTATTAAATAGAATGGTCAGGATAGGACACTTCAAGGAGAAATTTAAGCCATGACTTGAAGAATGTGAATATGTGGGGAAATAACCTTCCAGGAACAGGAAACAACTAGAGCCTGGTTGCTAAAGTACAAAAATGCCGGACGTGTTTGAAGAACAGCAGGGTGGCTGGATCAGAGTACATGAGGGAGAGAGCAGATGAGGTCAGAGGTAATAGGAGACACGTAGAGCCACATAGATCATCATATTATGAGGACTTTAATATCCTTCTGAGTAAGATAGAGCTCCATTGGAGGGTTTTGTGTAGAGAAGTGACAGAGTATGATTTACATCTAAAGGATTATTCGGGCTGCTCTGCTGGGAATAAATTTAGGGAAAGAGTAACAAGCAGGGAGACCGATTAGGAGGCTGTTGCAGTGCATTCATTTCCTAGAGCTGGTGTAACAAAGTACCACAGTCAGAGAGTGGCTTTAAACAATAGAAATGTATTCTCTCACAGTTCTGGAGACTAGAGGTCTGAAATCAAGGTGTTGGCTGGACCATGTTCTTTCCATAGCCTCTAGAGTAGGATCTAGGATTCTTCCCTTGTGTCTTACAGCTTCTAGTAGCTCCATGTGCTACTTGGCTTATGGCAGTATAACTCCAATCTCTGCCTCTGTCTTCACATGGCCATTCTCTCTCTGTGTGTCTCTACATCATCTTCCTTCTGTGTGCATCTGTCTCTGTGTCCAAACTTGCCCTTCTTATGAGGATGCCAGTCATATTGAATTAAGGTCCCATCCAATTGACCTTAATTTGATTATAGTTGCAAGGACCTTATTTCCAAATAAGGTCAGGTTCTGAGGTACTAGGGGTTAGGGCTCTAATATTTTTTTTCAGAATGGGGGCAAAATTCAACTTGTAACATGCAGTAATCTCCATAAAAAGTGGTGGAGGCTTAGAGTAAGTGGTAGCAGGGTGGCTACTGAGGAATGGTTAGACTCTGTATGCATTTTGAAAGTAGAACCAACAGAAACTGCTTCTAGGTCAGATGCGAAGTATGTGAGAAAAGACAAAGATGGCCTTAAAAGATTTTGCTGAGCAGATGGAAAAATAGTGCTATCTGAAAGTGAAACAAGTGTTTGAAGAAAGAAGAAGTTAGCAGTTTAGTTTTTGATATATCAAGTTTGAGATATTCATTTAGAAAAACAAAGAGAGATGTTGAATGGCAAGCTGGATTTATTTATGAGTCTAGAATTTGGAAGGGAGGTCTGTCTACTTGAAGGTATAGCAGGTTTAAATTTGTAAGTGTTTAGCATATGAAGAAAATTTAAAGCCAAGTTAGTGATTGAGATCACTGGGGAAGTGAATATGAGTAGAAAAGATGACCACAGTCTGAGCCCTGGGCTACTCCAACATGAAGACGTTGGGTAGAAGAAGGAGAACTGGCGATAGAGATTAAGAAGGAGTAACCAGTGAGTAGGAGAAAAACAAAGAGGGAGGGATCCTGGAAGCCAACTGAAGAAAATGGAGCAAAATAAGGGAAAATGATCTATTGTGTTAAAAGCTGCAGATAGTTTAGGTGAAATGAAGACTGAGAATTGATCATTAGATTTAGAAACACATGTTTTCTTGACCTTGACAAGAATTGCTATGGAGTGGTGATGGAGAAAGCCTTTTTAGAACAGGTTCAAGAGAAAATGCAAAGAGAGGATTTAGAGACAGCAAGTATAGATAATGAAATGTTAGCACATAGGGACAGTGGGGTCAAGAGAGGTTTTCTTTTTCTTTTAAGGATTGGAAACACAGTAGTATCTTTGTATATTAATGCAGTGGTCAGAAGAAGTTTATCCCGTCTTCTTTTCTGATTATCTCTTTGCTCTCCTGATGCTGCCACATCCCCTTACCCTGAGGCATCGTTGCTCTGTCCTTATCTCTTAGGTTGGCTATCTGGAGTAATGGCCCATGCTTTGGACTACCTCTTCCTTTTGTTTGTTTTTTTCAGTTTCTTCTGAGCATTTCTCTCTAAATTAACATCATTAGATAATTTTTCTGTCTATCTTAAAAAGTTTAGGGAATGACTGATATCAAATTGTTACCAAACCAAACTTGGGTCTACTCACCCAACGTGCAGTAAAACCAGTTTACTGACACCAGGTTTTGGTGAAGGAAAGTACAGCATTTATTGCTGGACCCAGAAAGGAAAATGGGTGGCTCATGTTCAAACGACGTGAACTCCCCAATAGCTTTCAGGGAAAGGTTTTTAAAGGCAAAATTTGGGGTGCGGGCTGCAGGGTGTATGACTTTCTTCTGATTGATTGGTGGTGAGGTAACAGGGTGGTGATTTAGGAATCTTAATCATCAACCTCCTGGTTCCAACCAGCCTGGGGTCTAGTGTTTGTGCTCAGCACACAGTCACCATCCTCTACTTGGGTAAGGGTCTTAGTTCCTACAGAACAAGTCAAAGATATGTGTCAGATTGTTATGTATATCCTTTGAGGAGGAAGTAGGACTGTTTTATCATTGAACTATTGTTTCTTGACCTTTTCCTTTGTTTCTGCGTTCCTTTATTTCCCTAATTAGTAACTACTTGAGTCTGCTCTTTGGAACTCAGGGAAGGCATGGGAGACCAAAACCTTTTTCTACAAAAAGAGAAACAGGAGACACAGAGGGGTTTTTGTACCTGGGAGGGCCCTGCAGTGTCCTGCTCAGTTTTAAAATCATGAAAGTGAAGTGCTTTGCAAACTGTGAAGCCATATGAACATTTAGTTCATTTTTAAAATATGATTAAAAAAAAAATCTATCCAAAGAATCCAGTGTCTACATCACACAGGAGTTCTCTCTACTCATCCCCATGGCCTTTGTCCTGGTCAGGTCTTCATCTCCTCTCACCCAGTCTACTGGAGTAGTTTTCTGAATGCTCATCCCTGGCTCAGATGCTTACTTCTTCTCATCCGTTTCCCACACTACCATCAGAATCCCATTTCTAAAATGCAGAGCCGAACACATGCCTCCTCCTGCTTAGGACCCTTTGTTGGCTGAAGCTATTCTAGAGTACTCATTATCCTCTAAATATGTACTTTTGCATCTTTTTGTCATTGTTCATACCTTTCCTTTGTTTGGACTGCCTGTCCCCTTGTTCTTCTGTGCCTGGAATGAGTTTATATGCATCCTTCAATGCCAAGTTCAAGTGACCCCTTATTGGTGAAGACTTTTCTGATTTCTTCATCCAACCCCAGACAGAACTGATTACTCTTGCCTCTGTACTCCCAGAGCATTTTATAAATAACATTGCAATATTTTTTGGAAGTATATATCTGGTTTCTCCCTTAGACTATGCCATCTATGAAGACAGAGACTGTGACTGATTCTTTTTGCTTTCACACTACCCACTACAGTTTCTGTCATATGATAGAGGTTTAACAAAATGTGTTAAATGGATACTTATCATGGCCTGTGTTGACACTCCTCAGGGGTACTTATTTTGCTGGGCTGGTAGTGGCTGTTGTGGATACTTCCCTTCTGTTCACTGTATGCTCCTTCCCTGGAGATTCTCTTTATCTGGAGGTAAGTATTCGTATATATAGGGTCCTTCTCTTCTAATAGAAACACCCCCACCACTACTGTTCTGGCTTCTTATGTTGTAGCAGCATTGTCAAAATGTGAAGGTAAGGAAGATATTTTTGGTGTGATAGCCTGCCTGCCCCTTTGCAGGGAAGCAGAGGCTCATTCACCCTTTCTACAATTAAGAAACAGGTTTTCCTTGTCCTTTGAAGGGTTAGCAAATGAAACTCCTTTGTCAGAGCTCATACAGCAAGATATATAGAAGTTTTGCCTGTTAGTAAACCTGCAATTTCCAAATACAATTCATAGCTTGAGTTATTTTTACTACCCAGCCCTTCTTCCATTCCAGATGATGGGACTGACCGCTCTGGGTGACCTTTAAGCCAACCCTGATAATTAGCAAAAAGTCATAGACCCAGCAACCCAAACAGAAGCACTTCAGACCCCCAGAATGCCCATTATCCTGGGAAGGTCTAAAATTAGTCCTCATTTTTGTGTAGTTGAATTATTATAGATCCCTGGTGCCCTCAGTCATTCAGCCACTGTCTGTATAATTCCTGTGACTCAGGGGAAATAAGGAAAAGGGAGATGCACATTTACTAGAACCTTCAGGTTTAGGAGCCCGAAGAATAATGTGATCTTTCCATCAATTCTGTATTAGAATGTGGTCCAATCACAGTTTTTTCAAAGTATTTTTAGCTAAGGAACTTGGAAGTTGTTGGCATCTATTTATGTTTAGAAACGGAAATTTCTATGCTGATTTTCCTCTTATATCTGGATCTTGAATCACTGAATTCTTTCATGCAATAGGAAGCCATGTGGTGTAACAGAGAGAGCACTTGATGTGAATCAGGGTATTTGGGTTTGAGAACTAATTCTGCCTCTTTCTTAATGAATGACTTGGAACAAATGACTTAAATGCTATGAACTTCCATCTTCTTTTCTTGAAATGGTGATTGACATGCTTGCCTATCACAAAGATTTGTTATGAGGATCAAATATTCCCTGTTTGGGGGCTGTAGAGTGCTGTTCTTACCTAAGCTGTCATGAATAAGAAATGGTGTGCTTTTTCTGGTGGGATATCCTCTGTCCATATGAGGCAGCAAGGACTTGGGCATTACTGTGCCCATCTAATAATAAAGCTTGAGTCACTGATCAGAGAGGCTATCCATGGGGGTTAGACCATCTTTCTGAACACCATATCATTCTGCCTCCCAATTCACCCATGGGTGCATGAGGGTAGAACGAGTCAGCCAAAACCATTTTCTATGAATCTATTCTCTGTCTTTTGGAAAAGTCAACATTATTTTGTACTTGTCCTTGAGGATCTGTAAGTGTTGAGATACAAATAGTAAAAGCACGTGAAACAGTGAAGCCATAAAGTTAGTGCACAAACTGAGCACACGAGGCACAAAGTACTAATTGAGAAAGCCTTCACCTAAGAGGTGGACTTTAGGCTAAATTAGAAAAAAGGTCATTATAACTCATAAGCTATGTGACCTTGGGCAAGTTACTCAACTTCTCTGAGCATTGACTTCTTCATGTGAAAAATTCAAATATGAATATATTTTGATCAGAGTTATCATGAGGTTTAAAGAGGATAATGTTGATAAAATACTTGTTAGGGAACATGTAATTAAAGCATAAATAAACATCTACACATAAATTAAATAAATAATATAAATGAAGTATTAAATTAACAAATAAACATAATGGATGGAAGCCCTTATTGTGAGCATCAAACAGCTTTAGTTAAGTGCACTGGATTAGGTGACAGTCTGCAGGCTGAGGAGGAACTTGGTGCCTTGGAGATCAGTCTACAGACAGTAGATCCCTAGGTATTGGCTGAAGTTGAGGAACAGGGAAAAATGAGGGGTGACTGAATCTTGTGAGCAGGATAACTCAGCCAGGACCTAAGAGCAAAGACCAAGACAAATGATGAATTCTAGGGACAGGGCCAATACGGCAGGTGAGAAGACGTGAGTTATGGGTAGCCCCACCAGCCCAGATCAGAGAGTACACTGCTGGGATTTATAGGGGGATGGAGAGGTGGGACAGTGCTGTTTAAATGTTGTCAGCCTCACTCTGAGCATCCTCATTTCTGGTGTGGAGCTAAGTGGGCCCAGCTGAAGAGAGAGGCTGGGGCAAGGAAGTGGTCCTGATAGGAAGATGTTTGTAGCTGGAAGGAATGATAAAAGCAAAGGGGTGTGTGGCAGTGAGCCAGGTAGGAGGGACTAACAAATCAGTAAGCTTCACTGGGGAGGAGGGGTGTATCCCGTGTTTGTATTTTATCAAAATAAGTTGGGAAACATTTTAGTTATTGAGCAAAGAGGAAGGGAGAGACAATGAAAAACCGGGCTTGACAAAAACTATTTTAATGATTGTGGGATGGATGGATTAGAAGTGTGGAGATGATGAACAAACAAGGGACTGCAAGTGGAGAGATCAGGGAAGATATTGCCTCAGTTCTAAGTACTGTATAAGTATGAAAAATAAAGCATCCAGAATCCAGGCCAGAGTTGGGGCAAGGCAGGCCTCTGGGAGTTAGATTGAGATTGCTTCTTGGCCTAGGCTAGTTCTTATTCCGTTCAGTGAATCTTGAGCAAACAGAGGCTTTCATAAAGGTCTTCTTTGAATCTGCCAACCAAACTGAGGTTTGCAGAACTAGGTAAGAAACATAATGAAGAATGCAGGCTCCAGGGAGTCCTCTGTGGCTCAGAGGGAAAGAGGTCTGAATCAAGTGTGAGCCTTTCAACAACTCTTGAACAGGCAGGACCCTCTTAATCAGCATTTCTATTTGGCAAGATGCTTGAAAATGTAATGGGAGAAAAGAGAAAATTTGGCAGGAAAATGGGTTAACTGCAAGGGCCCCCTATCAGCAAGAGTTAGATGGTGGAGGAGAATAACTGTGGAATGGAAATATACCCTGGAGTGGGAGATAACAAGGACTGTAGCATCCCTCAGATCATAGGCATCTTGGGAAACTTCTGAGATGCTGTCAACCCCACACATCACTATTTGTTTTTACCAGGATGTGGGGCAGCTGAAAAGTGATTCAATAATATCTTCTACCCCCTCACTACAAAGAAAAATTCTACTGAAGCGGAACATGATGAAATATCAGATTCTCCGTAAAGTTAGTTTAGTGTAATAGAAAAGACAGAAAATTATGACTCAGAAATTACTTGAGTTCTAATCTCACCTGTATCCTTCCTGAATACTGGGACCTTGGTCATGTCACATCACCCATCCAAATATTGGCCTTTCCTTAATCTATAAAATCATGTTGGAAGAGTTCTTCTAATTTTAACATTCTATAATTCTGAAATCTATAATACTACAGAAAGAAAAATATAATGTATCAATATTTCCAACATGAAAATGGGTGAATTTGCCTTGTTTTAATGAAAAAAAGAGGTTTGAGACTTATCAAAAGCCCATTGAATGAAAGGAGTCTAGGTTATGTCTTTGTCTCTGTGCTCTGGGGTACTATTTTCCTATGACTCACTGGAATATTAAATACACCATAGAGTTAGGATGATTTAATTTTTTAATTGTTTTTGATTTTTTACTCTCTCTTCTTTTAGGAGATATATCTTGATTTAAGCTGATTCCAAACTATCCCCAAGAATCTTGGTGGAGCCTCAAGTAGCTATGGATTTCAGTTTAATTATTTCCAAATTGATTACCCTTCTTTTTAGCTGCTATGACCTAAGTTCAAGTTATTGGCCTGTGGTTACCATGGTAATGATAGATGACATCATTGAATCCAGTCTCTGGCAATTCCCCCTATACTAAGAGTTGGAGAATACTCAGAGAAGATGTGAGCTTTGGGACTAAGCCCTGGAAGATAAATATTTTTCCTACACAATTTTCTACTTTAAAATTAAATGTATTAAATTTATTGCCATGACAATAAATTGCCATGAATGTATTAAATTTATTGCCATGACATTTTTGTCAATATATATATGACATTCAATATATATATTGAATATAAAGTATTCAATATTTTACAGAAACTCAGTCTTGATTCTTGCCCTTATCGGTAGGAAGCTGTCTCTGCATTTTTTTTTTTTTAACAATCAAAGAGAAATAAACTCTACTGATTTGAATGCCACATCTGTACACAGTGCCTTACATGGGTTATCTTATTTAATCCTTACAATAGCCCTAGAAGATAGGTAATTGTTTTAAAAAATCATTCTTATTTACAGTTAAAAAACTAAAGTATAGAGATTTTAGGTAACATGTCCAAGGTCACCTCTGGTAACTGGTGATGCTGGAAACCAGGCATTTTGTTTCCACTGACCAGAACCCATGTACTTAACTAGCTATGGTACTGCCTCTGGTGAAGGGAGATGCCCAGCACCTGGTCTTCAATTCAGCTGTGAGTCACCGAGAACTCATACTTCTTGGCACATTCTTGCATATGATAGAGTATAATAGTGACTTAGCAATAGAGAACAATTTTTAAATGGATTCACAAATCTTCTGAAGAAGTCAAAGAGCCCAATAATTTGTGTTTTGTGTATGAATTAATGTTTTCCCTAATCAGGAAGCTCTTACCATAAAAGATTTTTAAGACAGAAAATAGCTGGCTGGCAGTCTTCATGGTGTGTGTGTGTGTGTCTGTTGCATGAGGAGTTGGAACACGAAAAGATAAGAGAGACTAAGTCTCTTTGGGGAAGTTGAATGCCAATCACATTTACAGTAGCTCAAATTGTGCATCTCTTCCCCGAGAATCAGACAGGAAGAGAGCAGTCTAGAATGCATGTGCAGAAAGGATGCTGGTCTGGGCTTCCGGAGGTACAATTCCCAGCTCTGCCATAAATTGCGTACAAAACCAAGGATAAGTCTCTGTACCTCTTTGAACCTCAGTAAAGTGGAGGATGGAATTAGCTGGAGTGCAAGTTCCTTTTTATCACTAACACTCTCCTTTATCCTTCTAGATACCCTCCCCCTTACAGCAAAGATGATGGGGTGATGAATCATGAGTGAGGATAGGCTTGAAACCCTGAGCCTTTTAACCAGCTTCCCTCCTGGCCTCTTTAAAAATACCCTTCCAGATGCCAGGTCAGGCATACTCATCTGCCTGTTGATGTTGTTGTGGACCTATTTTTACCCCAAAACTTCTGTGAGGCTGGAGACAACGGTTCCAGTAAAGAGACCAGTGAACTGAAATGAGAATTTTGGTTCCAATTTCTAACTTTGAGTTAGTCCCTTCCTTCAACAAGTGTTTTTTCTCCCAACTATACAATAAGGAGTTTGACCAGATGTTACTGTGAACGCTGTAGAAGTTTTTCTTGTGATAACTGAATCTCTACTAACAGTCCAGGGAGGCAGATGAGATGTATCTTTGCAAATTTTCTCTTTAGAAGTGTTGAAGAGATGGGTTCTGATACCTTAGTTAACCGCCCCAGTACTTGGATGTGGGGTACCAGTGATCTATTACCTAAGGGATACATTTCAGAAAAAGATGCATAGTCATTCTAGAGCCCCACTGTCTCTTATGTGGCCAGTTTGTTTAGGCTACTCACTTATCTTCTTGCCTTTAACTCTTCCCAACTTGTGTTCACCCTCTACATTGCCACCAATCCTCCTTCCCTAAATACAAATCTGATCATGCTACTTTCATTATTAAAATCTTTCAGTAATTCACCATTACTTATAAGGTAGACTTCTTAATTTTCTTGGGTCACCATAACAAAATACCATGGGTGGCTTAAGCAGTAGAAATTTGTTTTCTCATAGTTCTGGATACTGGGGGTCCAAGATCAGGGTGCCAGCATGGTCAGGTTTTGGTGAGAGCCCTCTTCCTCACTTGCAGATAGATGTCTTCTTGCTGTGTACTCCACATGGCCTTCCCTTGGTGCATGCCTGGGAAGAGATCTCTCTCTCTCTCTCTTCTTTTTCTTATAAGGCCAACAATCCTATCAGATTAGGATCCTCCTTCATGACCTCATTTAACCTTAATTACCCCTAAAAACCTTATGGTCAAATACAGCCACATTGGGGGTTAGAGCTTTAACATATGAATTTGGGGGAAACACAATTCAGTTCACAGCAGTAAAGTTCAAACTCTTTAACAAAAAAGAGGGTCTTCATCAAAAAAAAAAGACCCTTCACTATCCATTTTAATTTAGCTTTATCTCCTGCCACTTTCTTTTTTGCACTGAAATATTCACCATTTTTGCAACCCACTATTATTTGTCACTTCTCTGTACGTGTTACCTGAATTAGTTTTCACATCTGAAAAATGGGAACACAAATACCCACATTCCATGATGGTTAAAAACTTAGCAGGAATGTAATAAGTTGTTAACTTTCAGAGCTGAGTTTAAAATTCCTTTTAGTGTGGGAACTCTCATAATTTAAGCCGATTATTACGGGTGGAGTTTGAGGATGAGCCTCTGGACATAACTTGGAAGGGCTAGAGTGAAACTAGGATAGCTAAACCTTACTTAAGAAATGAAAAGGAATATGAGGCATAAGGATAAAAAATAAAGGGAGGAGAGGCAATTAAAGGAGAGAGAAGAGGTATCAGCAGCAGGTATGAAGACCAATCCTGGGACTGAGGGATTTCCCAGGCTTCCGGGCTTTCGGTGCTAAGACAGGAAAGTCCCAGGAAAACTGGGACAAGTTGGTCACCGTAGTGCCAAGGCAGGAGCTAGGAACTTAAGTGGGTGTAGTGTAAGCCCTGGCAGGTTTGTTTGTTTTTCCATTTTTTTGTTTTTTTTGTAATGCAAGTGCCTTACTTAAGCTTTGATTGCTGAGGCACTCATTTCAAAGAGGCAACCTCACAACTAGATAAAGAGCTAGGCTGCCTTCCCCAAGTGAAGCTCCTTTGTTTTAGAGATCTTGGTCGATTTCAATTATTGACCATTTGGGGTACTCGGTTTTTTTCTTCCCATGATTTAAAAACTCACTCTCAAGTTTTAAATTCACTAACTGTGAGCCTGTGAAACCCTAGGCACCCACCATCAACCCCAATAAAAGCAGAACCCCAGGCCATGTTCTCTCTCTCTCTCTCTTTCTCCATGACCTTCCTGTGAGGTCCCAGATGTGCTGTGTAATACTCAGGTCTTGTAAGTAATAAAACTCTATTTTTTTTTTTTTTAAGTTTCCTCATGGTTATTGATGAAGGGCATCTTACAATAATAATAATAACTACAGAGCTGATCTAATCACAACATTGATTATTGGTAGGCTGAGACGAGCACAAAACAATTGACGTAGTCAGCAGGATTACATCATTGCCCTTGCAATTAACTGAAGGGAATGTCCTTTACCTGTAACTTGATTATATACCACCTCAGCCAGGCATGCAACTCCACCTGGGAAAGGAACACTACTTGCTGGGTATCTGTCACGTTGCTCTGTGCTTTTACATGTTGCCTCTGTCACGTGTTGCCTGTAGTATCCAACCCCAACAGTGCCAGATGCCATAATAGTCCCATAATCTCCCCAGATCAGTGTGATCAAGGCCATATGGCCTAAAATGCCTTAATTGACTATTAATGTGCATAAGGGTCCTCCACCCCTCAAGGACAGGGAGCTAAGGAGTGTGGGTTGGATTGCAAAGCTATTGTCACTGCCCATGGAGAGGCTCTGGGCTAAAGGCAGGAAGAAAAGATTCCTAGAGGAGAGGAGGATGGGAGACCTCCACCTGCCACCACTGAGTCAGCCGGCTATGCCCACATGATATGACCTAACACAGAACAGTGAAATAGCCTTGCAGACAGAAACCTAAGACACCACACAAATATAACAGTGGTCTATGGTTTCTGTGTCACCACTTCACTCACTACTGTCACTCTTCATGCCCTGACCTGATGGGATATTGTGGGTCCAGTCTCCCGTGTGATGTTGCTGCATATCACAGTAGTGTAGGTAAACCCCAATCCTGGGACTCCTGAGAAAGGAAGGTGGCTACCTACAAAGAGGACTCACAGTGACCTCATCCAAAAATTTACAGTAACATTACATATGATTAAGGTAACAGGGTAAAATCAGAAAACAGAAACTAAGATCAGAAACTATACTTTAATTGAAATTAAAACCTGTCAAATATTTTACGCAGCAGGAAGGAGAGAGGGGAACTAATTGGCTATTGCAGGGGTTTTGTTTGTTTGGAATGGGCTCTGAATAGCTGCTAAAATGCATCAACTGACCAGTATCTCTAAAGACCCTAAATTCTATAACTTAAAAAAAAAAAAAATCCATTTAAGCTGTATACGTATTGCCTCTGAGATACCAGAGATCCTAAGCCTGGCTTTCCCCTGAATAGGACAAAACTAAACAACACACATCACAAGGCATGCCTGTTGCTATGGGAAAAGCTGACAGTGTTATCAAGGCTTCTAGTGAGGAGGAAGAGAGAAATGGGAAGACAAAGTCTCCGAGAGCCACTGATATTTGTGCCAGAGCCCTCTCTCTCCTCACCTGGATATTTATTGCCTGGCATGTGACCATCCTTCCATCACAATAATCACCGCTAAAGCTCACGGTGAATGGAAAACATAAAGGTGAAGCCCATCTCCTGCTGCACAAAATTGGCATGAACCAATTTAATTCAATTTGGTTCAATTTGCCTTATCATTTCCATGTTCACAGTGACCCAAATGACTCCTTCTTCATTTCCAGCCCTGAAGAGGCCCCATTTGACCTTGAGTTCAGAGAATCATTTTTACAGGGCACCCCCCCCCCCCAATCACAGAGAGACCCTAGTGCATTTTATTGGGACTGCCAAAACCATTCAAAAGGCACTAAAACTCCTAGGAGAAAACTTCCATTTTCTTTCTCAGTTCCTTGAAAATGTAAATTTTATCATGTCTTTGAAATGTGAACACCCCAGGGGGTAACTAAAACTCTGTTGAAATTGAAGGGAAAAAAAGAGAGGGAAAGGTCTTTTAAAATACAAACTGCTAGAAGGGCTCTCTTGCCCAAACTCTATACCACATCCTCCTTAAGATTGCTGGTCAAGAACAAATACAAATCTTAAAAGTCTGCTCCATTAACAGGACACAATTGGAAACACAGATTATATTACCAAGGCTTTGTTTGGGACGTCATTTCTGAGAGAGACTTGTGTAGACTAAGATATGACCAGACAGTTTTTAGGAAGTAAGGTTGACTTTATTGAACCATAAGGCCCCTTGGAAAAACAGCCTGGTACCTTGCTTAGAGGGTTCCCAGCAGCCTTATCAAGTGAGTAAGGAAGGTCACTTCCTGGCAGGTGCAGGAAACTCAGGATATTTGGGGGGCTTTGAGAAGAGGGAAATTTGCCTAGGTATTGCAGGTGAGTCTGATAGCAAGTCTTTGTCTTGGCTTTCTAGCCTCAAGAGGCATTTAAAAGTCTAATCTGAAAAGGATTCATATTTATAATATACACACCAACAAGGAAATGGTAGAAAACTCAAAGGAAAAATGAGCAAAGAAAATGAACACAGAGTGTCCAGCAATAGAAACCCAAAAGGCTGACAATATGGTTCACTCAGAAAATATTTATTTGGTGTTAACTATAAGACAGACAGTATCCTATATTCTTGGTATATATATATTTACCTGAACCAAAGAGCCCTGCTCTCAAGGGGCTTATATTATATTCTGGGGGCAGTGGAGGGATGAGAGACAGACATTAAACAATGAGTTAATTGCAAAAAAAAAAAGTCTAATCTGAAAAATTTCAACAAAGCGGAATATAAGATCCTATATGGTCAAAAGCTATTCTTGCTGTACTTATGTAAATAAACAGGCCAAGTTTATTGAAACTAAACATTTTGCAAACAAAGTAGTCTTACTATGGCTATCTTTGATAGAAATAATTTTAGAGAGAAAACTTATGTTTCAGTAGAAACTATAAGGCACACTTGTGGATATCAGATTCTAGTTCTGTTAATTGTCTTGAGGTTTTGTTGTCTACCTGTAAATTGGACTGGGTCCTGCATTTTTCTAATTTCCTGCAATATTTCACTACCATTATCCAAACTAATATTTCCAATTTTTCTCTCCCAACCTTCTGACTTGGAATTACTACAAAACTAAAACTACCTTTTCTCCAAAACCAAGCAAGGTAAAGTTGAACAACTTGAGATAAACTTCAAAGCAATCTCCACAATAGCTCATCTATGGACAATATTCACGGTTGTTGCTATGTGGACCACTAAGATCACCAGAGACATTCAAACTACAAATCACAGAAGTCTATCAAACTGTCACTCCCTGCCCTCACTCCATCTGAAAACTCTTCAAGCCAGGCATCTAAAAATCTTCTTGACTGGCTGCCTTCAGAACTCAGAAACTGGGATTATGGTCTGCTCCAATCATTTAACCATTGTTTTTGTTTGTTTGTTTGTTTCCATAGAAATGCCTCTTATTAAATAACCTGAAGTAAATACTTTACCATATATGTCTAACTTTGGGAGCCCACCTGCATCACTGCCTTCTGAAGTGAGACATAAGTTTAACCAAACTGACCTATTCTCAGAATTAAGAGATTGGTTCAGTGAGATATGGAGTGATCCACTAACTCAGGACAGGTTCAAACCTACTCACACCAGATGACCCAAGATGTTAAAATATTCCACAATGTTACCCAAATCTTTGATTAGATTCCTAGGGCCCCGGAGATCACTAACTTAGTTTTCATGGCTAAACACTTTCAAGTTTGGAATAATGACTACAGACTGGATTTCAGACTATTGCCTGTATAATTATTACAAAATTTGCTACAATAATCTATGTAGATGTGTACTTTCTGGGTTACAGCATGCCCCTACCCCAGCTTTTAGCATATCAACTACCCAGGCATTTAGTGTCCTCACCATTGACTCTAATGTTTGGGCATCACAGAGTGGATTGTAGTTTAAGTCCTGACAGTTGTGTGTGTGTGTGTGTGTGTGTGTGTGTGTGTAATGCAAGTGCCTGATTAAGCTTTAATTGCTGAGACATTGATTTCAAAAAGGCATCCCCTTCAAAAAAAGCTATCTCGAATAAACACCTTGCCAGCAACATGCCCACACTGTGGTTCCTTTTTTTTTTTTTTTTTTTAGAGATCTTGGTTGATTTCAAAAACTGACCATTTGAACTACTTGTTTTTTCTCTTCCTGTGTTTTAATTTCCCACTTTTAAGTTTTAAATTCACCCATAAAGAGTGATCTGGATCATATGGTTGTTCTATTTTTAATGTTTTGAGGAACTTCCATACTGTTTTCTATTGTAGCTGCACCAATTTACATTCCCACCAACAGTGTGCTTGGGTTCAGTGTTTTCCACATCCTCACCAACATTGTTACTTGTGGTCTTTTTTATGATAGTCATTCTGACAGGTGGGAGGTAATATCTCACTGTGGTTTTGATTTACATTTACCTGATGATTAGCAATGTTGAGCATCTTTTCATATGCCTGTTGGCCATCTTTTTCATATGTCTTCTTTGGAAAACATGTCTATTCAGGTCTTCTGCCCATTTTTTTGTTTGGATTGTTTGTTTTTTGATATTGAGTTGTATGACCTGTTTATATATTTTGGATATTAACCCTCATCGGCCATATCATTTGCAAATATTTTCTCTCATTCAGTAGATTGTCTTTTCATTTTGTTGATGGCTTCCTTTGCTGTGCAAAGCTTTTAAGTTTAATTAGGTTCCATTTGTTTACTTTTGCTTTTGTTTCCTTTGCCTTAGGAGACAGTTCCAAAACAAATGTTGCTACAACTTATGTCAAAGAGTGTTCTGCCTATGTTTGCTTCTAGGATTTTTATGATTTCTAGTCTTACATTTAGGTCTTTAATGCATTTTGAGTTTATTTTTGTATATGGCATGAAAAATTGTATTCATTATTTCATATGTAGCTGTCCAGTTTTCCCAGCACCACTTATTAAAGAGACTGTCCTTTCCCGATCCAGCAATTCCACTCCTGGGCATATATCCAAAGAAAACAAAAACTCTAATTTGAAAAGACACATGCACCCCAATGTTCATAGCAGCATTAATTACAATAACAAGTTATAAAAGCAACCTAAGTGTCCATCGACCAATGAATGGAAAAAGAAGATGTGGTATATGTATACAATGGATTATTAATCAACCATAAAAAAGAATGAAATCTGCCATTTGCAACAACAAGGATGGACCTGTAGGGTATTATGCTTAATGAAATAAGTCAGATAGAGAAAGACAAATACTGTATAATAACATTCCACTTATATGTGGAACCTGAAAAATGAAACAAATGAATGACTATAACAAAACCGAAACAGACTCTCAGATACAGAGAATAAACTAGTGGTTGCCAGATAGGAGAGAGAAGGGGGAAGGGCATGATAGGGGTAGGGACTTAAGAGGTACAAACTACCATATGTAAAATAAATACAAGAACATATTGTACAGCACAGGTAATATAGTTATTTTTATAATAATTTTAAACAAAGTAATATAATCTATAAAAACATTGAATTTCTATCTTGTACACCTGAAACTAATATAATATTGTAAATGAAGTGTACTTCAATTAAAAAAAAAGAGTGAGTCCATGAAACTCTATTCCCCTACAGTCAAATCCAATAAAAGTGGAACGCCAAGCCCATGTGCATTCTCTAGCTCTCTCTACCTGTGACCTTGCTGTGTGGCCCCAAGCCTTGTAAGCAATAAACCTCTATTTTTTCAATGTTTCCTGATGGTTACTGCTGAAGGGCATTTTTCAATCATTATCAGAACCACAAGGGCTGGTCCAACTACAACATTGGTTATTGATAGGTTGAGACCATCGCTAAACAGTGAATAAGGTAACAGCAAAGGCTTTAAGAACAGAGATACCTAATTTCTAATTTTAAGCTATTTGCTTTGCTGAACTGCAATTTAACTCCTCTTCCACCAATCTTACCCTGAACTTTCACTGAAGTTTTATACACTCACAACGGTGAGTCATTAGGATTATGGGAAATGAAGGCACTGGGATGGTACCCTATAAAGAGAGCAAAGCGATGCAGAAAAGAGAAGTACATGAAAAAAGAAAGCAATGGAGTGAAGAGCAATAATTTATTTTTATTGTTTTGGGACCATAATGCAATAATGAATCTAGGCAATGATCATCAATGGCAGCTAAACTTCTTAAATAAAATGTTGGTAAAAACTATTATGGATGGATCAAGCTGACAACACCTGAACCCAGTGATTTTTCTTAACATCACAAAAAAGTGGATTCTAGACATTATGATTTCCCCAGATGATGTAGTCAGACATACACAGTATTATGTAGGAAGCAATCCTACACCCTCAAAAAAAAAAATCAGAATATGATCATTCCTCTGAATCAATTTACTGGAAATATAGGGGCTAAAGGACCATGTTAACACTGCTGAGAAGCAATTGGCTTTAAAGATTCCAAAAGTGAGAAACTGTACAGGACAAATGACCAGTTATTCAATAAATAAATGTCAAGAAAAGAAAAAAAGAGGGAAAGGTAATCCCCAAAATAAAAGAGATTTAAGAAACATTACCACCAAAAATAACATGTGGACTCTAAATCCTGATTGTCATAAATCAACCGTATAAGAAAATTATAACTGGGGAAATTTGGAGAGCATTGGATACTTAATCACATTAAGGAATGATGTCATCAAGGAATGTCATTAAGGAATTATCTTTTGATGTGGTAATGTTATTGTGGTGATAAAAAGAAGTCTTTATCTTTTAGAAATGCATGCTGTATTATTTAACTAGTGCTATATATATGATAATGTGTTAATTATCACACATTTAGAGGCTTAAAACAACATGCACTTATGAGCTCACAGTTTCTGTAGGTCAAATATGAATACAGCTTAGCTGGGTTCTCTGAAAGGCTATAATGAAGGTGTCCACCAGGGCTGGAGTCTCATTTCAGGCTCCCCTGGGGTAAGGTCCATTTCCAAGCTTATGTAAATGTTGTCAGAATTCAGTTCCTGGCAAGTCACCAGACTGAGGGTCTTAGTGTCTTGCTGGCTGTCAGCTGGAGACCACCTTTGGTTCCTTGCCATATGGCCCTTTCTACAGGAAGGCACATGACATGGCAGCTTGCATCTTCAAAGCCAGCAAGGGAGAGTCTCCTAGGAAGATGGATATTATAATCTTACATTATTTAATCATGTACAATCTGTCACTTTGGCCATGTTCTGTGGATTAGAATTAAATCATATATCCTGCCCACACTCAAGGGAAGGAGATCACACAAGGGTGTGAACACCAGGAAATGGGAATCAAGGGAGCCACCTTAGAGTCTGTTTACCATACACACTGAATAAAACATTATATATATATGTATTTATATATATATACAATACTATTTCTGGTAATAATCTTATGGCTGGGATTTTCTTTAAAATGATTCAGTTAGGGTAGGAAGTGGGGGATATTGATTAAATCAATTTAGCCAAGAATTGGCTATTGCTGAAGCTAGGTGATTGATCCCTGACAGTTTGTTACTCTTTTCTTTTGCATACTTTTGCTAATTTTCATAATAAAATGCAAGACAATAGCAAATAAATTATTTGGGAAAAGGAACTCAGAACCAGGAAGAAATAGAAACACCTCAAGAATCCTTAGAGATACTGAGAAGGACTGAATTTCCTGATAGACTTAAGATAGATAGTCAAGTCATTTTTTCTTAATGTTAAGACAAGCATTCAGCAAGCTGGAGAACTGAAAGACAGTCAGGGGCTGACATTTAGGTTTACAGGATTAAAGAAATCTATGAGAATTACCTGGCATTTGATAGGTGTTAATAAAGAATATATATTGTAAAACTCTTGTTACAATATATTCTACAAGGTGCCCAATAGGGGGCATAGCAGTAAAACCACACAGATCCTCTTGTTCTCGGAGGCTTTGTGCTTGTTCCTGGAGGCTTTGTACTTATTCTTTTTCTCTATCTGTCTGCCAGTCCCCATGCCGTATATCGTTTTTATACCACCCTTAGGATCTACATGACATTAGACTATTGTAAAAACTTGTATTAATTGATTAAATATAAAAATGCCAGGAGTGCGTCTACTGCCCCACAAGTGACATTAAATAGTGTCCTCTCTATCTCTGACCTTCTCACTAAGATGCAAAGTATCAGAGATGAAGGTCAGTGATAAACTCTGGCCCCCCACTCTGCCATCTAGGTCTCTGGAAGGCCAGCAGATGGGATCCAGATGGCCAAGTTAGCCCACAATGCCTTCAGTAAAAAATGGTTTAATTAGTGGCAAAAACCTGCCAGTAGAGGAGGTAATGTTATAGATATTCCTTAGAAGGCTGGAGTTAGGGGAAGAGAGGAAAAGCAATGGGACCTTGCTTCATCACAGAAATCTCTCTCAAATTGGCAACAACACAAACATGGATAATTAGAGGAAATGCATGTTGGAGTGTTTGTTGTTATTGCTGTGGCTGCCTCTTAACTTGCTGCACTTACCTCATTAGCAGGGCGATGAGAGAGAATACTCTGTCCCAGGGTCTTGCACATCCTGGAACAGATATGCTCCTGGAAATCAACTGGATGCTGAGAAAGTGATCCAAACAAGAAGGAATCAGATGTCTTCTGCCTGTGACCAGAATCACAGGTGTTTTCCCAGGTTGTTTCATTACTTAATAGTAAGAACCAGAGAGTCAGATGATGGGAAATGAGCAGGCTGGGTCCCCATTTTCAGAAACAAAGTCATTAAAAACCCAAGGGATCTGGAAGTGAGTTAAATCCCATTGAAATCCTCAATTTGGGCTTTCAGATTGGTTAATCACATGTGATAAAAATGGAATAGAAAATAGTCTTCAATGATCTAGAAAGAATTATTTAATGGCTTCTGCCAAATAAATGTTCAACCTGGGCATAGAAGACAATTTGATGGAGAGTCCACAAATACCCCCTCTGATAGTCTCATCCCTTATCTCTCTCTCTCTCTCTCTCTCACACACACACACACACACACACACACACACTTTTAAGGGTGAAATAATGTGCCCAACCAAAATAATGGCTATCACTTACTGTATGCCTACTATAGATCAAGATGTCACGTTACTTCATTTAATCCCTAGATGGTACTGCAAAGTAATAATAAAATGATAAATGATTTCCATTTTACACATGAGAAAACAGAGATATGTCAATTTGGGCACTAGTACTGAGAACAATGACTGATATTTTAAGTGCTTATAAGGATTAACTGAAGGAAGTTCATGAGTGAGATCACTAAGTTAATAAGTTGAGGATTCTGGACTTGAACCCAGGTCTACATTCTTATGCTTATATTATTACTTGCCATTGCCTCTTACTATGTCATCTCAATGTTTAGAATGCTTGGGGACTTAATCAGAAAGAGAAAGGTGTCCCTAACATCCTGATCCATCCTATAGAAATATGTGAGCGCTCATGTGTCCAGCAAATCCAACATATAGCCAGTTGGGGTGATGCTCTGTGCTGTGACTTGATGGGATACTTTTGCTGTAGGTAACTGGATTTAGAGAGGCATCCAGCTGGGGAAAAGAGGAGTTAGTTAATTTGTAGTAAAACAGAATTGAATAGTCTATAAACACCTTGTCAAGCTCCGCCAGCAAAAGACTGCCCTTTTTTTCCCACATCCACAACTCATATTGCTCTTTAGTGACAAGTGTTTTCCCTTGATATTCCTGATAATAATTTAACCAGTTTACACCCTAGGATGTATGTGAATATGTGGGGGGAGAGAGTTGTCTACAGTAAGCTCTGCTCAGGGACTCTCACATCCCATGAAGTTCCTGGGCTTGAACCAGGGAAGACCTGTTCAATCCTGACAGAACTTGAAGAGTCTATTTGGGCCCCACTTATAATTTTTTTGGCTCTGATTGGGTGTCCCTCATTGGTCCCAATTTTATTCCTTTAGAGTCTTGCTCTTGAAGCTGATTATTAACAGAGATTAAGGTAAGAGTTGATAAGACTTGGGTTTCCTAAAGTTTTGACATAGAGAGACGTGAGAACAGAAGGCCTTGAGACCTCAAGGGTAAAACTCCAGTGATGAACTAAGAAGCATTAGGATAGGTATTTGGGGCAAGTGTTTTACCCAACACTTCTTTAAATCACATCATAAAGATGTCTCTTTAATTATACAGTAGTCCTTCTCGTGACTGGGAATAACTTTCACATGGTCATTTTTTGAGCCCAGAGAAAGAAAAATGATGATTATGCACTGAATTAGAAGTCAAGACAGCTAAGTCTAGTCCAGACTCTACTTCTAACTAGCCATATGTCTTAAGCACTGTGAATTAATTTCCATAAACCTTAGTTTCTTACTTTGTTGAGTGGATTTCACTACATGCCTTTAAAGTGACCATGTTCTCAAATCCTTATTGTCAGAGACAATTGACAAAAATTATGGTAGCTGGCTCTATCTTAAATCATAACTGATGCTTTGAAATCATCTCTGTTCCACCATGCCTCAGTTTTCCCATCTGTAAAGTGTGTGTCAGGCTCCTTTGCCCCCTCTCTCTATCCATGGACTGTTGGAAGGGGACCTGTGTGATGAAGGACCACAAATCATTCTGAGCTGGCTGACAGCTCTGTTAACAAGCAATCATACAAGTCTGGCAGACTCCCTTGTCCTAGGTGCCTACATAAGAGAGAGTGAAGAGTCCCTGCTTGAATAACTATCTGGCAGAACTGCCATTCCGCTAATGCGCAGGAACATTTAATAGGAATCTAAATGTTCTACTTGATAAAGACCAATTCACTTCCAGATGATTTTGACTACATAAGACTTCTGCCTATTGCATTAACAGAGCATGTTCTGCCCCAGAAATCCTTTAATATCTACCTGAATTCATCAGCTTTCAAATCCAAGCTTGGACCAGAGCTCTGGCAGGGCTAATGGGAGAGACATGCTTTTGCATAAACAGGAGCTTATATTTGGAAGGAATACATTAACCTTTCCCAATGCAAATGATAAATACTTTCAACAATCTCGTGATAGTCTGAGCCCTTAAAGGGGCAGGGGACAATAACTACCCCTAAAGCATACTCTGTGCACTGCAAGATGACCTTAAGCCTGAAAAGGAAAAGTCCCATAATGGCATGTCACTGGACCCATTTCACTTCCTCCTTTTTATTCGTGAAGAGTCTATCAGTCCACAAGCCTCTAACAAAACTTTCAGGAAATTTTTAAAATTCAAATACAGGGATTTGCAAGCCCTAGTTTTAGAAAAATAAGAGAGCAACTAAATATGCTTATTAAGGAATAAAGAAACCCATCTCTTCTACAGAGTTGGCAATAAAATTATTTCCAGGTGCTTAAGTGTGTTTGGATGTAATATTTAAGAAAATTAGCTCTTGATATATTTGGTTAAATTATTATTAAGAACCAAATAATCTGACATGAGCACAATTGTCAAATTCTGATACAGTCAACCATTTCGTGTCAGAGGCAAGGGGGTAACATTTACACTCATTTCCCCATTCTAGAAAGTCCACTCTATTGACCTTTCTGTTTAACTCTTCCATCATAGTTTTCTAATAGCAATGAAAAGTAGAGGGCTGATATGGCATTTGACTGCCAGGAGTCTCTCCTTCATTTTGGAGAAGAGAGGAGTATCTAAGTGTGGTGTGTTTGTTTGGTTAGGATGGGGAGATGGGGTTCCTAACTTCTCTCTTCTGGGTCAAAAGTACAGAACAGAAATGGATGACATCACACCCTGGACATTACTGAACAGAATATAAATGGAAACTGTAGGCTCAGATAAATTTTTATTATCATATGTGTCCACAGATTAGATCAGGGTCTCTCAAAATGTAGTCCCCAGACCATAGCAGTAAGCATATGCATTACCTAGAAACTTACAAAAAATGCAAATCCACAGTCCCCACCTTCTGAATCAGACGCTCTTGCAGTGGGGTTTACAACCTGTTGTTTAATAAACTCTCTAAGTAATTCTCATGTTTACTAAAGCTTGAGAACCACTGACTTAGACCATATCAATCCCAAGGCCCAGAGAGAAGACTCCTTATATAGTGGAGGAATTGAGATTCCCTAAAAAGAGGTCAGTATTTTAAATTACAGTGTCCAAAGAGCTGTGTTAGCAACCTTTGGTCAAATTCAGAAGTATGCTGATACAGAATCTGATCTGAGAAGACATGAGATATCCAGTCTCATTACTTACCTTCTAGTAGATAATGACTTTTGGTTTGGATTGAGGGTCCATGTGGGTTAATTCAGAATCCCAATTAGTGGCTAAGGGAATTGGGAGGAGGGAAATTCACTGAAGAAAAAGACTTGAAGACCTAGACATTGGGTTTGGACCTAGATGACAGAATTGATCAAGTTTCCAGCCCTATAGAGAATTAAAGTGGGAAGTACCAACAGAGAAAACTCACTCAGGTAGGTACAGCCATGTAGTGAAAGTTACAGAGACATGGTTGTAAACTGATGTACGAGAATCTAGAGCCTAACCCCAGGATTCTGATGTGATACCAAGCCAGGGCTTTTGAGGTGAAGCTTAGAGGGTGTGTGGCAAACTTTCTGGGCCCAAACTATCAGGTTAGAGGCATATGAACCTTGGCACTGATTCCTGATCAAGGGCCTCCCATAGACTCACCCATGACTCTTTCATTCCATTTATTGCCCACTTCCTCTTAAGGCCCTAAGGCCGGCTGTCACCCATGTCGTACAGTTAATTAATGAGCTATTTCATCAATTCAAACATACATTTATTGAGTATCTACCATGGGCCACACATTACAATAGGCACCAAGGATACTGAACTAGTCAGGATTCTCCAGAGAAACAAAACCAACAGGATGTGTAGATAAATAGATGATAGATAGAAGATGATAGATGATAGATAGATAGATAGATAGATAGATAGATAGATAGATAGATAGATAGATAGATAGATATAAAGGAATTGTGGAGGCTTGGTAGGCCCCAAATCAAAGAAATGGTTAATAAAATGAAAAAGCAACTTACAAAGTGGGAGAAAATATTTGCAAACCACATATCTGATAAGAGGTTAATAACCAAAATATATAAGAAACTTACATAACTCAATGATATAAATAAATAACCCAATTAAAAAATGGGCAAAGGACCTGAACAGATATTTTTTTTCCAAAGAAGACATACAAATGGCCACAGGTGCATAAAAAGGGTTAAACATCAATAATCATCAGGAAAATGCAAATCAAAACAGTTATTAAGGAAAATTTGATTATATTAAGATGCTCTTGTGTATTAGTTAAGGTAACTAATTACTAGCTGCTGTAACAAATAAATCCTAAAATTTCACAAGTCTTTTTTTTTATTCATTAAAAATCCCAGTTGGTTGCAGAGGAACTCTACAAGTCAATCAGGGACCCAGGCCAACAGAATGTCTTCCACCTTTAACACATGGCTTCCAGGGTTGACTTGGGCACTGACTACGGAGGAAGAGCGATAGCCAGCAGATAGGGGAAATAAAAAGTGGAGGGTGTCCCAGGAGAGTTTTGTGGACTAGGCAAAATTTCACTGGCCAGAAATCAGTTACATGGTCACATCTAAGCGCAGCAAAGGCAGGGAAGTTGGGAAATAATGTCTAGTTGTGTGTCTAGAAGGAAAAGGAAATGGGTTTGGTGCACAGCTAACCACTTCCTACCACACCAGGGTTTCTACATTTCTCAAGTCACTAGACTGAAGGGAACCTTGTAAGTTATCTTGTACAGGGTTCCCAAGATCATCAGAACCACCTAGGAGATTTTTAGAAATATCAGTTGCTGACTTATACTCCATATCTCTGAGGTAGGAGTTGGACATGTATAATTTTAAGAAGTTGGGTGATTCTGTCGCTCAGTTAGTATGGGAACCACTATTCTAGTTCATTCTACTGGCTTGACTGCTAAGAAAATTGGGGCACAAAAAGGTGAAGTGACATTTCAAGGCCTCATAGCCAGGATGGAGCAGAAAAGGGATGGGAAGTCAGCTCTGTCCACACACAATACCATCTCTGGTTTTTCTTAGGAAGACTAAACTATATTCCACTTGCCAATTTCCAAAGTTACCTCTCTGCTCCAAACGTCTGAATTCTTACCCTTCTAGCTTTTCACATCATCTCTCTTGTCATTCCTCCTCCTCATCACCGAGGTTTATGCCACACAGCCTGGGAGAGTGGAAATCAGGAAAGTTGGACTTCAGCACTTGTTTGTTCTCTAACTAGCTCTAAGTTCTTGAGACAGATTATGCAAGCCTCAGTTTCCTTAGTGCAAAATAGCATTATGATAACATCTGCTCCACTGAACTTGTAGAATCAAATTAGATAAGTATAAAATAAAAAGATGAAAGCTTTTTACACTGAAAAGAATGACACAAATAGTCAATGAGAAAGATGCTAGTGGTGGTTGGTGTTACATCTATGTTCTGCTTACATCAAAATCCAGAAAAATCCTTCATAGGAAATCAACCTACAACCTTCATATGGCATCTATCCTTTTAAAAGACTGTGCTAAAAACTAGGGATTCTGGGAATAAATAAGAGATATGATTCTTGCCCAGTAGAATTTCAAAATTAGTTAATGAGATACACTATGAACACTTACAATGTATCCTCCAAAGACTCACATCAAGGCATAAATATTGAGCAGATGGTATGTAGAATCAGATGTGACTCACTCTTGGAAGGATGTATAGGATTTCCTGTGATGTAGCCTTTTCTGGATCAAGGATCCCTTTGAGAATCTGATGAAAGCATGGGATCCTACCTCAGAGAAGTGTACATATGCATCAAGACTCAAAATTTGTGTAAAAATACAATTTCTGAATATTGATAGACTCTCTTGAAATTCACCTGTAAAAACTCTTAGTTTTGAAGAAGGTAAGATACAGCCATTGGCAAAAAGAAGGAAACTGGGTGTTTCCAGAGGGCTTTGTGAGAACACTGTGGTTGCTAGAGTCTGCACTTCCCTTGTGATTCACTTTAACCAACAGAATATGGTGGAAGTAGTGCTGTGTCAGTTCAGGAACTAAGCCTTAAAAAGGTGTGGTGTCTTTAATTTTGTGGTTTGGAGAGCTCTGAGTTACCATGTAAAAAGCCTACCTTACCAGCAAGAAGACTTGGAGAAGCCAGAGGGAGAGAGGAGGGGGGGGTGCGGTGGGCATGGCCAGTTCTACCAACACCCCAAAAAAGCCCAGCTCTCCATCCACCTTTGCGAAAGCATATAAAATGACCCATCTTGAATGCTGCTACCAGTCAAAATACCAGATGCCTACAGACCCAACAGACTTAATGTGAAGTATAAATGTGCAGTTGCAGACCCAGTGAACCCATAAAACCATGAGAGATAATAAAACTTTTCTTGTGTTATGCCACTAGGTTTTGGGATGATTTGTTATGGAGCAATAGATATCAGAAATAAATGACTAGAACAAAAGTAGGGAGCTGGGAATTAATAAATTGTGTGCAGGGAATAGTGTGATGATTAACTAGGCTAGAACAGTCAATGCAGAAACGTGTGTGAGGAATGGGGCAATAAAAACGAGGAAGCAAAGCTTATGCCAGGCTTTGAGAATTACGGGAAATTATTATGTTCTCAGGCAGCTCTAGTATGCAGAAACAGGATACATGTCACTTTCTAATAGACTCATCTTTGGGTGAGATGCAGTAGGCGTGCTAGGGGAGGGACAAAAACAATGACAGTGTGTACCCACCGATACCCAACTGATTCATACAGGAAACATGGAAAACGAGCCCAGACTTTCTCCAGCCTAGAGAGAACATTGTTTTGTGAGTCCTGAGAAGGCAGAAAGCATTTGACACCTCCTTATGTGCTTGTCATTTTCACTTGTTTATTCACATGATTATCTGGAAAAAGCTTTGCTTCCAGCTTTCAGAAAATGAGAGAAGTGTTCCTGTTTAGAGTAATTCACAATGACTTATCAATTGTCCCCTGATAGGGGCCTTGAGAGAGGAGAGAGGAAGGGCAAAGACTACAGCTAGCCTTTCCTTTCAGTTTTGAATGGAACTGTTACCAGCTACTTTCATAGGCCAGTGGAGCACTCCCAAAATTGGTGTTCAAACTGGCCAATCTGGGTACACCAGGACCAGCAATACATGCAAATTTAAGGTTGGAAGGGACAGTGCCTAGGATGGCATACAACTAGGGACAAGGCTAGAAATTCATAGATGCCACTTCTAACATCCTATCGCAACCACAGCCTCTGAGAAGCTATGTGGAGTAGTGGCAAAAGTCTCACCCTTAGAGATCTTGGAATTTTGTTCTGGTTCTGTTACTTGTCCTCAGCAAGAACTTGGGCAAGTCACTTCTCTTTTTCAGGACTTTAGTCACCTTATCTGTAAAATTAAGAAGTTGGACCAGACCAGTGCTTCAATATGCAAACTAATCACCTAGGGATCTTGTTAATATGTAGATTTTGATTCAGTAAGTCTGGGGTGGACTTTGAGATTCCACATTTCTAACCCCCTCCCAGGTTATGACAATGCTGCTGGTGCATGGGCCATATGTTGAATAGCAAGGGGTCAGTTGATCCCCAAAGGCTATTTTTCAGGTTTGTGATTCTGATTCTGTTGATTCTTTGAACTCTGTATCCATGGACACCCTTTCCCCCACTACCTCCTCTAAACTATAAGCATTTCATTGAGTAAAGTTGCCAGTGGGTGGAGTTTCCAGTGTCTGTCAGGTGTCTGTCAAGCATGCAAAACCAAGCTATACACTCTGACCACATGCAAATTTACAGCTTCTAGCCTGACCCAGACTGTGAGAGAATCGTGTTTGGAGAGAGGTGAATGTTTGGATCCTCTGCCAGGCCGCCCAGTCATACAGGACTGCAAAAAGAATTCAAATCCAGAAACAACAGTGGAAATTTTTTCCTTTAGCAAGTCAGCTCAGTAGAGCAACACCCAACACTTCAAGTTTTCCTCTCAGCAATTTGCATGAGAATGACTTTTGACACCCATTTGCTAACACCAGCTTAATGAAAACATATGGGAGGATATTGAAGTAGAGAGCTGCCCTTTTAGATGACAGCAATTATTGCATTTCTAACAACTTCTTTCTCTGTTCCCATAGCAACTCAGATCAAATTAGCTTTACCAACACTGAACAGTTTTGGTTTGGAGAGGGAGTGGTGAGACCATCCTCAAGTAGAAATAACTAGTTGGCTGCACGTCTGTTATTTCATCGCTACTCACCTTGTATGAAATTTATTAGAATTTGTGGGGTTCAAAAATGCTGTTTTCTAGTTCAGGCCATATATATTTTGGTTTTGTAAAAACACACATCTTTTAATCCATAGTCAATTAAACATTAGTGTGAAGGGTCCTGACTCAGAGGCTGGGGTTCACCTTCCTTAACACCCCTGTTGGAGTAGGGACTATGAAAGAAAGGAGTTTCTAATAACACTAAATAAAGAATGAGTGGTGAGCATCACTACTACACACACACCTACAGCCACCCACACCCAGGTGGTCCACACACACCTGCAGACACCCACACTCAGGGGAGGGGTGGAGTGGAAGAGGGGTAGAGACAGAACAACTTGTTCCAGAGGGTTTTGCTGCCATTTCACTAGCACGTTAGGAAACTACTAAATTGCATTAGTGTAGACAGAATACGAATGTCTCTGCCTTATTCTGTCACTAATCGAACTCCCATAGTTTTTATTTCATTTCTTTGGAGCTTGAAGGATTTTCTGGCCTATGAGAGTCCCTATTTCTGTTGTAAATGCACCTGAGAAGAGAGATGCTGCCTTAGAGAGGGCTCACAAGTAGAAATCTGAAGACGCTTTTAACTTTGGTTTCTGACTGAGGAGCTATCTGACCTTCATGGAGTCCTCCTTCTTTCTAGGCCTCCTGCAAAATGGAAAGATAAGAATAGATTTTGTGGGACTTCTCTGGTGGCACAGTGGTTAAGAATCCGCCTGCCAATGCAGCAGACACAGGGTCGAGCCCTGGTCCGGGAAGATCCCACATGCTGTGGAGCAACTAAGCCCGTGTGCCACAACTACTGAGCCTGTTCTCTAGAGCCTGTGAGCCACAACTACTGAGCCTGCATGCCACAACTCTGAAGCCCACGTGCCTAGAGCCTGTGCTCTGCAACAAGAGAAGCCACCACGATGAGAAGCCCGTGCATTGCAACAAAGAGTAGCCCCTACTCACCGCAACTAGAGAAAGCCCGTGCAACAACAAAGACCCAATGCAGCCAAAAAAAAAAAAGGATAGATTTTGCTGGAGTGCCTCCTTACAGGTAGTAATATCCCTTGACTCTAAAACAGCAAATCTTAGTTGATGAGGTCAGAGTATGCCTTCTTAAAGATGAAGAAATAAAAGATAAGATTCTACACCATCCCCTCTGTTTCTCTCTCTCTTTCCCCTGCCCCTGTTTCTCTAAATGAAATTTCTCCCTCTATTCCATTACACAGCAAAAACTCCCATGTCTACCAACAGAAGCAGACTTAACTGAGAAGGAAATGTATGTGGAAGAGGGGCAATAAAGATCATATGTACCCCAGCTGAAAATGCCCTGCTGCATTTAGATGTTTGGAAAATCAATTACTCAAATGTAAATCTGGCTTGAGATATTGAATGGTATGAGTATGGGATGTAGGTCCCATCATTTGGGCTTCCTTGGTCACTCATTGAAATATCAGGTTTCCTGTCTATTTTATCCCTGGCTTGACATAGATCTAGGAGGAGCTTTCTAAGTTTTCCCCCCAAATCTTAAATGGGTTTGTGCTTCTTCTGGAAACTCAATTTCATTGTTAGCCTTTATTTGGTGTCCATGATTTGAAACTGACACGTGAGTTAGACATCCTCCTAAAGTTACCGAACCAAACTTAAGTCCACTTGCCCGATGCCCAGCAAAGCCAATCTGCTGACATTCGGTTGTGGTGAAGGAAAGTACAGTCTTTATTGCAAGGTGCCCAACGTGGGGCCAAGCAAGGAGAATGGGCAGCTCATGCTCAAAAGACCCAGCCTCCTTTATGGTTTTCAGGGAAGTGTTTTTAAGGCAACATTGGGGGGAGGGTTGTGTCTGATCAGCTCATGGACATTCTTCTCATTGGTTGGTGGTGGGGTAACCAGGTGGCATTTCAAGAGTTAACACTGTCAATCTTTGATTCCAACCATTCTGGGGTCTATGTGCTGATGGTCATCATGCAGTTAACTTCTTTCCCTGACAGGGCTTTTAATATTTGCAAAACAACTCAAGGATATGGCTCAGGATAGTATCTATAGCCCTTGAGGAGGAACTAAAGGTCCTTGACTTTGTTTTATGGCTAAACTATTATTATTTTGTCTTGTTTGACTGTCTTTTTTTGTTTCTGCATTTTCTCACTTCTCTGATTAAATTTGCCCTTTGGAACTGGAGGAAGGTCTAGGATACTAAAGCTTTTCTATAAAAAAGAGGGGAGGGACACAGGGGTCTTTCCCTGTCCCTGGGAAAGCCCAGTAAGGTCTTGCTTAGTTTCACTAACAAGGAACTCAAGGCATATTGAGAACCAAAATGACCTGTTTTATAACAAACTAAGCCAGTATAATAAAAGGATTCAGTCAACTCTCCTATATGCATACTTCTTTGTATTTTTATGTATACAAGTAGGCCTAGCACAGTGAAGCAAACTCTGGCCCTTACCTGCAGTTCTGCTCACAGGTATTGGGGGGGGTGGTCTGGGGGCTGTGGAGATAGATTTCCTTTCTTTGTTTGATCATTATGGCAGCCTTTCAAGACTGTGTTCTTTTCTTTGGCCTCAAGGAAGTTCAGGATACTTAAAAAACTAGGTCACAAATTGCTTCCATCTCTTAGAAGAAAGGAATTAAATTACATTGTCATTCTCCCTGCTCCTCTTATCCAGAGATAACAGTGAGTATGTGCTGCTTCAGAAGAGAAATTATGAATGTGTGAAAATCTACTGTGATTCAGTACCAGTGCACATTAGTCAAAACCCTTTAATGGAGCTGAAGCTTATGGTCTACCTAAAGCCCAAAACTTCCAGAGTTGGAAACTGAACTTATAATGAAATTTAATCACAGTCATCCTGTGGGCCAGAGGCAAATAAGCTGGCAGCCCTGGGAGTGATCATGGTGCTTATGGTCTGTCTCAGGCAAAGAAGGGAGACCTTTTCAATAGCTGTGGGGTGGAGAAGGGTTTCTCCAGCTTCTCCTCTGATGAATTCTCACAAGTACCAGCACCACCCCAATGATAATGAACTCTCTCCTGATACTGCAGATGAAGCACCTGCTAACCCTTGATATTTTTGATATATCTTAAAAATATATCACGGGCCCACTTTAGAGCCCTAGTTTGAGAAAATTTCCTGTGTGGGAGAACTTGAATGACTTCTGAGGGTGAAGAAGGAAGAGGATGGTGAAGTGTCTTAACCACCTTCCTTCTTCTACTCCTGCACAACAGAGCTGGACCTGGCTGCTGAGCAGAGGGTTCAGGATCCTCCAAATAGCTCACTCCTGGGCCCTAGCCACAGCTCCCAGGTACAGCCATCTTTGTGATTCGTTCTGGACAACTGCAATTATCATTCCCAAACCCCTAAAGTGATCCTGGAAGAAGAAGGTCAAGCAAGTTGGAGGAGCCATGCCTTGTGGAAAGATGTGTGTGTATGTGCGTGAGCACACTGAGCTATGCTATCTGAAAAGCCAGGTTGCTCTTTGCAAGCAAGAGCAGGTGTAGCAGACTTGGCAGGTGACACAACCATGGCACTGGGCTTTGGTGAATCAGGTAGGGAAGACGTGCATCATGACAGAATAGCAGTCTGTACAGCTACCTTGGATTTCAGGGATGCTCAGAAGGTGGAAGAGAGAGAAATGAGCAGGAACTCTAAGCTGCTTAGAAACTATATGGTCTTTAAACAGCCTCAACCCAACACTCCAAAGATGGGAGGGGAGATAGATTAATCACTTCCTTTACTTTCATGGGAGAAATTTAAGGGCAGCAGTGCTCCTGATCTAATACCAACCAGGTACCTAAGAGAGTTTTAAAGGGACTTTTTCCAAAGCAGAGCACCCCCCGTAAGTGGTGAACTTGTAATGACTTCTTCCTTTAGCATCACCAGGGCAGTCCCGTCTGAAGTGGAGGAAGCAGGATGTGACAAAGGGAATGCAAAGTCTGGCTTTGGAAACAACTACCCAAATGGGACACAGTAGGTCCCTTCACCCCATTCCTCAAAGCCATCTTGCTGTGGAATGCTCTAAGCCAATACAAATTAAAGTTCTAATGCAAATCTTACAGGATACTGAGTCCAAGGTTTTCCCTGACTAGTTTAAGTGCAGCCACTATTTACTCAGTAACCTCGAATAAGTCATATCCTTTTCTGAAACCATCTATAAAATGTAAAGGTGGAAGATTAGAACAGAGCTAAAACCCTTATCGCTTATAATATCCTATGTACCTCTTACAATCCCCTACAAACTCCCACCACCACCAAAATTCAACTAAGCAAAAGGAATTGGCCCATACTTAATATTTCTTCCTCCTTTGCTTTTTTCTCCTGAAGAATCGTGAATTATAGAACTTAATGGTTAAAATGGGTCCCAGGAAGAAAAATGGTGGCAATAGTGGAGAAGATAATTCCCTGTGTAAAGAAAAAATTTTCTGAAATCGAAAAGGTAAGGGGATGGTCATCATTGCCAGTTTTCAAATAGGAAGTTGGAGGATGTTAGAAGAAAGCATGGGCCCTTTGTACCCCTAGGACCACTTACAACACTTCCCTCTGTTAATCCCAACCTCTGGTTGAGCTTTCTCGCAAATAGTGTTTCTTCCTCTCCAAGCTATATTCACTTGTCCTCTGCCCTGCTCCATCTAAAAATCTGCTCTCAGGCTCTCCCTGCGCAGATTTTTCCTTCAGACTAAAGCGTATGCATTAAAAGGTCACTGCGTGCAGCAGCTTAGGAATTTAACTGTGTTTCAGTCTTAGTAAACTCATTGCAGGAATAGATCCACAAACTGGGTGTGGACGCCTCCGCAGAAATCCTCCTCATTCCAGCCAAATCCTCCCCATTTCAGCCAAATCCTCCCCATTCCAGTCTTGCCATGAGCCATGCAGCCAAACATGGCTCCAATGTGAGTGCTGTTTTTCAACAAGGATTCTACTGAAAAGACAAAAAGACTATGTTGCCTTTTTGACAAGTGGTCTTAAGCTGAGGAGAAATTCTTGGACCTCTGGTAAGTGTTGTTATTTCTTTGGCACTTTCCACACCAAAAGGAAAATTGCTGACTTGGGAGCTCTCCATTTTCCAAAGACTGGAAATGTTCTTCTTTTTAATATCATTAAATATGCATTTGAAGAACCCGGGGAATTCTGAAGAGACAAATAGCCCTTGTCCCAAATCCAGTATTGCAAGTTTGTGCACTCTGCCCATCTTTATTCTCTTTGTGTGTCATTTCTCAGTGGGTTTTCTGGAGCCAAGGTGAGGGCACTCTTTTTAAGCACTTGCCAAGCCTCCCTTCAAGAAAACTGCATCAATGGAAAGCTTGTCAGTGAAGCAAGAAAGGTGATTTCTGGAGAGAATCCAATACAGTTCACAGGGCTTCTGGCTTACTAAGGAGCCATCATAGAGCTCCACAGAACAAGGAGGACCTTGCTTTTTCCAGTGTCCTTCGAGGCATTATACTTTTCTCTAAACTGTTCTCACAGTCTCACACTTTATAGCTATATCCTTTACAACCATGAGTGTTCAAGGAGTTGGTCAACATTTTGCCTAATCTTCATAACCAGGCCTTCTAGGATTCTTGCCCATTAATCATCATGACTCCTTTGCCCTCATCATCTTATTTCACGAGAGCAGAGTGGAACACATATCAAACCTCAGATGTTCATTCATATTAATACTTATTGACTATTCCCCCCTCCCAAATTTATGACATCACCCTAGCCCCCCCAAAGCTCATACTCAGTTGGAGACTGTTGGCATTTTAAAAAATGACAAAATAATGTGTTGAGTGCAAAGGGAGGTAGATACTATCATGTGGCAGCCAGAAGCAAATCAGTCAACTGCATGTGAGCAAACGTGGAGAGGGTCAGAAGGAACAGGGTTGAGGGAGGTGGGACAGGGATGCTGGTTAGAAAAAAACATTAGGAAAGATGCAGTAAGAGATGAATTTTGAAGGTTAAAAAAGAACTTGTCAGGCAGGAAAGAGCATTCCAGCTAGAGGAAACAGCATGTGCAAAGAAGTTGAAATAGCCCTGCAGATGTTCAGGAAACCACAAAAAGCACAGCATAGCTAGAGGGTAGGGTTTGGTGTAGGATTGGATAGGGTAGCAGGAGACCATCTGCCCAGAAATGCAAAGGTAGGCAGTAACCAGACTGGGGAGGAATGTGACGCTCTAGTAGGAAGATTTATATATATCCAGGATCTTATGGGTCTGATAAGCAGGAGACAGAAAGAGAGAGAAAGAGAGAGATTTAGAAAGAAGAATTGAGCTGACACACTTTAGTGCTGTAACAAGGTTCCTCTGAATCAGTGGTTTTCAAGGAGTAGTTTCTAGACCAGCTGAATTAACATCCTTTGGGAACTTTTTAGAAAGGCAAATTTTCATACCTCACACCAAACTTGCTGAATCAGAAACTCTAGGGGTTGGCATTCTCCAGGTGATTCCAATATGTGGTCAAGTTTGAGAATCACTGGTCCAAATCAATCATTTCCTCAAAGTTTGGATGCAACAGGCAGATAAATGAGGCAATTGGAGAGGTCAAATAGAACCTCAAACCTCATTCTATTTGCTCAGTTAAGGACTAAGTTATAGAATTCTTCCTTAAGTGATTTAAGAATCAGGCAAGAGGATTTCATGAAGAAAAAGTAATTTGAATAATGGGTGCAATTTAGACAGACAAAGATGGGGAGTATTTAATAGATAAATCCACAGATCAACAGAGAAATAAATGTTCAAAAAACAAATAAATCAATACTTTTAACAAAACTCTGTAGAGTCCCTATCATGAGCAATGTTCTCTCCCAGGTGCAAGAGAAACAGACAATAAAACCTACCTTTAAGGAAATAAGCCACTGAACAGTTACTCAGACTCCTGTAATTCTCTCTCATTAATACTTATCCAGATACAGTGGAAATTTTCTAGCTATTGCCCTAATCCTTCTTTGGAATAAAATAGCACAGATTTAGGCCACGGAATCTTTGGGTGCCTGTTCTTTCACATGGACGTGGAGGGTGGAGGGGGGGAATTGGTGAAGGAGATGTGGGCCATTCTCCATGTGAGAGTCCTTGCACGTGTGGATTGCTTGTTGGCAGCAGGTGCTGCAAAGAAAATCATTATTTTACAGAAATGGAAACCTATTTCCTCCAGGGATTAATCAAGACAAAAGAAATCTAAATCCCATTAAAACACATTTGATCAAGTCTCCCCTCTGTGTTCTCTGATCATGGGGAAGATGGATTATCTCAGTTCCTCTCCATCACCCCTCCCTCGAGCCATGCCAGCTTTTCTTCTCTTTTTATATTCAGCCTTGGGAAAAGCTTTTTCTCATGAAATCGGGAGTTGCCAGGCACTAGGTGATCCTGGTGAGAGATGGAGTCGAAACTCGGGAAAGAAAAAATATTGCATAGGTGAAATCCCACGGCTACAAGAAGCGGTTATGAAAGTAACTATAAACGGAAGCCATTCCCGAACTCCAATAGATGATTCGTGTTCTCCTGTTTTGTTTTTGTTTTTGTAAGGCATTCTCTGAGACGATTAACCTCCATAAATCCTTCTCTTTTTTCTTGGACAAATATAATTCAAGTTCGTATAGCACTAACTATGTCCAAGGTATTGTCCAGGTGATATGAGGAATATAAGGTTTCAATAAATAAGACAGAATCTTGCCCCTAAAAAGATTACCATGTAATATATGAAGGTACTTATAAATGTGCTAAACATAAACTGAGGCCAAATACAATAAGTACTAAACAGAACTGTAAAGAAATACTATTGGGGAAAAAAAGAAATACATGCCTTGTAATACTGAGAAAATTTAAGGAAGACTTCCTGGAAGAGGTGGCATTTGAGCTGGTTTTTAAAAGTAGAGATTGGGAAATAAAAATGAAGCATAAGAGGGAGGAAGGCATTCCAATGGAAGGGAATAGCATGAAAAAGTCACAAATTCATGAAATCTATAGCATGTTTAGGGAAAGTGAATAGTGAGACAGGATGACACAGCGGGTGGAAGGATAAATAGGGGAAGGGCAAATGGACTCATATTCAAGTCAGTCTTGAAAGCTATGGGTTTGTACTAAACTGGGAGCAAGAGTTTGTACTACACTCTTACAATTTGCTTATGAGGATATAAATACATTTTGTATGTTTTTTTGCACTGATGTCAATAGGTTGGACTCTAGAACAGTACTACTTGGTCCTACAATATTCCATGTAGTCTATCTACCCCATTCCAGCTCCAACATACCATTTATCTCCGTAGAAAAAGCTATCTGTTCTCCCCCTCAAAGAGTATAGGGGGAAAAAAGCTTAGGTATGGGGGCTTCTGCTTATCATTTTCATTTTCCACTTGCTATAAGAATACTCCTTTTTGCTTGCTAATTCACTTCACAGAAATAGATTGGTCCCCAGCTGTTGCAAAACAAGGACGTGATTCCTAGAAATGTAACCATTAAAACAAAATTTTATTATATGGAGTTTGAGCAGCATCTGACCTTCTTCCTCATTTCTGTGAGCTGTGTCTCCAAGCTCCGGGATTCAGTCTCCATGTGATGCTCCTTCCACGTGTGCATGGTCTTGTTGCTAAGCCACAGGGAGAACACAGCCTAATGCTGTTTTCAAAAAATCAATGATTGTTTATCCAGTCTTGTATCTGTGCCCTTCTAAAATATAATACAAGCAAATCCTTGTCTACCAGGATCTGTATGAGGGCCAGTGGGTCCCAACTGGCAAACCCTACGGCAGCTGAGAGCAACTTTAGGTGGCAGACCGAGGGGTTGTTTGAACTTACTAGAAAATTTACACTGTGTCTGGACCTAAATCTATAGAGGTTTGAGGGGAAACCCATGAAACAGGATAGATGTAATAAAATATAAATGAAGGTGGAGATCCTTAGAGATGCTAAAATCAGGAAATACATGATGTTGTCCTGCTTTAAAAAATATGTAACTACTTGGTGGTGGTGGTGGTGTGTGTGTGTGTGTATGTGTGTGTGACAAGTGACAAAGAGTAGCTATGTGGTAACCAAGATTGGAAAGGCCAAGAATTGATGTGAAGATTTTCAGGAACTTCTTGAGAAACAGTATAGAATGGAGAATCTGGATCAATCAGTTAAGGCTTCTGGGGAGTTCTTAAAACAGTGGCTCTCAAACTTGGCTGAACATTAGAGGTCTCGGAAGGTTTTATGAAGCCCTATGCTCAGCTGCCAACTGTACACTAAAGAGGCAAATGTAAATTGGTACAGCCACTTTGAAAAACTTTTGGCAGTAGCTACTGAAGCTATACATATGCATCCATTATGAATCAGCAATTCCATTCCTAGGTATGTACTCAATAGAAATGCATACATGTGTTTACCAAAAGACATGTACAGGAATGTTCATAGCAGCATTGTTTTAATAGGTCAAAACTGAAAACTAATCAAATACCACTGCCATAATACTGAAGAGCAATGGGAATGAACTAAAATGATATACATGGATATGGATTACTCCTGCAAACATAAGGCTGAGCGAAAGACACCAGGCACAAAAAACTACATATTGTATAATTCTACTTAAAATTTGAAACAGGCATAATTAACCTATGCTATTGGAAGTCAGAATAGTGGTTTTCCTGGGAAGGTGTAATAACTGGAACGAGGAACAAAAGGAGCTTCTGGGGTGCTGGTAATACACACTTTCTTGATTTGAGAGCTGATTACACAGGTATGTTCACTTAGTGAAAATTCACTGAACTGTGCACTTATGATTTGTTCACTTTTAATGTATAGTATACTGGAATTAAAAGTTAAAAATAATCCCAAATTCCACATTGGCAAAAGAATAGACACAAAGCCCAATGGAACAGAGTAGAGAACCCAGATATAGACCCACATGGATATAGTTGATTGATCTCCAATAAGTGAGCAAAAGCAATTCAGTGGAGAAAGGATAATCTTTTTAACAAACGATGTAGGAACAAATGAAAATCTACACATAAAAACAAATAAACAAATTTACACAAACCTTACACCATTCACAAAAATATAAAATGCAAAACTATAAAATTTTTAGAAGATAGCATAGTAGAAAATCTAAGTCACCTTGGGCTTGGTTATGAAATTTTAGATTCAACACCAAAAGCATGATCCATGAAAGAAAAAAAATTAAGTCAGGCTTAAAATATTTCACTTTGTGAAAGACACTTTTAAGAAAATGAAAAAACAAGCAATATATTGAGATAAAATATTTGCAAAACAGATATCTGATAAAGGACTTGTACCCCAAATATATAATGGCCTCTTAAAACTCAACAATAAGAAAACAAACAACCCTATTAAAAATGGGCAAAAGATCTGAACAGACACCTCACCTAAGAAGATATACAGATAACAGGTAATCATATGAAAAGACGTTCAACATAATTTTTCATTAGAGAATTGCAAATTAAGCAACAATGAGATACTATTACACACCTATTCAAATGGCTAAAATCTGAAAAAGCTGATGATACTAAATACAGACAAGAAGGCAGAACAGCAGGAACTCTCACTCACCACTGACAGGAGTGCAGAATGGGTCAGCCACTTTGGAAGACAGTTTCTCACAGAGCTCAGCATAGTCTTATCATACAGTTTTGCTCCTAAATACTTACCAATTGAGTTGAAAACTTATGTCTACCCAAAAACCTGTACACAAATGTTTATAGCAGCTTTATTCATAATCACTTAAAAAGTGGAAGTACAGTATGTTCTTTATATGTGAATGGATAAACAAACTGTGGTACACCCATACAATGGAATGTTATTCGGCGGCAAGAAACGAGCTGTCAACCCACAAAAAGACATGGAGGAAACTCAAATGCATATTGCTAAGTGAGAAAAGCCAGGCTGAATGGGCTATATACTGTATGATCTCAATTATATTATATTCTGGAAGAAAGAAACTATAGAGATAATAAAAAGATCAATGTTTGCCAGGGGTTCAGTGGAGGATGGAGTCAGAGGGTAATGAATAGGTTGAAGTATAAGGGATTTTAGGGTGGTGAAACTATTCTGTATAATACTGTAATTCTGAATACATGACATTATGCATTTGTCAAAATCCTTAAAGCTGTACAACACAAAGAATGAACTTTAATGTGTGCAAAATAAAAAAAATTACTTGGAGGTCAGGCAATTCTAGTAAAGAACACAGTAAAGCGTTACACATGCATGAAAAAACCTCAGTGAGGAGGGTGGGTAAAAAGTCTAACCTAAGCAACTTTAGAAATAAACAGAGTTTGTAAGACTAAAGGCAAAAAGTACTGCATATAAGCACTTTAGTTCATAAAGTTGTCTCCCATGGGGGTACGGGTTAACAATTCTGATAACTGTTGTTCACGTATACTGGAAGTGAACACTTATAGACAGCAGACGGTGGGAGATGGGTTTCTCACTGTTGGTGTTGGAGGTTACAACAAAGGGAGGAGGCTAGAATGATTCATGTGATAAGAGGTTAGAGTTGGAGACATGAGAACTCATGTTTAAGTTAATATATGCCTCAACTGGTTCGTTAATTGGAACAAATGCAGCACATTTTTTAAAAATTTATTTTATTGAAGTATAGTTGATTTACAATGGGGTGTTATTTTCTGCTGTACAGCAAAGTGATTCAGTTATACACATACAAATATTCTTTTTCATATTCTTTTCCATTATGGTTTATCCCAAGACTTTGAATATAGTTGCTTGTGCTATACAGGAACCTTGTTTTTTATCCTTGTAGGACCTTGTTGTTTATCCATTCTACATAATAGTTTGCATCTGCTAATCCCAAACTACCCCAGAATGTAACATTAATGTAAGAAGTTAATAAAAGGGAAAACCGGGGCCTGAGGGGCATATAGGAACTCTGTAGTACCAGCTCAATTTTTCTGTCAATCTAAATAACACAAAAAATAAAGTCTATCTTTTAAAAGACTCTAAAAAATAAGGTCTACTAATAAAAAAAAAATCTTTATAACATGAGTGGACCTCAACCATCAGCTGAAGGCTTTATGAGCAAAAATTGCAGTTTTCTGGAGAAGTTCTGCTTCAAGACTACAGTTTAGAAATCCTGCCTGAGTTTCCAGACTACTGGCCTGGCTTATGGATTTTGGGCTAAGACAAGCACCATATCTTACCTGAGTTTCCAGCCTGCAGATTTTGGACTTGACAGACCCCACAATCACATAAGCCAGTTTCTTAAAACTTCTCTCTCTCTCTAATAGTCCTGTTTCTCTAGAAAACCCTGACCGATATACCCACTGAGCCCTCCTAAGACCTAGGCTCACAGCTGAAACACGGTCACTATTACACAAGTCATATAGCCAAGTCCAAAGTCAAAGGCAGGGGAATGCTCTCTGCCACAGTGAGGATACAGCAAGGGCATGGATGCAGAGAGGGAAGAATAACTAAGGCCAATAATGCAATCTTCCTTGCTAGGGAAGAATTTCTTTTTGAAGAAGCAATACTTACCTTGAGACCTAAAAGATAAATAGCAGTCATTACAGAAAAGAAAGGGAGAAAGAAATTTCAAGCAGCAAACATAGGGTGGGCAAAGGCTTGAGGAGAAAAAAATGGGGGTGCTAGTCAAGAGACTAGTGATTACCTGGAAAGGTGGGAAAGGATGCTGGAGACAACACAGGGCATGGTATCAGAGTAAGATTTCAGATTATTCTAACTGTAAACAGAAGCCATAGAAGCATTTGAAGAACAATAGTGAGATGATAAATTTGCATTAAAAATTTTTCACTCTGGCTGTTATATGGAAATTATATGGCAAGAGAGTATGAGATTATCTAAGGAATGATTGCAACAGTCCAGGAAAGAGATAATATTTTTTTAGACTGAGCTGTGGCAGTGAAGAAGAGAGTATAGTTATATATGTTGTAGATAAAATTAATAGAACTTGGTATTCCTGAATGGAGATGCCATTTATTGAGAGGGAAAACATTAAAAGAGAATCAAGTTTGGGGGGTATCAGTAAGCACAACTTTCATATAATTACTAATAATTACTTGAGGGATATGTTTCATTTTAATCAAGGATACCTTTTATATATAAGTATTAAAGAAACAAAGTGAGTACTAACACACTACCAGCTTGAATAAAACCTCAAGCTTATTTTTCTCATTACTTTGTGAAACTCATTCTAGAAAGTTACTTTTTAAAAATTTTTTAATATTTTTTATTTTTATTTATTTTTCCTTTTATTTATTTTTTTATACAGCAGGTTCTTATTACTTATCTATTTTATACATATTAGTGTATACATGTCAATCCCAATCTCCCAATTCATCCCGCCACCACGCCCACTCCCGCACGGCTTGCCGCCCTTGGTGTCCATATGTTTGTTCTCTACATCTGCGTCTCAATTCCTGCCCTGCAAACCAGTTCATCTGTACCATTTTTCTAGGTTCCACATATATGTCTTAATATACGATATTTGTTTTTCTCTTTCTGACTTACTTCACTCTGTAGGACAGTCTCTAGATCCATCCACATCTCTACAAATGACCCAATTTCGTTCCTTTTTATGGTTGAGTAATATTCCATTGTATATATGTACCAAATCTTCTTTATCCATTCATCTGTCGATGGGTATTTAGGTTGCTTCCATGACCTGGTTATTGTAAATAGTGTTGCAATGAACATTGGGGTGCATGTGTCTTTTTGAATTATGGTTTTCTCTGGGCATATGACCAGTAGTAGGATTGCTGGGTCATATGGTAATTCTATTTTTAGTTTTTCAAGGAACCTCCATACTGTTCTCCATAGTGGCTGTATCAATTTACATTCCCACCAACAGTGCAAGAGGGTTCCCTTTTCTCCACACCCTCTCCAGCATTTGTTGTTTGTAGATTTTCTCATGATGCCCATTCTGACTGGTGTGAGGTGATACCTCATTTTAGTATTGATTTGCATTTCTCTAATAATTAGTGATGTTGAGCAGCTTTTCATGTGCTTCTTGGCCATCAGTAGAGAAAAGTTTATTTAGGTCTTCTGCCCATTTTTGGATTGGGTTGTTTGTTTTTTTAATATTGAGCTGCATGAGCTGTTTATATATTTTGGAGATTAATCCTTTGTCCATTGATTCGTTTGCAAACATTTTCTCCCATTCTGAGGGTTGTCTTTTCGTCTTGTTTATGGTTTCCTTTGCTGTGCAAAAGCTTTGAAGTTTCATTAGGTCCCATTTGTTTATTTTTGTTTTTATTTCCATTACTCTAGGAGGTGGATCAAAAAAGATCTTCCTGTGATTTATGTCAAAGGGTGTTCTTCCTATGTTTTCCTCTAAGAGTTTTATAGTGTCTGGTCTTACATTTAGGTCTCTAATCCATTTTGAGTTTATTTTTGCGTATGGTGTTAGGGAGTGTTCTAATTTCATTCTTTTAGATGTAGCAGTTCAGTTTTCCCAGCACCACTTATTGAAGAGACTCTCTTTTCTCCATTGTATATCCTTGCCTCCTTTGTCATAGGTTAGTTGACCATAGGTGCATGGGTTTATCTCTGGGCTTTCTATCTTGTTCCATTGATCTATGTTTCTGTTTTTGTGCCAGTACCATATTGTCTTAATTACTGTAGCTTTGTAGTATAGTCTGAAGTCAGGGAGTCTGACTCCTCCAGCTCCGTTTTTTTTCCCTCAAGACTGCTTTGGGTATTCGGGGTCTTTTGTGTTTCCAAACAGATTTTAAGATTTTTGTTCTAGTTCTGTAAAAAATGCCATTGGTAAGTTGACAGGGATTGCAATGAATCTGTAGATTGCTTTGGGTAGTATAGTCATTTTCACAATATTGATTCTTCCAATCCAAGAACATGCTATATCTCTCCATCTGTTGGTATCGTCTTTAATTTCTTTCATCAGTGTCTTATAGTTTTCTGCATAAAGGTCTTTTGTCTCCCTAGGTAGGTTTATTCCTAGGTGTTTTATTCATTTTGTTGCAATGGTAAATGGGAGTATTTCCTTAATTTCTCTTTCAGATTTTTCATCATTAGTGTATAGGAATGCAAGAGATTTCTGTGCATTAATTTTGTATCCTGCAACTTTACCAAATTCATTGATGAGCTCTAGTAGTTTTCTGGTGGCATCTTTAGGATTCTCTACGTATAGTATCATGTCATCTGCAAAGAGTGACAGTTTTACTTCTTCTTTTCCAATTTGTATTCCTTTTATTTATTTTTCTTCTCTGATTGCCTTGGCTAGGGCTTCCAAAACTATGTTGAATATTAGTGGTGAGAGTGGACATCCTTGTCTTGTTCCTGATCTTAGAGGAAATGCGCTCAGTGTTTCACCATTGACAATGATGTTTGCTGTGGGTTTGTTGTATATGGCCTTTATTATGTTGAGGTAGGTTCCCTCTATGCCCACTTTCTGGAGAGTTTTTAACATAAATGTGTGTTGAATTTTGTCAGAAGCTTTTTCTGCATCTATTGAGATGATCATATGGTTTTTCTTCTTCAATTTGTTAATATGGTGTATCACATTGATTGATTTGCATATATTGAATAATCCTTGCATCCCTGGGATAAATCCCACATGATCATGGTGTATGATCCTTTTAATGTGTTGTTGGATTCTGTTTGCTAGTATTTTGTTGAGGATTTTTGCATCTCTATTCATCAGTGATATTGGTATGTAATTTTCTTTGTTTGTAGTGTCTTTGTCTAGTTTTTTTAGTTTTGTTTTTTTTTTATAGTTAGGTTCCCATTTTTTTTTTTTTTAATTTATTTATTTATTTTTGGCTGTGTTGGGACTTCATTTCTGTGCGAGGACTTTCTCCAGTTGCGGCAAGCGGGGACCACTCTTCATCACGGTGTGCGGGCCTCTCACTATCGCGGCCTCTCTTGTTGCGGAGCACAGCCTCCAGACGCACAGGCTCAGTAGTTTTGGCTCATGGGCCTAGTTGCTCCACGGCATGTGGGATCCTCCCAGACCAGGGCTCAAACCCATGTCCCCTGCATTAGCAGGCAGATTCTCAACCACTGCGCCACCAGGGAAGCCCCTGTCTGGTTTTGTTATCAGGGTGATGGTGGCCTCATAGAATGAGTTTGGGAGTGTTCCTTCCTCTGCAATTTTTTGGAAGAGTTTGAGAAGGATGGGTGTTAGCTCTTCTCTAAATGTTTGATAGAATTCACCTGTGAAGCCACCTGGTCCTGGACTTTTGTTTGTTGGAAGATTCTTAATCACAGTTTCAATTTCATTACTTGTGATTGGTCTGTTCATATTTTCTATTTCTTCCTGGTTCAGTCTTGGAAGTTTATACCTTTTTAAGAATTTGTCCATTTCTTCCCAGGTGTCCATTTTACTGGCATAGAGTTGCTTGTAGTAATCTCTTAGGATGCTTTGTATTTCTGCGGTGTCTGTTGTAACTTCACCTTTTTCATTTCTAATTTTATTGATTTGAGTTTTCTCCCTCTTTTTCTTGATGAGTCTGGCTAATGGTTTATCAATTTTGTTTATCTTCCCAAAGAACCAGCTTTTAGTTTTATTGATTTTTTCTATTATTTTCTTTGTTTCTATTTCATTTATTTCTGCTCTGATCTTTATGATTTCTCTCCTTCTGCTAACTTGGGTTTTGTTTGTTCTTCTTTCTTTAGTTCCTTTAGGTGTAAAGTTAGATTGTTTATTTGAGATTTTTCTTGTTTCTTGAGGTAGCCTTGTATAGCTGTAAACTTCCCTCTTAAAACTGCTTTTGCTGCATCCCAGAGGTTGTGGATCCTCGTATTTTCATTGTCATTTGTCTCTAGGTATTTTTTGATTTCTTTGGTGATCTCTTGGTTATTTAGTAACATATTGTTTAGCCTCCATGTGGTTCTGTTTTTTACATTTTTTTCCTTGTAATTGATTTCTAATCTCATAGCGTTGTGGTCAGAAAAGATGCTTGATATGATTTCAATTTTCTTAAATTCACTGAGGCTGGATTTGTGACCCAAGATGTGATCTATCCTGGGGAATGTTCCGTGCTCATTTGAGAAGAAATTGTAATCTGCTGTTTTTGGGTGGAATGTCTTATAAATATCAATTAAATCTATCTGGTCTATTGTGTCATTTAAAGCTTGTGTTTCCTTATTAATGTTCTGTTTGGATGATCTGTCCATTGCTGTAAGTGAGGTGCTAAAGTCCCTCACTATTATTGTGTTACTGTTGATTTCCTCTTTTAGAGCTGTTAGCAGTTGCCTTATGTATTGAGGTGCTCCTATGTTTGGTACATATATATTTATATTTGTTATATCTTCTTCTTGGATTGATCCCTTGATCATTATGTAGTGTCCTTCCTTGTCTCTTCTAACATTGTTTATTTTAAAGTCCATTTTGTCTGATATGAGTATTGCTACTCCAGCTTTCTTTTGATTTCCATTTGCAAGGAATATCTTTTTCCAACCCCCCACTTTCAGTCTGTATGTGTCCCTTGGTCTGAAGTGGGTCTCTTTTAGACAGCATATATATAGGTCTTGTTTCTGTATCCATTCAGCAAGCTTGTGTCTTTTGGTTGGAGCATTTAATCCATTCACGTTTAAGGTAATTATAGATATGTATGTTGCTATTACCATTTTCTTAATTGTTTTGGGTTTGGTTTTGTAGGTCCTTTTGTTCTCTTGTGTTTCCCACTTAGAGAAGTTCGTTTAGCATTTGTTGTAGAGCTGATTTGGTGGTGCTGAATTCTCCTAGATTTTGCTTGTCTGTAAAGCTTTTGATTTCTCCATCAAATCTGAATGAGATCCTTGCTGGGTAGAGTAATCTTGGTTGTAGGTTCTTCCCTTTCAGCACTTTAAGTATATCATGCCACTCCCTTCTGGCTTGTAGAGTTTCTGATGAGAAATCAGCTGTTAACCTTATGGAAGTTCCCTTGTATATTATTTGTCATTTTTCCCTTGCTGCTTTCAATAATTTTTCTTTGTCTTTAATTTTTGCCAATTTGATTACAATATGTCTCGGCGTGTTTCTCCTTGGTTTATCCTGTATGGGACTCTCTGTGCTTCCTGAACTTGGGTGGCTATTTCCTTTCCCATGTTAGGGAATTTTTTGACTATAATTCAAATATTTTCTCGGGTCCTTTCTCTCTCTCCTCCTTCTGGGACCCCTATAATGCGAATGTTGTTGTGTTTAATGTTGTTCCAGAGGTCTCTTAGGCTGTCTTCATTTGTTTTCATTCTTTTTTCTTTATTCTGTTCTGCAGCAGTGAATTCCACCATTCTGTCTTCCAGGTCACTTATCTGTTCTTCTGCCTCAGTTATTCTGCTATTGATTCCTTCTGGTGTATTTTTCATTTCAGTTATTTTATTGTTCATCTCTGTTTGTTTGTTCTTTAATTCTTCTAGATCTTTGTTAAACATTTCTTGCATCTTCTCCATCTTTACCTCCATTCTTTTTCCGAGGTCCTGGATCATCTTCACTATCATTATTCTGAATTCTTTTTCTGGAAGGTTGCCTATCTCCACTTCATTTAGTTGTTTTTCTGGGGTTTTATCTTGTTCCTTCATCTGGTACATAGCCCTCTGTCTTTTCATCTTGTCTATCTTTCTGCGAATGCGCTTTTTGTTCTACAGGCTGCAGGGTTGAGTTCTTCTTGCTTCTGCTGTCTGCCCTCTGGTGGATGCGGCTATCTAAGAGGCTTGTGCAAGTTTCCTGATGGGAGGGACTGGTGGTGGGTAGAGCTGGCTGTTGCTCTGGTGGGCAGAGCTCAGTAAAACTTAAATCTGCTTGTCTGCTGATGGGTTGGCCTGGGTTCCCTCCCTGATAGTTGTTTGGCCTGAGGTGTCCCAACACTGGAGCCTTCCCGAGCTCTTTGTTGGGGCTAATGGTGGACTGTGGTAGGGCTCACACCAAGGGGTACTTCCCAGAACTTCTGCTGCCGGTGTCCTTGTCCCCATGGTGAGACACAGCTGTCCCCCACCTCTGCAGGGGATCCTCCAACACTAGCAGGTAGGTCTGGTTCAGTCTTCTATGGGGTCACTGCTCCTTCCCCTGGGTCCTGATGTGCACACTACTTTGTGTGTGCCCTCCAAGAGTGGAGTCTCTGTTTCCCCCAATCCTGTCAAAGTCCTGCAATTAAAGCCTTAAAAGTCTGATTCTCTAGGAATTCCTCCTCCCGTTGCCAGACCCACAGCTAAGGAAGCCTGACATGGGCTCAGAAACTTTGCTCCAGTGGGTGGATTTCTGTGGTATAAGTGTTCTCCAGTTTGTGCGTCACCCACCCAGCAGTTATGGGATTTGATTTTATTGTGATTGCGCCCCTCCAACCATCTCATTGTGGCTTCTCCTTTGTCTTTGGATGTGGGGTATCCTTTTTGGTGAGTTCTAGTGTCTTCCTGTCGATGATTGTTCAGCAGTTAGTTGTGATTCTGATGTTCTCGCAAGAGGGAGTGAGAGCATGTCCTTCTATTCTGCCATCTTGAACCTATCTCTAGAAAGTTACTTTTTAATATGTGTTTTGAGATCAGTTAATATAAATGAGCTTAGACTAATTTAATCATTTGTTGAGTTTGTATAATGAGCTAGAGTCTTGTGTTATATAACGGTTTCAACCAAATGATCCTATTCAAAGGAATTTTATAAAAGATGGTAGCTCGAATGGAGGATACCTTCGTGAGGTTCCAGGGCAAGGGACCTCAAATATGATCATTAACGCCAGATCTTTACAATGAATTGTTCTCAGCAGTTTCCATGACAGCCATTGAAACATTTGTAAGAAAATGCTTTAAGTTAGGCATGTGTCTTGAGGCATATCTAGTATTAAAAAAGCTGGTAGAAAAACAGAAATGTAAGAAGTGCTAAAATAGAAGAAATATAGTTTCATAGATTGCATGCACTATCCACGTGCTTTCCTTGGAAAAACTACGTGATTTCTTTTTTCCTTGTGTAGGAACTTTAAGAGATGTTATCTATTCAATAGAAATGGAATCATTCTTTCTAGTTTAAATCCTGCTAATAATACATGTTTTGCATTGACATATTTTCATAAATATTCAACTTTGAAAATCTTCAAGTAAATTTATGCAGCTCCATTTTTAGAAAGTGAACACCGAAGAGAAGTTCCCACACATAAAAATTAATGAAGGAATAGATAAATGGGTAGATTTCAGGCAGTGTGGGTGAGAAAACTGCCTGGCAATTGAGTGGCAGGCAACTAGCTCTTAATGTTCTATTTTAAGGAGGTTGGAAGTCATAATTCAAAACAATAGATACATTCATATTTAGCTAAGGAGCATATTTTTATATTGCAACTTTCACAATGTATTATTCTGAAATTTTTGAAATCCAAGGTATTTTCAACAGCACAATGAAACCACAGCATGAAGAATTGCCTTTGGGTAACGACGAAGCTGCCTAGCTCTTCTTTCTTGTCCTAAGTGTCTGCGGCAGTCAAGGTGAGGTGCCTCTCAGATCTCTTTTTGAGAGAGAACCTGTCAAATGAAGGATAGTCAGTTGACAGCATCTTGTTGCATTGCCTTCAGGATCCATTGCAGCTTTGGAGCCAAAGGCACACTCTCCCTAAGCAGCGCTAACCAATGCATAAGCGTGGTGAAGGTAAAGGGCCTGGTCATTTCTGTTCAATGTGGAAATCCTTTGATGGATTATTTGCTCTGGAGCTCCATGTTGGGCTAGCTGGGGTCCCAGAGCTGCACTTCAGTCTGAGGCTCTTCCTATCTAGTCTTCTTTCCTACTCTCTCTGATCTCACAGGTAATGAACCTTCTTTGTGATTTAAACACTTTCCTGCCTACTTCTGCTTCTTCTCCCCAATCGTTCATAGGCATTGCCTCCCAATATATCTACTGCACTTTTACCTTGTTTTGGCATCTGCTTTCCAGAGGACCTGACCTGGAGCAATTTCTGATCCCTTTGGTGTTCAAATTCCCTCGTGTTATTTACTGTCACTGTTCAAGACCTGCCTTAAGCCTGCATTTGTTTAATTGAGTTGGATTCATTTTAAGGACATATGAGTGGCAACTATAAATCAGGTTCAGTGCTAAGCGTACTAGATGTACCAAGATGAGTAAGACACCATATCCACTTGTAAAAAGTTGGGAGGGGGTGGGAGGAAGGGTAGGAATAAAGGGATGAATAGGTGAAGCACAGGGGATTTGGGCGCAGTGAAACTTTTTTCTGTATGGAACTGTAATGATGAATGTGCATCATTACGCTTTTGTCAAAGTCCAAAAAATGTTTAACACAAAAAGTGAACCTTAATACATACTATGGACTATAGTTAATAATAATGTGTCAATATTTGTTCATTAATGATAAATATTACAAATGCTAGACATTATTCTAATGTAAGATATTGATAATAAGAGAAACCATGCAGAGGTGAGAGGTGAATATATGGAACTCTATTACTATCTGCTCAATTATTCTCTAAATCTAAAACTGTACTAAAGCAATAAAATTTATTAATTAATTTTAATAATGGCCTTTATTAAAGGCCTTTTCTTCCAAGTTGATTGCAGACATTTGACCATTTCTCTTGTCTCTGAAATTTCTGCTCTGTTTGTTTATTCTTAAAAGCAGTTTAAGTATATGCTTTGATCCTTTATCTTTTAGCAAGCCATGCCGTAAGATTTTTAGCTTCCTTCCCCAAATATTTATCAGAGGGTTTTGTTTGTTTGTTTGTTTGTTTTTGTTTTAAACCAAGACTGTAGCCTTCCTAAGAAACATGTTGGTGTCAGATGGAAAAATTTTTTTCACCCTGCTACATATCTGTTAATAGTCTTCTATGACAGACTGATAAAGTTTGATCATATCTTGTTTAGGATCAAATAATACTGATTTTGTCATCAAATGTGCAAAATGAAGAGATACGATGACTATATATCATTTACCTATTTGAAGATTTGTTAAATGTTAAAAATTTTCTGCCTCTCAATTTTTTTTTCCTTTCTGGTCACTTTTCTTTGTGTTTTCTTCTTTATTGCAAAGAACATTCATGCACATACAGGTACACGCACACAAACAGCACACATAGAGACCTACACTCATACATCCCCATAATAATTATTGAAATTTACATGTTAATTATTCTTAAATTATAGGCAGTAAGTCTAAAGGAGGACAAGTCTCCTGGGCCACCTTCTAATGGAGGACGCACTTTTCTGTAATTTCATTTTATTTGCATTCTTATCCAAAATCTGTTCTCTCTAAGGTTTGTCTTTTAAACCATCATGTTGGATATATAAGATGGCATGGAGAAACCCGAACGAACTTTTTGGCCAAGCCAATAGATCCTTTTTTGTTTTTAGTATTTCCCATTGTCTTGAATTCCTAAAACTTCACAGCATCTTGAATTCCTTTTGAATTAGTATTCTGTTCATCTTGAAAGGATTTACTTTGAATATGAGTTTAATGTGTTGGATGTTGGATGTTCCAGTTGCAATAAGCTTGGCCAAAGTCATGGGTTGTTTGGGATATTGTGTACCTGGTTTGTCCATTCAACACACCAGAATGTCACTTAAAATTTTCAGGCAGGGCTCAGTTGGTTCCAGTATGAAATAATGTTAATGCCTGGAATGCTTATAGACTCATGATTGTGCAATGGTAATGATAAAAATGTGAAATGATGGAGGAGGACCAACCCACACCATGGAATGACAACAAAAAGCATTTTAGTAAAGTATAATCATATCTAACAACCTATAAGTAATATACAATGGGGCTCTGCTTTGAAATGCATTAATAAGAACCTTCAGCCAGTTGCAGATAAGGGAACGCTCTTTGCTTTGTCATGTCACTGGTGTATGGAATTTCCTATGTCATTCTTTTTTGCTGCTCATAGGTCCAAGGTAGCTATTTTCTTCCATAAATCTATATACTATTCATTGCAGATAACTATTTCTTTCTGCACCTCAAATGTTGCTGACTTTCCAGTTTTGAACAAAATGGCCCCCCATAAACTCAGTTTTTGTTATGGGCTGAATATTTGTACCCACCACCCCTCCATTTATATGTTGAAGCCTTAACCCCCAATGTGACACCTTTAGCAAGTAGGGCTTTTTGGTGGTAGTTAGGTTAAAATGATGTCATGAGTGTGGTGCCCTCTTGATGGGGTTAGTGCTATAAAGTAATTACCGTCTTGGACGGCTTCTCTTCCCATTTACATGAGCCTAAAACTTGCCATTTTCCTCTACGTATAATAGGGCTGCCACCTCTATATTTTGCCTAGCTGTTTTTTTAAAAAATTTCTTATGATTTTGGAGGGATGATTTCCAGATTGATTGGAGGTTGGAAGGCTTCCTTAGGTCTTGTTTCCTTATACATAAAGCAAAATTGTACATCTCTCATCTCTTGATCTTTTTTAATGTTCCTCAATTTTTAATGAGATCATCTAATCATTCTCTTTGGTCCTGATTCAAAAATAATTTGGTCCTTATTCCTGTTACCTTCTCAGGAGCAAGCCCTCAGTGAGCCAGGGTGGAAGCTTTGTGGTAGGTTGTTGTTGTGTCAATAGTGACACTGAACGCATCTCTCATGATACAGGTGGTTTTTGATTCTGCCTTGGGCTGAGTGACAAGGAGTGAGATGCCAGCCTCTGGGCCTGCAAGATCCTAGCATTTGTTTTCTATGACCACCCCGAAGCTTGACCCTTTGTCTCTGTAGCAGACCTAGGTTTGCTCATGAAAAGATTCCAGCACACTATACACATCCTGGTCCTGGGGGAAGTAAATGGATTTTCTGGGAATGGGAAGTGCCTATTAATTTTCTGGCAGAGAGATTTTAGAAATCTTTTTTTTTTTTCTTTTTCTTTTCTTTCCTTTCCTTTTTTTTTTTTTTTTTTGGAAAGAACACTCTCCTTCCTTGGTTAGTATTGTACTTGCAAATTAATCTACTTACCCTGATACACTGCAGATTGGCCATGGCATATCATTACTCTTCCCCAAATTCCTGTGACTCAAGTGCCAAAAAATGTATGAGTTTCCTCATGTTAAAGAGGAGGATGTTAAGACAGTGAATCACCCAAGAGCACACAGGAAGTACACATCTGCCACCTCCTTGGAGCAGCTGGCCCCTCAGGGGAATTAAGTACAGTGTTTGTTGAGCTCCTACTAAATACCATTATGAGTGCCAGGCCGTTTGGGGTAGAGAGAAAGCTAAAGGATAGTCTGTGGCTGTAGACTGTAGAGTTAAGGGTATAATTCTAATATGTAGAAACCAGCTAGTTAATAATACACCACAGTACACTGCATGTTAAATAGTGCTGAACACTGTGGCACTTAAAGTTTTTAAAAAGGGAAGTGACTCACCTGTAAAGGCTTTATGGAAGAGATGCTGTACTACAGTGGAAAGGGTGCAAGCCTTAGAATCTGATGATGGAAGTATGATTCTCTGTTATTACTGATTAATTCAAGGATCTCAGGCATGTTATTGAAAGTCTCTGAGCTCAGTTCCTTTATCTTCAATATGTAGCAAATGATATCTACCTCTCATGGCTGTGAGAATTAAATGTGACAATTACTGCAAAGTATGCTCAGTGGATGCTAATTAAACATGAGGAGGTAGTATTAGAAATGGACAGAAAGGTTTGATAGACAGCAGGATACAGATTGATGAGGAAGAGTCACACATTGCCCTGCAATTGGTCAGACTTGAGCCATTATGAGTGATTTCAGTTTTGTCTAAATAACATTTCCCTAAGTATGGCCCATGGACCACAAACATCAGAATCACCTAAAAGTGCTTGTTAACAATGCCAGTTCAAACCCAGACCTACTGAATGTGCATTTTTAGCAAGCATCACAGGTGATTCTAATGTAAGTTATCTAGATACAGTAAAACTGAAAGTCTTCCAAAATGGACTTAGGCAATTCCCACCCAGTAGAAGGTGAATTAATGGGGCTGCGTTATTTGTAGTGGGTCTCAGTTCATTCTTGATTAATCAGAAAACTGTACTCACTCCTTCTTATCCTAAATATACCACAAGAACTTCCATCTTAACATGCCTCACTCCGAGCTAATTATGCTTAACTTTGACCCTCTTCCTCTTGCTTTCTAGGTCCATCAGGTTATCAAGCCTGAACTCTGGGCATTACCTTTGGCTCCTCTTTACACAGTCTCCTTGCTGATTGGTCACGATTTCATGAATGTTCTTTCTTTTCAGTGGTGGTCAAATCAACTCCTTTTCACTTGATTTCCACTGTCCTTTCCCTAGTTCACATTGTGAGCGCTAAAATATATGTTGTTTTCTTTATTCCTAAGCTATGCTAGTATTTCTTCATTTACTATAATATTTTAAAAAACTATATTTAGAAAAAACATAGGCTCTACCTTGTGACATGTAAAAATCATATCATGTCATTCCCATGATTACAACTCACTGACAATGCCCCATCACACAACAATGGTGTTCCTGTCCATCATGTATGAGGCTTTTCATCATCTGTTCTTTCTCTCTCTCTCACTTCTGTTCCTACTACTCCATACTCAAATCCAGTTATGCCAAACTACTCACAGTCTCCTAAGTCAGCCATGTTATTTATTATTTGCATGTCTTTATATAAGTGCTTCCTCCTCACCCTTATCTAGCCAACAGATTTCCTACTCATCATTCAACACTCAATTCAAATGTCTCAATCTCTGTGAAGAATTTCCTAACTATTTCTGCTTCCTCTCCTCTCCTATTAAATATTTTTTTCATGAATTCGATAAATAATTTAGTGAGCACCCATATGGCAAACATTATTCTAGGTGCTAGGGATGCATAAATATACAAAACAGATAAAAATCCCATTGTTATTTAGGGATTTTATATAGGATATATATAAAATATAATTATTTATATTCTATGGGGAATGAAGTGGGGTGGATGTTGACAAGATACAAAATAAATAATAAATTCTATGGTGGTAAGTGCTCTATAAGACAATAAAGCAGCAAAGTGTAATAGAGTACTAGGATAGGGTGGAATTTAGATTCAAATAGGACTTTCTCAGTGAAGACCTTTCATCAGAAAGGACCTCACTAAGAAATTGACATTTGAGCAAAGACCTAAAAGGAGGGAAGGGAATAAACCATGCAGATGTATTTGGGAGAAGGGCATTCCAGGGGATAGCAAGGGCAAAGGCCCTAAGGTCAAAGCAGGCTTCACATGTACAAGGAATATCGAGGTGACCAGTGTGGCTGAAGCAGCAAGAGATACAGGGGATGTAGTCATGAGGAACAGATCTTGCAAGACTTTGCAGCTACTGAAGAGTTTGGCTTCTCCTCTAAGTTGTATCTGAAGGCTTTGGACAATCTTGAAGAGAGGAAGTGGCGTGATCTGACTTAGCATTGTAACAGAATAGCTCTTGTTGCTCTTCTAGGAGTAAACTATGGCTTCGTGTGGGAGGAAAAAAGAGCAGGAAATCAGATGGTAACTCCAGCTGTGCATGTGTATAATGTATCTCTGGGTATAGATTTCTGCATTCATATTTATGACACTCATTAAAATGATATGTTTACATGTCTCTCCCTCTGTGTTCCTTAACCTTAGATCACTCATCTTATGCATGATCCCCTTGCACATTGTAGGTATTCAGTGACTGTTTGGAAGCAAAAAGTAAGAGAGGTGGAAGGAAAGCAGGAAGGTAAAAGGGGTGGGGAGAAAAATAAAATGGAAAAGAACAAATGGAAAATAAAGGAATGGAAAAGAACAAAACAGAAGAAAATTAAGTGAGGTGTTATGGCTTATGGTGAAGATTTTGTACTCCGGAGCCAGAGTAGCTGGTTTTAAATCATGGTGTGGCTATCATGTAATAGCTGTGTGATTGGGGCACATTATTCAACTACCCTGTGCCTTGGTTTCCTCATCTGTAAAATGAGGAAAATAATAGTACTTACCTCATGGGGGTGGTTTTGAAGATGAAAGGAACTGAACATTCAAAGCACATTCTAGTCTAGTGCCTAGACTGTAATAAGTGCTCAATAACTATTACAGTTTGTACTTAAAGAATTGATCTAGGAGGCATCAGAGTATAGTAGAGAGAACATGGAATTTTCAATAAAATAAACTGAGTGTTGACTCTCCTCTTTGACATTCACCAGCTTAGGAACAATTCTTCCCTTCCCTGATTTTTTTCCTAATAATTGTAAAAGTGAAGGGCAATAATTAAGAACCTACTACTAAGATTTGGAGTGAATATTAAATGAGATATGGCATGTGGAAATACCTCGCAGAACTTGGCATGTTGTGGTGCTTCATATTCCTGAGACATACCATTGTTTCTTTGCTTATTCACCATTCAGTTCTTGTATTTAGGAACATAGACAACCAAAATTGTGGTAATGAATTTCCTTGTCTTGTCCACTCACAGGAATGTAGTTAGTTTTCATCCATCTTTGATAGATATATTATTTTGCCACCTCAACAAGAAGGAGCAAGCGTGATATTGTATTTTTTCATTTGTATTCTCTAAGGCCCTTCTGTACTTAACAGTTTGTGGCAGGGGAATTCATGATGCAGCTATAAGAAATGATTCATGTAAGCCTATTCATTATGTTCTTGTTTTTACATCTGTCATCTAGGAAGCCAGTCTCCAAACTACTCAAAAAGTTGATGCCTGTAAACTTCCCCAATGCTTACAACCTTAGCCTCCCATCAGTGTGGGAAAAGCTCTAGAGATTTCCAAGCAAGCAGTCACTCTCGAATTGGAAGAATTCAGACATTGGTTTGGTTTGGTGGGATTTGGGCATGAAAGTAGGGGAAGAAAGATTAGGAAGAAGAAGGTGAAATCAAGTTAAAATGGAAATGAACATTAAGGTCAATTCGAAGTCAAAAGAAGTCATAGAGAAGTAGCTTGTGGGAAGGGATATGAGAATGGAGGAAGGGGAACTTCGTGAGAGGAACTTTATAGACTGTGTGTATTTAGAGGAGTCTCAGCATTTTTCATATGATCTCAAGGATCCACATCTTCTATTCCCAGCATCCTGCCAACTGGTAGTCACGGTGTGGAAAGTGCTTCTCCCAACATCCTACTGCTTTGGGCTCTGAGAAGCTTCAGGGAGGGTGTGGAGTGATGAATAATTTTAAACATAAGAGTGATACAATCTGGAAATAAAGAAACCCCACACTCTAGCTCTGGTTCTGCAATAAATTCATATTGAACTTTGGGCAAGTTGTCTAATTTTTTGAACTGAGTTTCATCATCCCTAGAATGAAAAGATTGAAGCTGATGATTTTAACGGTTCTTCCAAGCTGGAGGGTCTTTTTTTCTAACACATCTCTCTTATCCATCTAACCAAGTTACCTTCTGGATTTAAAACATGTGGCAGTTCTAACTTAAAGGAGGGTATCCCTCATCTGGGACACTGGACCTAAGCCCAGAGAGTTCCAAGCTCCTCTGGGAAGGAAAGAGTCCTATTAATACCAAGTGGTCGTTTAAGAACTTGTTCAAGTTCAGGTTTCAGTGGTCTTAAAACAAACAACAACAAAATCCAAGATTAAATTGCTGTTTATTTTAAACTATTGGTTGGAATGAAATCCACCAAATCTTACTTCTTATTTTGTACCCAGCTTAAGGCAGTGTGAGTGTGATGTATTAAAAGAAGACTTTCAGATGTTGGATATTTAAACAAAAATAACATTTTCTCCTTCTTTCTTTTTTTTTTTTTCTCCTAATTGAAATGCAGTTCTGATTCTTTTTGACATGATGCAAATGGAATTTTTCCCAAAGTATTTCCAAAAACTGTCCTGGATCTGAGATTACCTTTCAGAAATTGGGACCATGATAAGTAAGTGTGAGTAGTCAAAAGTGAGGACTATAATGGAAAATGATTTGTATCCTTAATTGCAGCATCTGTTAAGTCAGGCTGTAGGCTGTAGAGATTCTTTACCCAGTGCAGTCATAGCTTTTATCTTCCCACCACCTCTGCTTGGATAGAGACTCTCATCCTCTCATTTCACTTAAGGGAGCAGATTTCTTGCTGGGTTTCCTGTCTCTCCTCTCCCTTGCTCCCATCCATCTTCTCCAATATCCCAAGTCACCTACCTATACATGACTCCTATTAGTGAGTATAAAGGCCAGAGAAAATGATTAGGCCAGTATCACATACAGCCACTGCTCAAAACCTGACAGTAACTCCACTAAATAACAAAGTCCAGAGTCCTTATCATAATTTAAGTTTCTACAAGATCAAGCATGAAGCTAACTTTCCAGATGTCTCCTCCAATTTCCCTGCAAGAGCCCTTCACACCCAACCACACAGAAAATTCTTAAAACTAAAACCTACCATACACTGTCTTATATGTTCATCTTTTTCATTCCCAGAGTTTAGAATATCTTTCTCCACCTGTATATAATTTCCTCCTTCTTCAAAGATTAGCTCAAATTCTTCCTTTTCCAGAAAGCTTTCTTGATAGCTGCAGACAAAACAATTATTCTTTGCTTTTCATTTCCAAACCTCATTGCTCTATTTAGCACATACCTCATTTCAAATTATCTTAGAATTATTTTTACCCATATTTTCCTTATTCAAAAGTCAATAAATTCCATACAATAAGGGTAAGAGTATGTCATGAGAATTTCCACATATCATAGGACTTAGCACAATGTCTAGATCAGAGTGGAAAATCAAAAGATATTTATGGAAAGTTAAGGCTATGCCTCAATTCCAATTCGTGAGAATGAGAAGCAATAATGGAGATTAGCAATGATCCTATCGAGGAAACTTAGGGAACAAATTGAGAAGATTTCTGGAGAGGGCCACTAAGGAGAGGACTAATCATTAGGGTGAGGCATATTAGAGCAATGTGTGGTCTTGACAGGTGGTCTCCAAGGCAGGAAAATTAAAAGTCAGGTGTTAGAACATCATGGCATGGCAAGGCTGAGAGTGATATCTTGAGGGATGTTGGTACTGTGTGAGCTTCCTAAAAGGAATACCAGTCATGCAGTGAACCTTTGCAGGCAAGCAATGACAAAGGACAATCTTTGCTGAGTGTGGTGGCTGAGAAGAGGCTAGAAAAAAGTCAAGCTTCAGCCAGGTTGGAGTTGAAGGAAATCCTAGAAAAGAAGCTGAATTTGGAAAACAAAAGTAAGTCAGAATTGAACCTTACAAACTCGACTGGACCTATACCATTTGGAGGCAGGGGATAAAGAGAACCAATTTGGTGGTCATGTGCATGACTCTCAGTTGTCAGGCTGGATAGCATCTCTGGCTGGTGAGCTGAGGTTGCTGTTCTTTTTTGCTGGCCATGATATGCTTAAATTACTGAGTGGGACAGAGCTTAATCGAATAGGCCTCAGTGATTAGAGCTGCGTGTCTTAGGAAGGTAGGGACTGGTAGCAATAATCAGCTCTGGCTCCTTCCAAGGTGAATTATAAGCTACACTTTCAATCTATCGAGTTTCACAAAGTCTTTTAGAACCTGCCTGCAACATCTGTGGTGCTAACAGAACATTTTCCATTAAAAAACAAAATACTAGGGGACTTCCTTCGTGGTGCAGGGGTTAAGAATCTGCCTGCCAATACAGGGGACACGGGTTCAATCCCTGGTCCGGGCAGATCCCACATGCCGCGGAGCAACTAAGCCCATGCACCACAACTACTGAGCTCGCGTGCCACAACTACTGAAGCCTGTGCATAGAGCCCGTGCTCCGCAACAAGAGAAGCCACCGCAATGAGAAGCCCACGCACCACAATGAAGAGAAGCCCCTGCTCGCTGCAACTAGGGAAAGCTCTCACACAGCAACGAAGACCCAACACAGCCAAAAATAAATAAATTAATTAATTAATTTAAAAAAATACCAGGGAGCTCTCAAGGATTATGTAAAAATTTAGACAGACCTTTATGCTTCTTATTCCACACTGCTCTAGAGAATAGATTTTTCAGCTTAATTGGTGCCATTGCATAATGGAAGGAAGAAGTAAAAAAGGAAGCTGTAAGGGATTTGCTTTTCTGTGAAATTTTGGCCCATATTACATCTGCTTATTTCTGGGCCTTTTGTTTTTCTCATATTGCAATGCTCTGACATTTCCTCTAGTGTAACTACTTAGTTGAAGGGAAAGTGTGGCAGAAAGGACAAGTGCAGACTTGCATCCTGGTTCCATCGGTTATCTGTGGATCTGGATAAATGTCTTAATCACCACAAGACTAAGTTTCCTTGTCTGAAACACGTAGACAATATTCAACTCCCAGGATTGCTGTAAGTTTAGTTGCTGTAATTGTGACTATTAATGACAAAGGCTCCACGAAGTCCTGTTTTTATGTAACCTATGCAAATAAACACTTGACTCTAGGACACTTTATTTAAATTTTCTTTTTAAAATTTATTTATCTTTGGCTGCATTGGGTCTTAGTTGCTGCGCGCTGGCTTTCTCTAGTTGCGGCGAGCGGGGGCTACTCTTTGTTGTGGTGCACGAGCTTCTCCTTGTCGTGGCTTCTCTTGTTGTGGAGCGTGAGCTCTACAGTGCAGGCGTAGTAGTTGTGGCACGTGGGCTCAGTAGCTGTGGCTCACGGGCTTAGTTGCTCTGCGGCATGTGGGATCTTCCCGGACCAGGGCTCGAACCCGTGTCCCCTGCATTGGCAGGCAGATTCTTAACCACCGCACCACCAGGGAAGCCCTCTAGGACCCTTTTAAAATAACACCGTTTAGTACTTTGCACAGCTAAGTTTCCATACTCAAATTTTACATTCGATAATTATTATTATCTTGCCAGCTTCCTGGGTCCCAGTTTCTCCAACAGTGAAACACAATTGCAAAACCTAGCAGGCATCTAGAATGTTAAAACCGGTTCCTATAATTATTTCCTAAGCCCAAATTTTAATAATTTTCCTTGTCCAACCAATGGTTTTTAAAAATAAATTTCTGCATACAGAAAGGAATACATGTTCATTATAGGCTATGTGGAAAATACAGAAAAGTAAAAAGAATGAAATAAAAATATTCCATGTTAGTATTTTGGTATACTTTTTACTATTCTTTTTTATGTTCTTATATTCTGCTTTCTCCATTTCCTTAACAATTATTTCTACCATATGACAGTCAATAAATGCAAATGTACCATAAGAATATATCATTTAATTAATCATTACTTTCTAACTTTTGGAGAATTTTTCATCTTTGTAAATGAAATCCAGATGTTACTTGGGAAAATTTAAATAACTTTAAAAAATTTTCTCTCCCTATTTTTACAGCATATGGAAATTAAAATCCTTTCCCCCAATGTTGGACCTATTTTCATGGAGATCACATTCTCATGGCAGTCCAGCTCTGGCTCTCTGCTCTTACTTGTACCAAGTTAGTTTAATTTTAGATTGTTTTATTCCTCCCATCCTTTTTCATGCCTCCCCCTCCCCATGCTTTGACTCTGGCCTGGAGCACAGGCCTTTTCCGGGATGTATACACAGATAAGATAAACCCCTTCACATCATTCCAATGTGCGACAGCAGATTTAACTACAGCTATGCTGGATTCCCTTTAGTGTTCTTCCGGAGATGTAGTTAAGACTGGGACCAGTTTCAAATATATTTGGTTGCCAGATTATATTTCTTTGAACACAACACCATGGTGAGATGAAGCCATTATATGAGGGCTGGGTCACTCTTTGAGTTGCATTTAAGATAGCCTCCTACAAGCAAAATTGTTTGGCCAAACGCTGTGAACATTTTTAAGTCTATGGTAACATATTGCCAAGTTCCTTTCCAGAAATGTTATATTAATTTAGACTCCCACTCTCACAGCCAGTGACAATTAAAACAAGCTGAAATTCCTCATACGTGTGTTCCTACACTCAGACCTGTGAAGCCATCCCCAACTCTCACAAGTAGAACCCATATTTTTTAACTCTGCACACTTACTACACTGTGTGTATACTGCTATTACGGAACTAATTACGTGGTATCAGAATTATTTGTGTATATGTCTGGCTCCTTCTTTAAACTGACTCTCTCAAGTTCAAAGTGCAGTCTTCCTCTTCTCTGTGAGTGTAGCACAGAATGTAGTGACTAGCCCCAAGCAGTTAGTCAGTGCACATCATTGCCAGATGTGGAAACCATTCTAATGAGTGTGAATCGGCTGCTTCTGAACTCTGACAGGGTCTCCAGTAAATTTAGGCTCTTTCATGGCATGGTTGTCCTTTGTCTAATGAATCCAAACTAGCAAACTGCCCTCATTTGCTTAACTTTTTACCATTTCCTCTCACATCTGCACATGCTATTTCATTTATTTGGAATGTCCTTCCTCCCATTTTCCACCTGACAATTTCCTTCTCATTTCTCAAGGCTCAGTTCATTTCATTCTAGAGTTACCTGCCCTAACATCCCCTAGGAAGAATTTGTCTCTTTCATTAAGGTCCAAGAGCTCTTTGTCTAGATGGCTCTTGGAGTATTCCCATATTATATTGAACTTGTTCATTTAACTTCCTTTCTCTTTCCGTAGACTAGTGTTTTTCAAGTTACATGTCACAATCCATTAGTGTCTTGAAATAATTTTAGTTGGGGTGTTCAACCTTTAATAAAACAAAACAGAATAGACTAGGAGTGGAGTAAAGTAGAACAAATAGAAAATATCACATTGCATACGGTAAGATTAAGTATTATTTTATGAAATTTAACTGTATTGTGTGTGCATTTGTGTAGGGGTGTGTGTGTGTGTGTTGTACAGTGTTACCATGTAAAATGCACTTCTTACTTTGGGTTGTGGTTGAACTGCTTAAAATCTAGTGCTCTGACTATGAGCTTTGAGGGTAGGGACTCTACCTTATTTATCTTTGTATTCCCAGGGCCTTGAATAGAACCTAGTCTTAGCACACAGTGGGCAATCCCAAAATTTAATGGACAGTGAATGACGAATGCACAATTGAAGGGATATACATAACCACCTTTAAGCCAGAAGGAAGTTTCTCCCTCAAGGGCAAAATATCAGTGACATAAAGCCTTGAGACTGTATTTGACTAGGCTTTAGTGAATGAAATGATAGCCAACAATCCAATCCCTTTAGTAAAACCTCTGTCTTTAAACACACAACTGATTGTATCAACATTCCATTTTAAAGTTCAAACTTTCCTATTGGTATTTAGAAAATTCATCAAAATTATACGTGACAGTCTCCAACCCTGGTACTGGTAGGCAGTTCACTTAAGTAAGCTGGCTCTGCAGAAACCCTGCTTGGTTCAAATCCTGGCTTTGCTACTTATTAACATAACTTCTTTAAGCTTCTGTCATTGAATACTTCATACCTAAAATGAAAGACAAAGTACCTACATCGTGGGCCCTAAATGCTTACTTTAATTGCAGCGACTCAGTAAGCATTAGCTATTAGTATATCACTGCAGTGAAAAGTACTGGAATACATTTTTTTTTGTTTTCATTTAGTTCTCACATTGTTCTATACAATGTGAGATGGGATTACTGTTTTTCTTGTACAGATAAATAAGGTAGTTGAAGCTCAGTGACTAAATGTCATGAACAAGGACAGCTAACAAGCAGATCAAAGCCAGATATACCTGGTCCAAGATCTCTCCTCTTTCCAGTCAGTATTGTACACGTTTCAGGGAGTACACAGTTCATTTTTCTCGTCAACAGGTATCCTTGAAAATATGGAGAATAACAGTAATTTTTATTATAACCAACACAGATGAATTATATAATAGAATTTAAAATTTATATGGATATTAAGAAAATATGATACTTCATATTTAATTTATAAGGAAATGCATCTGGTCTGGCCAATGATGTTAGGGATTCTTAAGAAGCAAAGTTTGTAAAGCAAGGGATTTTACCCTACTACCTCCTGAGGAGTACAGGTGATTCTCTTGCCCCTGAAGTTCCTTGCAAAACAATCAGCCTCTGGTAGGTGGGACAATCCCCAAGGGTGATTTGTTACTGAATCATCAGCCCATGATTAACTTAACCTCTGCTTCTGGCACTAACCTCATTTCTGCTTTCTGGAAGGTTTGCCCCCTCCTGTCTGTTTGTTCTTCCTCACAGCAGACATACTTTGACCTCAGCCTTGGAAATGCAGCTTCTGAAAAGCCTCAGTTTTATAAGATAATGAGATTTGATGTCATCACCATCAGTAAGAGAAAGCAATGTGCACCTCATCACTTATGATGCTGCATCTTCAGATAACTCTTCAGCCTCCCACCCTCCCTTCAGTGGTTCTTCCCCACTTCTCACAGAGATTTCCCTTTGTCTGACTGAAAGCAGGAAGGCCATCAAAGCCTGTCATTGGAAATGTCCATATGCTGCAGAAGAGTCTTGATTCTGCTCAGGGCAACATGGTGTAGAATGGGGAGCCTGGCTGACTTGTTAAAAACCGTGTCACCTAAAAAGCAAGTGAGTTTTTAAAACCAATCTTACAAAGTTACTAATAATTATTTTTATTATAAAAATAATTATGCTCATTTGTACAAAAAATGTGAAAAGTAAGTTACTCTTTCTCTCAAGGCCATTCGTATTTACTAGAAAGTTCCACATCCAGGTCTTTTTGTTATACAGGAATTTACAAACATGTATATGTGTATACATAAGTGCCATAGTGGGGAGTCTATTATATGTATAATTCTGCCATTTTCTAGTCTATTTAACAATGTATCTCGGGCCTCTTTGCAAATCAATGCAGATAATTTGCCTTTCCTTTTTAATAACTGCATGGAATCCCATTGTATGGATATATCATAAATTATGAATTTATTTCCCATTGATGGAAACTTAGATTGTTTTCAGTTTGTTTTAAATTAACAAACATATTTGCCAAATACTTGACAAAGTCAAATTGTCTTTGCAAACAACCAAAAAGACAACTCCAAATAAAAGGCATTAGAGATGATGTACTTAAAGGTCTTGGAAGAATGTCTGAGTATAGTCAATGTTCAGTAAATGACAGCTATTATGATTCTCAGGAAATCTGATTTTTCCTCATCCCATCCATAGACTGGATGACTTCATTACAACATCAGGCTGGAGGGGGGTGGAGGGATTCACGTCATATGAACCAACCCCTCCATTCCCTGCCTTGTAAATGTTCAACTTTTATCACTACCAATAAGGATAAGGCAGCTGTCAGATTTCTACACCACTCAAGTATTTCAGAGTATTGAAGTTTAGAAGTGGGCTTCTTGGCTTGAAGATGCTTTAATATAAAATAGTTGCATGCATTAAAAGAGGCTTTCCCATAAAAAGAAACGAAATTGAGTTATTTGTAGTGAGGTGGATGGGTGTAGAGTCTGTCATACAGAGTGAAGTAAGTCAGAAAGAGAAAAACAAGTACAGTATGCTAACACATATATATGGAATCTAAGAAAAAAAAAAAAAAGGTCATGAAGAACCTAGGGGTAAGACAGGAATAAAGACACAGACCTACTAGAGAATGGACTTGAGGATATGGGGAGGGGAAAGGGTAAGCTGTGACAAAGTGAGAGAGTGGCATGGACATATATACACTACCAAATGTAAAATAGATAGCTAGTGGGAAGCAGCCGCATAGCACAGGGAGATCAACTCAGTGGTTTGTGACCACCTAGAGGGGTGGGATAGGGAGGGTGGGAGGGAGGAGACGCAAGAGGGAAGAGATATGGGAACATATGTATATGTATAACTGATTCACTTTGTTATAAAGCAGAAACTAACACACCATTGTAAAGCAATTATACTCCAGTAAAGATGTTAAAAAAAAAAAAAAAAGGAGGCTTTCCACTCCCATAATGTCTAGGACTCCTCAGAAATGGAAGAAGAGGAGAGGAACAAATAGTTACCTAACAGAAACTTTGTGCCAGGAACTGGACAAGTTGTTTATGAACGTGATCTGAAACTTCACAACAATCCCTGCAAGTAAACACTATCATCCATTTCTAGATGAGAAACCAAGTCTCTGAAAGGTGACATGATTTGTAGAGGTCATACACCAGACACCAGCTAAACAGCTGAGATTTCAAACCAGATTGTCTGACTCTAAAGCCAACACTAGATTTTCCTTGTGACTAAATAGACATTAAAGCTGGAAGTAAAAGAAAAAGAAATAAAATGTACATTCCCCAAACTGACATGCCCCATATGGGAAGCAGCATGGAACCCCAAAGCAGCCCCTTAGGAGTTAGAAGGCCAGTGCTGTAACCCTGGCTCTGCCACCTGCAAATTGGGGGGACCACGGAGATGTCACTTAACCCTAGCGAATCTTTTTTTTTTTTCTATAAAATAGAGATAATAATACTTTACTCTCCATCTCTTGGTAGTCCCTGGGAACAGAATTAAGTCAAGGCTTAATGAGATGACGAAAAAAATAAAGGAAACCACACCAGATGGTTAGTTGATTAGTCACCTGCCAAATTATTTGCAGAGAGATCACATTCAGTCCTATCATTACTACTGGTTATGACGTGTGAATAGGAAGTGCTATAGAACCATTAACAAAAAATGTTGATTTTTTTCTCCTATCCATTTTCCAGAGTGTTTTCCACAGAACCGGAATTCCTTGGTATGTTAATAGGCATAAGGGGAAAGGAAAAAAATAAAAACAAAAATCCTTGGGCAAAAAATTCTAGCCAAAGAAATTTAAACAGTTTTCATTATTTCTCTTTAAACTAACTTCACACAATAGTATTCTATGTGGAAAATCTCTAAGAGAGGGATGTAATATGCAGCACCTCCAGATTTTACCTGACTATAGATGCCTTTTTCAAGAAACAGCTCAAATGTTCTGTAGAATACAGGCTACAAAAGGCTGTTATAAAGCATTTTTTCTAGGAAGATTCAGCTTTAAATTCTAGCATCACAAAGATTCCTTGTAAAAGCCTGGTGAGGGAGAGATAATGTCTTTGATGGTCCAAAGTTCCTTGTGCATGAAATGTACAAAGGACAGTGTGGTTTATTATACTGGAGGAAGTAGAGATCCATGAGTGAGTCTTAAAGAATGAGTAGATATTTGCCAAGTGGACAAGGTGGGATCATCTCTAGTATTTATTTGAGATAATTTAATGTGCAACAGCATCCTCATCACAGAAATTTCACAGTTACAATCAGTGGAAATCATATGGCTAATTCAATCCAACAAACATTGAATGCATTCCAGTTAATTGGGAAGAAAGAAATCATGTAAACACAGTCATCATATTAAAGAAGTTGATAATCTAATGATGAGAAAGACATGTAAAAATAAGACTTACAAAGGAAAAAATTGTTATATGTTATTAATAGAAGTATAAGGTGCTATAGAAGCATAGAGGCAAGGGAGTTTAGTTTTGATTTAGGTGAGGGAGTTAGAGGAAGAATTCAGGGGAGGTTATTTCCAGAGGTGAAGATAGATGCAAATGAATTACTGCACTAAGCTACACTTACGTACAACTGAATTATTTTTCTCACTCCAAGCCAGCAGCAGAAGCAGGACTGACTTTCAGAGTAGGCTGTATGGAGGCTGAATAAGGTTAGTCATACTTTATTACCCTTCTGATGACACATTTGCACCCCTTTACTGTCTTTCACCAAGATTCCTTTGACAGAGAGGACTAACAAGGAAAAATTATGGGTGGGGGGAAAGGTTTTCTCATTGATATTTGGAATTTAAGATCAGTAAGAAGGAAGAGTTGGACAGAGTTGCTTTAGTCTCTCCATTTCAGTTTAGAAGGGGTTCTCTTCTATCAATCTCACTTAATGTATCTTTATTTTTTTTTAGGTCTTTATTGGAGTGTAATTGCTTTACAATGTTGTGTTAGTTGTTGTAAAACAAAGTGAACCAGCTATATGTATACATATGTTCCCATACCCCCTCCCTCTTGAGCCTCTCCCCCATCTCCCTATCCAACCCCTCTAGGTCATCACAAAGCATCAAGCTGATCTCCCTGTGCTACGCAGTTGCCTCCCACTAGCTATCTATTTTACACATGGTAGTGTATATATGTCAATGCTACTCTCTCACTTCATCCCAGCTTCCCCTTCCCTCCTTGTGTCCTCAAGTCCATTCTCTACGTCTGCGTCTTTATTCCTGCCCTGCCACTAGGTTCATCAGTACTGTATTTTTAGATTCCACACATGTACATTAGCATATGGTATTTGTTTTTCTTTTTCTGACTTACTTCACTCTGTATGGCAGACTCTAGGTCCATCCACCTCACTACAAATAATTCAATTTTGTTCCTTTTTATGGCTGAGTAATATTCCACTGTATATATGTGCCACATCTTCTTTATCCATTCATCTGTCGATGGACATTTATTTTGCTTCCATGTCCTGGCAATTGTAAATAGTGCTGCAGTCAACATTGTGGTACATGTCTCTTTTTGAATTATGGTTTTCTCAGGGTATATGCCCAGTAGTGCATCTTTAAATTTTTAGTGTTTTTTGTTTTCAAATTAGTTTAGAACTTAAAACTAAAATCTTTAAAAATATTTATATTTTTAAAATAACAATTAAAACCCCATCACTGTTAGCATAAATAACAGTTTTATGAAAAATACTACATTTTTCAAAACAAAAATTAAGGAGAAGAGTGGTATTGTTTTACATTTTTACAAATATTTCTATTGTCTGGTTTAAAAGAAGACAGCTAGATTCTATCTCCTTTAACATTCAGTCTATCATAATAAATGGTCCTGATTGAAGCCTCTGAAAGAAAACTGACTTGATATGTAGTTGGAAAAAAAAAATTTTAATAACCTTTAAACATAATTGTTGATATTCTTCTTTGCTTCTATACCAAAACTTGATGGGTGGTAATTTCTTAGAGATTTTTTTGCAGCCTAAATTCTGAAACCATATCAAAGCGATTTTAACACTTTGTTACATTAAAATCCATTCGCCATTTTTGCACTTTGAATGATTGTTTTAGCTATGCATGATTTTGGTCTTTTGGAAAATATTGGTTCCCTGAGTTACGCAGATCTTCCAAACATTGACATATTTCCTTATACACTATTTTAAAAATCCATTAATATTACCACTCATCTCATCAGAAAAGTCATTAAGTATTGGAAAGCTGTTAAGCTCATGGTGGCTGATACTAGTTTTCCAAAATTTTAATTTTCACTTGAAAGCTCCAATTTTTTCTTTGGCAACAAATACTGTCAGTTCTTTTCCATGAAATGATAGGCTCATTTAGTTCATTTTTGAGAAAATGTCTACCAAATACCCAAGTCTGAATTGCCAAATTTTTTATGTTAGTCATTTTTTTCAGGCAAAAATTATGTTGTCATTTGAACTGATGTTGTAAAAGAAATATGAGGTAAAACTTCTAGCACTTTAGCATGAATCAAATTACTAAACTGTGCTTGTAGTCATTATATTCTTCACTTACAGAAAAAAGTCAATTTCTCTTAAAAATATTCTTTATAAAAACTGTAAGCAGTAAAATTATTAATTTTCTTAAAACAAGCCTTGAATGCATATCTTTTAAATATCCTGTAAGATGAAATGGAAATTTTGCATGAAGCACTTCTGCTGTGTACTGAAATACAATGGTTGCCCCAAGGAATAGCACTTGTGTAATCGTTTGAGCTGGAAGGTGAATTAGACCCACTTTTTTCCATGAAACATAATTATTACTTGAAAAAATGTCTGTGGTTTGTATTTTTACCTTAAGTCATGAAAATAAATGTTAGGGGTTGGATTTTTTGCCCATGGTTATTTACAAAAAAATCAAAACTAACACAGGCAATATAATAAATATACTGTATGTATATGTATATTTGTATATGTATATTTGTATATGTATACAACTCCCAACACCTCACGAACATTTCCATTAATGGTGCTCAGATAACTTAGGCTCAATTTGGCCAAAAGTGAATCATCATCCAGAAGACTGTGTTTCAGGAGAGTTCCTAGAAGGATGGAGGACCTGAAGCACATAGGGAGAGACCTGCTCAAGATAATCACACCTTAAAAAGCTGCACTATTTTCATCCTTTGTAGGCCCCTTAGAAAACAATACTAGTAGGGAACTTCAATACTCCACTATCAGCAATGGATAGATGGTCCAGACAGAAAACCAATAAGGAAACATTGGATCACACTTTAGAATAAATGAACCTTATAGACATATACAGAACATTCCATCCCACAGCTACAGAATGAACTTCCCTCTCAAGTGCATATGGAACATTCTGCAGGATAAGTCATATGATAGGCTACAAAACAAATATTAACAAGTTAAAGAAAGTTGAAATCATACCAACTATCTTGTCTGACCACAATGGTATGAAACTAGAAATCAACAAGAGAAAAGTGAGAGAATCTACAAATACGTGGAAACTAAACAACACACTTCTAAGCAACAATTTGGTCAAAGAAGAAATCAAAGAGGGAAAAAATTATCTTTGTTTTGAAACAAATGTAAATGGAAATACAACATATCTAACTATTGTGGGATGCAGCAAAAGCAGCTCTGAGAGGAAAGTTTATAGCAATAAACATATATATTAAGAAATTAGAAAATCTCAAACAACCTAACTTTACACCTCAGAGAACTAGAAAAACAAGAACAAATTGGCCCAAAGTTAACAGAGGGAAGGAAATAACAAAGATCAGAGCAGAGATAAATGAAATAGAGGCCAGAAAAACAACTGGAAGGATCAAAGAAACAAAGAACTGGTTCTTCAAAAAATGTAAAGGCAGAAAATTTTAAATTAAATTTTGGTGATATTCAGAAAAGAGGAATAAAGTACAGTGTTCCAAGCATCTCCTCCTCCAGACAAATGTTGCCCTATCCAAGGAACAACGCTCTCCTCAAACCAACCTGCTGTCCTGTGTTCCTACCTATGATCCTCCCTTGCACTCAGAGCTTTGTGGTTGGTTGTTCTTTCCCCATACCTCTACCTTCTCTCATTTCCCTCCTCACTACAATAGCCTTTGTTCAGATATACCTCATCTCTTTATTTATTTCCTGGTTTTGACTCTTACCTTCTTATCCCAGTTCTACCAGAGGTATCTCTCAAAAACACAAATCAGACTGTGTCACTCCCAAGATTCAAATACCACACAAAACAGCCTCCCAGCACCTGCAGGAAAAAGCCCATATTCCTTAGCCTAATATATCTGATAATTGCCTGACCAGAGAAAGGACTCGGATTCTCTCTCCCACCTTACCTCGTGGTTTAAACAGTGTGCTATTCCCTGAAAGCACAGGCATGTCAATGTTCCTTGTCTGAAATATTTTTCTACTCATGTTACACATTTGAAAACATCTGACTGTTTTTCAGAACCCGGTGCAATTGTCACATCCTCACAGGCTGTAATGTTGAGGTATAATAAAAAAATATTTGTTTGTTCTTTGCCCCCAGTTCCTAGCACAGTGGTCCTAAAACCCATGTTTTCCTCCTGACGCAGAGCTCTTAAATCCCCTGGAATTTCATGAGTGATAAGGGCATCTTTTGTTCTAATGAGGTGACTTTTTGCAGGTCCCTAGATAGTTTCAGAATGCTGGCTGGTCACCAGAAAAACAAAGCCATGATTAGAAGCCTGAAACTTTCAGCCCCACTCTCCAACCTCCAGGGAGGCGAGTGGTGATGGTAATTAAGTTAATAATCAATCATGCCCCTGTGACGGAACTCCCATAAAACCCCTAAAAATCGTGGAGTTCAGGAAATTTTGTCTTGGTAAATGCATTCACATGCCAGAGGGTGGTACATCCCAACTCTATGAGAATAGAAGTTCCTGTGTTCAGGAAGCTTCTGGACCTTGCCCTATGTATCTCTTCATCAGTCTGTTCATTTGTTTACTTTATAATAAACTAGTAATAGTAAATAATGCACTCTCCTAAGTTCTGTGAGCTCTTCTAGAAAATTATCAAACCTGAGGAGGGGGTTGTGGGAACCCTCAACTTATAGCCATTTGGTTAGAAGTACAGGTGGCAACCTAGAACTTGAGACTGGTTATCTGAAGTAAGGGGCCTTAACCTGTGAGTTCTGCACTAACTCTGGGTAGTTAGTGTTGGAATTGAATTGTAGAACACTCAGTTGGTCTGTAGAGTTGGAGACATGGTTGGTGTGGAAGGGGAAAAAACCCCACATATTTGGTGTCAGAAGTGTTGTGAGTAGAAACAGATCATAGGAGCAAAGGACTGACCAATATCTCTGCCCTCAGCTATACTGGTCCCAAACTGGTATATGCAGCCCTATTGCACCTTATTAATTTGCTTCACTCTTTGCCCTAACTAGACTGTGGTCTCCTTGATTTGCATAGGATATTTGATTGATCTTTGTAATCCCAGTACTAGCACACAGTAAGTACTCAGCAAATTGTTTTTTAAATAAACAAAGAGTATCAAGTACTTTTCTGATTTTCATGGAACTATAGGCTGAATAGAAGTCAGAATATCTAAAAGATGTGGAGGAGAAAGTTGAAGACAAACTTGAATGACTTCTTAATTTTACCAAATTTCCTTGTGTGTGTACCTTTCCTTTTATGTGGGCAAATAGAGGTTCCATTGTGCAACCTGGAGGTATATAAATTATGAGGAGCACAGCTTTGAATCTTGTGGTACATGTCAGTAAGCTGAATGAATTAAGAGTTTGATAATACTTTATAAAACATAGTTTACTTTGCTTAGAGAAGACTTGGCATTGAGGCATTCTTATATAGATGGGATCAATTTTTGAGGATTAAGGAAAACCTTGAGAGGGTCGGTGAGTATATGCTGAGATGTGTGCGGGAATATGCCTGATGATCCAGACTGGTTTTGTAAAGTAAGATGTCAACTTTTCCTTAAGAAAGTGAATAGGTGATTTGAGAAAGAATTCATAGTTAATTATATGGAATAAATGAGGTGGGAGTATATTCAAGTCAATAATGAAAGATAAACAAAAATGTTGCTAACTACCATGTTCCAGGTTAGAGCAAAAGAAGCTGAACACTAACGGATCAGTTCTGCATGATGATCTTGTGTTAGACATGGAGAGGCCTTATTATCACAATTTTTAGACAAGAAGACTGAGGTTTATAAGAAGTTGACTTCTTAAAGGTCACACAGCAAATTAATGGCAGCTCCAAGTCCAAGTTCTAATGCCAGAATCCATTCCAATGTGCCTTACTGTCTCCTTAGTCACGGCACTGTGCTGTCCTACGAGCTGGAGCCCATAAAGCATGAAACCAACTCACAGGTTGTTCCCGAGGGCAACATTTGTATTTAGATGACAGCCTTGGAAACAAACAGAAAACCAACAGAACAAGATAACACCTAAACTCTACAAGCACCCACCTAGTGACAATGGAGCTACGTTGTTTCAGATAATGATAGTAATAACTTCTGCTTCTAATTTCCCCTGTGACACCACTGTAGGAAAAATACTTAGTAGCACATTTCATGAGGCTGAAAAAGCCAGGCAGATAGTCCTGCAAAGACAGGGCGCAGCTTACCTTGTCAGATTCAGCTTTGTGAAATGTTGCCTAAATCGAGCAGTCTCAGGCATAAAACTTCTTTTAATTCCTCCAAAAAACCTTACACGGTAGATTTTATTTATCCCATTTCAGATAGTAACAGAAATGTGAAAAAGGAGATAGGGTATCGTTTGAGCTGAGGTCACAACAAACAGTTGTTAGACCCAGTTGAAAGGGGTTTGAACGCTATAAGGAAGGAAATATGGCCTAATCAGTTGTGAGTTTGAATTGTGTGCCCAAAAAGACATGTTGAAGTCCTTACCCCCAGAACCTGTCAATGTGGCCTTATCTGGACATAGGGTCTTTGTAGATGTAAAGATAAAGTCATACTGGATTAGGGTGGTTCCTAGTCTAACTGGTGTCCTCATAAGAAGAGAGAAATTTGGACACAGACACACAGAGAGAACGCCACGTGATGATGGATGCAGAGATTGGAGTGGAACATCAAACGTTTCTGGCAACTGTGAGACGCTAGAAAAGACGAGGAAGGATCATCCCTAGAAACTTCAGAGAGACCACGGCCCAGCTGGCAACTTGATTTCAGACTTTTAGTGTCCAGAACTCTGAGAGAATACATTTCTGTTGTTGTAAGCCACCCAGTTTGTATTTTGCAATGGCAGTTATAGGAAACTAATACATCAGCATATTCTTATGAGCTGTTATGGGGAATTGCAGGAGGTCCTTAGGTTGTGATGATCATGCCCCTACTAAGTGGAAATTGAGAACCAGTAGAGCAAGCTTCTTGGTACCTAGAAGACAAAGTTGAAGCTCCATACAAGGTCCTTTTAGATCTGGCTCCTAGCTACCTCTCCAGTTTCTTATCCTGCCACTCCGTTATGTTCCAGACCAAACTACCGATGCTCCCCAAACAGGCCACACTCTTTCAAACACCCACAACATAGCACACACTGTCCACTCTTCTCAGAATGCCTGCCTCTTTACTTCTCTACCTGGAGAATGCCTTCTTTTTATGTCTCAGTTCAAGTATTGTCAAGTATTGTCACCTCTGTAAAGGTTGCATCCCCTGACTTCCTAGGCAAATACTACATTCCTTGTGTACCCCCTGCAAAGTTATCATATCATTTTGTAACATTTCTTATTCTTCTATCCACTATACTTGTATTTCTTAACTTTTGTGTTAACACTTACCAACAGCTCTAATGAAAGAAAGATGGTCAGGGTCTTCCCAAAAATAGGCTTGTGCTCTAGACTCTCCTATCTGATTGAAGACTGTGTAGAAATCAGTAAACTTACTTCCATAGGTAAAAGATACGCACAATATTACCCAGCTCCTGAGAATCCATAGGGATTTCCTAAATCAGGATCCTCAATCTAGGCACTATTGATATTATGGACAGGATAATTTTTTGTTCTGGGAGCTGTTTATGTGCATTACAGAATGATTAACAGCTTTCTTGGCCTTGACCCACTAGATGCTAGTGGTATTCCCCCACCCACCCCAGTTATGACTAGCAAAAATGGATCCAGACATTGCCAAATGTCCTCTGGATGGCAAAATCACCCTGGTTGAGAGTCACCAACGGTTAGAGGCCGTGTTTAAAAATCTAGAAAGTAGACCAAAGCAGAGCAGGATAATGAGTTATTGACCCTTCCACATCTTAAATATATAAACCTTCCTTAAGTAAGGCAACATGGTATAAAGGAAAGAACACAGGACTTTAGGCTCATTCAGCCCTGAGTTTATATCCCAGCTCTGCTACTTACTAGCCTTGTGTGTCTGGGATTTGTTTTTAACCTCTATGAGTCTCGGTTTCTTACCGGAGTTACTGAGAGGATGGACCTACTGAGAAAACATCCAAAGACTGACTAAAGGCCTTGCACATAGTGGGTGCTCAATAAAAATCAGTTTCTTTCATCCTTTCTATCATGTTGGGAGTGGATGCAACAGGAAGCCCAGGGAATCTGATGCGCTTTCTGGCAACATTCTCCTAGGATGAATAAACAATTCAAGGAGAGAGTTGTATATTTCCCGGGCGAAGAGGGGGGAGGGTGGGGAGGGTGGTGGTGGTGACTGATTAGGTAGGTAAGGATGCCAGCCATTAGAAATAGAAGCAAAAGACCTTTCCAGAACCTTGGGAAATGACAATTTGAATCAGAGGGAATTAGTCAAGTGACATCGACACGCATTCAATGTTCTCATAACTCCCTGACAAACCTAGTTTGAGGTTGTGTGTGTATCTTGCAGTCTTACATATTCTTCTATCATCACATTTGCACTTGAGTGGGAGCCTGCCATATGGTGCCACCTGCTAAAGGAGTTTTGGGGGCAGGTGTTAATCAGAGATACTGCCTCCATCACACCCACACACCACATACACACACACACACACTTTCCCCCAAGGGAGAATTGCTGTATTAGGTAGGGCTGTGAACACAAGTCACAACAATAAAATGGTAATCATTAGAAAATGACTGCATGAGACAACGCAGACTCACTGATCTACTTATTACTCTTGAGATATTTTGTTTAAAGCCCCTAAGATAAGATTAGCATTGCCATAGCAACCTGCTGTTGGATGTTGTTTGGTATCTCCAAGCAGATTAAATCACCCACAATTCCCATCAACAATGCTCTAGTGGTATAATTTCTAGTAGCCTGGTACATTTTCCTGCTTGCTTTCTACAAAGTAAGAGCAGAAACTGAGTGGCCGTTGTCAAAAAGTCCCTGTCAATCCCATCTGCAGCAACATGGATGGACCTAGAGATTATCATACTAAGTGAAGTAAGTCAGAAAGAGAAAGATAAGTACCATATGATACCACTTATATGTGGAGTCTAAAATATGACACAAATGAACATATCTACAAAACAGAAACTGACTCAGAGACATAGAGAACAGACTTGTGGTTGCCAAGGAGGAGGGTGGGGGAAGGAAGGATTGGTAGTTTGGGATTAGCAGATGCAAACTATTATATATAGGATGAGTAAACAACAAGGTCATATATATTTATATATATATATATATATATATATATATATATATATATATATATATATATATATATATATACACACACACACACACACCTGAGTCACTTTGCTGTACAACAGAAATTAACACAATATTGTAAATCAATTATACTTCAATAAAAAAAATTTTTTTTAAAAGTCCTTGCCATTTCTATATGGGTCTCTAATCAGGCTTCAAAGGGTCCACATTTCAGAGAACAGTTGCGAGTCATCAGGAGGACCACTGGAATTAAAGTCAGAAGATCTGTACTCCAGTCTTAGTTATTATTTACTAATTATTACCTTCAATAATTCCCTAACCTAATCTCTCTGAACTGTATTTTCATTGTCTGAAAAATGGGCTTAAAGATTGTTTTCCTTCCCTTATCCCACCCCCAGTGCACAACTTACTATGAGGGCTACACTAGAATATGCATGTGGAAGCATGTGGGCACTGTGCTGTGTCAAGAGAGAAGAAATGAATTTCCTGGGATTTGAGCCAGCTTTCTGAAGCTCCAAGACATGGCCCATGCATGCTTCCTGATTTCTTGCGGGGTCTGTACAGATCTCTCACACTGTGTTTGTTTTAAGTTTTTGTAGAAGCCATTCATTCCTTTTCTGATTATTAAGTAGAGAAAACTCTGATCTAGAGAGTAAAACTTCATATAGAATGAGAAGAATCTCCAGGTTGCTTTCTTGGATGAATAATCAAATATTAATGAATTTCTTTTCAAAAATTTCCAACAGCAAACTCATCCTTATTTCCTCCAAAGAGGAGAAAAATAAGACATATTTCCTTGATCAAAATGTGAAATCATCTTGGAAACTGAAAAATCATTGTGAATATGTAAGGGACTAATGCTACTGGTCTCTTGACACAAATAGTTTGTGTCTTCATAGGTATGAAGGGGCTAGAATATTGTAGGTGCTCAATAAATGCCTATTCTGTGGATGGATAGCAGTGATTGGGAGCAGAGGTCGTGAGACAGGTGTCTAGATTAGATGAGAGTCATGGAGTGACTGAGTGAAAGTAGAATCTCTAAAAAAGAGGCAGCAGAGAACATTGTCTATCATGTCAACACTTCTTTCCTTCTGTCCCACTTTTTTCTCAGCATAAGTTAGAAAGACAGGGAGCAAAAATGATTAAAAACACCTGGAATTAATGACATCCACCTCTAGTTTTGGGTAGGATAATAATTTGCTGCTGAAATCATGATAGGATTTAAAATTGAAACTCATGATAGCATCAATGTTTGAAATGAGACATTGAGGTTACCAGAATCCACACTCTAAATGTTTCTTGTTTATCTCCCTTCCCTTCTATCTCATCATTTGTATGTATCTATTTTGAAACCAGAAGCCCTATCTTCTTTGTCTTCACATCAGCCATGATACTTAGCACTACTCTTTTCACTGAGAATTAGGTCTAAAATGTAGTTAATAATCATCATGTCCTCATTTCCCAATTATCTGAAATTTAAGAGGAAAAACATCTCAGATTCAAGACTTATTACTAAAAATCTTTCTAAAGTGCACAAATCCATTTTCTGCCTTAAGGAAGAATGTGTGAGGAGCATAAATGAATCTCTGGTGACTCAGTGGCTTGTAGGAACAGGAGCATGACCATTAATTCTTATTTATCAATGCAATAGGATCCTCGGGAGGGAGAGGAGGAGCCCAGAGAAAGAGCTTGGGCCAACGGTATGCTGATTTTAGATCCTACTCTGGAAGCTTTTGAAAATAGGTTTTTTTTTTTTAACATCTTTATTGGAGTATAATTGCTTTACAATGGTGTGTTAGTTTCTGCTTTATAACAAAGCGAATCAGTTATACATATACATATGTTCCCATATCTCTTCCCTCTTGGATCTCCCTCCCTCCCACCCTCCCTATTCCACCCCTCTAGGTGGTCACAAAGCACTGAGCTGATCTCCCTGTGCTATGTTGTTGCTTCCCACTAGCTATCTATTTTACGTTTGGTAGTGTATATATGTCCATGCCACTCTCTCACTTTGTCACAACTTACCCTTCCCCCTCCCCATATCCTCAAGTCCATTCTCTAGTAGGTCTGTGTCTTTATTCCCATCTTGCCACTAGGTTCTTCATGGCCTTTTTTTTTTTCCTTAGATTGCTTATATATGTGTTAGCATACTGTATTTCTTTTTCTCTTTCTGACTTACTTCACTCTGTATGACAGACTCTAGGTCCATTCACCTCACTACAAATAACTCAATTTTGTTTCTTTTTATGGCGGAGTAATAGTCTATTGTATATATGTGCCACATCTTCTTTATCCATGCATCTGTCAATGGACAGTTAGGTTGCTTCTATGTCCGGGCTATTGTAAACAGAGCTGCAATGAACATTGTGGTACATGACTCTTTTTGAATTATGGTTTTCTCAGGGTATATGCCCAGTAGTGGGATTGCTGGGTCATATGGTAGTTCTATTTTTAGTTTTTTAAGGAACCTCCATACTGTTCTCCATAGTGGCTGTATCAATTTACATTCCCACCAACAGTGCAAGAGGGTTCCCTTTTCTCCACACCCTCTCCAGCATTTATTGCTTGTAGATTTTTTGATGATGGCCATTCTGACTGGTGTGAGGTGATACCTCATTGTAGGTTTGATTTGCATTTCTCTAATGATTAGTGATGTTGAGCATCCTTTCATGTGTTTGTTGGCAATCTGTACATCTTCTATGGAGAAATGTCTATTTAGATCTTCTGCCCATTTTTGGATTGGGTTGTTTGTTTTTTTGATATTGAGCTGAATGAGCTACTTGTAAATTTTGGAGATTAATCCTTTGTCAGTTGCATCATTTGCAAATATTTTCTCCCATTCTGAGGGTTGTCTTTTTGTCTTGTTTATGGCTTCCTTTGCTGTGCAAAAGCTTTTAAGTTTCATTTGGTCCCATTTGTTAATTCTTGTTTCTATTTCCGTTTCTCTAGGAGGTGGGTCAAAAAGGATCTTGCTGTGATTTATGTCATAGAGTGTTCTGCCTATGTTTTCCTCTAAGGGTTTTATAGTGTCTGGCCTTACTTTTAGGTCTTTAATCCATTTTGAGTTTATTTTTGTGCATGGTGTTCGAGAGTGTTCTAATTTCATTCTTTTACATGTAGCAGTCCAGTTTTCCCAGCACAACTTATTGAAGAGGCTGTCTTTTCTCCATTGTATATTCTTGCCTCCTTTATGAAAGATAAGTTGACCATAGCTGTGTGAGTTTATCTCTGGGTTTTCTATCCTGTTCCACTGATCTATATTTCTGTTTTTGTGCCAGTACCATATTGTCTTGATTACTGTAGCTTTGTAGTATAGTCTGAAGTCAGGGAGCCTTATTTCTCCAGCTCTGTTTTTCTTTCTCAAGATTGCTTTGGCTATTCGGGGTCTTTTGTGTTTCCATACAAACTGTGAAATTTTTTGTTCTAGTTCTGTGAAAAATTCCATTGGTAGTGTGATAAGGATTGCATTGAATCTGTAGATTGCTTTGGGTACTATAGTCATTTTCACAATATTGATTCTTCCAATCCAAGAACATGGTATATCTCTCCATCTGTTTCTATAATCTTTAATTTCTTTCATCAGTGACTTATAGTTTTCTGCATACAGGTCTTTTGTCTCCTTAGGTAGGTTTATACCTAGGTATTTTATTCTTTGTGTTGCAGTGGTAAATGGGAGTGTTTCCTTAATTTCTCTTTCACAGTTTTCATCATTAGTGTATAGGAACGCAAGAGATTTCTGTGCATTAATTTTGTATCCTGCAAATTTACCAAATTCATTGATTAGCTCTAGTAGTTTTCTGGTAACATCTTTAGGATTCTCTCTATATAGTATCATGCCATCTGCAAATAGTGACAGTTTTACTTCTTTTCCGATTTGGATTCCTTTTATTTCTTGTTCGTCTCTGATTGCTGTGGCTAAAACTTCCAAAACTGTGTTGAATAATAGTGGTGACAGTGAACAATCTTGTCTTGTTCCTGCTCTTAATGGAAATGGTTTCAGTTTTTCACCACTGAGAACGATGTTGGCTGTGGGTTTGTCATATATAGCCTTTATTATGTTGAGGTAAGTTCCCTCTATGCCTAGTTTCTGGAGAGTTTTCATCATAAATGGGTGTTGAATTTTTTTGAAAGCTTTTTCTGCATCTATTGAGATTATAGCATAGTTTCTATCCTTCAACTTGTTAGTCTGGTGTATCACATTGATTGATTTACGTATACTGAAGAATCCTTGCATACCTGGGATAAACCCCACTTTATCATGGTGTATGATTCTTTTAATGTGCAGCTAGATTCTGTTTGCTAGTATTTTGTTGAGGATTTTTGCATCTATGTTCATCAGTGATATTGGCCTATAGTCTTCTTTTTTTGTGACATCTTTGTCTGGTTTTGGTATCCAGGTGTTGGTGGCCTCGTAGAATGAGTTTGGGAGTGTTCCTCCCTCTGCTATATTTTGGAAGAGTTTGAGAAGGATAGGTATTAGCTCTTCTCTAAATGTTTGTTAGAATTCACCTGTGAATCCTTCTCGTCCTGGGCTTTTGTTTGTTGGAAGATATTTAATCACAGTCTCAATTTCAGTGCTTGTGATTGGTCTGTTTACATTTTCTCTTTCTTCCTGTTTCAGTCTTGGAAGGTTGTGCTTTTCTAAGAACGTGTCTATTTCTTCCAGGTTGTCCATTTTTTTGGAATAAAGTTGCTTGTAGTAATCTCTCATGATCCTTTGTATTTCTGCAGTGTCAGTTGTTGCTTCTCGTTTTTCATTTCTAATTCTGCTGATATCAATCTTCTCCCTTTTTTTCTTGATGAGTCAGGCTAATGGTTTATCAATTTTGTTTATGTTCTCAAAGAACCACCTTTTAGTTTTATTGATCTTTGCTATTGTTTCCTTCATTTCTTTTTCATTTATTTCTGATTATTTCATTTATTTCATTTATTTCTGATATCTTTATGATTTCTTTCCTTCTGCTAACTTTGGGGTTTTTTTTGTTCTTCTTTCTCTAATTGCTTTAGGTGTAAGGTTAGGTTGTTTGTTTGAGATTTTTCTTGTTTCTTGAGGTAGGATTGTACTGCTATAAAATTCCCTCTTAGAACTGCTTTTGCTGCATCCCACAGGTTTTGGGCCATTATGTTTTCATTGTCATTTGTTTCTAGGTATTTTTTGATTTCCTCTTTGATTTCTTCAGTGATCTCTTGGTTATTTAGTAGCATATTGTTTAAGATCCGTGTGTTTGTATTTTTTACAGTTCTTTTTCCCTGTAATTGATATCTAATCTCATAGCATTGTGGTCAGAAAAGATACTTGATACGATTTCAATTTTCTTAAATTTACCAAGGCTTGGTTTGTGACCCAAGATAAGATCTATCCTGGAGAATGTTCCATGAGCACTTGAGAAGAAAGTGTATTCTGTTGTTTTTGGATGGAATGTCCTATAAATATCAATTAAATCCATCTTTTTTAATGTGTCATTTAAAGCTTGTGTTTCCTTATTTATTTTCATTTTGGTTGATCTGTCCATTGGTGAAAGTGGGGTGTTAAAGTCCCCTACTATTATTGTGTTACTGTCGATTTCCCCTTTTATGGCTGTTACCATTTGCCTTATGTATTGAGGTGTTCCTATGCATAAATATTTACAATTGTTATATCTTCTTCTTGGATTGATCCATTGATCATTATGTAGTGTCCTTCTTTGTCTCTTATAATAGTCTTTATTTTAAAGTCTATTTTGTCTGATATGAGAATTGCTACTCCAGGTTTCTTTTGATTTTCATTTGCATGGGATATACTTTTCCATTCCCTCACTTTCAGTCTGTATGTGTGCCTAGGTCTGAAGTGGGTCTCTTGTAGACAATATATATATGGGTCTTGCTTTTTGTATCCATTCAGCCAGTCTATGTCTTTTGGTTGGAGCATTTAGTCTGTTTACATTTAAGGTAATTATTGACATGTATGTTCTTATTATCATTTTCTTAATTGCTTTGGGTTTGTTATTGTAGATCTTTTCCTTCTCTTGTGTTTCCTGCCTAGAGAAGTTCCTTTAGCATTTGTTGTAAAGCTCATTTGATGGTGCTGAATTCTTTTAGCCTTTGCTTGTCTGTAAAGGAAACTCACTTTCTATAGTTGCTGCCAAAGCTGCTCCAGTATTCTGAAAGCAGTCCTCAAAAAAGAGGGTCAGGTTCAGGCAATTAGAAGTGAATGCTCTCAGAATCTTGGGGGAGAAACTCAAAGGAACAGTAAAAGGGACTTGGGAGAATCCTGTCTGGACACCAATAGTGTCTACTATAGCTCTGGTCTTCCCTTTTTGTTCTCAACACTCCTGTAATGATGTGTTACATAATGTATGCATTTTGTACTAGATTATAATCTCCATGAAACCAGGAACTATATCTATCTTGTTCCCTTGTCCTAGCATCATGCCTGGAACATAGTAGAAGTTAATAAACTGTTTGTTGAATTCTCCATAGAAATGAACAGAAATCTGCTCTGCTTATATAAACCAAATTTAAATAATAGGAAGACAAATTTAAAGAGACATCAATGAGCAAAGTCACCCTGATCCTTATAAATGTCCCTCTAACACTTGTGCTGTCAAGTTTCCCCAGGTCTTTTCATTCTTGAGTGCTGGTAATGGTATTTAAAGTGCAGGTAATGCAGTTGAAGATTTTTCCATTTACTGCGTTCTCACTGTTTCCAGCATCCTCTCAAGACAATCAACAATAATAGAAGCTGTCACTTCCTATATTTACATCTATGGCCACTACTGATTCTCCAATAGTAATATGCTAAAAGAACTGACTTACAGACATGACTGATCTCATTTGTGTTCTGCCCCTTCAAAGGTTCTTAGCTGGTGGGTCAGTTCAAGTGGTTAAAGCATAGTTGCTTCTATAGGCACTGCTTTATTCCCTCTGATTATTTGCTTTATGACAAAATGAAAAGGAAGACTGCATTTATAAATTAAATGACTTCCTTTCAAGTGCTTATTCTGTCACTTGCTAGTTGTGTCATTTGGGACAAATCATTCAACCTCCTTGTGGTAGACTTTGTTATTGTACAGAAAATATTTGCTGCCCCTCCTAGGGGGAAGATTATCCTGACCTGCCCCTTTGACATCAAGCTTAGCTAAATGATTTGCTTGAACCAATGAAATATAAACAGAATTAATCTGTGTCCCTTCTAAGCAGAAGCTTTCAAAAATAGTGTATATTTTGCTATGTTTTCTCCTTTCTCTCCACCGTGAATACCAGCAATATTCCAGACAGAGGCTGTTCCAAGGCAAGACAACAGCCTGTAGTCCTGGAGTGAACATAATAGTGAACACAGCCACACTTGATGTAAAAGGACACGTACGAACAAGAAATAGGGTTCTGTTCTTTCAAGTGTATTGGATTTGGTGAGGGGTGGGGGCTGTATGTTACTGTAGCATACTCTAATTTATCCTGATTGACACACATCTTATGTCTTACTATACTCATCTGTAAAATGTAAAATGTATGTTACAATAGTTTTTACTCCACAAGATTACAGGTTTATTCATTCATCAACTCTTTAGCTTAAGCTTGTTAAATGCAAGACACATGTTAGGTGCCAACAGGTTCTGCAAGCAGAAAATATAGTCAGCCTCTTATCATCAATGACTTTATGAGATAATAGAGAACACACACACACACACACACACACATATATATCTTGACTTACAATGGGGTTACGTTCCAATAAACCCATCATAAGTTGAAAATATCGTGTCAAAAATGCATTTAATACACCTAAACTATCAAAAATCATAACTTATCTTGCCTACTTTAAATGTGCTCAGAACACTTATTAGCCTTTAGTTGGGTAAAATCATCTAACACAAAGCCTATTTTACAATAAAGCATGGAATATCTCATGTAATTTATTGAATATTGCACTGAAAGTGAAAAAGGATGGTTGTAAGTGTACTGGTTGTTTACCCTCATGATTGTGTGGCTGGCTGGGAGCTGTGGCTGCTGCTGCCCAGTATCATGAGAGAGGATCATACCACATACCACTAGCCCGGGAAAAGACCAAAAGTCAAAGTATCGTTTCTACTGAATGTAGAAATGTAGTATCACTTTCGTATCATCGTAAAGTCGAAAAATAGTAAGTCAAACCATTGTAAGCCAGGGACTGTCTGTGATTAGAATTTATGACAGAAATTGCTCAATGCCATACTAGGTATTGATAAAAGTACTTTGGGAAATTGAAAAGAGGTCCCTTTTTTTTTTTTATGAATATGGTCATTTATTAAGTGGAAGAGAAGGGAAGAGGTTTTTTTTAAAAAAGGAGATGTATTTTTAAAAAGTTCCTTGGTGATTTTAACATGCAGCCAGGGTTAGAACTAATCTAAATAGAAGTGGCTAATCTTCTTTAATTTTCTTTTTTTTTAAATGAAGGATGTTATGGGGGTGGTCAAGATTTTCCCCTGGCCTTTGGAAGAATGCACAGATCTTGTCTGTAATGAGGTCTGTTCCCCATGCTGTGACCTGAATATGAATTTTCCCTTTCTCAGCCTCAGGTTTCCCATCTTTCAGGTCCAGGGTTCTTTATTGCCTTCTCATTACCCTTAAGTGACAATAAAATGAGACCCTACGTTTTATCATCTTCACTCCAGCCTCATTAAAGGAGGTCCCTTTTAACTGTGAGCTCAAAAGACTCTTCCTGAGGGAGTACTGAGTTTGAAGATTGGGTAGCTAAAAGCAAGGAGTCTTTTTCCAGATAAAAATGAGTTGGGTGTAAGAAAGCATGGACCGCTTAGAGAGAAAAACATATTTCAGAGTGTCTGTGAAGGGATTAATTAATGTGAAGGGAAATTACTGTAGGAAAGGTACTTGGAAGTACTGTTTCGGGAAGTCTTGGTTAAGAAATTTGAACATTATTTTGTAGAAAATTAGTAGTATTAACTTTTTGAGGCAAGTATGACAGTTTATTAGATGAATTAGAGAGAGAAGAGTTAATATGGAAGTCCATTTAGCATATTATTGCTCTAGTGTAAGCTAGCACTCAACACATTTTTTTTTTTTCTGTACAGGCCAGATAGTAAATATTTTAGTCTTTGTAAGCCATATAGTCTGTATTGCAGCTACTCAACTGAGCCGCTGTAGCATGAATGCAGACATAGGCAGCAAAATAAATGGATGGACATGGCTATGTTCCAATAAAACCTAAGGGCTTTCAGGGGATATTCTGAACGGGTGGAAAGCTCTTCTTCATTCCTTCACCAGCTGCTTCATGTCACTCTGCTCTATATACTAATGTTCTGCCTGAAGACTTTGAAACAGGAGCACTCCTACTTGTAAAAAAAATGAAGACATCTATTCTAGAGGACAGGCAAGGAGGGTCTGAACTAGGGCAATGAGACATGGAGAGGAAGAGCAGAGTGAAAAACAGTGTAGGAGTGGATTGACAGGAATAAAGAACACTGAAGGCAGCGTAGCTTTGAGAGGGGAAATTATTTCAATTTTGGATATGTTGAGTTTGATGTGAAAGGCAAATGAGATAATGTAGGAAAGAGTGCTTCACAAACTGTGAAGTGTTGTAGAAATGGAAGGGTTATTTTAAGAGGAAATGGCTGAGACCATTTTATGACTCAACATAAACCCATTAACACTCCTGCAAAAACAATGAAAGTACATGAACTATATATTGTGGGACACCCTATCCTGTTTCTAGGTCAACACCTCAGCATTATGAGACCTTTTCAATCATTGTGATTTCCTTTGAAATGAAGGGCAGCTGTTCCTATAGTTTGATAAAGGTGAATACGATCTTTAACTGGGTGACGCTGAGCTCAGAAGCAAGGGGCAGAACTTGATAGGTATTCCTCAGATAGGTCTTCTTTTAGGATTTTGTTGCAGTGTTTCTTTAAAACCTGACCTTTCTAGAAACAGATACAATTACTGCGTCATACCTTAATCGTCAAGTCAAATGATTAATTATAAGTTAAAGAACATGTAGCTTTAAAATTAAGTTTTACACTCAGAGGAATTCATCCTGGCAGGAACTACCACATGAATTTACAAGACTTCTAGAATTGTTCTTTCCTTCTTATCTTGCCTTCACTTAGATTCTGTAATTGCATCAGTGCCAGTTGAAGAGTGACGATTGAGGTCATTAAATTCAAAGTGGACATGGACTTCCCTGGAGGTCCAGTAGTTAACACTCCGCACTTCCAATGCAGGGAACGCGGGTTCAATCCCTGGTTGGGGAACTAAGATCCCACATGCTGTGCAGCGCGGCCAAAATATTAAAAAAAAAAAAATAGTGGACATGGGAAGATTAATTCACTGACATGATCCACGTTGACTCTATCATCCTGGTTCCCTGAAAGAAGGGAAGCAATGCACACATGCTAAATATCATTAGAACAAGCAAGCACATGACATAAAGAACTCGTGGTAGCTTTTTATGTCCAGGCAGAGAAGCACGACCCACAGGAAGAGCAGCGTTGCATAGGGATTATGAGCATGGTCTCTGGAGCCAAGAGGCCTGAGCTTCAGTCTTGCTCAGTTATTTCCTAACTGGGTAACTGTTGAACAACTTACTTGACTTCTTTGTGCCTCAGATCCCTCAACTGTAAAATGAGAGAATAATGATATCTATCCTTTCAGGTAGTTATGAAGGTAATATTTTAATACATGTGAAGAGCTCCATTAGGATTAGCTGTTACTATGAGTTGCTGAGAGCAACAGAGCAATATAAACCTAGAGCCCAAGACTGAAATGAAAGAGCATGGCCAAGACCCCCAAACTTGGTTTTTGTGGCAGGGACAGGGTGGAAGACACGTCCAGATTCAAACATTGTAGTAAGTGCGAGGAACACTGAAATCAGAACCAAGAAAATGCAAAAGCCAGAGTTGATGACAAAAGGAAGGAGACACCTTAAGGAAGATACAAAGTATAGAGTGGGTCCAGAGTACAGAACTGTTCAAGTCAGTACGTTTCTGAAGGCCCAGCTCTCTTCTCTCTCAGAGATCCCTCATCTCTCATGGAGTCAGATTTTTAAAGTCAGCTTCTGAAATCATCTTGGTTTTCTTCTGTTAGCTCGATTTGAGTGTGCTATCTATGCATAAAGAAGAAGTAAAACAAGACTTTGAGGAGGAAAAGAACTTAGATATTCAATCTAACATTTTTTTTTGAGCCTCCATTTTTTTTTTAAATTTATTTATTATTTATTTATTATTTTTATTTTTGGCTGTGTTGGGTCTTCGTTTCTGTGCTAGGGCTTTCTCTAGTTGCGGCAAGCGGGGGCCACTCTTCATCGCGATGCGCAGGCCTCTCACTATCGCGACCTCTCTTGTTGCGGAGCACAGGCTCCAGACGCGCAGGCTCAGTAGTTGTGGCTCACGGGCTTAGTTGCTCCGCGGCATGTGGGATCTTCCCAGACCAGGGCTCGAACCCATGTCCCCTGCATTGGCAGGCAGATTCTCAACCACTGCACCACCAGGGAAGCCCTAACATTTTTTTTTTTTTCTTTGCCAGCCAAAGCTAAACAGAACCCAGATCTCCTGCCAGGTGTCATCATTTCTCATTGTAATGGATTTTGTTGTTGTCATTTTTCATCAGAGGTTTCCAAAGCTCTTCTTGTATAATAAAAATATAATTCACAAGCATCATAAAACTTATGGGGTCTGACAATTTAAAAAATTAAACTGGTTTTATAACAGAGATTGTAGAGGCAGCTGCATGGAAAAAGGGTGACACACCTCAAATTAGCCACCAAGGGAGGTTGCAGGCCCACTTAAGTGATGCCACCACTGCTACAAATGCCCCAAGCCTATTAATATTGAGAACTTACTAGGAGCTCAACATTGTGCAAAAGCAGCAGGAAGCACTTAAAGAATTCACAGGTTTGTTCAAATGATACAACCGAAAAACATAAATCAAAGTGGTATATTGTCTAAATTGGCAGAGATTACAATTGAGGGAAGGAAAAGTTGACTTTTAACTGGAATGTTCAGGGTAGGCTTATGGAAAGAGAAGGTCTTAAGCTGGGCTTTAATGAGTCTGTCAGTGCTTTGGAAGTTGGTGGGTTGGGTGGGGAGCACCAAAGTTCAGGTATGTGTGACTTGCTCAAGTCTCCATTCTGTTTCCATTACCTCTTTTCAGTGTCCTATCTTGTTATTCTATCATCTACTTCCCAGGATCCAAATCAATACACTGCTTCCTGGCTATCTCACCTACTTCTCTACCCCAGTGTGGAATCATCCCTGGGCAGTTCCTATGCTTGGGAACCGTCATCAAAATTTTCCTGGTGTTTTGATCCTTGCTTTACTCTTAAGATGCAAATGATGAGGGACCAACACCAGGGCAGTGTAGAGGTTATTGTAGTGGGGGTGGGGGTCTCATAACACACAACATATGCTACACCAGACTCAGCATATTTGCAAGACTCACTTCACATTTGTGAGGATCTCCTGCTTTTTTCTCCCTCCTGCTCTCCTAGCATCCATGATTATCTCTATTTTTGAGTGTTTGACATTTTGCTGAAGTTAATGGTTTAATGACTATCTCCACTACCAGAACACAAGCTCTTCAGTGTTAGGGATGGGATCTTATTCATCTCTTTGGTGTGAGCCTCCGCCATTCCTTACCTAGACAATTTCCGTAGTTTCCTACACAACCTCTTGACCCCCTAAAGTCTATGTCCCATAAAACAGTTAGAGAGCCTTGAAATGTAAGTCACAAAACAGACATGCCATGCCCTCTGATTATAGGTGAAATAAACTTCAGCCCCCTTACCAGGGTTCCTATCAAATTCCTTAACCTTATGCTATTCTTGCTTCTACTCACTACATTCTAGCCATTGTGGGTTTTTTATGCATCAAACTTTTTCTACACAACATTGTAAATCAACTATAGTTCAATTAAAAAAAAAAATTCTGGCCTCGGGACCTGTGCACAGGCTTCCTTCTCCCTGGGAACCCCCATTATTTGCATAGCTAGCACCTTTTCCAACTTTTAGGTCTTAGTTTAAATCTTACCTCCTTAGAGAAGCTTGGCTTCTTCATCTAATATAAAGTAGGACTACTTACACTGTTATTTCTTAAGTTATCCCTGGTTTGGTTTTTTTTTTTTTTTTCTTAAAAACACTTATTACAATTTATAATTGTTTTATTGATGTGCTTATATACTTGATTTTGGTTGTCCATCTGCCTGCCAGAATGTAAGATCAAAGAGCACAGGGTCTGGTTCTATCCCTAGTGCCTATAGCAGAGTACCTACCACACAGAGAGTGTCAGTATGTATTTGTTAGATTAATTTCTCCAGAATGAGCACCTTTTCAGGCATATAGAAGATGTTCAACATAAACATTTACATAAACCTTACTAGCAAATGTAACACAGTCAGGTTTAAGGAGGAGTTAAATAGAGGTCAGGTTCAAGCACTCTACTGGGAGAGTACAAAAGAGGTAGTGATTGATTAACATTGAGGGCAGAGGAAAAGAGTTTGATAGGCAGGGAATTGTGAGGGCATTCCAGGTTGATGGCATCGCATCAGCCTAGGCACAGAGTGGGGAAAATACACAGGTATATGGGGGAATACTCAGTAGTCTGGGAGGACTGCAAGGTAGAATATGATAAAGAATAAAGTAGAAGTCAAAGTATGAATATACTGGGGTGTCATGATAAGGAGTTTAAATTTTCATTAGAGGGCAAATGGGAGTCCAAGGTTGATTTTTAAAGAGATAAATAATGATCATGATGCTAATCAATATAAAATTGTATAATATATTCCATATAATAAAAGTTATATGTTTTGAGTTTCCCAAGTGTTCCTGATAACTTTGGCATACACTGTGTCATATAATCTTAACAACATTCATTCAACAAATACTATTGAGCACCTGCCATTAGATAATTTACTATTATCCCATTTTTCACATTAAGAAGCTGGAAGTCACAAAGATTATCCCAACTTTCAGGTCCACTCCAGTATATGGAGGAGCTAGAATTAAAATCCAAGTCTGCCTGACTATAAAGTTCAAGCACATGCCATGACATCATGTCATCTCTTTGTACTGGCATGAGGTAAATGAACTCTTATGAAATTACTGTTTCTATCTTGGGCTAAGTTCTGTTAAGAAAGATTTAATCTTTGAGACAGAGATATTTTTGTTCTTCCCTTACTTCTGGGGAAACAAAGATTTTCCCCTCCAGTTAATTAAGTGTCAAGTGTCAGGGTGAGAGGCTCTGATTTACTGCATGTGCTCACAAAGCTGGATGTAGCGAGCAGGACACATTTCCCAAACATAAGACAAACTGGGAAAGTCCCTGTTCATTTTCCTGGTATACAGCATCCTCCAGCTGGGTATGTTTGCTTTTTAGCTTGAAAAATCAATAACTGTGAACTCTCAATGATATCCAGGCCATTGTAATATACAATACGGGGGAAGGAGGCTTCTAACAGCTGAGAGGAAATTGTAGATGGTGTGAATGCCACCGAAGGCTGAGCCCAGGCCCACATCTGCCCTAGTGGAGAGAGGTGCCCCTTTCTAAAACCTGGTGGAAGCAAAGAATCGGACGCCTGCCACAACAGCTTATTTCCTTGTATTAGATCCCCTCAGAACTTGAGCAATGCTTTCCTTTGTTGTCCCTGAGCTAAAGGTGAGGAAATTAGAAACTTACCTGGAGACCACACACAGCTTACCTTCTGCTGTGGCTTACTCTCCCCCAGTAGGAAACAGCACTTCTTTATCCTCTTTGTCAACAATACCTTCCAGATGTTCAGGATTTACAGTTTAAGGAACACTTTTATATGTATTACCTCATGTGATTCTTGCAACTATCTTGTGCAGTATTATTTTTTATGATCATCATCTTTCACTTGGACTATTGTAATAGTCTTCAAACTTTTTGCCAGTTTCTCTCATGTCCAATCTATTTCCCTACAATGCTGCCCAAGTGCTACTTCTAGAACATTAATATTATCTGCTTATATACCTTGGCTAGCCCCCCAACCACTACAGGGTAAAATCTGGTCTTCAAGGTGACCAGAAACACCCTTTGGTCTCAGAGTACTCATCTAGCTTCATTGCACTCTCCCTCTCCCCCAAAGCTATAATCACAATAGACATCTCTATGGTCTCCAAAAAATATGCTTTCTTTCAACCTTTATGATCATGGCAACATAGAGGTCAGTGGTATAGGGGTTAATAATAGAACCGCTGGACAGTCTGAGCTGAACACCTCTCACCACCACTTAGATATGTAACCTCAGGTAAGTTACTTAAACTCTCTATGTCTCATCTGTAAAATGGGGTTCATTGCAGGACCTTATTTCAGGATGAATTATGAGAAATAACTGAGTTATTAACATAAAGTGCTTAAAATGGTGTACTGCACTATTAGTGCCCAATAAAATAAGCTGTTATTATTTGCCCTCTATTGTAATGTTCTTCTCTTCTTTATACACCTGCTAAGTCTCTATTCATCCTTTAACAGACTCTTTTGTGAAAACCACTCCAAATTTCAGAGCTTGCGTTTATTCTGCATCCTCTGTTCTTTCCTCGAATTTTATATAAACAAGTTTATAATAATGGTACTCAACATAGCATTTTCCAGTTATTTAAAGGTCTTCCCCATGAGAGTGTGAGTTCCTAAAAGGTACAGACCATTTCTGATTTATGTTCAGGTCACTAAGACCTAGCAGAATGTCTAGCACAAAGATTCTAGAAAATATTTGTGAAGTAAATATCCATTTTGCAATGTAGAAACTCATGAGCTAGGATCCAAACTGCTAATTCTGCTAACTGGTCAACCTGCTTCCATGCTCCTGCTCAATCCATACTTCCAGATAGCCAGAATGATCATATCATACCCATCACCTGCTTCAATCCCTTCAGTAGATTTCCATGGCATGTTGATAAGGTCCAGCCTCCAGACCATGGCCTACAAATCTTTGCAAGACCTGGCCTCTACTTTCCCATCTCTACTTCATGCTATTCTCTCCTTGTTCTCAATTCTCTATCCATGCTGGCCCCTTTTTGCCCTTTCCCAATTATATAAAGAACATTTTCATTTTCTCTTACCTGTGTTTGGTATATATTTTCTAGGCTTCTCTCATTTCTCATTCTTTCTGATCCATCAAATCTCATTTCAGATATCATCTGTTCAAGGAGGCCTTTCCTGGACACCTTGGCTAAATGAACCCTTTGCTATCCAGTTTCTTTCATATCACTTGCCTATTTTCTTCATGACATGGGTGAATCTAGAATTACTTATTTATTTCCCGACTCTTTCTACTGGGATGAAAACTCCATTAGGGTGTGGACCCTGTTTTCTTATTCACCATAGTAACAGCAATTCTTCAAACAGTACTTGTCACAGAGTAGGAGCTCAAAAGATATGTCTTAAATAAATGAGTAAATAAAAATTAAATCATTTTAGAGTAAAGCTCTTCCACATCACCAGAATCATCCAGAAATGACAAGCCATAGAATAATAGAATTTAATGCTTTGTGTATGTCGGAGAAAGAGGGCGGAAAATTGTCAAGGTATCATGATGTACCAGTCCTCACCTCCCAAATGAAAAATAAGTTAACTTATGAAAAGCTTTTCCAAACACTCTTTAAAATATTGAAACTCCTAAGAAAGCGAGAAATCATAAAGAAGTGAATAAATACAAAATGCTCTGACAGATTAATGGACTAGTCATAAAGTTAAAAAGACCTAGTTTTAATAGAAAACCAGAGCCATGAGGTTTGCAGCAACTCCTGCAGTTAGAGAGCAAGAGAAAATTGGGCAGGGTGAGTTTTCCTTGAATGGAGTGTATAAAATTAATATTACATTTCGTTATCTACTGCGTATAATGTAAACAAAAAAAATTTGCGTAGCACTTTACAATTTAGAAATACCTCTGTTTACATAGTTTATCTTATTAGACAAGACAATTGAGTGATAGGTTAGCAGTAGAAAAGCCACATAATCTAGCGTCAAGAAACCAGCTCTATTAGTAAGAAGGCAAGTCACTTTCCCTCTCTGTTTCCTTTTTGATAAAATTAAGGTGTTAGTCTACATTGTCTTAAATCCCATTCAGCTCATCTGTTGAAGTTATTTACATTTAACTCATGACAAACCAGGCTTCTCTTTGATCTAGGTCCAAGATATCAAGTTCCCATCAGGTCTTCATTCATGTTTCCAAAATCAGATTATTTAAATGATCACTATCTTGGATGCCTGGGTAAGCAAAGAAGGCCCTGGTCCATCTTTGGGTGACCATCTCTCTCTTTTAATTAGTCCCTCCTCTTTGATGCCATTTCTGACTGGTTTATCTCCCTGGGTCTACCTTCCTTGGCCTCTTGCATTTTGCATTGGATGATAGTCCCTTCCACAACACCACTGAGGATGGCTGCCAATTTCACAAAGAAATTCATTTGTTCTATGTTATACCTCAAAGAAAAGTTGCCCAGTAGCTAATCTAATACATTTTTTTCTATCTTCATGGGAGAAGACCAGAGATTTTTCCTGTAACTTAAATGTATCTTCTGGAGATTATGGTCTCGCTACGCTTTTATATTTCTTGGCCATCTCCTTGTTCTGCTAGCCATAGACAGGGGCTAGCAGTGAGGGATGTTCAGGGTCATGTATGTGGTAGGGGCCTTGCTCTTTACCACTTTCCCTTCTATATTCTTGGGTGCCTTTGCATCTCACTGGAACCCATCTATTTCTCATCTTCTTCACCTAAACCCTTAGATGCCTGAGCGTCTTATAACTGAAGTACAGTTCCCTGTATCTTATGATCAGGAACTTTTCTGCTTTCAAAATGAAAGCTGTTCAGTTCCGACATAGCAATTAATTTTCTCCTTCCACTTATAGCCTTCTTAGATGGAGACGATCCCTCTGTAACTTTGATGTGAGTATTTGAGCTACGACTACAAGATGTGAAACACCTGCATGATTCTTTGAAGTATTCAATCCATCATATTGTGTACAAAAGATACTAATTGTCCAGATGTTCAGAAGCACCTGCAGGGTTAGATATTCTTATGTTCACTGTGACCCTGGTAACATGAAAAGCAAACTACATATTTTTCTTCTCTCCCTGTCTCGCTGTTTCTCAATATTTTGAAATACTAATTTGGATACCTAGAATTGCATAAGACATAGTAAGATATAAATCCACTTGCAAATAAGAACAGGTGTCTATATTTGTTCATTTGTTCCCTCCTCTTGTCTTCCGGATGCTGTTTTGAAGCATTTTGCTGGAGGCAGGCATGTACCAAAGAGATTGTCAGTGCTTGGATGAGTCCTGTTCTTAGTAAGAGTTCTAGAAAAGTATTCCACAGTTAGGCTGATTACAGATGTAGCTAATCTATTTTCCCTCAGCTAGTTTTCTGTGCTTCCAGGCATATAAATGTCTGTCTTCCAGCTATTCCTCCCGCACATCCCTTTGTGAATGTGGCAACAGAGAAAGCAACTTCTGCAAATCCCTGCCTGGAAACAATGGATCCTGCTCACTCCCTTTTGGAAACAGTGAGGATCAGATTTTAGACCACGTATGAAATGATATTTCTAATCCAAAGGAGAAAGTGCATTGAGAGTCAGCCCCAAAGTAAGCCCATGAACTCCTGCTAGCCCCTTTCCTTCCAGGAGACAAGTTCCCTTGACATTGTTTTTACAGACAATGAATAAACCCCATGTTTTGTAGCATTGTAAACTTATTTTTTCCTTTTCTGGGCATTCAAAACCTCAGACTTCCGTAGAGCACTGAGCAAGTTTATATTTTCTGTATGTCTACTTTGCAGGAGGATTTTTCTGCCTGTTCACTTTGCATTGTTGCGTCAGCCCTTTCTTCCTTATCTCTTCCAGAGGCTGGAGAGGCAGAAGGAGGCTGAGAGGAGATGGTATTACAGAGCTGCCATCTGATTGGCTGAACGGTCTTGGCTGGGCTATAAATGAGACCCCTACAGGCTTGGGAGGGAGAAGCTCAGAGGATTCTGACAGTATCTTTACCGGAGAAAAGGCAAAGTGCGCTCAGAACAGAAGCCACAGCTCTTCCTGCTGCATTTCTTTCCTAACGTGAATCCCACACTACACAAGATGTGCAAAGGACTTGCAGGTCTGCCGGCTTCCTGCTTGAGGAGGTAAGATTATTTTCAGCCACTAAACCAGATAGTGTTAAACTTTCAGATAGACTTTTTAAGTTATTTGCATATCCTACTTACTAACCTGGTTCTTCGGAATTAGAAACAATGCGGTGAGGAGAGCATCAGCTTCCTAGCTTTCCTTCAAGACTAGCTTGAAATTGTGACTTGGGAAGTGTTCACTCCAAATTTTGGCATACAAAATTTGCTTTCTATGACCTTGGTCTTGAGGACAGTTCCGGTCCTCTGACCAAGCTAGTTCTAATTAAGAAGTGATATGAGATTTTTGGACTATATACAGTGGTCTGTAATGTCTCTACCTGTGTTACTGTTATTTGAATATCACTGAGGTATGTAGAATCATGGGTCTGGGCTTTCTGATTGTATACTATATCTCATTTTGGGGAGGATACCTCAGAATGAAGTTTGGCTACATCACCAGAAAGGCACTATGCTATCTGTGTGATGCTGCAGTATCTTTCACTCTGTGTCCTTATAAGCAAATGCTACAATAAAATAAGAGTTTCAAAACTAGATCTCCCTTATCTCTCTGCCCCTACGTCTAGTTCTTGAAATGCCATATGTGATTGGTGGTTGAGAAGTATTGATCATAACAAATCAGCTAAGGGCTCTGTGGAAGATCTCATCTTAAAGACATTGTTTTGTCAATGTACTGTCTCTTGATTAAAAAAAAAAACTTAAAGATATGCAGTTACTCATATGTCTTTGCCTTTTTAAAAAAGGTATAAATAAATGCTTTCATAGAATGCTCATATATTAGCTAGTTGAAAAAATACAAAACTAGTGCATATTACATTACTTAATCTTATAAAGTAAAAAGTCAATTTGTACATGTACCACCCTCTCTCTTGTTCCTCTGCAAACCTTACATTTGCAGGTGAAGTCACCTTAAATTTCAATTCAGAATTATCTCAGAAAGCACAGTCTTTTGTGTAATCCTAAAGAGTTTACCTCCTGTCCTTCAGGAGTATGAAAAAATAATCTGGTTTTTTTTTTCATTCTTTCATGGCTACTTTAAAATGAATCAGGATGGTCTGACAGAGAGTACTTAGGAAAACAGTGGCCCTGACCTCCACCATTAATTTCCTGAACTGAATGGAGCAAATCAATCCAAGCTTCAGTTAACTCATCTATAAAATTAATCATACAAAATACAGGAGTGTCAGGAGAAGGTTATGCTCTGGTAAATATTTTAGGAGACAGGTGAGTAATTGCTCTAGAGCTTTGCCTTCCAGGAGCTAAGAGGTTAACCTGGGGAGGTAAACTCTATATCAGCAGGGTCAACTGCTCTTCCCTTTCCTCACTGATGAACTGTGAATCATCTTGTCCAACACCTTCATTCTCACACTGGTGCCTGAGGCTCCAGAGGGAATGTGAAATGCTCAAGGTCACGTAGGTGGTGGGTGGCAGGGTGCAGATCAAATCCAGGTTTCTTACTTCAGAGGTCAGTGGAGTCATTTTGGTTTTTAGTTCTATGGTTGTATTGTGTTATTAGGACAAGTGTAATGTACTTGCTAAGAGTACTTCCAAGTACTTCATGAAAAGATTCTGCGTTGGTCAATAACTGTCAGATCTCAGCTGGACCTGGCATATGGAAACATGAGATGATTTCTATTTTGACCCAATTACAATATACTTACATTATAACCTTAGAATCACTGCAGGCTTCATGATTAGATCTTGCTATCATTAAGGAAGATTTTGTATCTCGTGACCACTTGGGGAAACAGAGGAGGGAGAACAGTCTTGCGAGGGAAAGAAGATACTGTTTTAGGGGCAGGACAAGAACATAATGGATTTTAAACTTTCTGGAGAAATGCACATAGATAAGGCATTATTATATCAGTAGCCATCCTAAAATGTCCTTTTATCCTTGTGGCTTCATTTTCCTCCCTCTAAACAGGAACAACTAGTCATTCATTTAGTCTTTCATTTCCTTCAAAACAGCATTTCTCTTTTAGAACTATGTCTCAGCTTTTATAAGAAAAGAGATCCAAGCAAAAGAATAACAAAAAATGAGGAGGTTGAGCTAGAAGCTTATTAAAAGGTCTTCCTTTCTGAGTAAGTCACACGTGCTGCCGTACACTAGCTACCTATTAAACAGTGACCATAAGCTGGAAGCTCTGCTCCAATTAAACAATCACGAGCTTCAGTGATGACTCTTGCTTGCTTCTCCTTATTATTGTTTTTAAGCCTCAAATGTCCTTTATAGTGTAAATATCCTTATAGTGTAGATGTTAAAAAGGAAAGTAGTAGCAATAGCAGGAAAGCTTGCTTTCTTTAGAAGCAAACTTGCAGGAGCTCAGGTTTCAGCCTGAACATTTGTGTTTACCCCCTCATTTTCCACTCCTCTCTGCTGGAGCTGCACACCTCCATAACGTGACTTGCTCACCACATCCAGGCTGGAATTGAACAAAACTTTACTTCCTCAGGTTCTTCTACATTGCTCTGCTAGCAATGAGGCAGATGGAAGTAGCACCTACCCTCCAGAAGGTGGCGCACGACAAGCAAGTGCTATATTTCACGGTTCACTGCTTGCTCTACAATACCTAAAACTTACTCAGAGAATAGTCAAGTTTTGAATGTGTTTCTGCTGAAGATACCTAAGTGTTCCTTCGGTCAAAATGACAGGTTTACAGAAGAGGCTCCTCAGGTAGACTGAAGGGTCAGAATTCCAGTTACTGATGAAGGAGGCTGTGCTCCAGGTTTTGCAGTAAGTCATAGGCAGAAGCAGAAGTGGAATCTCATTTTCCTGAGAGTTCATGCCAGCTTCAGCTCCTATATCCTAAATAAACTACCCCTGCCTTTCACTAGTGATGAGCCCTTTGAACTGTACCATTAGGGTATCTTCTAAAGAGAGCTGAGTATCATTATTCTTTTTTTTTTTTTTTTTCCCCTCTTCTGTGCAGTGCAAAAGATATGAAACATCGGCTCGGTTTCCTGCTGCAGAAGTCTGATTCCTGTGAACATAATTCTTCTCACAGCAAGAGGGACAAAGTGGTGATTTGTCAGAGGTAAGAGAAAAGGCCTTGGAGAAGAGCCACTGCGTATTAACTATCTGATGACAGAGATGTTCTGTAAGGAGAAAAGGAAGTTATGTCCCTAGTTAACCTAGATTTGGATCACGATGGCCTCCATTTCCATGGAGATCATGCTTGCATTTGAAATTTCCATACATCTAGTGGAAAGATGGCCCTATTCAAAGACAGGTCTCAGCGTAATGATGGAAAATAAAATCTCTGGGTTTTATTCAGGATCTTAAATGTTTTGCCCCCATTTTGTATCCTAGCATTCAGGTTATTCTTTCTCTGTAATGTCTCTAGGGTGAGCCAAGAGGAAGTCAAAAAATGGGCTGAATCACTGGAAAACCTGATTAGTCATGAATGTAAGTATGACAGCTTCTCCCCCAACCTCCACTCCCTGGGATGAAGATAAAGCACACTGGATAGACAAGTTATTTCATATTATGCCTGATCTCATAGGAATTACAGAAAGCCTTGGATTTCTTCTGCATTTCAGACTCAAGAAAATCAGTCTGCTTAAAATCTTACCATATCCTAGAGCTTTGTGATATACAATAGAAAGCTCATACACAATCCATGTGGAAAACCATCTCTTTCACCACATAGAGAAAGGGCAGAGGAAAACCCCCAAATATTGAGATTTCTTGCAGAATCGACCTCAGTTTCTCTTTCCCAAACTCACTTTGGCAATTGAGGGCAGCATAGGCATTTCAGAAACATAACACTTTCTTGAAATAGACTTCAAACATCTGACCTCCAGTGACCTCCCAAAAGGAGGAAATAGGGCACTGTTTGAACGGATGCCTTGTTCCCTCAAGCACCCCAGCTTTATCTGCAATACAGTGCCCACCAGGGCAGTCACTGTGATGACAACTGTGGTTCTTTCTCCTCTGTCACAGGTGGACTGACAGCTTTCAAAGCTTTCTTGAAGTCTGAATACAGTGAGGAGAACATTGACTTCTGGATCAGCTGTGAAGAGTACAAGAAAATCAAATCACCCTCTAAACTAAGTCCCAAGGCCAAAAAGATCTATAATGAATTCATCTCAGTCCAGGCAACCAAAGAGGTAGGTCTGCAGGGCAGAGAACTGTCTGCATCCTAGTGAAATTTTCTAGACATTCAATGGCATGGATCCTTAGACGATGTGAGTTAAAGGTACAACAGTGAAGCAGGTTATTACAATCTTGACAACCCCAAATAAATAAGTTCAGTAAAAAGCTCTTTCATCCAGATGACTCAGATGATCTCCCGTCATGAATTTTTTTGGAGGAATATCCCAAGTTTGTGAGAAATCATTGAAGTTACTGCCCTACCCACCCTGAAGCAGATGAACATTTTATGTTCTTGCACATGTGCCAGGGTGGAGCCAAATGTCCTTTTTTTCACTTCTGGGGTATAGAGAGTGCACACTTAGTACAAAGCATGCAGCCTCCCATCCTTATGGGGTAAAATGTCTAATGAAGCCTTGGACTCTGCCCCTTAGGTAAACCTGGACTCTTGCACCAGGGAGGAGACAAGTCGTAACATGCTGGAGCCTACGATAACCTGCTTTGATGAGGCTCAGAAGAAGATTTTCAACCTGATGGAAAAGGATTCATACCGCCGCTTCCTCAAGTCCCGATTCTATCTTGATTTGGCCAACCTTTCCAGCTGTGGGTCAGAGAAGCAGAAAGGAGCCAAGAGTTCTACAGACTGTCCTTCCCTGGTGCCCCAGTGTGCCTAATTCTTGCTCAGCGGTGGAGGCTGAAATGCCAAGACTCTATGCCTGGAAAACCTGAGGCCAAATATTGATCTGTATTAAGCATCAGTGCTTTCTTCACATTGTAGCCTAGTGTTCATGCTGCTGGCTATGTGTGAGTCACTCCCGTACAAAAACTAGATTTTGTTTTGGTGTTTCGGTGTTCATCAGGGCAGGACCTCATTCCAGTCCAATTTTCCCAAATTTCTTTTAGGGTGCCATGTGAGCAAGTATCCAAATAATGGCCTTGTGGGTCTGGATTTTCTCTCCTGCCAACAGTGTGACCTCAGGTTGGTTGGTTGGTGGTTGGGACACTTCATGTGACATCCACAGGCACATGTGTTCTGTTAACCAGCACTTTCTCCAAACTCGAGATGTTTAGATGAGGTTGATCTATTTTATGTACATATGTGTGTGCATGTGTGTGTGTGTGTGTGTGTGTGTATATATATACATGTATATATGTACACATACACATTCTGTATATATGTATGTATACATACATACATATATATTTTTGCAAGAATGGCAGGAAAGACCCTAGGTGCTCATAACTAGAGTGTGTGTACATACATACATGCATGTTCTGATCCCCAGTCTTTCACTCTGCAACTGAACAGGGCAAACTAAACCAGCTGCCCTGCAGGCTAAGAAAGGAATGCTAACCTGTGGAAAGTTGATTCTGTAAAACTCCATGAGTCTTGCTGGAGAAACATCCCAGGGATTTCATGATTAGTTTAACCACCGACAGCCTCCAAGTTGGACAGTATTCTAAGGAGCAAACATAAAGAATCTTATGCCTGCCTGACACAGGGCTGTCTTTAGCTGGTTATCACTAATGGCACTTTTGAGTCCCCAAGCTGCTGGTCTCCCCTTCCTTGCTTGGGTGCTTGGTGCGTAATAGTGGCAGCCGGATTGGTATGGAGTTGGAGATGAGGTGCTTGAACAGAATGAAGAAACTTAGGTAGGGCCTCGCCAGCTCTACCTACTATAAAATGCTGGCTGAGTAAGGGCACAGGATTTAAAGGTTAATATTCTTATCCCCTACTCTTTTTTCCTCTCTTGATTAAGGTGCTCTTCTCATTTTGTTTTTCCCTGAGAACTTCAGCCATCAGATGAGGCTCCTTAGTTCACTGTGGTTGTTTGTTTCCCCATAATGGCTCTAGGCTATTTGCCTATTCCTTATAAACCAGCATCAGGGGAGAGATTATATTTTATAAGGGGGGAACATGTTTTCACAAACTGAAAAGCCCTCATAAGTTTCTCTTTTGAAGGTAGAATCTGGTTCATTCCATCCCAAACATCAGGACTAACAGAGACTGAAGGCATTTCTTTCTAGGCTCTGAGATGAAATGAGAGAGAAAAGGAAAAAAAAAAAAGGAAAAAGGGATGCCAATTTTTAGAACTACTGTTTAGAACTTTTCTCGAGGCACATGAAATACTTGAAAATGTCTCCTTTATGTTATTTATGGTGTTTTGTACAATGTTTTTATTACTGTATCGTTTTATAAATGGAGGTGCAGGATATCACCTGAATTATTAATGAATGGCCAGGAAGTAATTTTCTTCTCATTCTTTTAAAACTACTGCCTTTGAAGTGCACACACATGCATACCTGAACACTGAAAGGATTTTTCCAGTATAGATTACATGCATGGGCACCTTTGTGGCTTTTAAGCCAATAGACTGGGCTGCAAAATGAAGACACCGGAGTGTGTGTATACAAATCTCATTGTATTAAATGTATAGGTTTCCTCAATTGTACCCTTTTTGTCTCTCTGGCAGTCTTGCTTTCAATGTTCCCAGAGTTCCTCATCAGCGCCCCTTTCTGTTATATGCAGTTCCACACTTTGTCTCTAGTTAACTCCAGGATCCAAACATGGTAACTCTATTGGTCTTGCCCTATTAGAACTGTCATGACTTTCAGATTGTATCTGTACTCACAGACTGCTGTCTCACCAATAGGTCTGGAAAGTCATTCTGAATGAGAAGAAGTAAATTATTTTATGTAATACTTTTCTCAAGTGTGTTTTTCCATTGTATTTCCCCCTTATTTCGTCACTATTTGGCATGCTGAGCTTACCTGCTTGTGGTCCATGGACAGAATACTCCTTCCATATGCATGCCTATTTTTATCATCATGTGCTTTAAAGGCCTCAGAGCAGATGCTTCCAGTGAAACACACGCATCTTAATAATAAGGGTCAATAAATGCTTCATAAAAAACTATCTTCTTGTAAACACGTTAATCATCCACAGAGACATGTTATGAGAAATAGCAGGGTGTGGAGTGATTATAGAAAATGACTCAGACCCAGTTTTTATCTCTCCCATGCCAGCTCTGGGAAAGAAAGCAGAAAAAGAATATTGTATATTCTTTGGTTCCTGCCACTGCTCTGCCTGCCTTTAGTCGCAGAACCAAGGCAGTCTTTGGAGACTTTGCTGAGCAGATTTGGTGGGTTACTTGCAGGTCCTTAGTAAGTTTTCAAGGGATAGGGTTCACCTTCCAGAGCAGCGCTTCTTCTACTTCCAATTACCTGCCTGACTGAGAGAAGATGGGAGGAGTAGAAGACTGAGGAGGAGGAAGGGAGATACAGATGGCTGAGAGATAGATCCCTGCCAAAACTTCTCAGAATCCTTTCTCCTTTTACAAATTCTTTCCCCTAGAAAAGATGTCATAGAACATTCACATTCACAGTCATGGGTACTATGTCTATTATGTCATGAGACGCCCACTTCTGTCATGTTTACAACGTGTTAGGAACAGGGTGTCTTAAACTATTTTGAGGAACAGATCCTCTTAAGGATCTGATGAAAACTATGGACCATTTCCTGAGAAAAATACACAAAGAAATCCAAATTCTTCATAAATATTTAAAAGAAACTCTTACAACTCCACCTAAAAATGCACAAAACTATCATCTCCCTCACACACTATAGGTGTGTCAGACTCTCACAGAGAGTGTGCTGTTGTAGCTCATACAACTCAACGTCAAAAAAACAAACAACCCAGTTAAATAATGGGCAGAGGATCTGAACAGACATTTTGCCAAAGAAGACATACAGATGGCCAACAGACCCATGAAAAGATGCTCAACATCACTCATGATCATGGAGATGCAAATCAAAACCATGAGATATCACCTCTCATCTGTCAAAATGGATATTAACAAAAAGGTAACAAATAACAAGTGTTAATGAAGATGTGGAGAAAAGGGAACCCTCATGCACTGTTGGTGGGAATGCAAATTGGTGCAGCCAAAATGGAAAACAATATGGAGGTTCCTCAAAGAATTAAAAATAGAACTACCATAGAATCCAGCAATTCCACTTCCAGGTATTTTTCTAAAGAAAAAAACCCCATTAATTCAAAAATATGTATGAACCCCTATGTTCATTGTAGTATTATTAACAATAGCCAAATATGGAAGCAACCTAAGTGCCCATTAATAAATGGATGGATAAAGAAGATGTGGTATATAAATATACAATGGAATATTACTCAGCCATAAAAAAGAATGAAATCTTGGCATTTACAACAACATGGATGGACCTAGAAGGTACTGCGTTAAGTGGAATACATCAGATGGAAAAATACAATTTCACTTATATGTAAAATCTAAAAAACAAAACAAATGAACAAACATAACAAAACAGAAACAGAGCCATAGGTGCAGAGAACAAACAGGTGGTTGTCAGAGGAGAGGGTTGTGGGGAAATGAGTGAACTAGGTGAGGGAAATTAAGAGGTACCGACTTCCAGTTACAAAATAAATGAGTAATGAGTCAGTCACGGGGATGAAATGTACAGTGTGAGGAATATAGTATAGAATAATGTAATATTTTTGTATGGTGACAAAGGTGGTCAAAAGGTACAAACTTTCCTTTATAAGATAAATAAGTACCAGAGACATAATGTACAACATGATTAATATAAGGAACACTGTTGTATGTTACATACGAAAGTTGGTGAGAGTAAATCCTGGTTCTCATCACTAGAAAAAAATTTTTTTTCTTTTATTTCATATCTATATATGATGATGGATATTCACTAAACTTATTGTGGTAATCATTTCATGATGTATGTAAGTTAATCCTTATGCTGTACACCTTAAACTTAAAACAGTGCTGTATGCCATTTATATCTCAATAAAACTGGAAGAAAAAAATACATGATCATATATGTATATGTATGTAAGTATCGGTAATTTCCATTCTTCACTTAAAAAATATCATGAACATTTTCCCAAGGGTATAGCTATCTACCAATTATTTTTAATACAGCTTCATTACATTCCAAAGTTTGAATGTACCATATTTGATTCAAGAAGTTTTTACTGACTTGTAATTGATAAAAATACATTTTTAACAATTAACTTATATTAACAATATATGTTATCAATAGTAGACATCCTTGTACTCTATCCTTATGTATTGGTATTTTCTGGGATGGATTCCCAGAAGAAGGATAGGATCACTGAGATAAAGAGTAAGTACATTTTAGGTGCTAAAAATTCACATTCTTATGAACAGTATAAAAGAATGTCAATTACCCCATATCCTTACTAGCTTTAGATAAGTCCTTTCAGGTTTACCAATCTGATGGGGTAAAGATGACATCCTAATGTTTTCACTTGTGTTATCCTGACCAGTCATGAAGTTGAGCATATTTATAAATTTTCCCTGGCCATATCTCCATTTTGCCTACTGTTCATATCCTTTCCAAATTGTTTCATTTTTCTTTTTATTAATATGCTAAAGCACTTTACATGAAAATTATATTAGTTTTCTGTCTACCATATTTTTGAAAATTTTTTTTGCTTCTGTTTACAGTGTCTTTTGCACAAGAGAATGTTTTACTTTTTATAAAACAATCTGTCAATCTTTGTTTTATGGATAAAAGTTTCTTACCAAGATTACAAAGACCAATTCATCAGGGTATTTTACTAATATTTTTCTATGTTTTAGCCTAATATTTTTAAATTAGATTGTTTTTAGTTTTATGTATGTTAATATGTTTGGAATTTTTTTAAAAAATTATTGAAGTATAGTTGATTTACAACGTTGTGTTAGTTTCAGGTGTACAGCAAAGTGAATCAGTTATACATACACTATATCCACTCTTTTTTAGATTTATATTTCCCATATAGGCCATTAAAGAGGCCTTTAAACTATGTGATGATGAACTAAATTGTTCATCATCAAAACCTGTTGTTGTAATATGTATTGCTTTGCTTCTCTGATGTCTAGATGTTACATAAAATGATGGCATGAGAAAAGAAAATACTGGGTTTTGTCCTTTTTGTAATATAGAAAAGAGGAAAATTTGAGAGAGATGACTCAGGAAGGGTTCACCTAGAAAAAGAGTCCAGTGTTTTAGAGTTTGTATGCAAAATGATAGTAAGAGAGCTGGGGCCAGGGACTTCTTTTTTTTTTTTTTTTTAAATAAATTTATTTATTTATTTATTTTTGGGTGTGTTGGGTCTTCGTTTCTGTGCAAGGGCTTTCTCCAGTTCCGGCGAGCGGGGGCCACTCTTCATCGCGGGCCTCTCACTGTCGCGGCCTCTCCCATTGCGGAGCACAGGCTCCAGACGCGCAGGCTCAGTAGTCGTGGCTCACGGGCCTAGCCGCTCTGTGGCATGTGGGATCTTCCCAGACCAGGGCTCGAACCTGTGTCCCCTGCATTGGCAGGCAGATTCTTAACCACTGCGCCACCAGGGAAGCCCCCAGGGACTTCTTAGTAACATCAGTGGAGGTAAACAATGTCTGGAGAAAGAACTGGGTTTCCAAAAGAAACCTAAAATTAATAGCAGCATCTTACCTTATGCCATGCTTATTAATTGCCAAGTCTATGCTGAGTGTTTTACATGATCTCATTTAACACTTAGAACAAAACTCTGAGGTAGATGTGCTTAGTATCTTTCCATTGCGGATGGGGAAAATGTGATATAGGAAAGTCCAGAAATTTACCCGTGATCATATACCAAAGAAGTGGTAGACTTCACACTGCTTGCAGATGACATGATACTATACATAGAGAATCCTAAAGATGTCACCAGAAAACTACTAGAGCTAATCAATGAATTTGGTAAATTTGCAGGATACAAAATTAATGCACAGAAATCTCTTGCATTCCTATAAACTAATGATGAAAAATCTCAAACAGAAATTAAGGAAACACTCCCATTTACCATTGCAACAAAAAGAATAAAACACCTAGGAATAAACCTACCTAGGGAGACAAAAGACCTTTATGCAGAAAACTATAAGACACTGATGAAAGAAATTAAAGATGATACCAACAGATGGAGAGATATATCATGTTCTTGGATTGGAAGAATCAAGATTGTGAAAATGACTATATTACCCAAAACAATCTACAGATTCATTGCAATCCCTATCAAATTACCAATGGCATTTTTCACAGAACTAGAACAAAAAATCTTAAAATTTGTATGGAGACACAAAAGACCCCGAATAGCCAAAGCAGTCTTGAGGGAAAAAAATTGGAGCTGGAGGAATCAGACTCCCTGACTTCAGACTATACTACAGAACTACAGTAATCAAGACAATATGGTACTGTCACAATAACAGAAATATAGATCAATGGAACAGGATAGAAAGCCCAGAGATAAACCCACACACCTATGGTCAATGACATGATGCACCTTAATCTATGACCAAGGAGGCAAGGATATACAATGGAGAAAAGACAGTTTCTTCAACAAGTGGTGCTGGGAAAACTGGACAGCTACATGTAAAAGAATGAAATTAGAACACTCCCTAACACCATACACAAAAATAAACTCAAAATAGATTAGAGACCTAAATGTAAGTCTGGACACTATAAAACTCTTAGAGGAAAACATAGGAAGAACACTCTTTGACATAAATCACAGCAAGATCTTTTTTGATCCACCTCCTAGAGTAATGGAAATAAAAACAAAAATAAACAAATGGGACTTAATGAAACTTCAAAACTTTTGCACAGCAAAGGAAACCATAAACAAGATGAAAAGAGAACCCTCAGAATGGGAGAAAATATTTGCAAATGAATCAATGGACAAAGGATTAATCTCCAAAGTATATAAACAGCTCATGCAGCTCAATATTAAAAAAACAAATAACCCAATCCAAAAAAGGGCAGAAGACCTAAATAGACATTTATCCAAAGAAGACCTACAGATGGCCAAGAAGCACATGAAAAGCTGCTCAACATCACTAATTATTAGAGAAATGCAAATCAAAACTAAAATGAGGTATCACCTCACACCATTCAGAATGGGCATCATCAGAAAATCTACAAACAACAAATGCTGGAGAGGGTGTGGAGAAAAGGGAACCCTCTTACACTGTTGGTGGGAATGTAAATTGATACAGCCACTATGGAGAACAGTATGAGGTTCCTTAAGAAGCTAAAAATAGAATTACCATATGACCCAGCAATCCCACTACTGGGCATACACCCAGAGAAAACCATAATTCAAAAAGCCACATGCACCCCAATGTTCATTGCAGCACTATTTACAATAGCCAGGTCATGGAAGCAACCTAAATGTCCATCAACAGATGAATGGATAAAGAAGATATGGTACACATATACAATGGAATATTACTCAGCCATATAAACGAATGAAATTGGGTCATTTGTAGAGACATGGATGAATCTAGAGAGTGTCATACAGAATGAAGTAAGTCAGAAAGAGAAAAACAAATATTTTATATTAACGCATATATGTGGAACCTAGAAAAATGGTACAGACGAACTGGTTTTCAGGACAGAAACTGAGACACAGAAGTAGAGAACAAACGTATGGACACCAAGCAGGGAAAGCAGTGGGTGGGGTGCTGGTGGGATGAATTGGGAGATTGGGATTGACATATATACACTAATATGTATAAGATGGATAACTAATAAGAACCTGTTGTATATAAAAATAAATAAAATTAAATTAAAAAATTAAAAAAAAAAGTGGTAGACTTCAGTCAAGCCCAGAAATATGTTTGAAGTCCACACGTTTAATTAGCCTAGTCAAGAAGAAAGAGAAAAGAGGGAAGAGAAGGAAGGAGGAATCAAAGCAAGCAAGGGAAGAACGACAGGAAGAAATATAAATGGAGAGAAGAGGTAAAAAGATTAAAAGAGTGGAGAAAAGAAAGGAAGGAGAGAAGGGAAAGATGGGAAAGAAATGTGAAAGAAATGAATATGAAAGATATAGTAGAAGAAAAGGAAATAAAGATACACATTGTGAAGGACAAAATGCCAGACACTCACCAGTCTTCATATTTGGTTTTCTACCCTCACCTTACAATATCGTGCTGCTACTGGGTTGTCTCATACCCTGCCTGAGCTGGGGCAGGTGGAATATCTCTCTGGGACTAGTAAAAAGTGAGTTTGGGAAGCAAGCGATAAATACTAGCTGAGGTTCCTCATTAAGAATCATTTCTCCATTTCCTTTTATTTCTTTCTCTAAATTTGCCAGATCCTAAACCATTCTCCAGAGCAAGTCTTTGTTTATTTTTTAAATACCTGAAGGAAGAAGAAAAGAGGATATAAGAACAGCTTGACTCTCCTTTGGTTTCAGCTCACCTCTGCTTTGGGGTGACATTGCACAGGAAATCCCAATCATTCAGCCCCTGTTGGAGTCACACACAGCCAGGACCCCAGATAGGAACAGGCATTTGACATGAGGTCCTGGTCATGTTGCTCCTGCACCCCACCCCTACCCCCAAAAAGATCTTGTTGTGAGGGAAGCCAGTGATGACCACAGAATCTGGGTTAAAGGGAACCAACCCTCACATGAGTCTGATCAAGGCAACAGCCTGTGCAAATCAGCAGAGTTAGACTGTGGGAATTAGTGAGCTGTGAACTCTTGAGAGTGACCTTCCAGGGTCGACTTTGGGGGCATTACTTCTAAAGAAAGTAAAATAAGAGTCTTGTTGATTTATAAAAGTACTAGTTGTAAAATTCCCAGATTATTCCACCAATCCATCTGGCCTTTCTGTAGCTGTCTTCTCCTAGGACAGTATAAGCCTGAGATATCTTTTCAGTAGCAACAACAAATCCTGCTCATTATTTTCTCTCACCACCATGCCTGTAAGCTCTGCCTTCCTCCTCCACTTCTCATTTCTTCTCTGTAGGACATGTTATTTTTGCTACCCTTGCCTTGTTGCTAATAATTACATACCTCTGAGGTGTTAGAAAGGCCACCTGTGAGAGCAGTTTGCAAATTCCAGATCAATTTCTCTTCCAATTCCTCTATTGGAGATGGCCTTACCTTACCTGGAGTCCCTTAAACTAGAAACTGCAGAATCATCCCTCTGCAATTCTTTCTCACTCACTCCACACACCCAGTAGTTACCCAGCTCTGCAGAATTCCTCTGGGTGAGGTCTCTCAAAGCCCATTCCTCCATCTCCACTGGCATGGCCATAGCAGGCCCTCGTCACTTGTGGCCTGGTTTATTGCCTTGGCCTTACTCTTAGTCCCTCTACCTCTAGTCTGATACCCTCTACTTCACACCAAATAACTGCCAGTCTGCTTTAAAATGCACATTTGCTCTCTCACTCTCCTGCTTAAAATTTGCAAAGCTCCCAACTCTAGGCTAGTACTCAAGATTCTTTATAGTTTTGAATTCTTTCTATCTTTCTGGCCTCATCCCTTACAACTCTTCCTTTGATCCAGCTATAACGATTCATAGTTCCTAATGTCGCACGTTGCTAACTGCCTCTGTTATCATCCAAGTCAGTCTTCCATCCCTGTCCTTTATCTAGCTAAACTCCAACTCTTTATTTTTAAACTTAGCTCAATACCTACCCACATTGAGAAGTCTTCTCTTAATTTCTGGAACGATTCAAATGTTCCCTTCATATTCTTTCATGTTTTTATTATTACTAGCACATTGTCCTGTAACCATGGATTTATAAGTGTGTCTTCCAAACTATACTGCCTGTTCCTCGAGGTTGCCAACCATGTCTTGTTTGCTTTTATAACTCCTGCACCAAGTAAGGAGCCTAATACATAGAAGGTGACTATTTGTTGACTGAGTGATTGACTTCTGTTTTACATACTCCTGGATCCATCCAGCTCTTCCTATTTCTTGAGTGCTTACTGTGTACTAAGTACTTACATGACCTAATACTCTCAGAGACTGCTGTACTCTTGCCATTTTCCTCTCAGAGAATGCAAGGATATTTCTCCCAGGCTTGTGCTGGGGGCTGGGGGTGAAATAACCAGAGTAAGGAAGAGTTGGTTGGAGCCACTTTACAGAGAAAAGAAGATTTAAAAAAAGAAGTTACAAGAGTGCAAGCAGTGTGTTCCTATACCTATTTTATACATACAATTCAAGCTTACATATACTTTATGTAATTTTATATATAATTAAAATCGGTGTGCTCCTTTATATGCACAACTTTCTCATTTATATCAATGGCATAAAATAGCTAACATTTATTGTTTACTTTCTGCTAATACCTCTCTATGTGTATTAATTTATTTAATGCATGTAACAACCTTATCATGAAGAGGCACTAAAATTTATCACCTTCCTTTTATAGATGATAAACGAAGTCACAGAAAGGCAGGTACCTCGCCCAAGATCATGCAGCTCAGAAGCAGAGGAGCCAGGAGTTGGCCCCAGGTCCTGGGGTCCAGAACCCATGCTCTCTGCTACACTGTCTCTCACATAATCATGGAGCTCTGTCTACCTGGTGATCACTCAAAAAAACTAGCTTAATTGACCACTCTGCCCTCAAAAAATGTTTCTTTGAAAGTTTCTTCTGCTAATCTTGTATCACACTCATTTCTTGGTATGCCCCTGTTTCTGTTTGTCTCCCCTGTTTCTTGTAAAAAATTTTAACAGCTTGCTTCTGACTGTGTCTTCTAACACTCTACCCGATGTTTCCTTCAAACCCTTCTCCCAAGATCTATACAAGATATTCCTGTCCTTGGAGTGACAGTCAAGACTGCTAAAACCAAACTAAATCTAGACCAGTGCTGTCCTGGCATGCCCAACATAACCAGCTCACTCAGCTGCCTCCTTAACTTCTACATCCCCGTTGACATTTGGACTCAGTCTGTGGAATAATTATAGACTGAATAATTATAGACATCCCCCCCTGCCGGTGGGACAGTCTCCACACCTGCCTCTGATTCTACTCCCTGATTGATGGCTCTTCAGCACACTGATAATTGAGAAATAAGTTGAGCATTCTGTGACCTCAACACTAAAAATAAATGCTCAAAATAGGCTGTCAGCATTATTAATTTCTTTGGATGAAATCTTACAGAAAATTTGAGTCAGATGAATAACCTTAAATATAAACAGAAAGACCAATGCAAAGCAAAGGGAATAATTAAAGCAAATGGGGAAATAAAGGTAAATGTTTAAGTCCATATTTTAAAAGTAATAATAATTTTCACTTACTCAGGGCTGATGTTTAACTTGGCACTGGAATTTGTGTTTTACATATGTTATCCCCTTCAATTCTTCCAGTATTTCCACTTTGCAGATTAATAAAGCTTTTCAGAATTGAGTGAGGTTGTGAGTCATTTGCCCAAGATCTCATGATCAATCAACAACAGAATTGAGATTAAAGTAAGGTCAGTTTGAATCCAGAGCTCTTCCAGTCTTAATAACTCCTAATGATTGTTCCCCCAAATTATATTGCTTTTAATAATCACTTCAAAACCTCTTTCATAAAGGGATACCAGTATTTTGGGGTGACTTACATGAACTTTTACTTGGTCCTAGATAACTGATCTGGGACAAAAGAAAATTCTTGACTGAAGCAGAAATTGGGGAAACTTTACATAAATGACAGATTTCCAGGCTCCAACTCCAAAGATTTGGTGTTCTAAGGATGTATACCATAAAAAAATAAATAAATAAAATAAAAAAAATCTACATTTAACAATCTCTCTAAATAGTCAGTTTGGAAACCATTGACCTAGGGTACTCAGCCTAGAATCAGGAATCTGAGATTATACAATCCATTCATATAATAAGTTCCTACCACTCTCTGTATCTTAGTTTCCACATTGGCAAAATGAACTTAATAATACATTACGGAGAACAGTATGGAAGTTCCTTAAAAAACTAAAAATAAAGTTATTATATGATCTTGCAATCCCACTACTGGTCATATACCCAGACAAAACTATAATTCAGAAAGATACGTGTGGGAATTCCCTGGCTGTCCAGTGGTTAGGGCTCCGAGTTTCCATTTCAGGGGGCACAGGTTCAATCCCTGGTGGGGAAATAGGATTCCACATGGCACAGGGCATGGCCTAAATAAATAAATAAATAATAAAAAATTTAAAAAAGAAAAGATACCTGCACTCCAATGTTCATAGCAGCACTATTTACAATAGCCAAGATATGGAAGCAACCAAAATGTTCATCCACAGATGAATGGATAAAGAAGATGTGGTATACACATACAATGGAATATTACTCAGCCATAAAAAAGAATGAAATAATGTCATTTTCAGCAACATGGATGGACCTAGAGATTATCATATTAAGTGAAGTCAGACAGAGAAAGACAAATATCATATGGTATCACTTATATGTAGAATCTTAAAAAATGATACAAATGAACTTATTTATAAAACAGAAACAGACTCACAGACATAGAAAACAAATGTATGGTTACCAAAGGGGATAGAAGGGACAGGAGAGAGATAAATTAGGAGTTTGGGATTAACATATATACACTACTGTATATAAAATAAACAACAATGACCTACTGTATATCACAGGGAACTATACTCAATATCTTGTAATAACCTATAATGGAAAATAATCTGGAAAAGCATATATTATGTATCTATCACCTATCTATCTATATTTTAATAAGTGGTGGTGTTACAACTGGCTACTTATTCTGCAATCCATATTACAGTCAAAATGAAAACACCAGGGTTTAACAATGTTCTCCGAAAAAAATCAGTTTCAATACTTGGTGATATTTCTCTGAATTCACACTTTCACTTTGTTTATTGGCTTTTAAGATTTCTTTTTGTATGCCAACCTTCTGATGCATTTTGTAGGATTTATTTTCTATGTTATTCAGCACTTGTTATTGTTCCTATGGAATATTTGTTTAGTATATCCAGTCCACCATAGGAGAATACACCCATGGCTTTTTATGCGGGCTCGTGGTCTTAAGAGCGTGTGATGCAACAACAAATAAACTGACATAAAGCAGTGTTTTTGTAGCAAAGAGCACTCATGCAGGAGGAAGTGTAGAGGGTTTTCTTTATTAAATGTTCATGTAATTTATCTACTAGGACAATGATTAAGATAAAGATGGCTGTAGAATTTGAGTTAATCAACACCCGTTGAATATGCTCAGCATATCAATGAGTAAAGCTATAAATACATGTTAAGAATATAGAAATGAGTCTTTGATATGAATAAAGATTAGTAAATGTTACTTATTATAGTGAAAGTGTTGAAAAACTACTCTAAAATTTTAAATCCAGAAAGACCCAGATGTAGGAAGAGATAACAAACTGGAAGAAAACTCATTGTCTTCTTGTTATCCTGTTACCCCTTCTCAACCTGGTTACACCCTCTTTCATCTTCCTTTTTCAAATTCCTAAATTCCTATCTGTATTTTCTAAGCCAAGTGAGGTCTCACTCTTCAAGGAAAATATTAATGACCCCCATGTTCTCAGTGATTCACTTCTTTATGCACAACATGCACAGCTTCAATAAAAGTCAATTTTATGTTGCCTTGTCAGTCTTTGATGTTTTCCTAAATTCTTGTTCATTTTCTCTGAAACAAACAAACAAAACTAAACAAAAATGAGTAAGGCTTTTGAAAGCATATCCCACATGAAGATTTCTTCTGTATATCCCAGAGCTCTAGAACAGTGGTAGGCATATAGACTAGTGCTCAGAAATGCTTTGGTGATATTTATAGTGACATTTATTCACAAATAGATAACTTTAAAATATGACGTTAATTAAGGTGTATCTCATGCAAGCACCAGAACACATCTGAGACATATTCCTTGCACTGCAGGACTCCTTAAACTCTTGGAGCTCAGTTATAGTCTTCTCTGGAAAACCTAACACAGGATCAGAGTAGGTGTTCAATAAATGTTTGCTTGCCAAACAAAGGGAAATTGAATGCAAAAAAACCACAAAAATAACAAAAGAGAGGGAGAGAGAGAGAAGGAAAAAGAGATATAAAGAAAAAGAAAGAGAGAGAAAGAAAGAAAGAAAGAAAGAAAGAAAGAAAGAAAGAAAGAAAGAAAGAAAGAAAGAAAGAAAGAAAGAAAGAAAGGAAAGTCAATTGATTTAATCCCTTATAGATTTGTGAAAATAGAATTTCAGAGAAAAAAGGCAAATTAGGGAATAAGAAAGCTAATATTAAAAAAGAGGAAATATAAGGAGGGTATGTTTAAGTCAGAAACATTATGTGCTTCTTAATCATTTGGTACTCAAATGAACATTCTGGTTGCCCTATTGGTTAAATGAACGTTAAAGGTGTTCATTAAGAGATGTTGTCAGATAGCCTGCTTACTGGAAATGGTGAATTGGTCATCTGAATTTCACTTTCGCAGATCACTAGAAAAAAAGTTGTTCCAATAGTTCCAATCAAGCAGATGCTCCTTTGTGTACAAGATTCTCTCTTGAATTTAGTTAGTCTTTACCTGAATTAACTTATTCCAGGAACTGGACTATTCCAAATAATCTTAAGACACATTGGGCAGTTATATTGATTATTTTAGGTGACAGATTGTCCTTTAATCAGTTCTTTTTCTCACTGAGGTCTGCTGACTTCAAAGTGGGGAAAAACCCACTCAGGAACATTGTCTTTATCAGCGAAAAAACCTAGGGAATTCATTCTGATGGTTTTTCACCATCCATCAGCAGATGGCAATGATGAAGCCAGTATTGTTACCTTAAAAACCTAGGTATATCTATTACTCAAGATGGTTCTCTTTAAGACATTGAGACATTAAAATGAAGTTTTCCTCCTTATCCATCAGTGTTCAAAATGAAATGAGAGCCAGAGAAACAAAATGAAGAGAGAAAGGGAGCTTATTACCTTTACAAGCTGAAATTGTAACTATAATAAATCCCTTTTATTGTTTATAGTTCATCAGTTTTAATTTGGAATGGAATGGGGCAAGTGATGGAATAAAGATAAGCAGAACTTGTTTAATCTCCAATGCGTCATGTGTATGAAAAATCTTTGCTACCTGGGTCATTTAGTCATGACCAAATTATCATCCATTCTTGTTAGAAACATTTCTTCACTTCTTTAAATAGGCACAGAAAGTCCTTTCAAATTCATATCCACAAATTAAAGTGGAGACAATGTTATAGAGGCCCAAGGTGGATATTTATATCCTTGTCCTCAGAATATAAAGAACCCCTTACCTGCAGCCTGAGAAAACAGGAAGAAAAGATAATAGATAACACAATCTATACTTTCCAGAGACTAGTCACAATTTATTAAGAAAAAGATTAGAGGGGTTTCCCTGGTGGCGCAGTGGTTAAGAATCCGCTTGCCAATGCAGGGGACACGGGTTTGAGCCCTGGTCCGAGAAGACCCCACATGCCGCAGAGCACCTAAGCCCATGTGCTTCTAATACTGAGCCTGTGCTCTAGAGCCTGCGAGACACAACTACTGAGCCCGTGTGCCACAACTACTGAAGCCCACGTGCCTAGAGCCTGTGCTCCACAACAAGAGAAGCCACTGCAATGAGTAGCCTGTGCCCTGCAACAAAGAGTAGCCCCCACTTGCTGCAACTGGAGAAAGACCACACGCAGCAAAGAACACCCAATGCAAGCATAAATAAATAAATTTAAAAAAAAAAACAAAGATTAGAGATGGGCAGGGAAAATAGTTTTAAGGAATTTTTCAAAAATAGCCATCTATACTGGAATCAAAGAAGGCAAGCTGGAACTCAGTGGGATTCCCTGAGAACTAAAATATTTATTGGCCATGGAACCCTTGAAAAGTATCGGGTTATATACTTATGTAAGGTGCTATTGATAAGCCTGTAAAGAATGGATACAGTACTGGATGACTTCAAGTAAAGATGCTATGGAGTCTAAGTATAAAATCCCGTGTTATTTCTGGACTAGACAATAACAACATTCAAAGCACAATGAATTTATGTAGTCATAGGTAATCTTTCACTATGATTAAAAAATTGTCCCCCCCCAAAAAAATCAGGCAACTCCTGATTTGATGCAACTCTGATGCAAGTTGGAACATGATGCTATGTCTTAATATTGAGATCTTTGGGTAACTTCCTGATGGAAAATATTGACAATAAGAGAATAAGAATTTATCAAGGCCATTCAGTTGTGAGAAGACTGTTAATGATCAATTGTCCTTCCTCTATTCCACGTGTTCCTAATGGGGCTATCAGTCATAATAACATGGCCGCTTCTCCCCTCCATGCAATTGGACACATGAAATAAACAGGGTTAATCAGGCTCTGTCACTTGAAATTTGAACATGAAAATGTCCATGAGTTCCTGCTGCTAAGATCTGTGAATCTTCCCTGGTCCTGAACTTTTCAAAGCTTGATTATTCAGCTCTTCTTTCGATTCTGTAAACCATATAGCACTTTTGATACATTCTCTTTGAGTCTCCTTAAGTTTGCCAAAGGTGTTTTCTAATCTTTAAAACCAAAGGCCACTACTGGTGATAATATTGTCACTGGCAGAAATGTGTTCTGGCAGGTGGAAATCTTATATAAAATTTGCAGACTCTCTTTGTTTAGATTTTTGTATGTGTACTTCAAGCAAACTCTGATTACCAATTTAATTTCCTTGTTTCTTGAACCAGGGAGGCAGTTCTCCAGAATGTTTAGAATGCTTATTTATTTCTACATCAGTTAACTTTTTCTGCATAACAAACCACTTCAATATTTGAAACTCAATGACTTAAAACAACAATTACAGGCATACCTTGTTCTATTGTTCTTTACTGCGTTTCACAGATATTGCGTTTTTTACAAACTGGAGGTTTGTAGCAACCCTGCGTCAAGCAAGGTTATCAGAGCCATTTTTCCAACAACTTTTGCTCACTTCATTTTGGTAATTCTCTGTGTCCCATTTTAGTAATTCTCACAATATTTCAAACTTTTTCATTATTAATATATTTGTTATGGTGATTTGTGATCAGTGATCTTTAATGTTACTACTACAACTTTCTGAAGGTTGAGATGATGCTATTATATGATGATGATGCTATTAATAGATGATGTTATTAGCTATTATAATAGCTAAAAGGTTATTAGCCTTTTTAGCAATGAAAAAATTTTAAATTAAGGTGTATACATCTTTTGCACACTTAGTAGACTACAGGGTAGTGTAAACATAAATTTTATAATGCACTGGGAAACCAAAAATTTGTGTGACTCCCTTTATCATAATATTTGCTTTACTGCAGTGGTCTGGAAAGAAACCCACAATACCTCCGTGGTCTGCCTGTACTTATTCTAACCTGGGTGTCTGTGGAAGTGCTGAGGGTCCTCTAGTCTAAACCAGGCACTGTTAGACTTGTCCTTAGCTTGCGTGTTGTGTCTAGGTCTTCTCCACATACTTTCTTCCTATCCTTCTTGACCAGTAGGCAATCCACATGACGTTCTACTCATGGAGATGGCAGAAGTGCAAAATGGCAAGACCCACTTTATAAATATATTTCAAGTCCTTCCTAAAATCTTATCCACTAACATCACATTGGCCAAAAAGTCACATGGCCAAAGCCATGTCAGGAAGCCATGCTGGGAACTATACTTTGCCCATGTAGAAGAGAGAAGGAAATGAATATTTGTTGTGAAACAATCTAAGTTATCACGTTACACCTTTTATTCATATTTTAATATGCCTTCCACACATAAAATATGCTCACTTGATCGTAAGACCCTTAAAAGTCTTATGCAATTCTAGCCGCAAGCTTGAAGTTCAGAATCTCTTGATCTACTTCATGTTCAGATAAGGTTCATCTTATTCCATAGGTCTATAAATTTACAAGAAGATCTGCCCTCCACACACATCAATATAAAATGGTATACAGACATAACTATAATAAATACTCCCATTTGGAAAAAGAAAGAATAAAAGGCCATAGTAGTCACTGGTCAGGAGAAATTCTGAAATCATGCTGAGCAAATATGGCCACGTCCCTCTCCACTGAGGGTAGAAAAGGTCATTTATTAGATATGACATCATTGTCTTCCACAGCTCTTAGGACCAGCCTCTGAGAGTTTCTCCCTATTCCATCATACTCCTTGGCTATTTCTAAAGAAGATCTCAGTAAATCTATTACTCTCTTTGTCACTGAGCAGCTTTCTCTGCCTGCTTTCCACCTGTAGAAAGTTGGGAACATGGAGGTCTTTTTACATATTAAACAGTATCAACATGTTTATCATCTAAGTTAGCAGCACTTTTACCAATACAACTCTATTAAAACTTTATGGCTTTGGCGCTGAGGGACTGGTTGCGACAAAGGGGGGGGACAGAGGCTGCCTGGGGGTATTGGCTGTGAAGAGGGGGATGTGGCCGAGAACCGTCCGCAGGCGTCTGCGTTAAACGATAAGTGAATTTCAGATGCCTGGGAAGTCCAAGATCAAGGTGTCAGCAGATTTGGCATCTGGACTGATTTTGAAACTGTATGAAGAGCTGCCAGATTCTGTCATCACTTGGACAGTGCCTTATAAACAGTTCTCAACTGACCAACAAAGAGCTGCTTGTTTGATGGATGGCAGTTGTAAGCAGAACTTCTCAAACTTTCATGTTTATATGAATAACCCCAATCACCAGGGGATCTTGTAAAAATGCAAATTCTGATTTGATGGTGGAGTAGAAGGACGTGCTCTCACTCCTTCTTGTGAGAAAATCAGAATCACAACTAACTGCTGGACAATCATCGACAGGAAGACACTGGAACTCACCAAAAAAGATACCCCACATCCAAAGACAAAGGAGAAGCCACAATGAGATGGTAGGAGGGGGGCAATCACAATAAAATCAAATCCCATAACTGCTGGGTGGGTGACCCACAAACTGGAGAACATTTATACCACAGAAGTCCACCCATGGAGTGAAGTTTCTGAGCCCCACGTCAGGCTTCCCAAGCTGGGGGTCCAGCAATGGGAGGAGGAATTCCTAGAGAATCAGACTTTGAAGGTTAGCAGGATTTGATTGCTGGACTTCGACAGGACTGGGGGAAACAGAGACTCCACTCGGAGGACACACACAAAGTAGTGTGCACATCGGGACCCAGGGGATGGAGCAGTGACCCCATAGGAGACTGAACCAGACCTACCTGCTAGTGTTGGAGGGTCTCCTGCAGAGGCAGGGGGTGGCTGTGGCTCACCGTGAGGACAAGGACACGGCAGCAGAAGTTCTGGGAAGTACTCCTTGGCGTGAGTCCTCCCAGAATCTGCCATTAGCCCCACCAAAGAGCCCGGGAAGGCTCAAGTGTTGGGTTGCCTCAGGCCAAACAACCAACAGGGAGGGAACCCAGCCCCACCCATCAGCAGACAAGTGGATTAAACTTTTTCTAAGCTCTGCTCACCAGAGCAACAGCCAGCTCTACCCACCACCAATCCCTCCCATCAGGAAGCTTGCACAAGCCTCTTAGATAGCCTCATCCACCAGAGGGCAGACAGCAGAAGCAAGAAGAACTACAACCCTGCAAACTGTGGAACAAAAACCACATTCACAGAAAGACAGACAAGATGAAAAGGCAGAGGGTTATGTACCAAATGAAGGAACAATATAAAACCCCAGAAAAACAACTAAATGAAGTGGAGATAGGCAACCTTCCAGAAGAAGAATTCAGAATAATGAGAGGGAAGATGATCCAGGACCTCGGAAAAACAATGGAGACAAAGATCGAGAAGATGCAAGAAATGTTTAACAAAGATCTAGGAGAATTCAAGAAAAAACAAAGATGAACAATAAAATAACTGAACTGAAAAATACACCAGAAGGAATCAATAGCAGAATAACTGAGGCAGAAGAACGGCTAAGTGACCTGGAAGACAATGGTGGAATTCACTGCTGCAGAACAGAATAAAGAAAAAAGAATGAAAAGAAAAGAAGAAAGCCTAAGAGACTTCTGGAACAACATTAAACGCAACAACATTCACATTATAGGGGTCCCAGAAGGAGAAGAGAGAGAGGAAGGACCCGAGAAAATATTTGAAGAGATTATAGTCAAAAAATTCCCTAACATGGGAAAGGAAATAGCCACCCAAGTTCAGGAAGCACAGAGAGTCCCATACAGGATAAACCCAAGGAGAAACCCACCGAGACACATCGTAATCAAATTGGCAAAAATTAAAGACAAAGAAAAATTATTGAAAGCAGCAAGGGAAAAATGACAAATAACATACAAGGGAACTCCCATAACGTTAACAGCTGATTTCTCAGCAGAAACTCTACAAGCCAGAAGGGAGTGGCATGATATACTTAAAGTGATGAAAGGGAAGAACCTACAACCAAGATTACTCTACCTGGCACGGATCTCATTCAGATTCGATGGAGAAATCAAAAGCTTTACAGACAAGCAAAAGCTAAGAGAATTCAGCATCACTAAACCAGCTCTACAACAAATGCTAAAGGAACTTCTCTAAGTGGGAAACACAAGAGAACAAAAGAACCTACAAAACCAAACCCAAAACAATTAAGAAAATGGTAATAGGTACATACATATTGATAATTACCTTAAACGTGAATGGATTAAATGCTCCAACCAAAAGACACAGGCTTGCTGAATAGATACAAAAACAAGACCCATATATATGCTGTCTACAAGAGACCCACTTCAGACCTAGGGACACATAGAGACAGAAAGTGAGGGGATGGAAAAAGATATTCCTTGCAAATGGAAATCAAAGGAAAGCTGGAGTAGCAATACTCATATCAGATAAAATAGACTTTAAAATAAAGAATATTACAAGAGACAAGGAAGGACACTACATAATGATCAAGGGATCAATCCAAGAAGAAGATATAACAATTATAAATATATATGCACCGAACATAGGAGCACCTCAATACATAAGGCAACTGCTAACAGCTCTAAAAGAGGAAATCAACAGTAACACAATAATAGTGGGGGACTTTAACACCTCATTACACCAATGGACAGATCATCCAAACAGAAAATTAATAAGGAAACACAAGCCTTAAATGACACAATAGACCAGATAGATTTAATTGATATTTATAGGACATTCCATCCAAAAACAGCAGATTACACTTTCTTCTCAATTACGCATGGAACATTCTCAAGGATAGATCACATCTTGGGTCACAAATCCAGCCTCAATAAATTTAAGAAAATTGAAATCATATCAAGCATCTCTTCTGACCACAACGCTATGAGATTAGAAATCAATTACAGGGAAAAAAACGTAAAAAACAGAACCACATGGGGGCTAAACAATATGTTACTAAATAACCGAGAGATCACTGAAGAAATTAAAGAGGAAATCAAAAAATACCTGGAGACAAATGACAATGAAAACACAATGATCCAAAACCTATGGTATGCAGCCAAAGCAGTTTTAAGAGGAAGTTTATAGCTATACAAGCCTACCTCAAGAAACAAGAAAAATCTCAAATAAACAATCTAACTTTACACCTAAAGGAACTAGAGAAAGAAGAACAAACAAAACCCAAAGTTAGCAGAAGGAAAGAAATCATAAAGATCAGAGCAGAAATAAATGAAATCAAAACAAAGAAAACAATAGAAAAAATCAATAAAACTAAAAGCTGGTTCCTTGGGAAGATAAACAAAATTGATAAACCATTAGCCAGACTCATCAAGAAAAAGAAGGAGATGACTCAAATCAATAAAATTAGAAATGAAAAAGGAGAAGTTACAACAGAAATACACCACAGAAATACGAAGCATCCTAAGAGACTACTACAAGCAACTCTATGCCAATAAAATGGACAACCTGGAAGAAATGGACAAATTCTTAGAAAGGTATAACCTTCCAAGACTGAACCAGGAAGAAATAGAAGATATGAACAGACCAATCACAAGTAATGAAATTGAAACTGTGATTAAAAATATTCCAACAAACAAAAGTCCCAGACCAGGTGGCTTCACAGGTGAATTCTATCAAACATTTAGAGAAGAGCTAACACCTATCCTTCTCAAACTCTTCCAAAAAATTGCAGAGGGAGGAACACTCCCAAACTCATTCTATGAGGCCACCATCACCCTGATACCAAAACCAGACAAAGATACTACAAAAAAAGAAAATTACAGACCAATATCACTGATGAATATAGATGCAAAAGTCCTCAACAGGATACTAGCAAACAGAGTCCAAGAACACATTAAAAGGATCATGCACCATGATTAAGGGGGATTTACCCGAGGGATGCAAGGATTATTCAATATATGCAAATCAATCAATGTGATACACCATATTAACAAATAGAAGAAGAAAAACCATATGGTCATCTCAATAGGTGCAGAAAAAGCTTTTGACAAAATTCAACACCTATTTATGATAAAAACTCTCCAGAAAGTGGGCATAGAGGGAACCTACCTCAACATAATAAAAGCCATATATGGCAAACCCACAGCAAACATCATTCTCAATGGTGAAAAACTGAAAGCATTTCCTCTAAGATCAGAAAATAGACAAGGATGACCACTCTCACCACTATTATTCAACATAGTTTTGGAAGTCCTAGCCATGGCAATCAGAGAAGAAAAAGAAATAAAAGCAATACAAATTGGAAAGAAGAAGTAAAACTGTCACTGTTTGCAGATGACATGACACCATACACAGAGAATCCTAAAGATGCCACCATAAAACTACTAGAGCTAATCAATGAATTTGATAGAGTAGCAGGATACAAAATTAATGCACAGAAATCTCTTGCATTCCTATACACTAATGATGAAAAATCTGAAAGAGAAATTAAGGAAACACTCCCATTTACCATTGCAACAAAAAGAATAAAATACCTAGGAATAAACCTACCTAGGGAGACAAAAGACCTGTATGCAGGAAACTATAAGACACCGATGAAAAAAATTAAAGATGATACCAACAGAAGGAAAGATATACCATGTTCCTGGGCTGGAAGAATCAATATTTTGAAAATGACTATACTACCCAAAGCAATCTACAGATTCAATGCAATCCCTATCAAATTACCAATGGCATTTTTTATGGAACTAGAACAAAAATATCTTAAAATCTGTGTGGAGACGCAAAAGACCCCGAATAGCCAAAGCAGTCTTGAGGGGAAAAAAAATGGAGCTGGAGGAATCAGACTCCCTGACTTCAGACTATATTACAAAGCTACAGTAATCAAGACAATATTGTACTGGCACAAAAACGGAAATATAGATCAATGGAACAGGATAGAAAGCCCAGACATAAACCCACGCACCTATGGTCAATGACATGATGCACCTTAATCTATGACAAAGGAGGCCAGGGTACACAATGGAGAAAAGACAGTTTCTTCAATAAGTGGTGCTGGGAAAACTGGACAGCTACATGTAAAAGAATGAAATTAGAACACTCCCTAACACCATACACAAAAATAAACTCAAAATAGATTAGAGACCTAAATGTAAGTCTGGACACTATAAAACTCTTAGAGGAAAACATAGGAAGAACACTCTTTGACATAAATCACAACAAGATCTTTTTTGATCCACCTCCTAGAGTAATGGAAATAAAAACAAAAATAAACAAATGGGACTTAATGAAACTTCAAAGCTTTTGCACAGCAAAGGCAACCATAAACAAGACAAAAAGAGAACCCTCAGAATGGGAGAAAATATTTGCGAATGAATCAATGGACAAAGGATTAATCTCCAAAGTATATAAACAGCTCATGCAGCTCAATATTAAAAAAACAAACAACCCAATCCAAAAATGGGCAGAAGACCTAAATAGACTTTTCTCCAAAGAAGACCTACAGATAGCCAAGAAGCACATGAAAAGCTGCTCAACATCACTAATTATTAGAGAAATGCAAATCAAAACTACCACGAGGTATCACCTCACACCATTCAGAATGGGCATCATCAGAAAATCTACAAACAACAAATGCTGGAGAGGGTGTGGAGAAAAGGGAACCCTCTTGCACTGTTGGTGGGAATGTAAATTGATACAGCCACTATGGAGAACAGTATGGAGGTTCCTTAAAAAACTAAAAATAGAATTACCATGTGACCCAGCAATCCCACTGCTGGGCATATACCCAGAGAAAACCATAATTCAAAAAGACACATGCACCCCAATGTTCATTGCAGCACTATTTACAATAGCCAGGTCATGGAAGCAACCTAAATCCCCATTGACAGATGGATGGATAAAGAAGATTTGGTACATATATATAATGGAATATTACTCAGCTATAAAAAGGGAAGACATTGGGTCATTTGTAGAGACGTGGTTGGATGTAGAGACTGTCACACAGAGTGAAGTAAGTCAGAAAGTGAAAAACAAATGTCATATATTAATGCATACATGTGCAACCTAGAAAAATGGTACAGATGAACCAGTTTGTATGGCAGAAATTGAGACACAGATTCAGAGAACAAATGTATGGACACCAAGGGGGGAAAGCGGTGGGGGGTGGGGGTGGGGGTGTGATGAATTGGGAGATTGGGATTGACATGTATATGTGATGTGTATAAAATGGATGACTAATAAGAACCTGCTGTATAAAATAAATAAATAAAATAAAATTAAAAAAAAACCAAAAAACAAAAACTTTATGGGTTTTCTATGTATTTGTTTCCAGGCAACTCCATGATGCCAAAAGCATATCCACTACTACTTTTTAGATATGCCCCATCATTAGGCCAAATTACTGCTACTTTAGGCACATCAGACTGCTGTAGTACCATGTCATTAAGCTTTCTATCACCCATTTTTTTCAATGATAGAATCCTAATTTCTAGATCTTTAGGGACAATAATAAAAATCCACAAGTATATATCTACTGCAGTGCATGCCACACAGTACATGCTCCATAAATATTACTTAGCAGTCCATTCTTATTTCATATGGTTTTTAAGTCCATAGTTGCAATTTGGTTTAATGTTAACAGGCATGCCCCAAGTAAAAAATTGCTTACAGTCTAGTCATCCAAAGAGAATCAATAAAAATGAAAATTTTATATCGGCAGAGCTGAGAACTAGGCCACTATTACAGAAGTGCACCAAGATGTCACCTTTACAGGAGGAACGTTCCAAACTACCTTTCTCATACTTTACAACACTGCTAAAAGTCAGCAAGACATTTATGGAGGAGTTTCATAAGTTTACATTTTTGTACCCTCTCTGGTTTTACATGTAGAGCATAGCATCATTATCTGCCATTTAACTCTAAAGTATTCAACCCTGAACAAAACAATGATTGCCGATTTGTGCAACTGAAAAGAGGATGCTGATAAACTCCAGAAAGAAGGCACAAGAGTCTCTCATTAGAGACTCATTAATGACTCGAATCAAATCACTTTCTGAGCCTCTGTTTCTTCCTCAATTCAGTGGGCATAATGGTACCTACTTTACAGTGTTTTTGCAAAGATTGAATAAAGTTATGCACTAACACGTGCCTAACATAGGATGCATAACTGTCAGCAACAGTTCTCATCCCCTTGCAACTTACCTTCCAGTCTTGATAGCTTGGAAAGCTAAAGAACTACATTTCTCAATTCCCTTTGCAGTAAAGTTTCTGAATGTGATTTGGGCTCCACCAGTGAGACGGATTTATATGTCTTTGATACAGAATGTAGTTACATAGAGAGACAGGATATAGAGCAGTCACGTTGCTGGCAAAGATCATGGTAGTGCTGGTAAAATTCTGGATCTAGGACCCCTGGTGTGACTTTCCTGATTCAGCAGCTTTCTGTTCATAGTAAAGGTAGTCTTGCCTTGAATCTAGAAGCCATGACAACTAATTTCATGTTTCTGCAGTTCCTTGAAAGTGGGAGAGGTAGCTGCTGCTCCTTGGCAGGCCAGTTCTTTGGTGTGGGATTGGTAGTCATTTTTGGAAGCTCAGCTCAAGTTTGTTTCTTCAGCTCTACCAATGATCCTGTAAACTATTTGTGACCATTTTCAAGTCCATTTTTGCTTAAACCAGTTACAGTGGATTTTGTTTCTACATTTTGGAACCCTGGTAAACATACTGCACATAATAATGTTAGTTATATGTTCTGCAGATATGTTCTCATAGAAAGCATCCTTTTAGGGAATACAATTTGGTATAATGGAAAAATCATGGATTTAGGAGACATTGTATACTCAAATCCAGATGACTTATGAGTCATGGAATAGCCAACAAATTATTTTACTTGTCTGAAATTCAGGCTACTCATCTGTAAAATGTTTCTAATAATGTCAATATAAAAGGTTTTCCATTATTCAAGATATATTATTAACCATTTATTAAATATCAACTGTTTTATACACTTTATTTGAACAAGATAAGCTAATGCCTTCTCTTATAGTTGTTTAGGCTCTAGTGGAAAGATAGATACAATTTAAAAACTTAGCAAATAAAAATATATAATAAGTGGAAATAAGTGCTTAGAGAAGAAAAATAAGTCAGAGAAGGGTTTGGCGTATGACGGGGGAAGACCAGGTGGACCTTGTTTTATAGAGTGTGATCAGGGAAGGCTTCTTTGAGCTAAGACCTGAAGGATGTGAGGAAGAGAGAATAAAGTTATCTGAAGTAAGAGTGTTCTGGCAGAGAGAAACATGCTTTGCACATTTAAGGACCAGCTAGAAGGCCAATCTGACTGGAGTGTAATGAATGATGGGAAGAATGGTCGGCAATGAAGTAGAGGCAATGGTTGGCTACCAGATTGGTAGCAGGGGGCCAGATCACAGTTTCCAGGCCATTGAAAGGCTTTAATTTTACTGGTATTGAAAATCAGATATAATATGTACATCCCCTGGCCTGGCACATTAGAGTTCCTTTTTCTTTCCTCCACAAAGTAGGTTAGCTAAATCTCTATGATGTAAAGCCACCCTAGTAGGGCTTCCAGGTTTGATGGCAGGATTTTTTTTTTCTTTCTCTGTATTCTTCTCCTCTCTCTCAGAAACTATTAAAAAATTACTCGTCTTCATAGACTACCAATCCTTTGTTGTTAGAACAGACCATTCTTTAATAAATGAATGAATATGAGTTCATTTAAAGAGAAAGAAAAGTAGAAGAAATCAACTTGCCAAAAATTAAAAGAAGAAGTTGATGTCATGCTCTGGGCTTACAACAAGTGTGCTGACACTTCATAAAAGAAGAGCCTTGACGAATATTTGTAGCATGAGAGAAAAGTGATTTAAATCAGCCTCTCAGCTAAAATCAACAAACTTCTCTGAACTGCATCTCTGACATAGAGCAGACCCAGCTGTCTCCTTGCCTTCCCTCTCCTGCTGGACCTCTCTGTGAAACCATTCTGTAGCCCATGCTGTTCCTTCTGTCTGGACTGAACAAAGCCTTTTTATCTGACAAAGCCTTTACCTTTTATTTTTAAATTATTATGATCTAGCTTCAGTTCCTCCTTCTCTGTGAAGCCTCTTCTGATTCCCCAGGGAAGAGTTGATTAATCCTTCTATCTGTGCTCATAGCATTTCCTTCGTATCTTTATTTAAACACTTAATAGTCTTTCCTGTCTTTCACATGAGGCTGTGAGCTCCTCATGACATGTTTATGTCTCATTCTTATGTATTTCCCTGTCATTTAGTCCAGTGTTTGACAAATATGTTTGTTGACAGATGGAAGGAAGGAAGGAAGGAAGGAAGGAAGGAAAGAAGGAAGGAAAGAAAGACAGAAAATTATATTTTTGTTGCATGCTTCTCCAACATTTTTGAAAGAGGCAGAATATATAAAACTTTAATACAACACAAAATGCTCGGAAAACTATAAGCGTAAGTGGGCATTTTGATGATGATGAAATGTTGGAGACAGAAAATTCTAAACTGGAATCATATTTTTATAAGAAGTAATATTTATTTTGGAAAATCTTAACATTTTTAATTCACTCCACCTGACCTTATGCTAAATTCCCTAAGATGGAAATGAACAGCAGATCTGCATGTTTTCTTTATGATAAGCAGGAATTTTTTACTTATCCTTATTCAAATAAAACATTGATTTGAGGGATCTGATTTGCCTATTGAGAAATTGAGTCCTAGTTTATCTAATCACTTGATATACTGGCAAAGGTAATAGAAACAATTTCCACTGAAGTACAGTTTTCTTTTTTCAAGTTTGTTTTGTCTGTTCTGAGCTTTATTTCAACTAAACTGAACCAAAGATCTGAAGAGAGCCAGAACATTGCTAATAATAACAGAGGTCACATTTATACAGACTTCTTTCTGGAAGATTAGTAGATCAGATAGTATTATCCTGCTATTTTTTGAAAAGAGGAACCTGGTTCAGAAAGGTTACTTTATTTGTCTAAATTATATAGAATGATTCTATTCTAGAACACTGCAGTTATGCATTTGTAGAGCATTACTATGCACCTAAAATTTTCATTGACTTTTAAAAATTTTCCATTGACTTTTAACTGTTAGTTTTATAGTAACACATCCCTCATTTTAAACATACTATTTTTAGCAACACATTTTATTGATCTCTAGATATTAGGTACAGTTTAAGCTAGCAAGAGGGGAACTCTGGTGACAGTCTTTAAGAAAAAAGACTGCATAAGAGTGAAGGAAAAGGTAGGTACAGTCAGGCAGCCCAACTTTTTGAAAATGGAAATGACTCAAAAGAGATGGGAAGTTCTAAAAATGAGTGCTAACGATGTGGAAGTTTAACAATATCAGACACATGACAGAGTTTTCTAAGAAAGAATGACTAAATTCTAAAAAGTTTCATATGACTAAAATCTAAAAGGTTCCATATGGTGGCATTTGTCATGGCAAATTCAACATAATTTAAGTAGCTTAAACCCTGTGTAATATCCAGAAATCAATAATAGCCGAGTGTGAATGTTGGTCAACCATTTTCTATAGCCTCATCCTTTACAAATTGCTAAATGGAAGTATACAATATTTCTGTTTAGGATACTTATGACTCCCACTAATGTAATTAATGGCCTATGAGATTTTTGTGGAGAACTAACCTGTTATTTGAACCAAGAGTCGTAAAGGCAGAGGAGAAATTGGCAGAGAGGTGTCATTCAGTGAGCAACAGGGATAGTAATTTTTCAATTTGCTTTGGTAGCAATCCCACTGCAGAGAAAAATGCTATCCAGAAGCTAAGAAAGAGTTGGTGGTGATAATTCCCTAAGTGATAAGATGAGCTGGAATGACTTTAAGCAGTTATTATGTACCTACAGAAGTGCTAAGCACTTTGGCAAGTATGATATGGTTTAACTATTGCTGTCCTAATGAGGTTATTATTATTTTCTCCACTTTATAGAAATTCAAACTGAGGTTCAGAAAGACTAATAACTTGACTGAGCTCACAGGAAAGGGGGCAACCCTGGGCATAGCCAGATATGTAGTGTATACTTGAGGGGAGATCATTAAATATACTCTAAAGGAAAAGTTGGTATGATTTGATAACCCCAAATTTTTTCATGGAAAATGACTCAAAAGAAAAAGGAAGCAAATGAAATATAGCAGTGTAGAAGTTTAATACCATAAGGCATATGAGAGGGTTCTCCAGGAAAGAATGACTGAACAGTAAGAGGTTCCATGGTGAATTCAATAAGATTCAGGAGATGAACCTCAGTTTTATATACAATAAATTCTGAGAAGACTGGTCAATGACCTCAGAGAGTTCAAGTCAAAAAAAGGTAACTCACATTAATAGAATTAACATGAGGTTTACGTTTATAAATTGAATGCCTACTAACGTTTACAATGCTTATTAGAATAAGGCATTTATGCTTGCCTGATTGGAGCATTCTCCTCTCAAAGACAAGAAAAATAAAAATATCATGAAACCCAAATAGCTGCTCAAATCTTCTGTTACCCTCACCTCCACTTTTCTGTGTATTCTAAGGGGCTTATAGTTTATAGTCAGTTCTGTCTCATAGTTTATTCTTTCAATAGTTAATTACATACTACTTTTGCAGCATTCTCCGGTACACCCCAACCAGAAGGGAACACAATCTCTTGTTCCTGAATTCTACAAAATCAAAGTGAAACAAAAACATAAATAAGCCTAAAGGACATAAATGTGTATTTGAGATTTTCTGAAGAGGAGGCAGATGGGGTTTTCAATTCGAGAATACATAAAACTTAAAATTCTATGTTAGGTATCCCTGTACTGAAAAGTCCTTTGGCCACTCTGCTAAACTATCCAATAATCTCTCTCCTCTACTGTCCTCTCTTCCCTGACTTCCCCAGTAATCAAATTTTAGTTCTTTGTTTTTGTTAATGCTAATCTTTATTAATTTTTAATTACACAGATTATACACTAATATGTTCATCCTTAAAAACCACAACACAGAACATTAGCAATAAAAATACCCACACCCCAAATCATTTTCTTTTCTTTTTAAAAAATGTGCATACTTTTTTCTTCTGTGCCAGTGAGTTTTATCCTTTCATAGGTCTTCATATTACTAATTAACATCCTTTCATTTCAGCTTGAAGAACTCCCTTTAACTTTTCTTATAGGGCCACACTAGTGGTGATGAAGACAAAAGTCTTCAACATTTGTTTGTCTGGAGAACTCTATTGCTCCTTCAATTCTTTTTTTCTTTTAACATCTTTATTGGAGTATAATTGCTTTACAATGGTGTGTTAGGTGTGTTAGTTTGTGCTTTATAACAAAGTGAATCAGCTATACATATACATATAGCCCCATATCTCCTCCCTCTTGCATCTCCCTCCCACCCTCCTTATCCCACCCCTCTAGGTGGTCACAAAGCACCAAGCTGATCTTCCTGTGCTATGTGGCTACTTCCCACTAGCTATTTTACAGTTGGTAGTGTATATATGTACATGCCACTCTCTCACTTCGTCTCAGCTTACCCTTCCCCCTCCCTGTGTCCTCAAGTACATTCTCTATGTCTACGTCTTTATTCCTGTCCTGCCACTAGGTTCTTCAGAACCTTTTTTTTTTTTTTTTAGATGCCATATATATGTGTTAGCATACGGTATTTGTTTTTCTCTTTCTGACTTACTTCACTCTGTATGACAGACTCTAGGTCCATCCACCTCACTACAAACAACTTAATTTCATTTCTTTTTATGGCTGAGTAATATTCCATTGTATATATGTGCCACATATTCTTTATCCATTCATCTGTTGATGGATGGACAACTTTACCAGGTAGAGTATTCTTGGTTGGCAGTTTTGTTTTTTTTTTTTCTTTCAATACTTTGAATATATCTTTCCACACCCTTCTGACTTGCAAGGTTTCTGCTGAAAAATCTGCCAGTTGTCTTATGGGGGTTCCCTTGTAAGTAACAAGTTGCTTTTTTCTTGCTGCTTTTAAGATTCTCTCTTTGTCTTGAGCTTTTGACAGTTTAATTATAATGTGTCTCTGTGTGGGTCTCTTTAAATTCATCTTGTTTGATACCTTTTGGATTCCTGGACCTGGATGTCTGTTTCTTTCCCCAGGTGAGGGAAGTTTTCAGCCATTATGTTACTTAATAAGCTTTCTGCCCCTTTATCTCTCTTTTCTCCTTCTGGGATCTCTATAATGTGAATATTGATCCATTTGATGATGTCCCATAATTCCTTGAAGCGATCTTCACTCTTTTTTTTCATTCCTTTCTCTTTTTGTTTCTCTTACTGAATGAATCCCCCTGCCCTGTCGTGGAATTCATTGATCCATTCTTCTGATTTTTCTAGTCTGCTGTTGAAGCCCTTCTATTGAATTTTTCAGTTCAGTTATTGTATTCTTCAGCTTTGTGATTTCTGTTTGCTACTTTAAAAATATTTTCTATCTCTTTGTTTATGCGTTGTTCTCCTGACCTCAGTGAGCATCTTTATGACTATTATTTTGAACTCTCTATTGGGTAAATCAATTATCTCCATGTTATTAAGATCAGTTTCTTAAGATTTATCTTGTTGCTTTGTTTGGAACACATCCCTCTGTTTCTTCATTTTCCTTGACTCTCGGTGTTGGTTTCTGAGCATTAAGTAAAAAGCCACCTCTCCCAGACTTGACAGACTGGTCTTGTTTGGGAGATGAAACTTGGCAATCAGCCTGGCCCAAGCTCCTGGTTGCCTCTCAAAACTTAGAGATTGTCCAAGCCATTGTCCTTCTTCTTAGTGGCTCCCAGTGGTTGAAGGTGGCTGTGACCTGTCAGTATCACAAAAGGGAGGATCATAGTCAGCACCTAGATGTAGGCCAATTAGAAGCTAGGTTTTCAGGCAGCAGCTGGAAAAGTATGCAGTTAAGCCCCTTCCATGAAAACACTGGGAGATGAATGTTTTTGCCTTCTCCCTCTGTTATCAGGAGTATAGCCACAGGGAGTGCTCTTGTAGAGAAAAGAGATGTAAAAGATGAGTCTAAGGTTTTGGTGTAAGTAAAGGGGTAAGTAGTGATATCACTCATTAAAATGGGAACACTTAAGGAGGGTGGGTTTGAGAACAAAATGCCTGACTATGATTTTGGTTTTATTTATTTTAAGACATCAGTTTTGTATATGTAAAAACAGCATCTCCAATCTGTAGAAGAAAGTTGATTATTGAATAATTACTTGGGGGACAATCAAGCCATATGGCAAAAAATAGTCTATCTTGGAGCTTATGCCAGGATAAAATCCAAATGAATCAGAGTTTTAAGCAAAAAGAATGAAATCATAAAAGCATGAGAAGAAATGATTGGGCAATTAGATCATAATTTTAAGTTAGAAAAAATTCTTTCTAAATATGACAGATTTTATTTTTAAATTCCCAACACTGCCAAAATCTCTGCTTTAGCAGATGCTTTCAACTTGTCTTCTTAGCCTCCATTCCATGCATGTGCAGCATAGGAATCGATCACTGACACGGGAAAAATTACATTAAAATTTTTAGGCTCATTTTGCTAGTCTTTTTCCCTCTTCAGTGATATTGGTCCCCTCAGGTCCTTGCTACCTCGAATTTTTATCCCTCAGCTCAGTGATAATGGCTGAAAGCTCTAGCCTACAGCTCTGTTTTCAGGATTTAGGCTTCATGCCAGAAATCAGCAAATTCTATGCTGGGCGGTGGGGGTGGGGAATTGGGGGGTGGGGGAGGCGGAAGCACTTCTAAAATTCTATGGGGGGTAGAAAGCAAATTCTATGCAAGGATTGGGGGGAGGTAGGACTTACCTCAGTACATTTTCCTTCACTCCAAATTTTACCCTTCAATTTCTGACTGTTTTGGGTGCTCTTTGATGATTTCATACAACTATTTTTATTCCTCCCACATTTTATAATTATTTTCAGAACGAAGGTTGGTATAATACAAGTTACTCTGTCATGCATGACCCGTCTCTAAGGAATTAATTAATCAAACAAACAACAAATAAGTAAAGATTTAGGTAATTTAAATAGCACACTTTAAACATTTGAACACTTATAAACTTAAAATATTAAAACCAAAACTTAGAGAATACATATTCTTTTTAAGCCATCTTGGAAAATTGCAAAAATGTACTGTGTGCTAAGATATAAAATGAATCCTAACAGATTTCAATGAATTATTTTTATGAAGACTACAACCGTGGAGTATAACTTCTGGACCCCCTTGACCAGGGAGCCCAAACAGTGACCCCAGGCAGCCTGGGAGCTCAGTTCATGGAACTTCTGGGCCATGTAACTTAGTCTACAGCCCTGCTCAGTAACTGGATAGTCACAAGCAAAAGAATGAACCTGGACTTCTATTTTACAACACTCACAAAAAATTAACTCAAAATGAATTAAAATCTTAAATGTAAGACCTGTAACCATAAAACTCCTAGAAGAAAACAGGGGAAAATCTCCTTGGCAATGGTCTTAGCAATAATTTTTTTGGATATGATACCAAATGCACAAGCATCAAAAGCAAAATAAAGAAAAACATCAAACTAAAATCTTTCTACACAGTAAAGGAAATCATCAACAAAATGAAAAGGTAACTTTTTCTTCTAATAAAGTGTTAATATACATATTAAAATATCCTCAAACTCAATAATACGCAAGGAAACCACAAGTAGTGGTTAAATTAAAACCACAAGTAGTATTTCCTACCCTAAAGATTAACCAAGCATTAGCAATGATTGTCAAGGAGAAAAGGAACACATACATTGCTTATGGGAGTATAACCTGGGACAACCACTTCGGAAAATAATTTTGCATAATTTATTAAATTTTAACATTCACATAACCAAGCCACTGGTTATACACTTCCAGGTCCAAACTTAGGCAAGTTGCCGTGCATGTGCACAAAGATGTGTAAACAAATATTACTCTAGCATTATTCATAGCAGCAAAATAAGTAAATGCACAGATAGATAAGAGAAAAAACTCAAATGTTTAAATTCAAATGGGTAAACAAATTACAGTACTTTCCATGTAATGTAATATATAGCAATGAAAATCAATAAACTAATGCTACATGCATCAGCATAATCTCTAAAGTAACATTTGAGCAATGGCAAAGCAAAACACATATTATTCCATTTATATAAATTTCAGTTAACAGATAAAACTAAACAATATTTCATTTATGGATGCATAAGTGATAAACTTGTAAAGAAAAGCAAAAGAGTAAGTCACAAAATTTAGAGTTATGATTGTTTTCTTTGGGACTTATTTCTGTTCCAATTATTATGTTCTTTCAGATCAATTTCCAGTTTTGAAAAAATTTTCTGTAAGTTTAACTTAGTATGTAATGGGGTTATGTTATAAACTAAATAAGGTTTATCTGTGACCCCCTCCTTCATGAGAAACAACCTATTAGCATTCTTGATTCTTTCTACTTTACTTTGTTTCCTATTATTTCCTGTTCTAAAGTTCATTTTACTTACTTCCATCTACTTTCATTAGTTTTGCTATGCTTTTCTACTTCTTTCCTTTTAAGATATCTGCTTAGACCACCGTTTTTTTGTTTTTGTTTTTCAGAAACTCTTTCATTCTTCCATTCTAATATAAGCATCTTAAGCGGTCAATTATTCTGTAAGCACAGACTTGGCTACATTCCACAAATTTTATATGTCATAGTTTTGTAATTATTCATTTAAAAATTCTTTCTAATTTTCACTTGACTCCTTTTTTGACATGTGGGTTATTTAGAAGTGAATTCTTTAACTTCCCAACAACTGGGAATTTCCTAGTTATCATTACTGACTGCTAAATTAATTCCTTATAACTCTATGATTTTAATATTTTGAAGTTTTGAGGCTTGATTTATGTCCCAGCATATATTCAATTTTACTAAATGTAAAATTAGTAAATCCATGGACACTTTAAATATATATATATATATATATATATATATATATATATATATATGCAGCAGTTTGGAGGCATAGCTCCTATACGTGATGATTAATCCAAGTTTGTTAAATAAGTATTCACAGCAAATAAGCTTATGAAAAGATGTGGTAAGTCCAAATTAAAACAAGGAAATTTTGTAAACTGCAGTTAAGAAAAGTAGAATCAAAACAGAATGCAGTGATTTTGCTAGGTGGAAGAAAGAGAAACTAGAGTTTGAGATGTCTACAGAGGCTAGAATCTGCAGGTCAGGGTGCTCAAGAGGTGAGACTTCCACAAAGAAGGAGCTCAAGAAATCTGCAAAGGAGTCTTCTTGATTTCTAGTCAAATTTGAAGCCTGTCTTATACAAGGAGACACTGTACAAGACTGATAGAGGAAAGCCACTGGGGAGCTATGGTTTGAACAGCTATTGTGGAGATCACACAGTGCTGGGGTTGCTAGAGTTCTGACCACTTTAAAAAAATCCTAGCAGGACCTGTGAGGTACATAGACAAGACTACAGAAGGGTCACATTTTAGGAATGTGCCTAATCCAGCTCAAAAGGGACACTATTTCTTAGGCCCTAACAAAGTGTTAAACAAGCCTCAACAAAAGAAAGTCAATCTGCCAGCAAATTAGCTGCCTGCCAGTAAAATCTCAACACTTTTGAAAAGAAGACAACATAATTCAGAGTATCAAAAATGTAGTATTCACAATGATAAGCAAACACCTAGGCTACAAGTTAATGATAAAAAGGAAAAAAAAAAAGATAAAGCAATACCACTTGTCCATTTACAGTTTTGCTTGATTAGATAGATTTTTGTATGTTGTGTTCTTTTTTTCTATACCTTAGCAAATGATGTGCATAGTCTATTTTGTTCCAAGGGTTATCGTGCACTGTTGTTACTTAATTTCTAAGTAGGTAAGACTATGTTGGTAAGGTTTTCATAATTTATTTCCAATTTCATTTGTTTCATGATAAAAGCATAATGTATCAATATATTTCTTTCTCTTGAATATGTATCATATGTGTGTGTATTCAAAAGAAGATACTTTATGTACAGGAGAACAAAGATAAGGTTGACTGCTGTTTTCTTATAAGAAGTTAAGTAACCAAAAGTCAATGCAAAAAATAATTGCAACCTAGAGTTCTCTTTCAAGAGAAAATACCTATCAAAAATAAAGGTTTAATAGCCATTCTGACCAGCTGCTAATAGAAACCACCCTTCCACCCCTGCTTGAAGAATTTGGTCTCTCTCACTTAAAGAAACTGTAATTAATGATTACCTTTTAAAAGCCCATAAAAGTGGTAAAAAAAAAATGTTTTTAAACCTTCCTTTAGTGGTGACCTAGTGTCAAGACCTAAAAAGCCCAAAAGGAATATTTTTAACTGAAGTAGAATTGACGTATAATATTATATTACAGGTGTACAATACAGTGATTCACAATTTTTAAAGGGAATACTCCTTTTATAGTTATTATAAAATATTTGCTATATTCCCCATGGTGTACAATATATCCTTGTAGCTTATTTTATGCCTATAGCTTGTATCTCTTAATTCTCTATCCCTATATTGCCCCTCCTCCTTCCCCTCTTCCCACTGGTAACAACTAGTTTCTTCTCTATATCTGTGAGTCTGCTTCTTTTTTGTTATATTCACTAGTTGGTTGTATTTTTTAGTATCCATCAACAGATGAATGGATAAAGAAGATGTGATATATATATACGTATATATGAATGCTAACAACAATCTCATGTTTATTTCTTGAGGTTATTATGAAAATGGACAGAAAGCTGTCTAGTAAATAATTATTTTATTATTATTAATATTAATATTTTTGAAAGGAAGTGCTAAGCAAAAGGAGTTCATCTTACTTTGTAAGGGGTGTGGTCATAATACCTCCATTAATAATTGGCCCTCAAGCTGAGTCTTTTAAAAATGGCTCAGTTGGGTAAAGATGGGGAAAGGTCATGCAGGTAAAGAGAAGACATTAGCACTAGGAGTGAAGAGGATGGATGTGATTGTCTGCAGTGTAGCACCTGTTTGATTACCTCATTCAGGTAGGAGATAAAAGATACCGACAGTGTTGTGTGAATATACGATCAAATTCACCCACTGTGCTCTACCATACAAAGGTGTAGGCTCCTTCCTCTAGGATTCTACATTCATGAGCTATATCATGTCACTTGTCACCTCCTTTGGGAACTCTGTGTATGCATATATCCCCCCAACTAGATCCCAGGCCCTTTGGAGTGCAGGGGCTGGGTTTAATTCACATTTTTTTTTTTTTTCCTGAGTGTACAACTCAGACCCATCTCCTGAGTTTTGAGTGGGGTCCAGGGAGGGGTGGGCTCTGCAGTGGGCTCAGGCTGCAGTACAAATGGCTCCATCACTTGGGCCTTTTATGATCCAACCATAGAAGCCCTGATAAAGAGTCACAGCACACACACGTAAGCTCTTGGAGCAATTCTATGCTGTGTTCTGCTGAGAACTACTTTTCCTTTTGATTTAGCTGCAAGCTTGCTTCTAGGACCTGGTAGAGACCGAATGTTTGGCCATGGGCCTTCAAGTGGCCATGTGATCTGGCAGTTTGTATTCCTAACTAGCGTATTACCTGGCACATAGGATTCAATAAATAAGTGTATATTAAACAACTGTAGTGAGTGCTATAATCGAGGTCAGAACAGTGTTAATATGCAGAGAAGTAGGGAGCCACCGACTCTGCTGAGAGTGCTGCCAAAGGCTTCATAAGCAGGAATGTCCATAAGGATTTGACCAGGATTTTTCTGTTTATGCTACTACATCACCATTTTCAAAGAGAAAATTTCTTAGACAGTATGTGACTTGTTTCAGTGATCCCTCAGAATCTAGAAAATTTAACTGTTTGTCCTTCGAAGTTTAGGCATGAATGTTTCTACAGCTGCTGATTTATTAACATTACTAAGGTTATACAAACCTGGTCTGTCTGGGCTGAATTACAGCTTATCTGGACTAAATATATTTTCTAACCCCAAAACCAGAACGCATAGTCTGACAAGTATACTTTTGGGAAAAACAGAATAAGATATTTGAAATGGCAACTGTCTTGGAAAATCTCTGTAATCTCTGGTTGCTATTACTATAGCCTGTTACTTCCTCACACCTAAAGAATATGTGAGCTACTCAGGGACCCATAGGTGATGGTTTGTGGTTGATAAAGAGAACTGGAGGTGAGTAGAATTCAGTGGGATTCTACAGAAGTGTGGGACATCCACAAAAAGTGGACGTGGTAGGAAGAGGAAATGGAAGATGCACTCTGTGCTTAGAATTAGATGCCTCTGAAGAAGCCAAACAGAAAATCCAGGCTTTCTTCGGGATAAAACAACCTGGTTTGTAGTTAAAAGGAGGGAAAAGAAAACTAAAGAGGGAAGGAAAAGGAAAACACCAAGCTCAGTATTGACAGATACCATGTATTCCAATGTGTCACCTTTCTAGCTGTGTGGCCGCGAGCTCATCACTGACTCCCTTTGAGTGTTAGTTCCTCATAGAAAAAAATGGAGTAAAAGTTCTGATATCATAAAATCATGTGTGTATCCACCAAGAATATAAGCATATTAAATATGGAGTAAGAAGGAAGCTGTATTATATTGTACTTTTAAAATACTTTTATTGAAATATAGTTGATTTACAAGTTGTGTTAAGTTTCAGGTGTACAGCAAAGTGATTTAGTTGTATTATTTTCCATTACTGGTTATTGCAAAAAACTGAGTAGAGTTCCCTGTGCTATACAGTAGGTCCTGTTGGTTATCTATTTTATATATAGTAGCATGTATGTGTTAATCCCAACCTCCTAATGTATCCCTCCCCCACCCCTTTCCCCTTTGGTAACCATAAGTTTGTTTTCTATGTCTGTGGATCTATTTCTGTTTTGTAAATAAGTTCATTTGTACCTTTTTTTTTTTTTAGGTTCCACAAATAAGCGATATTATATGATATTTGTCTTTGTCTGGCTTACTTCACTTCGTTTGATAACCTCTAAGTCCATCCTTGTTGCTGCAAAAGGCATTATTTCACTTTTTTATGGCTGAGTAATATTCCACAGTGTATATATACATTGTGTATATATCATATATATTGTTATATATACCACATCTTCTTTATCCATTCATCTGTCGATGGACATTTAGGTTGGAAAGCTGCATTGTAGAAATTAAAAAGTAGTAGAAAGTAGTCAAAGATGAGAAAAAAAGAACAAGTTCAGAAAAAGATAGGAAGAAATTAATCCCAAGAATGGATGACATAATCTTAACCCAAAACAGAATTTTGCAACACCAGAGACTCTGAGGGAAGAGAAACTGGAAGTGGGAAGCTAATATAATCTCATATGTAATCTCATATGTAGAAATGGTTTGAAAAGTTAAAGAAAACATCCGGATGTGAGGAGTCACTAAACACTAAAGCAATGTAACCATGAGCCAATATCAGGCTTTCACAAGTGGTCATAAAAGTATAACATCAGATATCAGTCCAGAGTTCCAGATTTGGGGAAATGTGACAGATGGTCCAGCTGGCTGAAATCTGAGACCAAATATCTTTTTAAACAAAGGAACCAGGCAGAGGCTTTATAAATAAGCTTGATCACAGACTACAAGAAAATATTTATGTGTGCTCTCCTGTATCCTTCTCTTTTTCTTACTTAGATAAACTATGACTTTATTAGTGTTAACCTCCAAAGAGAAGGATTTAAAAAGAAAAATTATATTTTTTATATGCATATACTTTCATCCATGGATCTTCAATAAAGAACACACAGACATTATTCAAGATTTTCACTCTATTAACAACCCTGAAAATATGCTTTAATGTAGAGTTTGTTAACAGCACACTGTAGAGTCTGGCATAAAAGAAAATGAGCTCCAAGACTAGAACCAGAAGATCCCCACTCTAGGCTCAGCTATGATGGTGCTAACTGTGTGACCTTGCCAAGTCGTTATATGTAATGTGACCTACTTACCTACCTACTTTAACCACTTCACAGAGTTATGAAGACAGTCGAGTGAAATAAGGTTGAGAAAAGCTGTAAAAACAGCAGTTATTATTAGGTCATTGAGTAGACTACCATACTAAAGAGGCCAAAATATCTCAAGTAGATATCTGGTAGACCAACTAACTGTTCATGATTCTGTATCAACTGGTTCATTTACATTCCAGACTCTCGGGACACAGATACTAAGGGATAAGATATGGGTCCAGCCTTTATTCAGCTCACAGTTAAGAACTGGCTGGAGGAAGGGAGCAATGCAATGGAGATTAGCACATATTATTGCTCTTTCTTCCGGTGATACCTAAAGAAGTGCTTACTTTCTCTGCTCATGCCTCTGATGATTGACATTAGCAAGATATAACAGGGAGCAAACTGACCTGAATGAGGATGGGAGAAAAAAGCCTATTTTGCAGGTTACAAAATCTTTTCATACATATTATTTTATTTACTCCTCATCACCTCTTTGTGTTACAGAAAATCTAGGTAGCCCCATTTTTGCAGACAGGTTTGTAGTTCATTTTTACTTTTTTTTTTTTTAGGTTCCACAAATAAGCAATATTATATGATATTTGTCTTTGTCTGTCTGGCTTACTTCACTTAGTATGATAACCTCTAAGTCCATCCTTGTTGCTGCAAAAGGCATTATTTCACTTTTTTATGGCTGAGTAATATTCCACAGTGTATATATGTCTCTCCATTGCATTGCTCCCTTCTTCCAGCCAGTTCCTAACTGTGAGCTGAATATATAAGTTTCAGGGAGTTACTTCTGTTGCCCAAGATGGTATAAAGGAAGATCTAGCCTACTACTCAGATTTTGTGATTCTAAACCACGTATATTGGGCCAACAGGAGAGAAATGATGGTTGTAACTAGAAAAGCCATTTTTTCATCTCTAAAGCCTAATATTATCTACACATGATTTTCTAGAGTCTGCACATACAGTTCAAAAAGACATTGATTTAGTTTTTACCAAAATATGCCACCTGTATCTTTAAAACCTCTTGCAAATCTGTTGGCTGTCTTGAGGAGCTAAGATCTGAGTAAATACTTTCATTTGGATTTCAAATGCCTTTATCTTCATGATGCAGACACTCAAGAGGTGGACGATAAATAAAATGGAAGGTCCCTCACACAAGCTAAAAATATACACTCTTTTGCTTCTTCTACCTATTCTTATTCATTCTAGAAGGACTCGGCTGGGAAATTTTGTCAAGATAAGAAACATGCAATCCCCAAATACCACTAAACTTTTTTAGAGGAATAAAATGTACTTTTAAAGGGGTAAGATTAGCCCCCTATTCCTGCTTACCTCCTAAAGTGAAACAGACATGCTATTAGAATGAAAAGTCACAATAGCTACCCACCGTAAAAAATCAATAATTATATCTTTTCTCTATTTTTTTAATGGTTAGCAAGTTGTCTGGAACTGTGCAGGGATAAAGAACATGAGAGATGTCTGACCTACTTATACAGAAAATGAGCAAAGCCAAAGAGCCAAGGAAATTCAATGCACAGCTACTTTGAAGGAGATGAGTAAGTGGCTACCTGCCTGGAGGTGTCTGAGATGACTGAGGTCCCTCAAGCCTCCTGATTGGTGCCAGACTCCCCTCCTCTCAGGAATGGTATTTATCACATTGGACAACAAAAGTGGTGGGTTGTGGGAAGGATATTTTTTCCTGAGGGCATAGTTAAAAGCCACAATAATTTCCTTTCATGGCCTGTCCTAGGAACTTGGGAAGAAAGGGGTATCTGGAATTTTTCATGTCCAGACTTCGTCAGAAGTTAAAATACCAGACCTTTGCTTTTCTAACACTTGTCAAAGAAGTGAATTCCTTAACTGTTCCACATAATTATCCTATCCAATGGGCAGGGACATGTCTTTAGTGAAAACATATCAGAGGAGAGGAATGTCACCCACGTTAGTTAGGTGGAGTCTGATGGGTGTAAAGGAAGTCCCCCAGGGAAGATGATATCTCTGCTCTAATTTTTTAAAAATGTGTAGGTGTTAGCTAGGTGATAAAGAGGGAATGTAGTGAAAAGAACTGCCTCATGCGAGGCCCACAGCATGAGGAAGCATGGCATATTGGAGTACTGCAAGATGTCACCCAAGACTGGCTGGTTTAGAGAATTTTGCATATAAAGATTCAGGGTGCTATTCTCTAGGACAGTGGCAAATGAAATTTTAGAATTAAAACAAATTTTTAAGAGTAAGAGTAATTTTGAGGTGATTCCATATGAGAGTAGATGTAATATCACTGCATATTAATTTAAAATATTTGAAATGACAAGCTAATAAAAATTCAGGAATGTTTTTAAGTGAATTTGTATTTGCTTTTAAAACTTGAATATTTAAAATAGTACATGGATGTGGAGGTGTTATTCAATCAATAGGTAGTGAACAGTGCCATATGTGTCTTTACAACTCTACAAGACTCCCTTTGTACCCTGGGACTGGAACCTATCAAGACCATTGAAACTCTTCAAAAGGTTTTAAAGAGAGGAATAGCATGATCAGATAAGTCATGAGAGAAGTAACATGATCAGATAAACACTCTAAGCTGTTGAAGATTTTGTGTTACTCCTCCTAGGTGAATTTACATTTAAGAAAGAACAATGATAGACAATGCTTAACAAAAGTTAAAAGTTGAAAATGGTAGTTTGCAATTGGTAGTTAAGGAATTTAATATGAGAACTTTTCAAGTTCTTCAAATCCCAGTAAAGAGTAAAACAATACCTAATAGTTGCTAGAATAATATATAGGATAAAAGACTGTTCTATGTCCATAAATCTTATTATTCAGTGCTGTCAGGGAATGAGGCCATATATAACATATATAGATGATCAATTTTCAAAAAATAAGGTTACAATAGACAGACCTCTATTTCCCTCAATCAATGCTATCGTCCCCTCAGTCAAAACACCCTTTCCCTCTGGCTGTCTTCAGGAAAGTCTTAAGAATTAAGCAATGTGTATCATCCTCCTAGATTTAGTCACATTAAAGTATGAATAGCTAATAACTTTCTAACAGGATATTTTACTTTTAAAGGCATAGTTTGTTAAACATGAAGGATATCTAATTGGAAAAATTATTAGAGGGATAGTGGACAGGAGTACACTTTTGAGAAGCACAGTTTTTCTTGGCCATCCCTATCCTACCATTTCTCTAGTATCTTACAATTCTTTGATATCAACTTTCAGAACACCTATTATTATAGATATGTGAATAAGGCATAACGCGAATATTGTTCCAAAGAAAAAATACCACAGAATGGGAATCAGATCATTGGTAAGAAGCACGCTGTTATCCAGACATATAACTTTGGACAAATCATTTTGGCTCAATGGGTCCCAATTTCCATATCTTTAAAATGAAGACAGGGAAGAATAATTTCTAAGGATGGCAGAGTGGGTTTTTGTGTGTGACTGTGTTGCTGGACTGATCAGGGCAGTTCGGCTGATCTGACTGGCCAGGCAAGTGGGTGCCTCCTTTGCTCCCACGGCCTCAGGTGTTTTCAACCCCCATCCCCCCTAGATGCTGGTATCTCAGCTGAAGAGAACCTTTGCAGAGAGAGGAGGACTGGACTTTCATCCTAGGCATATGAGAGCATTTGTAATGTCTATTCCAGCTCTGACATTTTCTGAATCTGGATTTTTCTTATCACCTGGAAACCGTGCCCCATAGACATAACAGAAGCCGACGGATAACAGGAATTCTGTAGCTCGTCTTGCAGAACAACAGATAGGGGAACAGCTTGTTACCACCCCTCTGCTTGTAAACTACCTTTCCTGATTAAGCTCACTTTAGGTTAATTTTTCCTTCTTTCTCCACCCACCCCTTTAATTGTATACCTTCCCAGCTTCCCATAACTTCAGGAACTAGGAGTCAGCTCTTCGCCAGTGTGAGCCAGTTAAGGCTGGTTGGGGCCACCGATCCTAAAACTGGGCCTGCACAGTTGTCTAAGGAATGGCATTTTGACATCAGAGGGCTGGAAAACTCCAGCCTCAGATCATGCTAAGTGCCTCCATCTTGAACATGCAGACACATGTAAACAAGATGCACCTGTGCAGAACACCGATTACCTCACCTTTTCTCTACATCCAGCCAACTTTCCCCATGTCTAAGACCACCCTGCTTATCCCATAAATATCCCAACCCCCTCACTTTCAGGGAGATAGATCTGAGACTTGTTCTCCGATTTCATCGCTTGGCTGCTTTGAGAATAAACTGTTTCTCTGCCACAAACCTTGGCATGTCAGCATTTGGCTTGCTAAGTGCCAGGCGAACAGAACTGATTCTGTAACAACCCCTGTTCTCGTTGTCAGTAGAAATGTTAGTGAAACTCAAGTAGACATATTATGGCTTTCACTGATAAATTAAAAAGTAGTCAAAATAAATATTCAGTTAAAAGAAATACAAGAATATCCATCTCCATTCATCCTTATTCATTAATGACCCTGGGCTCCAATTCCTATTTAAATACCTGTGATGTTCTATAAGGATTCTACTTAGAAGCCAAGAGGCTTTGGGCTTTTAGTGGCACAATCTGATGCTTTGCGTCAGGCCACAGACAGGTCCTTCTAGTGGCAGACAAGGCACCACTTCTTCAAAACATAACTAAGACTTCCAAAGTCACCTGTGGGAGAGCATACCCACCCCTGCCTGTCTGTCACACACTCTGCATCCTCCCAAGGTGGGAGTACTTTGGAAATGTAACCTTATTAACTAAGAGACCCGGCGGCCTGGCCATGAGGCCTGGCTCCCAAGGATTGAGTGAAGACTGCCTCCTCATAAGCTTGGCTTTCTAATACAATTTCCATCCACATTTCAAATTGTTTTTAATGAGTTTAAACATTGAGAAGGTAGAAATTGACTAAAAAGTGGAAAAGCATGGAATTTGGACCAGGAATTTGCTAGATGAAACTAATTTAAATGTAGAATGCACTGAGGCATTGGGAAGCCATCTGAAGAGTTAAGGTATTTGGAAAGTGGTTTGTGAACAAAATAATTTTCGAGATACAGCTGATTTAGAAAATGTAAAATTAGCAAAAGACACTTTGTAGATTGGAGAGCTTGGAGAAGATGGCTTATATCACTAACAGATGATAGAATGGACTCCCACTAGGGCAGGGGTGGATTTAGCCTGTTTTACTCAAATTAGAACCAGTAATCTTAATGTTTGAGGGATCGCATGTGGTGCCTTTGGTTGAGTGGATCAACAGGAGTCTGAGAGGCAATCTGACCTGTAAGCTTTATTCTGCCACTGATTCACATAATGACCTCAAGACATCACTTCTTCTCTGTGGGGGAGATAAAAGTGTTAGTGATCTTTGATCTAATAATGCTTCTTGGTGGAAACTCTCAGAAAATCATCCAAGATAATTCAAATAAAGAGGAGAATAGAATAGATGGTACTGAAATGATTCATGGTGATTGCATCTACATTAAATATACCTAGGCTTCATGGGAACTGTGAATGAGAAGTTAGAAACTGTCACAGGCCAAGCAGACATTCTCTAATCTCTCAATTCCTCTCTCCCATTCTCCCTTCACATGGATTCTCATCATTGGTTCTCTCTGTAAACTGATTCTATTTATGCATCTTTCTGTATACAAACTTTCCCTTTCATCCAATCCCAACCCCACTAGTTGTATAATCTGAGTCCATTACCTAAACTATCTGAGCACCAAATCTAAGGTCATAGAATTGAGTTGCTTGCAGTGGCACATGGATTTCAGATCTTTCACCAGTGCAGGAAGAGAAAGGAATAACTATACTCACTGAATATTGCAGGATCCAAACGATATAATGTGCTCAGTCAATGCTAACAGTGAATACCTGCATCAATAAGTTGTTGCCATCTGAATCCAAGGGAAAGTAGTGAACAGATTGTATGAATATTGGGTACTTTGTATCTCCCTTTCTGAGTTTAGCATTTCAGGCTGTATTACAGTTGATGTTTATTAGGAGAGGGATCCTCCCAATTGATCAAGGGCTCACCTGGTATAAGGAGCGAAGTGAACAACAAGCCTACCTTAAGATAGAGTTTCATATCAAGAATATTCAGGAGTCAAGAAGGACTATATGAGGTTATTATATAGATATATATTTAATATAATATATGTGATTGTGGTTACAGATACATATTTGGTGCTTTATCAAGAAGTGTGAGTTACATAGTACACAACATATTGGTTACAAAATTAGAAGATAAACACATTGTTTCTAAATGAAAAACTTATGGGATAAATGCTGACAAATGGATTTCCAAACCTTTCATTTCTACACTTTTCTCTGGGCTGGTCTCCTGAAGATGAGTTGCAAGTTGCAGCATTCTTAAAAAATTTAGTCCCCCCAAATTCTAATAACATATGACATGAAAAGAACTTTTGGCAAAAATTATCCAGATTACTTCTCTCCATTGGAAAATTTTTCAGCATTTCCCATTGTTTTGTCTATGCCTTAGTTTATACATTTTCCTAGATGCTTTTCCTAGTTAAATGCTTTTAATTGTATTCATTATTAGATAACAGTGGTTAGACTCAACTATTTAAAATGTATCCTCACACAGGGGGAGAAAAGAAATGGAGATATAGGTGTGAGACGGAAAGGAAAATTGTCTCAGGTGAAAAAACAAGAGGCTTATCAAACTGGATATAAATGTTGGTTTTGTAGCTTCTCTACTAGAAATGATTATTATTAAACTGTGAGGTGAGGATAATATTCCAAAGTTCGGTTGTCTGTCTTTTTCCCTTTACTCTCTGCTATGAGTTTCCATTCAAAGCTACAAATGTCTCTGTTGGAAGTCCTGATCTTTTCAGTTCCAGTATGCTGGGGAAAGCCTTTCTTTGGATATCTATTGCTCTGGTCTGCCATATAACCTATTTGAATGAAAATATGTTTAGCACAAGGAGTAGTTGCTAAATTGCTAAAGAGCCTTATCCAAGGCAAGAATTGAACACACTCTTATAGAATGGAGAGCCTGGAAAACCCATACACTGAGATGTATCAAGACATTGTGTCCAGAACCTACAGAGAGTTACCTGGCCCTTGGGTTTGGACATTTGGATGTTAGAAACTGGGTTCTCCATGCTCTGCTCTCTGGCACATGCAAGCCCACTGGGGAAAGAAAATCCTCCATGTTTCTTCTTTTATCTAATCAAGAATCCCTAGGATATTAAAATGGATTTTCACATCAATCTGCATTGTTAGTCAAGAAAAGCCTTCCTGCAAATCTTGGTGGTGACAGCAAAAACTATTTGATTTTCAATCAAGTGGACCTGCTTTTAAATGTCTCCTAGTGAATGGACTCACTTTGTAGGTCTGGGCACTTACTTCTTTACCACTTCCCATCTCTCCTTTCCCCCCTTTCTTTTCTCATGACCCTATTTCTCTCAAACTTGCTAAATTACCAGGAAACAAGGAAAATGGCCTGCTAGAGGGAATGATTTCAGGGATAAAAATGATTCCTCTGAAATATGATAGCCTTTGAAATGATTCTCAAATTATCAAATTTGTGATGAGACAGATAGCTTGACAAAGCCCTGGCAGGGAATGTTTATTAGTTTACCAATTGATTTACTAATGGTCAAGTTTTTATTGAAACTTCTGGATATCTATTATTCTTTGGGAAATAATAACAAGTCCACCCTGTTGAAAAGGAGTGTATACAGAGAGCACATCAACCAAGCATAATCCATGGCTTTGTAGAGGACAAAAGTAAAAACAATTTCTTTAACAACTTCTTATCTTTATGCACTAAAAACTGAAATCTGCTTAAAGCATAATTTATACCATAGAGAATTTGAGTACATAGGTGGTATGCGGAGTGGGCCACAAAATGTTTTCATAAATTTGATTCTATAGATTTGAAAGCAAAGTTACTGAAACACCTCAGTTCTGCATTTCAGAAGGTGTCTATCTAAGAGAAAGAAAATGTGTGTGTGCATGTGTGTGTGTGTGTGTAGGGGGTTGTTCACATGAACAAGCATTGCTTTAGCAGATGAACATGGAACACGGCCTCCTAATTTACTCTGAGAGTTGATAGTCTGTCTCTTTCTTCTGGTCAAGTTTAGATCCTAATCAGACACCAACCACAAACTATCTCAAACCCAGGCAGAAAAACAGGTTATGGTGGTTACCTGACCTACCTACCTAATCCTAGGTTTCTCTCAAGGATGAGAAGCATATACTCCTATTCCCATTGACCACCTCTCTACATCCCAGATCCACTTATGACGGTTACATTTTCCCAAGGGAGGAAAATGCCTGCACTACAGGGCTCGCTTTTGCATTGAGTTTCATACTTTCCCAGGCAATTTACTCAAGGGAGAGTGGGGAGGAAGGGGAGGAGGCAAAGGGAGTGATAAACAGATGTTACACATTTTTTTTCCTGGAAAGACCATCCCAGTTTTCCTAATTTCCCAAAATTTAAAAGAATGTTTATTTTGTTTGTGTTACTATAGCAACTTCTAGTAGCTCAGGTTTTTTCCTAAGTTTAAAAACACCAAAGATTTCAAAGAATTTTCTAGGGCCATTTTTATATATTTGCTTTTTCATTTGGGGCTGTGATATTTGTATTCCTTTTAATTTTATTATTTAGAAGAGAGTATGTGTGTGTGTGTGTGTGTGTACTGCTTTAAATTTAAAATCATATTTACATATATATTACATGTCACCGGTTGACTGCAAGGCATTCATGCCTCTTGTAGCCTTTACAGCATTGCCCTCCTGGTTCTTTTCCTGCCCTCTGCCTCCTGGGTTCAGCTTATGAAAAGGTGAAGGTCCTTCTTATCCTCCACTGACAAGTCTACCCACTTACATAGGATGTGCAGTCAATTTGTGAATACAGTCAGTCCGAGTCTTTGTCACATCAACCATCTTGGTGAACTCTGTAATCTCTAGTTAATTCTCTGGGTATTTTCAAACATTTTGTTGTTTCAAATAATATGAATAAAATATTTGAAATATTAATGGCATCAAAATTTTTCTTAAAAATGTTTTGGCATTCAAGAAAAAAATAACTCACCTAGAGTCTTCAGTTCATAAATTTTCTAGCTGCATTAGCAAGTAAAGGATTGGTGATTTTGTACTGATTTGGGGCAGCATAGACAGATGTTGAGGATGGTTGTGCTGGGAATTCTTGTTGTGAGTTGCTTGTCACTCCTACACAAATAAACATGGTGAGAACTTCTTTTTCATGCCCACAGTGTTGATCTGGCCTAGCTGTCCACTGCTTGATGACGGAGTTTCTTTGAAGTGAGCAATACTGACAAATACGAATGAACTCATACCAGACTAGCAAGAGTTGGCAGTAGACACCCAGTCACTCCGACCCATTTTCAGAGTTTGAAATGGCAAGTATTCAGGAAAGGCACATTAGCCTTTGAAATACCAAAAAAAAAAAAAAAAAAAAAAAAGGAAAACCTAACAAATACAGTCAGTGTTTACTCAAAGAATACTGTCATATAGTTGCTTCACTTTCAATATTCTTAGGAATTAGCTGAATAAATGGGCTACAAACATGTGAAACTAGGAGTGTGTGAAAGAAAAAAAGAAACAAAAGGAGTAAATACAAGACTAAACAATGTAGTCTTCTACTTAAACATTTCAGATTTTTATTAATCCTTTAAAAATTACTTGTTTAGTTAACTCAGTGTCCTCACCTTGGTTATACCCATACATAGTTTGACTCTCTTTATTACTAGATTAAGTAAATCATTGCTTAATCAAATCTACTAAAGATAAGAAAAAAATTCTAGCGAGACTTATAATAATGAAATACAGAACTAAAAGTTTAAACCCACTAAAAAAATACCATGGCTTATCAATTGGCTGTGTGTAAGGCATGTTAGGGGTATAAATGTGCATTTTGACTATAAATACAATTCATTAATGCAGCGAGCAAAATAGGGAGGGAAGTGAGGGGTTGCTAAAAGATCAGATTATTTTGCAAAATGCAGGGTACTTTAAAATTCTATCTCACTTAGAACGTCTCTGCATTTAGTCAAATTAAGTTTTCCAAAGATAATTTGGTGTTTTAAAGATAATCGTCACTTACTAAACAAACTGATGGCATCATAGGACAACTAATCATTTTAGGCTTGACAAGATTTTCCCATCTTAGTGTACAGCCCTCTTGATATTGAGGTGGGAGACCACTGCAATGAGTAGCAACTGTTTTATATGATTGGAGTCAGAAATTTTGGAATTTTATACTCACACGAATTTTAACTAATTTGAAAATTGAAACTTTGTGCCTACATACTAGAGGCATAGATACATTTATAAAGTAGTCCCTTGTCAATCTCAGGTCATTGATTTAATACAGAATTTGGTAACTTTATGCATGGGAAGGGATGAGGGAAGTATAGGGAAAGAAGCTATATGGATGGTGTTCAGATTGATTTTATATAAACACAGCATATTTATGTATCTATATCTCTTGTTTATAATCTCTAGCTAACACAAAGATGCTCTCAGAAGAAGATCAATATTTTTTAACAATATATTTGCTTAAAAAATCCAATAGTGCCTACCTCATAAAATTCTTAGCAACTTTTACTAACCAAGTTCAGAAATAATGAGAGGGGTGACCCCCTCATGGATCAGAATTTTTTTAAAAATGAGATCAATTAGTCTCAGTTGAAACTGGTCTTTCCACATCCACATTCTTTTTCATACCAATTTAGGGGGAGATCCATTACCTAAACCAAATGGACCTACATTCAATGATATCATATTCTTCTCTTATATTTCCTTTGATAGATTTTTTTCTGTCGTTCTGATTGAGTTTCACAACAACATACAAGAGTAGAGCTTAATTAAGAATGGGGGCAGGAAGAGGAAATTGGAAAAGGAAGGCATTTGGGCAATAGATAAACATCCAAAACAATGTGGCCAAAGGAGGAAGCAACACTCCCTGGGGTTTTCTGTTTGAGAGTCTTTGAGCAAGCTGCTATAGGAAAATATGTGGGTTGCTGGAAAGTGCAGGGTTATTGTGGAGGAAATAACTCTCAGGATGATTCTCACAGACCAACTACATTGCTACTTGATGAACTCCTGATAAAACCCAGAGCGCACAAAGCGAGGCAGTGAATCCTTTTCCATCAGGGCATGGATTCTTTTCTGGGCCACATCAAAGCTGCTTGAGGAAGGTTCCTCCAGGTTCTTCACTGTGATGTCCTTCGTGAAATGATCAATATTCACCTGTGAGACAGGAAACAGGGTCACTGAGTCAGCCAGGTTGTGGGATTTGAGGAGGGGTTGGGAGAGAAGTGGAATTTCTCACCAGTATAACACATGAGGGGAAGAGAGTCATAGAAAGTGAGAAATATCATTTCTATTTTATACGCAGTGGGGTAAGGCAACTGGTGCTTCAACAAATGCATGACTCAGATTAAGATCAACCAGTTTTAGACACCCACTGTTAGAAACAAGCAGCCAACACATGCAGACCTCATATAATCCTCACAATAACCCTAAGAATGACTCTTTCCTTTTGTAGGGGAAAGATAGATAGATAGATAGATAGATAGATAGATAGATAGATAGAGACTTCTTCAAGATCACAGAACTAATAAATGTATTTGAATGCAGAGACTCTGAATTTGAATCCAAGTATCCTGATGCCTAATCCCACAATCCTCCTACCACAACATTTGGTTTCACACCTAGTGGGGAGAATGAAGAGAGAGAAAGAACTTCTGACCAGGGATCCAAGACCTTTTGCATGGTTCTCGAAGAATAAAGAAACTTGGTCTTTTCCTGAAACTAAGTGGGAAACAATGGTTCTAGCACAACAATAATAACAATAGCAGCTAATACTTACTGAGTGTGGAGAACTTAACTTTTACAGGCACTGTGCTATGAATCTTGAATCTTACAACTTCATCTTACAACTCTAGGAGGTAATACTGACACCTACATTTTACACCTGAGGAGCAGAAATGTTAAGTGACTTGCCCAAGATCATAAGTGCTAGAGAGAAGACTCAAAAGCCCCGCAATGTTGCTTTTACCCAGTAGACTGCAGTGTTGGAAGGCATTACGGCGTATTTGTCCTGAATGCAGGGCTACTACATCGAGCCACTCCCAGGGACACCATTCATGTTAGGGTCCGTGTAAATGGTCCCCTGGAGTTGTACAGTGTACAGCCTGCCTGGGCTTGTCTGAGTATGATTTGAGAGAAATCACTGTACATCACGTTGTATGTTTCAATGACTCTTAAGGTGTCTGCATGTAAAAGAGAAAGAAACAAATCAACCAATAATTCTGAATTGGAACATGAGAAAAATGTTTTAGGTCTCTCCTGGGCTGCTAAAAGTTCTTGATACTGAGAAAAGCTATTTGGGCTCAGAGAATTATGAAGCAGCTTTAGGTCAGAGTCAGGGACAAAGACATGAATGGGAGTACCAGGCCAGAACAGACAGGAGTGACTGTGACTGAAGGTCCAGGATGAAGTGAGTTGAGGCTATGACATGTTTTCCACAGGTGAGAGGGGCCTGTGTGCTTTATGCAGGAATGGCAGAAGACTACACAGGCAGCACTGGAAACAGCCTCAGAGGTGAGGTAGTCTGACTCCTGCCTTCACGGGTGAAGACTCTGAGACCCAGAGAGGTCTCTACATGCCCACAAACAGCTAGTGAGGGACAGAGGTGAGGCTATCACGTATATTTCTCTATTCTCAGTCTGTTATTCTTCCTGCCACACGAAAGCGATGTTTCTTCCTTCTTTTAAATATATACTGAGCTAGGTGGGCAACCTTACTCAAATAGTTGAATTTCTAAAAATTATAAAATTATCTCCTAATCCTATTTTTTAAAGAAGTGATGTATTTAAAACTCTCTAACACATTGTACACACCAGCAAAAACAGCTATTTATCTTATTATTTTTATGTGCATGGGCTCCTCTAATGAATCATTTTGATATATACTCATCTGTTTATTAGAGAGCCAAGAAAATATTTTTCATTAATTTAAAATATGGACAGTTGACAATTTGCAATATACGAGTTTTCTACTTATTGAACTATGCAGGGTCACTTCTCTTTTTTTAATCTTAGTTCCAATTTTTTTACAACTGTATCTCTCCTTCAGTTCCTTATCTTAAAGAACTGAGGTGAATATTCAGAGAAAGAAAATTTAGATTACTATTTGCCTGGGTAAATTTGTTTTATAGGTCAATCTGCTAGTCATCAAAATGAAATAGTAAATTTTGGGGTCAAAATACAAGATTTGGAGAATTTTAAAAATAACAGCTACAATTTATTAAACATCCTCTAGGTACACATACATATATGTGAGATGATTACAGTTAAGGGAACTGAGAATTAGAGAGCTTTAGTGAGAAACTTGCCCAAAGTTACACATTGAGAAAGGTCTGGGTTGGGACATCTGCACCCATTCATCTCACAAATATCACTGAATGCTTATTACGTGTCAGGAGCAGGATTCACATTCTCTCTGAGGCCCAGCTCAGAGACTGGAGGCCAAGGGCTATTTTAATTTGAGGTCACAGGTCCTCATAATGAGGGTTTTGTTTATTTTGAAACTTCATTTTTAATGTCTCATATTTTCATGATAACCACCAATGCTCTAATAAGGAACCTCGAGAACAATGTTTTCCTGGAGCTCAAAGCAATAGTCCAGATGGGTCTCCACGATGTGCAGATACTGCAACAAATCCTAGACTTCTGTAAAGAGGAATGATGTTGGTAGGAAGATAGGCTGGAAATGGGAGATCAGTTGAAGTCAGGAAATGGGTGTCAAATTTAATACTAATCTCCTTGGTAACATCACAAATAGAGATTCCATGTGGATAGAAGAATAATGTCCCAGCACAAAAGGCATCAGAAGTAGGGGAAGCTAACATATATGCATAGGGTGGGAGCCTGAGGAGTAGAAGAGGAGATCTGGATAGGATTCCACAGCAAGACTAAGCCCAGTTCCATCTTAGGACTCTCACTTTCTCCACCTTGACCCATGGTGCTCTATACTCTCATGCTCCTGACCTCCACCTCCTGTGTCATGGAGGGAGCTCATCTGTTAGTATTAGGTATATAATTTGTCCATCCATTCAAACATATTTATCTTTCAAAAAGGATCAGTGATGAGTAATGCATTACCAAAGGAATAAATATCAAATGGTGGGACCTCAAGAGTCTAGAGCACCTGTGAGAGAAAAAGGATATTGGGGATTTTCCCCTCTCAAATAATCTTAAGTTAATTACTGCCTACCTAGAGGGTTTGCTCAGGTCACCCCTGTGATTGACCCCAAATCTTGATGAAATGTTTGATGTCCAGATTGGATTATGGGGTGCAATGTGAAATTAGTGACCTGACCAAAACATTATGAACAGGTCTTGCTGAGGTCATCCTGAATTCCACTGAAAGCTTTTTCAATTCAGTTTCATAAATAGCAAAGGGCAGATAAACTACCACAAATCCTCTTTGAAATCAACACACATCTTGTCTTTAGCAGTCAATGGTATATTGTCTTCTGACATCTCTAGCACTATTATCTTGTAATCATTTGATTTTTGTGAGTAGAAACCCTGCTTCTCCTGACTAGAGTGTAAATGGAAAAGGCCTGGGGGAAACAATGGGATGGGGGAGAATAGAAGGGACAAGAGAGAGTTTTCATAAAAAAAGAAAGGGAAGGGAGGAGAAGGGGAAGAGGAAGAGAGAAGAAATTAAGTGGTAGAAACATTCAGTAAGCATTCATTAGTTCAAATGCTGAGATATATATTTTCACATCTGCTCTTTAATTTCATCCTCACAACAATCCTGCAAAAATAGTCTTCATTACCCTCATTTTCCCAAAGAAAGAAGCTAAGTTCAGACAGACTCAATAATTTATCTAAGATCATACAACTAGTATCATTCTGACTTGCGATTACATACTACTGAAAAGAGACCCATGATTGCTTAGAAAGTGGTCTAAACAGAGTTCAAGTTCATACCTGCTCGACTGTGTTGCTCTGCCTTTGCACTCAGTAGGCACTTACGAAAGGTGGCCCACTCTCAAATAGGAATAGCCTGTAGCTGCAAAGTGTACTGCAGTTGGAATTCCTTCCTGGGAAGTTGTTGAGCTGACCCCCACTGACCACACTCACCCACCTTCCCATCAGGACCAACCTCTTTAGGAGCCTCCGCTTGGATGAATTCTTCATAAATTTTCTTTGCCTTCTCAGCCATCTTGACAGGGGACTTGATCTTCTTGTAATCCTCACAGGCCATCCAGAACTCAAGGTTTTCCTCACTAAATTCAGACTTCAGGAAACTTTTGAAACTGGCAAGTCCGTCTAGCAAGGAAAAAGGTTATTCGAGGAAATGTATTCACCCTATCTATCTATCATCTATCTATCTATCTAACACTATATCCCACGTTGTAGCCTAGGTTTATTTACTATATATTCCTGTCATTTATGCCATAACCTTACAAAAGTTAACTCATTTGCTCCTCATTACAAATCTATTTTACAAATGAAGTCAGAGAGATCAAGTAACTTGCCCTTAGTTAACCAGCTGGTAAGTGGCAGAGCTGGGATTCAAATCCAGACAGTCTATATTTAGGTGATGAAAGTTTACCTGTATACAACATCCAGGGACACTGTGAACACTAATGCCATTCTGGGTACTTATCAATTACCAAAAAGAAAAAAATACATTTAAAACTTGATTTGGTAGTGTAAGTAACATTAATGTTGATTCTTGTGTATGAACTACTTACAGTCTTTTTTTTTTCTACAGATGATTTTTGAGCAAATATCATGTTCTGGGAATTATGGTAAGTAAAATAGACATGGTTCTGGCCCTAATGAAGTTTATAGATCCTGGGGGAGGTAGAAAAGAAAATGAAGAAACACACACAAATAAATGTACACAACAAAAGAAAACCATACGAAAGATAGTAAGAGTAACAAAAGTGGTCCTAACCTCATTTTAGGTTTAGGGAAAGCCTCCATGAGAAAGTGACATTCCATTTGAGACCTGAAGGAGGAGTGGGAAGGGGCCCGATGAAGTCACCACTTGCAGAGTAGTTACTATGCCCATCAATTATACATCAGTCTATAAACATATTAAATTCAGTACAATTATTATAACTACTGTGATTCTGTTTTCAGTGCACTGTTGCTCATGTAGAATATATTTCAACTTATAATTTAAATATATATACATCTATATACGAATATCTATCTATCTATCTATCTATCTATCTATCTATCTATCTATCTATATATTAGAGATTCTTGGGCCTGATCCTTTTGTTTTCTTTTTCTTTCCTACCCCTCCAGCTCTAACCTCCAAAGTGGTAGATAAGTAGAAGGCAAGGTCAGGATTTAGGAAGACACTGGAGAGGAACAAAGGAAAAATCACTCTATATCGTCAATATTTTCTTCCTTTTAAAGCCGACTCTTTCTCTCTTTCTCTCTCTCTCTCTCTCTCTCTCTCTCTCTCTCTCTCTCTCTCTCTCTCTCTATATATATATATATATATATATATATATATATATATGCTTTTTTTAAACCCAAATTCTAACAAATGCATATGTACTGAGAGAGAATCCATGTCCATTTACTATGTAGGGAAAGTAGATTTCTAAAGGAAGGAGAGAAAATTCTAGTTTTCCACAGACTGTATCACAATTACAGGCATGCCTGGCATGTCATCTGCCTCTCAGGGCAGAAGGTTGGACTGACTGTAACCAGTACATCAGGGTCCACTTTTCTAACTTGTTCCTCATCAGGAGACACTTCTGCAATTCATTAGTTTTTACTTGCAGACATATTCATGTACTGAATTCATTTCCTTTGACCTAATTTCTATCTATTTCCCTTCCCCTTGAGTATTTCTCCCTACTCCTTTTTATGGACTCTAAATTTTCATTCATTAGCCATTGCTTAATACATCGATTTCATACAATATGCACAAAATGTGATGATTAAGCCTGAAATATATGGTTGTCTTTTTTCAAATTTCCTTCTGTGCATTTTTATTGTCTTCATACCCCTCACAATTCCCTGAAACTGTATTCAGTTCTAAAGAAACAGAATGGCTAAGTTATAATTAATTGGATTAGGGTCACCAGTGATTCTGAATCCAAACAAGACACTTTGCATTTTAATCCCCTCTCTCTGTACTTAACCTAAAAACATTTTTTTATTGATCAACACCTAAAAATACATTGGGAAGTGATGGTAGGTATGATAAACGATTTTCTCTAGAAACCCAGCTAGAAGAATTACTTTGAAACCACTTGATAATGTTTACCTGGATAACATCAGATGTATTTTCCCTCTCTCTCTGCCCGTATTTCCCACCATATTTCCGGCACTATTTGTTATCATTTAGTGGCACGGGAGTCAATGGTACATGCTGAAAGAAGAAATAACCCCCGAATTCTCTCTCTATCATTCTTAAAGTTTTCATTCTCTCTTAAACAAAAGGTGTCAGGTAGTCTTTGTTGAAATGAGAAAATTCCCAGGCACTTTCTAGCTACCGGGAAATGACGATAGGAATGAAGTCTTATGAGCGCCCACACAATCAGGTCTAAGATTGTAGACAAAGCAGTAACTTCACAGAATAAGTCTGGGCCAATTTAATCTCATTAGCCCCATGTCCCCACAACATGGTGATTCAGGCACTCTGAATCACCCTCTCCACGTCTTTGAAACAGATAGAGATAAAATTCTAGCCCTCAGAAACATTGTTATTTATGACCTGAGGATATATTCCAGGATTCCACAGCAATGTTAACGTTTACCATACATTTACCAAATCGTCCTACCCAGAAAATGCGCTTGGAAAATAACTTTCCAGTGTATTGAGTCCATTTCCTGGGTACTGGTTTCATCATTCTCTTGAATCCCATGATGTTATCTCAAGGCTTTTTGTCAATGTACGCACTCTCAATCAAGACTCATGAAGTGGATTTATTATTTATTTATTGGTCTGGGAGATGTTTAAAGCTATTCTTTCTCTCATCTGGATTTTGAGGATTCTCCAGAGGGTCCCTTCCTAGGACCCTATAACGCCACTCCCCAGATGATTTCTCCTCCTTAACCTCTGGTTTTCTACTGGTCCATTCCTCAGAGACCCTGAGGAATTCTCATTACCCCTGAGGAAGTCCTCTTGGGTCAGAGTCAAATCTACTCTAGGCCAAAGTCTCTATTCTGTGAGGAACACACATATCTTCTTTGCCTCACACTATTCCCCTGCCCACTCCACACCCCTGTAGAGCCCTCAGTACACAGCCCTGAAAAATCCCTACATTATTCCTTGCTGAGCCCACACAGAGCCTCAAAATACCATTCCACACACATCTTCGGGCATCCTTTTCCTAAGAAGTAGATGAAACCCACCTGATCTTCTGGTCTAGTGGGAACACTCTGGGTTGTGACCCATATTATAATCCCAGAGCTGGCCCTAATGAGTGATGTTACTTTTGACATCACTGTAAAATAAAATAACAACCCTGCCAAAATGAAACCACCTATAAAACCACTTTAAAAATAAAAAGAATATAAGACAAATCCAAGTCCAACTGGTATAAAGGAAAAAAAATACTGAAAAGTAGATTAGCACAAATCTCTTCTCCTAGAGGAAAAATAGTGAAACGTTACTGATCATTGATAAATACCATTACATAGTTTATTTTCAAAGCATGGACTCTAGAGTTAAGATTGCCTGGAGGTTGATCCTTACACATCACACTACTACAGTAACTTGGGCAAGTAATCTAACCTCTCCAAGTCTCAGTTGCCACATCTGGTAAGTGGGGTACTAATGGAAACTACCTGACAGGGTTGTTATAAGGGTTAAATAATTCATGGAAAGCTCTTACATGACGTTGAACATAATGATAGCTCAATAAATGCTGACTTTCATCATTATTATTCATGCCCAATTTAAAAGTAATCTTTACCACCATTCAAAACCCAACTCAAATGTTGCCTCATATACAAGGTAGTCTTTACCCAGTACCTTCAACTTGCTGTTGAGGATTTTTATCATCATAAGAGGAGAGATCACTTTCTTGTTTTTTGTTGGGATTATTTGCTTCTATGGCTATCTTTCCCAGGAGGCTCTTGATGATTTGAGTTCAAGGTTTGAGTTTCATTTATCTTTGCCCTTCTTTTGAAAGCATCCCACCTCCTAGTCTAAATCTGTGGGCCTAACATTTAATAGAGGTTCAAACTGAATAAAATAAGACCCATTGAGACAAAAGTTTCCTCCCAAGTCTCAAAACTGAAGAACCCAAACATTAAGGAAAAATAAAATGACTGATTTTGCTATTGCTGTAGTATTTTATTTCATGGGCAAGTTACCTAAGCTCTCTATGTCTCAGTTCCCTTTTCTGAAAAAATACGGATTGTTTTTGTACGTAAGTCCTAAAATTATTGAAATCGTTAGATAAACTAATAAATGCAAAGTGCATAGGACAGTGCCTGGCACATGGTGAATAATAAATGTAAGCTATTGCTTTTATTATTATAATTGTTGCTTTAAAGGGAATTGTGGCTACCAGTGAGTAAGATGATGATAAATATTAGCCAGAAAAGAGAAGGGAGAAAATTGGAAACAAAAGAAGAGAAGCAGAAGGAGAATGCAAAGACGGAAACAAAAAGAGGAGCCAGGAGCCAGGCTATTCCATTCCCCACGCAAGAGTCCAAATCTCAAGAGGGTCTCAAGGAAATGTTCTGACATTTTGAACCTCCTGGGGCAAAAAGATTCACATAAAAACTTTGCTACTACTGGGTTGTGTTTCATTCTTCGTCTGTTCTTAAAGACAGTCATGTGGAAGAGTTTAATGTCACTGTCTTATTTAAACTCCCACGTGCAATCTGTTTTTGTGTTTAAAAAGCAATACACCAGTTACGTGCCCCATGGACCTTCAAAAAGAAAACAGATGGTGCCATACATAAAACTGAAGACAAAAACGTAAGAAATTGATGTTCTTTCAGAACAGAGTCAAATACACTGGGCTATTAAAAATTATTTTTAATAGGTTATTAGGTAATGCCTAATAGGTTTTAATAGGTTTAATAGGTTATTACCTTGTAATAACCTATAACAGAATATAATCTGTAAAAAATGAATCATTCTGTACACAATGCAGTATTGTAAATCAACTATATTTCAATAAAAAAAAGATTTTTAAAAACTGAGGAAAGAAAGAGGAATCTTGTGGAAGAGAAAAGATTGAGTAGCAGCTTAACCGTCCTTTTTTTAGAGGTTTGGTACCAATTGATTTCATTTCCACTCAAGAAAATTTAAGAAAAAATGTGGCTTTAAGAAATGCTTGGGGAACTGAATCAATAGCTTACATTAGCACAAGAGAATGCCAAAGGTTCCTCATAAATCAGCAAATATGCCATTCCTTGAGGTTAAATGATTTAATTTATCAAATCAAACATGCAAGAAGGGATTGTGAAGCTTTAAATACGCATTTTTCAAATGTATCTTTCTTCATTACCTATTCTTCATCAATCACAGCTAATGTCAGAACTATCATAGTTCTGGTTATAGACCGTTAGTTTTTGCAGATTCAAATAAGAATATCTCATAAGAACTGAGTTGCCAGAGTTTGGCTTAAAAGTTATTCACGCTGCACGAAAGCTGGTGTTTGGGGAAATAGGTCAAAAATTGTTTCTTTTTTCTTTTTTTTTTTTTTTAATAAATTTATTTATTTATTTATTTATTTACTTTTGGCTGTGTTGGGTCTTCGCTTCTGTGCGAGGGCTTTCTCCAGTTGCGGCGAGCGGGGGCTACTCTTCATCGCGGTGCGCGGGCCTCTCACTATCGCGGCCTCTCTTGCTGTGGAGCACAGGCTCCAGACGCGCAGGCTCAGTAGTTGTGGCTCACGGGCCCAGTTGCTCCGCGGCATGTGGGATCTTCCCAGACCAGGGCTCGAGCCCGTGTCCCCTGCGTTGGCAGGCAGACTCTCAACCACTGCACCACCAGGGAAGCCCCAAAAATTGTTTCTTTAGGTTGATGGTGTTGGGGTAGAATTACTTGGGCATGCCTGTCATTCCACTAATCCTCTTCTAGAAATAGCTGGACAGAGAACAGCAGAGACAAAGTGGCAAGAGACAGACGCAGCAAGAGGGAGAGTCATAGAAGCAGAGATAGAGGGAAAAACGGAAAGAGAGGAAGAGACAGAGACACAGAACAGAGAAACAGAGGCAGAGGGAGGGAGAAGCTGTCTTATTCGCTCATGGCATCACCTCCCATAGAGCATGGCACTCTTTTGTTTCTGTGAGATCTCTGTATCCATACCAGAAACCCTCTTTTTCATTCATGCTACTTTGAATGGATAGATATCTTCTCAAGGAAAGAATTTTGACTAGAACAGTTATCAAATGCTTTTCCATTTATTGCTTGGGGAAATCGCCCAAGTCTTAAAAGTGTTAATTACTTAAGAGGGTAATGATGTGGAACTTAAGAACACACATATATACACAGACATATACTATATATATAACATATATAATATATATAATTTTAAAATATAATTAAATAAAACATTGTGAATTTTATATATATTTACACACACATGCATATACATATTTCCCCTCTAAGAAGCAGAAAATATTACTGTGAGACTCTCAGGCTTCAAGCTCACATCATGAAAATCATCTATTTGCAAGCTGAAAAACTTCAGTCCCTCAACAAATGCTAAGGTGTTAACACTAACTGCCTCTGGCTTAACTTATTCCAATAGTTCTCTGTCTCCTGAAAGACTGAAATATCTGAACATGTGGCCCTAAGGATTAGTATGACTGAAAAGGATTTTATATGGCCACATAAATATATATCATTCTCTTTAATGGTTTTAAAAACATGGAAATGGTTCTGCTAATTCTCAGGTTTGTTGACAGTAGCAATAAATACCTGTACCCAGGGTACTTAGAATTCATAATATATAATATGTCATCTGTCAGGTTGCTACTGGCCCTAAAACCACTGTGTAACACAATAAATAAGTCAATTGATAAACATAAATATTTTTCCCCTAGTTGTCTTCATGGAATTTCTGTGTCCTAGAAGAATAATGAAGTCATTCATTAACCCAGTTATTCAATAAGCATTTGTGGAACACTTTATATGTGTCAGGACTGGGTACTCTGTTTAACACAAGAAATAAAAAGAAAATAAAAAATGGATAATATTGAGAAAGTTCCAAATCAGAGGCTTTGGTGTTCTGCCTCCAAATATAAGATATTGATTCTGTCACAGGTAAGCGGAAGATTACCTCACCAAAAACAAGAAATAAAAAAATGTTTGTATACAATTCAACATACATTCTTTGCTATCTACCCTGTGTCTATTAATCTTGATGGTCCTGTGGGAAATATTTTTTAAATCCTTATTTTTGCAAAGCATTTAACAAAGTTTCATATTCCATCTTGTGGTGAAAATGGAAAAATATGGGTTAGATATCTTACATTGAATCCTATTTTTAGAGTGAGCGATTCAACAAATATTTGTTTTCCTATTACTGTGCACTTCCGGTTGTGAAATTATCCAGAAGAAAAAGACTAAATCCTGGCTGTCAATGAGTTTATAATCTGTCATAGGAGGGAGACGGCTATGATCAGAGTACAATGTAGCAAGTAACAGCGGCATAAAAATGTGTAGACAAATTGCACTGGAACCTCAGAGGGAGGATAAATCATTCCGGACAGTCAAGGAAGACTAGGCATTTAGTATTTAGATTCACTTTTATAGGAGAGGAGAATTTCAACAGATAGAGATATGAATACAAAGTATTCCAGCCAAAGGGAATACATGTAGAAATCCTATATGGAGGGGAGAACAGTTCAATTTGACTGCAGACCAGCCATATCATCATTATTATGGAGAATCCTAAACATTGGAAATTTGAACTTGATACTTTAGGCCTGGGAATCAGTAAGGATTTTGTATTGGGGAAAGGCAAATGGTGCTCAGGTATATTGGTATTAGCTTGGAGAGGAGTTCTTGCTGGCACTTTTTTCATGTCTTGAATGGAGATATAAAAGGCCTGCTGCCAGAAGAGGAAACTGTGGTTAGGGGAGGTTAACAACCCATGGCAGGTTGCAAAAGCAATTAATAGCAATTTGAACTGGGACATACACCCAATCCATTCCCATAGTCCAGTGATATGTACCCTGCTACACCGAATCCACAGCAAGCCATTATGAGGCCAAGCTGGAAGAGGCAGTATCTCTATTTTACTGATGAAAATTTTAAGAACTACACAGATCAAGCCACTAGCTCCGCTCACACAAGTAAGCAGGACAGATGGGAATACAGCCTGCACTCAGGAGTCCTCAGGACACCTTATTTTCATACTCTCCCGCCATGAGCTAGATAACTACACTCCCTTGGCATTCTTCCAAAATTGAAGAAACGTCAAAATTGGGGAAGAAGGACACGGGCAGCCTAAAGCTTTTTTTTTTTTTGCCTCTGTCCTTCCCCTGACCTTTATAAAGATAATTCAGACTTACAGTTGTTCTGCAAGAGCTTGTCCAGGGAATCACGCCACTGCAGGGCCTTGTCCAATGAGGGTCTAAATCAAGTATTAAGAAAGAAAAAGGAGACAGCCATAAGAAAGGAGTTAATCACATACACCAACAATGACTTGGATTTGCTTTTCTTTGAAATGTTACAGTTGATGACCCATTTTTCAGGACAAGGGAGTTAGAGCTGTTTTATTCTGAACAAGTGGGTATGATGAGCTGGGTTTGCTTGCCTACATCTATCTTGCATATTTTCATCTCTCGTTGAACAATTGGGTCAGGCCTCTCCCTTTTCAGAAGCAGAGTCTATTTGTCATGAAGCCATGTCTTGATATTCTTGTGTATCCCATAACAGTGCCTCCAATGGTGGTCTTTTTTTCCAAAAGTAACTGAATAAAATCCAGTTGTCCCGTTATAGGGCTTGAACTCCTGTTCCCTGCTTCACTAGTACTGCACTTTAAACACCCACTTAATCCGCAAAGGGCGTCAGATTCCACATCCACAGCCCTTCGCCGCCTTATTGGGGTTGGTGGAAGATGCAAGGTGTGAAGCTGCCTCGTGTTGGGAATGTGATCACAGGAAGTCTACATTTTAAAAACTCTGGGTACATTTTCCTGCCTAATTAGAACAGGATTATTTTTTTTTTTTTTTAAGATTTACTCTTTCTGAGAAGAGAAGTGGTTAGACACCGTGAAAAGGAATGCTGTACACAAATGCTCAGAATGCTGAAGGTAATAGTCAACACATAATTCCCCCTTAGGCTGTTTTTATTTTAACGTTTATATATGCAGAAACCCTGCAGCTCTTTCGTTTTAACTACCAATTTTTCCTTTCACAGCGGAATTGTGTCAAGGCGGGCTGGTATTGTCTGGGAAAAATGGCTGACAGGGCTCTCCCGGGGCTCCCCCCTCAGCCCCCTCTCTCACTCTTGTGTTACAATGTGAGTTCTTCATTGTCAAATCAAAACAGACTAACAAGGCGTTTATTAGAACATTAAGGCCAACGAAGGTGTCTTTCCTACATTGGAATTTCCTTAGCTCTTAACTTGTTGATCAACTGTTCAGACAACCCAGGAAAATTCCTGCTTCTGGCTTTTCAAAAATAATATCTTAGGGCTTTAATTCTTTAGGTTATCAGTGAGATTGATAAGACAATCGCTGATTCTCCTTTTCGTTTTGCTCTCCAGGCTCAGAGTCAGCCTCACTTTATCTATGTAAGGAGTGCAGGATGGCAGTAGATTTTTTGGCTAAAATGCTGTGACTAATTCCTTCCATTCTCTAGTCCTCACTGTGGAGCACGTGCAGATTTTGAGTCTTAATTATACGACTTTACATAAAGTTTTACGCTTTTACTATTTGAAGGTTAAAACATGCCAAAACTGAGAGTAACAAACCTGGTGGAATAATCTTAAGTGGTTTCATTTTCCTGGCTAGAAACATAGGTATCATAGATCAAAAACTCAACACTAATTCCTTGGAAATTTATTTTTAATGAGTGAACTACCTTCTCTCCTCCCGTTTTCTTCTGGTTAGTGTAAAGGAACACAGGGAGGAGAAATGACATGAGGAAGGAATTACAAGCATGAGCATATATTTTTCTGCCTCATTTTATTTCTAACAAGAAAAGGAGCTATTTTCTAGAGGTCAATAACTCCTTTTGGCTCTTCTATATTACTTCACGCTGAGAATTTTTCCTATGTATATATTATTTTGTACCAACAGTTTTAGCACAGTCTTATAAATCTTAATTTCTTCACTGCAGTGGGTTCAATGTTGTACATATGACACCTGCCAAGTCTTTATTGTTGACAGAAACAACAAGACATTAAATAATTGAACAAAAGAAACAGAGCAAGGGGAAGGCTGAATCGCCTTCTGATTTTGTAAATACCCCTCATAAAATGAAATCACCTTCCTGCCCTCCATTTCCTCTGGCTAGTATGGAGGGGCACAGGAAGAAGAAATGGCAAGAGCAGGTGCACCGAACTTAAGCATGTTACCAGATCCAAGCTGTCCCAAATGGTCTTGTTAGAACCAGACTAATGGTCACAATCAGCAGCGCCTCACAGCCAAGATTAAATTCCTGAAAAGGATATGTGCAGAACCCGCTTGGGGGTAATATTAGTCCAAATTGTTTCAAGGACACAATCAAGCAGAACACATCCTCCACACCTCGAAGCCCAGTGTTCTGATTCCCAGCCTAGGAGGTGCCACAAGTTCATCCTGTCCTGATTCTCAGAATCTGCCATTAAGTCTGACTTCTTTGAAATGAGATAGATGCAGATCTAAATGACCAATAAGTATCCCGGTTTGCAAGGTCGTAGCTGACCACAGGGAGTGGGCATGGCGTTTCTGTGTGTGGGTGTGGAGGGAAAGAGGAACCCAGTTCCAATGAAAGGCAAAATAAACATTTATAGAGATGATTAACTGTTTTATAATGGCCAGTGTAAATGCCACTTGGTCCAGGAAATGATGATCTCAGCTGGAAGTGTTCTCTCCCTCTTTACTGTACTCTTACCACATTTATTTCTTGAATCTCCTACAAGGCAATGATGCACTCACTGCCTGGAGGTATAGTTTGTCAGCCATGGAGAACTTTTCCCATTCTACCCTGTCCGACAGTGCGTTCCCTGCAGTATTAATCTACCCAGCAATATGCATGTCAGATTAATGTGTAAATTAATAATGGTTCAGTTTGCTCGGAGTTAGTCTGGTTGATGAAAGCCACAAATAACCCAACACTTAGAGTACAGAATTTTTAGCCCCACGAACCATGACTACAGTTATAAGCAACTCTGGCATTTACTAGCTCTAACCTTCGTAGACTATTTTAACCTCTCTAAGCACCGGTGGTTTTCTTTTTTGTTTTCTTCCTTTTTAAAAATATCTACACAGTCCCTGGCACATATTTAAACACCCCTGATAATGTTTTCACGTGCTCTCGCCCTTGACAAGGAAAGTGAAATCCAAGTTATTTTTCGGCACTTAAGTGCCTGTTCAGTTCTCCCTTCCTTCCTGCAATGTGTCTGTTCATGTCCAGTCTCAAGTTCATGGACATTTATTGAGCCCTCCCCCCAGGGCCAACAGTGACTTGGGCACCATGGATGGGGATGCGGATAAATACACCTGCCACTTTTTGATGTCTATCCATGGGCCAAACATTGTGCATCCATCTTTAATCCGCACAGTAAGGCTCACTCTACAGTTTACCAGGCCGGAGTATACGTAGGACAACAGTTTGTAATGGTTCTCCCCCGTGCACAGGCTAGGGACTGTTTATATGTGGAGGTCATTCTAGAGTTATAAAGTGGCAAAACAACAGCAACAACAAAAGGTAGTTAAAATTAGTGACATCAACAGAGAGTAAATGAACATCTAGAATATAAAATAAACTATAAAAATATCTACACCAGCTCTTGAGTATTTTGCAATTGATTATATTATGAGCCATGATAATAGTTACTGTAAACTAAATTTACATGGTCTTGTAACATGTTTATTTTTCATTATGAGGACCTATAGCAGAGCCTTAGGGAATGCTCACATATAGAGGGTGGGCAAAAGTGGGAGCCCTTAGAGAGAGAGAAGGCCGCGGGAGAATTCAAAATTAGAAGTTAAGGTGGAGAGTTTTAAGGTTGGCAACTGGTGAGAAGAATCAAATGCTGTCCACGAGTCAGGAGTTAGCCCTTGGTGATGATGGTTTCAGTTAGGTAGTAAGGTTTAGACCCGACAAAAGGAGTTAAAGAAGAAATTGAAAGCAGTGACTTTCTATTTCTAGAGTTTTCCAGTGTAAGCAAGAGGAAGAGATATGAGTAGAAGGGGTGAGGGGATGGGAGGGTGCTTTTCAGAGTGGAATATGGTACTTGTTTGTTCTAGTAGAAGAGGGTCCAGAGGGAAAAAGAGCAGTTAAGAATACTAAAATGGTAACAGAAGCTGGCCTTGGGTGGTAGGGATATAGGAAACTTTTTTCTATTTTTTTAAATGGTTCAATTTATTTCTAATAAAAATAAAAATATATTTAAAAAAGAGAAAATGCTTTTTTTAAAAAGGGATTGCTTTTTTTAAAAAGATGAGAGGAGTTAAAAATACCTTCCATCCGGAGAAGGTCTATTTTCTCCTCTGAGATTTATTTTCTTCTCCTTGAGAAGAATGTGGGTAAAAAAATACAGAGAAACTTTAAAGTGAGGAGAAGCGAGATCAACCGAGCTCCCACAGAACAGTCTTTTCCTGCTTGTTAAAAGGCATGGAAATTTTCCAAATATGAGTGAAATGGGGTTTAGGAGTTTGGAAGAGGATAGGAAAGCTTTGTAATGGTCACTGTTAAAAATGCAGTAGAGATGCACAAATATTCTCTAGGGATAAGAAAGATTTTTCCAAAACAATTCAAACTTCTGGAAGAAAAAGGGGGCTGGAAGACAAGAGAAGAAAATAATCCAATAAATGTCAGCCCCAAGGTATCTTCCAAAACTGCTTCTCTCCAAATCCTTGTTAAGCCAAATAGTTCAAGTGTCTGTGTGGGATATTAAAGCAGAGAATCAAAGCAGGAAATGTAGCACTGTATTTATTTTTTAAAAGTTAATTCCAACAGATCAATAACCACCACACTGTTTATTTCAAAATAGACTTTTTGATCTTTTGCTATTATGAAATGTGGTTCTTATTCTCTCCCAGTGCCTGGTGCCTGCCACTCCACATTGAATTAACTTCCCTTTTCTAAACGCAGAAAACTCAATTATGCCTCATTTCCGGTTTGGGATCACTGTGAAGTAATAAAAGGAGATTGGAAACATCCACTTAGATTGATGAAAAAAATTTAAAAGGAATAACCTGTCTCTCTATCCCCCAACCAATCCAGCTATATTAATTTGAAGGTCATTTGGAGAAAAGATTGGCCAATTTATACAAATATTAAATTTTAAAAGAAATGGAGGTTAAAAGGGATTCCTATATTTTTACCACGCTTCTGTGATCTCTTCAAAGCTTTTAGGTAGTAGAGTGAAGGGGTTTGAATACATTTGGCTTATCTTGTTCCCACTTTCCTTTCTTGATTTTAGTGGTGTCTCTGTTTTAAAGGGAAGATGGAGTGTATCTGTCTAGTCAATGTCGGGCTGTGTAGCTAGTGGAACAACGGTAAACACCATGAATGCTGTAAGTAGTGTTATTAAGTTAGAGTAATGCCAATGAAATTGTGGGCTATGTTCACTGCCATAACATCGTGAATATTCAGAATTATAGCTTCTCTCCATGCCTAAATTGATAGAAGTATGTGGGAGTGGGGGTGGCTAGGGACTGCAGAAGTCCTGTCAGGACTATTAATTTATGGACTGGGGAAAAATTGCTTGATGTGCATTAAATAGGAGTATCTAGTCAAGTATTCATTCCTCCACTAAGGAACAGAACTCTGGTCCTCTTTTAGACCTTGAAGGGACAATATCTTGGAGAAGAAACCTTTAGGCTTAATAGTCTGCCTTGATCTTAGCCTCTTCTTGAGGGAAATGTCACCACTTGTATCTCCCTGCTGAGGAAGTAGTCCTCAGGATATTTCCTGAGCAGGTGAGCATCCAGGGATCATAATTAATTGGATCAGGAATGCTCACCTGACCCAAGGACAGCAAGTGAACAGGTATTTTTAACCACACTTCTGTGTGATGAGGTGGCTGGTGCCTTTTTATAAGATATGGCCTGTTTCTCCAATGATGTCCCAAGATGTGGCCTTATCTTCATTTTTTAAGCATCCTGCCAGTAAGCAATATTATGCTCCATACACGAGAGAGTGAAAAAAAAAAATCCTATTCACAAACCAACTCTCTGAGTACTCTTATGATCTTCAATGAGTCACTGAAGGGGGGAGTTCTACAGAGGAGGGATGGTGCTATACACTTGAAGAATAGCCATCCTCTGGAGGAAAAGAGTGGAATCCATAATCATGACTCACTTCTGGGTCTTGGCTGGTTTCTCCGCCTTCTCATTGTATGGAATGACAAGGTCAACAGCAGACTCTGGCTTCTGGAGGAGAATTCCCAACTTGATCTTAATCTCCTTGGCCCTGAAAGAAGAGATGTTTGAGGGGAAATGGACATCATATGAGCATAAAGATCTAAAAAAGAGATTTCATTCTGTGTCAAAGAAACAAAAATGAGCAAAACTCCATTTCACTGTTGTGACAGAAAGAATACTAATGTAGAAATTGGGACACGTGAGTTCTAATAACATTTATCAAGCTCTTAACATGTCCCTGGCTAATACGCATTATCTCATTTTAATCTTAATTATTGTTTTATATGTATTCTTTCATGTTATATATGGCAGATACTATAGTAGTCCTATTTTACAGGTGAAGAAACTAATGACAGAGAATTCAAATAACTTACTTAAGGTAACCCAGCCAGTATGTGATGGAAATGGACTTGACCCCAAGCTGTCTGACTTTAAGTTCACAGGTGGAACTCACTGTATTGCCTACCAGTCTTCTGAGGGCTCTGGTCCCAGCTCTGCCATTAATTAGATGTATAACGTTTGAAAAAATAATCATGTTTTATTGCCAGACCTCAGTTCCCTCATCTGTAAGATGACAGAGTTACTCTAGATGTTTTTTTTCAGCCATTTGCACCTATAAAATTAAATTATTCTGCTTGATGATTACTTCTCTGTAACTGTTCTTCTTTTATACGGATTTGATTTTTTTCCAACCCCTTGCCCATTGTTCCACAATGGCTATTGCAGTATCTTACATGCAGTAAGCCTTCAATAGATAAGTATTAATTACCAACAGACTGACAGCATCGTATTACTCCTTTCTATCTTCAACATTTTAGTGAACAGACATGGTCAGAATTCTAGGCACTTCTCCACCCTGGAATGCAACTGTTTTCATGCCCAGTTCAAAACTAATCTCCTATGTTACCCATCATTTTATCACAAGTCTGAATTCAAAAACACCAAGCAAATCTTAAGCATTAATCCATAAGACAAGCCATTGTATATTGAGAGACCCAAAAAGCTGTCCTTTCACTGTCCCCTTGGCACTTCATACATGCTTTTAAGATAGGGTTTATCATATTGCATTATGGTTACTGATTTATGTCTGTTTTCCAAGCTGGATATAAGAACTTTTTGCAGGTGGGAATTGAGTCTTAAATACATGTCAACCCTGTGCATAGCACAAAACTTGGCAGCATAGTCAATATTCAAAAATATTTGCCAAAGTGAACTAAAAATATCTTGATTTTTGTTCCTCACAAATCTGCCGACATTTATTTCCCAGTCAATGCGGATCATAACCGAAGCCTTACAGAACTGTGTCAGGATTAGGATATCATGTTGCTGCCAGAGAGAGTTTTGTTACTATAAACACACTTTCTTCATTCATTCACACAGAGACGGTGATGAGACAATTTAAATAAATAAAATATGTGACATTAGCAATTATGGATATTAGGGAGAAAAAGTTAAGGACATATACTGTATAACTTAAAAAAACATAAATATTCAATCATATCATAGGTTCCTCTAGTATAGTAAATGTTATTTTGAAACTCTGATTTAGAATTAGTAACCTCCACAATGTCTTTTCCTTTTCATTTCTTCCTGCCTCTGTTCTTTCCCTAGGACTCGCTCTCCAGCTTAAGCCAACTCAGGTACCACATTACAGCAGATCATGAGCACATTATGGCTGAAACAGAATGTTCTGCTGAGGGAGCTTATATAAAACATGAGAATAACAATAAGTGTACTTTGATTCCAGGCTCTGCAATTTGCTTAAATTACCTAACGTTAAGTTTTTTCACCTAGAAAGTGGGACTGATAAAATAGTACATACTTAATACAATTTTTGTGATGATTAAATATGTTAATGCATGTGAATCACTTAAAGTAGCATTTGGCATATAATACTGCTTCTTCCAAGTTAGTTCTAACTGCATAATCATTTTTTTCCAGCCAAACTCAAGCCATGTTCCCTAGCTTTGACAACCAAATTAAAACATTCAGAAATTTCCCACATGTTACTAAGAATTAATACACCCACTGCCTCCCATATTCTACCTCTGGAGACAAGAACTGCCAATTTTATATTTATCTGAAGGATGAAGAAAACAGTATTTGGGGGGGGAAAATGAATGCAATACGTGTGGCTACCCTCTGCTGGCCAGTGTATAGTACTACAGCCAGAAGCACCAGGTTCATCTTTTCCATCAAGACATGCTATCCCGCCCAGAACTTGAAGAACTCCATCCATAATACCTCTTCTGCTTGCTCCACATGCCCCTCAGTTACTGCCCATAAGGGGAAGTCGTGAAGCAACTGTTTGAGTTTCACTTGACCCAATAGTTCATTCACCAATATTTAGCTAAAGATTATCTAATGAATGTCTAATGAATGTTTCTCCTGTGCTTGGTATTTTGGTTGGTTCTTTAGATTTTTGTTTTGCATTCTTTTCCCCATCTCAACTTCTGTTTCTTTTTTCTTTTTCTCTTTTGCTCCATTTGAGCCATTTGCTTTTGCAAAAGGCGGAGAGATATTTGTGTTTGATTGCCTAGTGAAAGAGTAAGTTGGACATGAAGAGGTTATTAGAAGGAAGGGGTTGAGCATTTTAAAATTTCATTTATTCATACTACTTTACTCCTTGATCATGTTACTGTGTCATCAGTACACAGTAAACAGACAAACACTCACAGGGTTTTGTCTTTGCCTGCAGGGTACTTATAGCCTATTGAAGTCTCAAGCTTGTGAGCAATCACAAGCAGGTATTAAAGAAGAAGATGCCCAGAAAGCAGCATCTCTCTGGGCATCCAGTGTCCACAAAGGTGAACAGCAGAGCACTGGGGGAGGACCCCAATGTCCACAAGGGTGAGTCAGTGAGGTTTCTCAGAAGAGGCAGGGGTAGAATAGCAGTTAGCCAGGTGGACAAGAAAAGGCTGGGACTTCCGGGTAGGAAGAGGATAATGTGCATATCATTTGAAGGGATGCAAAAGTGGTTCTGCATTGCCTGAGTGTCAAGTGTGATTGGAGAGAGCAGAATGCCATGTTCGATGAAGCCTGTTTGCTCTGCCTCCCCTTCCTGATGGAAGGATGGATGATGGAGGACCTCTGTATAGTATGCAGCCTTCAGCAAATTTGGTGTGAAAACCAAAAAAAGGTAAAACTATCGAAAGGTGCCTTCAAAGACTGTCTCTACATGAAGAAGTGGCATCCTGTCTTACAAATCTGTTTCAAATGTTTCTTTTGCTAATTCTTTCAGGATACATTTTCCCATGAAAACACTGTCTATAAATGGTGGTTAAATTCTCCAAGACATCCCACAAAAGACTTTTAAAACCAGAATGAACCAGAACCCTTGTATAATTTTATCTATATCACTATTTAAATTGTCTTTTTGTGGGATAATCTAGAAATCAACTGCCATTTATAACACTGCCCATAGAAAATCAGATTCCACTTCCTCGAAGTAGAGAAACATGCCAGAACATCAGATTACTCTTTTCCTCATACTTGCCCTGGCGATGTAAGGGAGAAAGGAAATGCAGTGCTTCGGAAAATACTTCTCTCTATGGTTTAGTATAGGTTCAAACGTAGGACGTTAAAATGTTAATGCACATAAGTCAGGAAGACCATTTGGTTGAATTAGGAGTTTGACAGCATACAGGGAGTGAATAACATTAGTGTCTCTCTTATAAAACAGTGAATGTTTAAAAGCTGAAGAGTTGACCAGTGCTGAGATCTAAACTACTTGAAACGTTTTACTCTTTCTGTAGGAATAAACTGTGTTACTACGTTTGTTTTTCTCCTTAAGAGTTCCTGGAATAATATTTCATTCCCCCCTCTCCCCTTCCTCCCCACCATAGGGACATATCCAAATATGGGAATGAAAAAAACAACAACAACAAATGGAAAATCAAGCAAAACAAAAGCTCAAAGCTTCCATTTTATTTCCTCCTTTAAAAATAAGCTTGAATGTATCTGACATTCATGTAATGTCAAAAACAACCCCATCCAGAGAAGAAAACTTTTTCATGTGTTTATGATTTCAATTCAGTCCTTGGCTCTATTTGACCACCCACCAGGCAGTTTTCCGGGCTACATTACATTAATGCTTGTTAACAAGAAACGATTTGTATCTCTTCTCATCTCACCCCCAACCTTGTTATCCTTTGGTTTTACAAAGAAAAACTTGTTTTGAAATAAAATCATTGGAAATGCCTGGGTGAAATTTTAATTAAGGGTTCAGAGGAAGATAATCCTTTCACTAGATGGCTCACATTAGTGATTTCAAACTGAAAAGAGTTTGAATAATTGTAGGGTTGTGCAATTTTAAATCTGTGCCCTGTGTGGGTATGCTTTCAAAAGGCCCTGGGCCACCTCTGTCCTTCTGACTAATTGGTGAATTGAGTGAAAGTTATTACCTTAGGGTGAATAAGTGTGGAAAACAGTACAAGCAATCACTAAAACAAAAACATTGCAGAATTTTTAAAAATACAATTTTATTCAAGTAAAATTTATCAGTAACCAGCTATATATAGAGTCCTGTGCTCGGTGTTTCAAGGATTACAAAGACGTTCCTTGCTTCAGAGACACGTGGAACAAGGGAATGTAGGACACATACATGTAAACTATATGCTAGATATTTTTCTAGTCATTGATAAAAGTGGAGGGGATATATTAATAAAAGAACATAGACCGTAGCCTCAAGGAGCTCAAATGTGATAACATGAAGCTAGTGTAATAGGAGACACATGCTTTAACAGCTGCCCCTACTATATTCTCAGAGGCCTCTGTATTTTTCCTTCATGGTCCTCATCAATTTGCATTATGTCTCTGTGCATTTATTTGAGTACTGTCTGTCTCTCCCATTAGAATGTCAGGTCCCCAAGAGCAGGGTCAATATCTGTTCTGTGCACAGCTCCAGTCTCAGCACTTAGCCCAGGGCCTGGCACTTAACAGACATGCAATAAATATTTACTGTATAAATTGATGAATCAGCAAACGAATGAATGAATTGAATTGCTAGGTTAGAGTAAAACTGCATTTTGGGGTGGGTGGGTGAAATATTGGGGTATAGCACAAAATAAGCCATCGAGGACTAAGACGTCTCTGATTTGGTTAACTGCAGAGAGGTAGTGTCATTAAATGACTACAAGGACTCTACCTGAACTCGATTTCTGTCTGTTAGAGAAGTTGGAAATAGACGAATGGGGGCTGAAACGGAGTATGCTGTTCAGTCCCTCACACCGGATAGGACACACTCTGATGAGAAGAAGCAGGGAGGGTAATTACAATCACTTAGTCTGATCAGAATACATCATGAGACCAAAATTTATCAGGATTTACTTAAACAGAAGTATTCCAGAGGCACAGACTAGTTCTGAGATTGGACGTATGTCGGGAACAGCCAGGAAGGAAGACAGGATGGAGAAAAATTGGGAAGTACATAGGACAGGGGATTTAGGACACATTTCTGAAAGAGGTGTTCCAACCTGTCCCCTGTCAAGGACAATCCAACTTAAATCTGTGTTGTAGATGCCCCCTGCTGGACATGGGAAATTGTGAGCATCAGTGAAAAAGAGCAGATCTGTTCCAGGCTGCTGCCTTCTGAAGAAATACCACAAACCTTGTTTCTACAGGAGCAAAAAGGACATGCTTTTTCTTGGCTCCAAAAAATGTGATAAGTACCCATTAAAGATAAATAAAAGTTCCTAAAACACTTGTTAGCAACAAGATTCCACAGCTGGAGAGTACTACAGCCGGATCTGAAAAGCAGAGGAAGAAATGAGCTTTCTAAGTTCTTTTCAGCCAAGATCTGAGTCACGAAGACAGAACCCCAGCAGATGCTGATGGAGAGAAGAGAGCCCAGAGGACTTATGTCCACTGTGCTGGACCCATCTAGAGAGGTTCATTTGGTTCAACAGTGGAAAAGCCTTCTTGTTGACTGTTCATTGAAAACTTGAGATCAATGGAGTTTGTTACGGATAGATGGCTCATGAGACACAAGCGTGATCTTGAAAACCCTTAGTAGAATATAAGGAAACATCTGTGGAAAATCAGGTCAGTTCTAGAACTGAAATTCTCGACTCCCCAGGATCCTCCATACATGGCCCCTTAAAATCAAGATTGACTCTCAAGTGCAGGGGGAAGCCCCTCCAGGGTCATTTTTGGTGGAGAGAGAATGTATGAGTTTGGCATCTACCATTTTCCTGAATTAACCTACTTCTATTTGAACTAAAGAAATTCCACCCATTGCTTATGTTTTAGCAGAAAATGAAAAAGTAGTTTACTAATGCAATGTGATATCATGTTAAAAGTCTGTATTTTTTTATCTGACACATATAAATATATGATACATTATGGAAAATGACTCTAGGTTAGTTAATATGAAATACTCCACAGTGGTCCAAATGATAGAAAGATGAAGAAAATGCTAAAGAATATACGGTATTATTATTATTCATGCATTAGGATATAACTCCAGAAATGACAGCTCTGTTTCCAAACACAATTGAATCATTCCCTGGTAGAGATTTAGGTTTTCACTTATATTAATCATGAATTAAATAACAAGCCATGTCAAACTGTAAGATGGCTGAAAAAATGGAATTGACGGGGACTTCCCTGGTGGCGCAGTGGTTAAGAATCCACCTGCCAATGCAGGGGACACAGGTTCGATCCCTGGGCCAGGAAGATCGCACATGTCACGGAGCGACTAAGTCCATGCGCCACAACTACTGAGTCTGCGCTCTAGAGCCTGTGAGCCACCACTACTGAGCTCGCATGCCACAATTACTGAAGCCTGCATACCTAGAGCCCATGCTCCACAACAAGAGAAGCCACCGCAATGAGAAGCCCGCGCACCACGATGAAGAGTAGCCCCCGCTCGCTACAACTAGAGAAAGCCGCATGCAGCAATGAAGATCCAACGCAGCCAAAAATAAAAATAAATTAATTAAAAAAAAAATGGAATTGACAATGTCAGTTGTGTCAAATGTGTGCATAGAAGTCACTTTTGTCTATTATAACCTTCCAACACAGTATTTTCTAACCTCTTCTTTCAGTAAGTTCTCTTAATGATAGCTATTTTCATTATGTTCAAGCTCTTACCTCAACTACCCCAGATTAATTCGTCACCAGGGCCCCTCACAGGCAACCTGCTGTAAAAGACTAGGGATTCCGTGTACAAGCTTACTGACTTGGTTTCATAGGATCACAGTTGAGATTGAAAAGACTGGCCTCAATAGCTTCTCCTTTTGCTCACTTATTTTTTCAACAAATTAAAAGTATGCTTATTAAATGCTTACCATGTGCCGTAGACTATTACAGGTTTTTAAATCCCCAGTGAAACAAAAAGACAAGATCCTCTCATGGAGTTTATATTTCAGTTGGGCAAGACAAACACAAAATAAGGAATCCAAACAATGAAATGAAACATTTCAGCTACTTGTAATTGCTACAGTGTGAAACTGGGTAAGCGTTAGCTTCAGCTACTTGCTCTAATCACAGTGGCAGTCAGCAGGCTTGTGAAAAAGGACCCACTCCAAAGGTGGCTGCTGTTAAGTGCCTCAGCTGTCTTTATAGAGAGCAATACCAGTTGCTTTGTCAATTAGCAGAGCATGTTAGAAGTGAGTTTTTACATGTAGGTTTGTTCAATAGGGAATGGGCTCTCTCCAGTCATAATAATGATATTCAAGTCATTTGTACTAGAGACATTATTGTGGAAACTCACACCCACTCCATAGAAAGGTTGTAAGAATGTAAATAGTTCTTCACTCTTAGAGATGGCACCTGTGGCTTGATCCCTAAGTAGTCCTATATCTAGGCCTTGATACAGAGATTTCTTGTCGCCTGATACCAGCTACAAAGATATTAGAATCCAACCTCAGAGTATTATTGTCAGAGTGAAATTTTCCTACACATTATAGTCAGAGCACAAAGAATTATGCCTTTATTGAGATTACAGAACCAGTTGTATAAATATTTTGCACCAACTTGTAACTATCTGCCTAAGTAAGTACGGAACAATTGGGTTTCATTATATATACGGTGGTCTTGCTTTCATTAGCTGGTAGTGAAGTTGTGGAGAAATAACTAACCATCACCCACCACTAACCATTAATAGCTACAGTTATCTACCAAAAAGAACCTAAGAGTTGGATATGAATAAATTGATTTAGGCGAGTTTTCAATAGCCACTTACAATCTATGCGACCTTATGCAAGCTATATAATGTCTCTCGGCCTCAGTTCTGTCATTTGTAAAATGAAGATAACGTTAGTACCTGCTGTAAAAAGTTTCCGGGTGGAGTGCATGAGATGATGCATGTAAAAGTTAGCCCAGTGCCTGGCACACAAATAGCATGTCATACATGGTCACCATCATCACCATCATCATCATTTCTACTTATTTAATACCTATCTTATACCACTTAGTGTTACAGTTTATAGCAGTTTCCCTTAACTTCTGGTGTATTAATATTTGATTGCATTAAGCTCATTTTGTCTTCATTGGATGAGTGAATTATATGCCTTAAACAGTACTTTCCTGGCAAAAAGCCAGAAGCAATTTCTGGTGACTCTGTACTGGGGAAGATAGGAGGAAAACTACATGTTAAAAGCCAGTAAGGTATTGGGCTGCAAAGCAATGACGAAAAAAGAAAGCGAGGCCCTGACTCAGAAGCAGTGGGGAAAAGTCTATCTTCGCAGCACCTTTGTTTACTCCCTGTCAGTCAAATGTAGGCTGGATGTAGGCAGGTTAATAGAGCCTGGCCCTACTTGATGATGTATCCTCTGCCTCCATCACCTGGGGGAGAAACACACTCTGTCTCCCCACATCCCTGATATTTCCAAGTGTCGAAGACCATGTGAGGTCACTGGACTTTCATTTTAATCACAGGATCCCTGAATCTAGGTGCAAGCACGCCAGCTGTGGGCAAGAGTTCACTCCTCACGGCACACAGGCAGAAAACAGGTGGCCTGTAGCAACTCTTAAAAGTAATAATAATAACATATAAAATATTAAGGTACTGAGGTGTTAATTCATGTTTTCCTCTACTTATAGTTTTTCTTCTGACTTTCAAGAAGGTAGCTAGGCATTTGTGCTTTCTTACCTCTGAGGGAGTTGTGTTGTGAGGCCGAAAGCAGGTATTGACTGAAGATGGTATCCCATTTCTGGCCTTTGTTTTCCAGGACCCTAAACTCACTGGGGAGATACGCTGGCTTCGTCCGAAAGAGAAGGATTGCTTTTGATGAGTGGTAAAGGAAGAGGCAGAAAAAACAGAGAGGGAAAATAGGGAATCCCTGCGACAAGGTCAGAAGACTGTGGTTTAGGGTTCTCTAACTAATCGACACCCCACTCTCCCCTGTCACACACACCTTTGTGGGACTCCAGGGAGGTGGAAGGATCACAGAGGGGGATAGTTATATGCTGCCCATAATGAGACTTTGCCCTTAGCCCCAGAGCACCCAGCTTCACCCAAGCTGATACCCAGACCCAAGCAAGAGCTCCTGGAATGACTTTAAGGCACTGTGATGCTTCAAACAAGAAAGATATAAATAATGACATATCCATTTAAAAATTGTTCAAAAGCCAGCCACCTCTAAGTGTGAAAAAGCCCTCACAAAAAAACCAGGAGGGTTCAGGAGAACTTACTAACCGTATGGTGATAAAACCATGGAAATAGTGAACTAAATGTGGCCAACTTTCCATTGCTGAAGAAAATTCATCAAGAAAAGACAAAACCAGCTGTTTTGAATAACAGCTAAGTCATATGACAACTGGATCTGTCCAGATGATTTCATAAGATACTTTCCAGATCTTGAATCCATTATTATAGTCACAAGCAGCATGTTGGATGGTGTTCAATCTCTCCCCGACCTTGGCAGAGAAAATGTCCAACTCCTAATTGTGGCAAAACTCCCGTCTCAGGTTATATAACTGGAAGAGTTTGCAAAGTAAGTAGGATACGGGTCAAAGAGGCTGTTCCCAGAGAGAAAGTGAAGTGAAACATTGAGGTATTCCCCAGAGAATGTAGCTAATGCCAAAACTAAGCAATTTTTCCTAAAAGGCAATAGACGGTATAGCACAGTGGTTAAGGGCATGAATGTTGAAGCCAAACTGACCAGATTTATCTTACTACATGTGTGACTTTTGGCAAATTTCTAAGTCTCAGTTTTCTCATCTGTATATTGGAGATGATAATGGTACCTACCTCAAAAGGTTCTTATGTTGATGAAATTAGTTATTATATGTGAAGCGCTTACATTAATGCCTAACACATTAACAATGCACTCCATAAATGACAGGGTGTGTTATTTACTACTATTATTATTATTATTATCATCTTACAGAAAATCCTGTGCCAATGAAGGAACATTTACACACAAAAAAACATATAACATATTGTGTAACAGTAGGAAGGAAATTTAGGAAAGAAATAGTAAACATGGTAATATTTGCCCTTAACTAAATCCTATTTTCAACTCAGTCACTAATTTGCTCAGTGATCTTAAGAAAGTTATCTGAGTTCTCTTGTCTTCAGTGAAAAATAAGAAAAGAGAGAGAGGAAGGAAAGATGGAAGGAAGGAAGGAAGGGAGGAAAGAAGGCAGGAAGGAGGGAGAGAAAGAAGGGAGGGAGGGAGGAAGGGAGGGAGGGAGGAAGGAAGGAAGGAAGGAAGGGAGGGAGGGAAGGAGGAAGGAAGGAAGAAGGAAACAAGTTTAGTGAGAAAACCTCTAATATCTTCTCTAGCTATTATAAACTAAGACATCAAGATCATCACACTCAACATCTTGAGAATATAAATGAGAAAGCGAGGACCTGAGCTGTGAAATGACTTGTGAATGGTACCATAGATTCCTTTTCTATTCCATCCTCCTTCCCAACATCCCATGTTTATCTGTAATTACAATATTCTCCTTCCCATAATTTATAAACTCTCTGATTCACATTAAAGTGTTTGTCTTCTTCATTCCCAGTAGCTAATCTATCACAAATGTTGTTCTTTCTTCCTAGAAAATTCTTTTAAATGTTCCTTTTCCTCTCCATATCTAAATTTAGCACCTTTCTCCAGGCCTGAGTTACTGGGACATCCCACCTTACCATTTCCTTCTTCCTACTTGAATACATCCTGCACTCACTACCAGAGTACAAACACTTTCCTACTTGCTTGTAATGGCTTTCTATTATTTACCATGAAGTTTCTCAAACGTGAATATATACCCCAATCACCAGGAGGTCTGGTTAAAACACAGATTTCTCATTCCCATCCCAGAGTTTCTCATTCAAGAGGTCAGAAGCGGGACCGGAGAATTTATATCTCTGGTCCCAGGACCACACTTCTGAGAACTGCTGATCAACTGATACAGTTTCAAACATCACTTTCTTGCTTCCAAAGTCCTCCACTTCTAAGCTTATTTCCCTTGGTTCCCCATAACTACTTGTATAGCTAGTCCCATTGGCTTCCTCCTTAACCTGCCTCCTGACTTCCACCCATATGACAATTAAAACTCTTTTAATGCTCTAGGACCAGAACAATCTCACTTTTTTTCCTGAAACCTCTGTAACTGCAAAAGCCTAGAGTGCTTTCTCTCTCCTCTAACATAAGATCACAAAACAGAGGCATATTTAATGGACCTTACAGAGCTTTTAATTTGCCCTACCCTTATTTTAAAAGTAGAAAAATTGAGGTTTGTGTAAATTAAAATATTTTTCAAAGATCTCATACGATATTATTCTTAGATTTCTAGTAAGTTGCAGAGCAAGCGATAGAATACTTTCCTTCTGCTAAATTTATGGACAGCATATTTTCACCCAATTACTCTACTTTCTCGTGAATGCATGTCTAAGAGTTCCATATGTATGTACTCCCAGTGAGATAACAAGCCCATTGAGGGTGGGTACCATATTTTACTTCTTTGGTCTCCCAGAGAATCTAGAAAATAATTTTAAAGTTGCTTTAACTCCTAGGATGGTATAGAGGATAAAAGTACAGTTCTATACTGCTTTCGTTTATATTCCAGCTCTTACTTACTAGTGGAGTGACTTTGGGCAAGTTACTTAAATTTTAAGCTTCCAATTGTCTATGTAAAATAGTGACAATATAGTTCCTACCTCACATATATATTATGGAGCTAAATACGTTAAGGTATTAAAGTGTTTAGAAGAGCAATTAGCACATAGTAAATATTCCTTAAAAGTTACCTATTATTATTACTGTTCTACTGTGTTTGTCCTACTATCCTATCACAGCATCTTGCACATGGGTGTTGGATAATGTTTATTGAATAAATAGAATAGAATAGAACTCAACAAAGATCTTTTTGACTGACATGCGAGATAAGCTCCTTTCAGAAAGTCTCCACCTTGACATAATGCAACTAATTCTGAAAGCATAGAGGATATGCATTTCTGGACAGCACTCCTACAGAGAGACAAAGAAAGCAAATTTGGAGACCTCTGCTGCTGCCTAGCATAGCTCAGAGTTACATTATAATATCACCAGCCTTGTGCTGCTATTTTAAAATGAAAAAAAAAAAGAAGTATTGTTTTTCCCAAGCACTGGCTACTCCCTACTAAAGGATTCCCATGGAAATTGAGATAATTCCCATGCTTTTATGGCCTGTCTCTGACATAGTCATCACTCAGAGTAGGTTATTAGGAGTAATGAAAGAGACAGTGGAGGAACAAGACAGACAGGGTAGAAGTCTTCTTTTCCCTTTGACCTTAAATTCTCTGTCTTATTCAAAATATTGTTGGCAGGATTTCTGGACTTTCTGTAATTCAGTTTGGAAGCCAGATAATGAACAGTGGGAAACTGGTCTTCAAGTTGAGGAAGACAGAAATTTGTGGTTTATTTTGAGCTCCAAAGGTGCAGGGGTCAGAAGGCATTCCCATGAGACCCTCTCTGAACACTGGTGTGACCCAGAGCCTTTGAACATCTCCATCTTATTCTGTTTTAAATTATAAAGAAGGACTTTCTAGAATGAAGTTTCTAGTTGTACATGGACTCTAGCTGTTTTATATCTTATAAAAGCAGGAAATAAAAGTGGTAATAAAGAGTATTGGAAAAGAGGGAAAGAAAGAAGAGTAAAGTAAAATTTACCTAAACCTTAATCAACATGAACATATATTACATCACTTAATAAAACTACAGTTCCCAAAACTTAGTGTGTCCGCTGGCAATGAATTTATGTAATAGATACAAGTTCATTGCCTTGAATAATCAGAACACTTGGTCAACATTTATCTTTGCCAAATTATTATGTGTTGAGCAAAATAATGACATAACGATGAGGAATAAGAGGACTGTTCCTTGTCTGAAGTACAGAATTATATTTCAAACCATTTCTTCTCTCCCTCCCCTAACGTACTGTAACAATACCTTATTATTCTCAAGATTTCTATTTTCAAGAATTATCTATTTATTGCTTCATAAATTCACTTATCCATTCACTTATCAGACTCTAATAGAGCAGCCACTGTTTGTCAGGCACTGTACCAGATAGTATGGGGAGTGCTTTACAAAATTAATAAGAGATTGTTCCAGACCTCATGTAGTTCCCATTTTATAAAGAAGATACATGTACAGTTGTCACTCAGTATCCTCAGAAGATTGGTTCCAGGACCCCTACTCTCCACGGATATAAAAATCTGCAAATGCTCAAACATTTTATTTTCATATAAAATGGTGTAGTACTTGCATATAACCTACACACATCCTCCTATGTACTTTAAATCATCTCTAGATTACATATACTACCTAATACAATATGCATGCCATGTAAATAGTTGGAAATACAATGTAAATGCTATCAAAATAGTTGCCAGCACTTAGCAGATCCATGTTTTGCTTTGTGGAGCTTTCTTGATTTTTTTTCGCATGCCTTTGATCCCTGGTTGGTTGAATCTGCAGAACCCCCAGGGACGACGGGCCAATTACATACATAGTTTTATTCGGATGCAGCTATGACAGATAGAATGAGTCCCAACTTTGAAATTGGCACCCCAGAACTCAGGCATGTGGAGTGTATTGTCTGACCTTGGACCAGATGTTTAACTTATCTGTGCTTCTTTATTGGTAAAATAGTAATGTTGATAATATCTACCTTGCAGGGTTAGACTAAGAATTAAATTAGATAATGTCAAATACCTAACCAAAGTTGAATCTGAGGAAAGTTGGTTAAGAAGTGATAAGAAATACAGGGACGACGAAAAAGTTCTGTGAGAGTTCAAGGGATGGATTGTTAGCTTCTCCATGAAGGAGAAAAGAGAAAGCTTCTCAGAAGGGTTGAGATTTGGGGATGTATGATTTGGTTGGAATCCTGTGTGATCAGAGAGGAGAGGGTATTGGTTGGATCCCAAAGCAGCTGCTCTCTTCCTGTCTTTCTCCCAGCTCCCCAGGGATCCTTCCAAAAGTTTAATATGGAAGTGCCCATCTTCCTAATATGTTTTCTAAAAATTCCAAAGATGCTTTCAAGGTCCATGCATATGTCACAGGTCAATGCATATGTTATTGCATTCCATGCAATGCTGGAAACTTCTCTCCAGCATTCTTATAGCATTCCCTCATTTTTCTCCCAATGAGCAATGAATTCTGACCTGTGGCACTCACACATCAAGGCTTGGTGAACAGGGATCCTTCCAATTGTGTGGTTATTGGGATAGGAGTTACTAAGTTAGAAGTCTGAGTGCTGGGTGGGGACAGGGTCCAGGAACCAAGCAGATGGTCACCTAGCTGCTGTGCTGCAAGAAAGATGCAAAGCAGCTGTCTTTGAACTGAGCTCTCTCCTCTAGATTGAACACATAGCAATCTTAGACAAATGCAAATGTAATTTTATGTATTGCAGATGCAAATCACAGCTGATAGGAGACCATCAGCTATAAAATGCAACAAGAGAAAAAAGACCCGAGGATTTGGGGAAGCAGGCCCAGAGAGCGTGCTAGGGACGTCCCACAGAAAAAAGAAGGAAAGAACAATGCCTTCTATAGGGAACGTATCTAGTTAACCCTTTGAGACGTAGCCTGCAACCTGAGAAATTTTCAATTAAGATGACAGAATAATGGTCTGCAGAGCATAGAAACAGGCATAGAAGGAGAAGGGGAAGCAAGTCACATGACAGAAGTTCCATTCTCATGTCTTCCTTGGTGGTAGGCTAAATAATAGCTCCCCAAGATGTCTACATCCTAATCCCTGGGACATGTGGATATGTTGCCTTATGTGGCAAAAGGAATTTTGCAGATGTGATAAAGTTAAGGAACTTTAGGTAGAGAGATTATCCTGGATTATCTGGATGGGCCCAATGTAATCACAAGTGTCCTTGTAAGGGGAAAGCAAGAGGGTCAGAGTCTGAAAGCAATGTGTCAATGGAAGCAGAGCGAGAGATATTGGAAGATGCTACACTGCTGGCTTTGAAGATCAAGGATGGAGCCATGAGCCAAGGAATGTAGCTGTCTTCCAGATGTTAGACAAAGCAAGAAAATGACTTCTTCCCTAGACACCCCAGAAAGAATGCTGCCCTAGGACCCATTTTAGACTTCTACTTTGCAGAACTATTTGAGAATAAATTTGCATTGTTTTAAGCTACTAAGCTTCTGGCAGTTGTTACAGCAGCAATAGGAACCAAATATATCCTCTCTTAGCTTCTGTTTTTCAGACTCGATTCACTACAGAAAATAGACTTAAGGCAGTCAGACTTTTCTCATCCCCATTCTACTTTTCTATTTTCAGTTAACAGTTAATCTCAATTCTTTTCACCTTTACTGAATGGTCTATATTTCAACATTTAGTTTTCTGAATTTCCTCCCTAGACCGGCTATTCTTTTCTGATCTTTCTCCTTCTCTCCTAGCCCCAGAAGCTCAAACCAGACACGGCATTCTATAGGTTTCACTTTCATGGCATAGCTAGCTAGAAGTTATTCCCTAGAGTCTTGCATTTGGCAGTTACAGTTGGGCTGTTTTTTTTTTTTTTTGAAATCAAATTAATTTAGTAACTATAAAACTATCAGGAAAGTCAGGATAAGGTGTTCTGACTTGACATTATCTAAGAATTCCTAAAGAAGACCTGAGTTCAGAGGAAAAAACTCATTACCTACTCCTAAAAAGAATATCCCCTCCTGTCAATATTCTGTCAATAGTCCATTTATTCTATCAACACCCAGGCTCAGAGGGGTTATCTGTGATCCCCCTTCTCTCCTGCTTCCTGTCATCTATTTGTCTCATTTGTCTTCTAATGTTCCATGCAATGGGACCTTCCATTTGAGTCCCACTTCCATATGTCCTGTTTAGCTCTGTAGGGAGATGAAGGTAGTTTGAGATGCTTTCCAGTTCCCTGCTCTGACCCCATTCTGAGACATGGCTGCAAGGGTATCCCAACATGAAAATAACTAAGAAACATCACACACTTAGAAAAAGCACATGTTCCCCAGCTAACTAAATGGTTTACTCAACCCATATAATGCATAACCCTGTTTAGTGTTTATAACAACCCTGAGGGAGGTATAAATGTTATTCCCATCTTGCAGATGGGAAAACTGAGTCACAGAGAAGTTAGGTGATTTGCCCAAAAATCATCCAGTAAATGACAGTGGTAGGAGTCACACCCAATCTCACTTCAGCTCCTGAGCTCTTAATTACTATGCAACACCTCTCTCATGTGTTCAGATGTTGTAGTTGGCAGTTATAGGCATCTGGTAAATAGAAATTTTGTTCAAAATCATTTTTTTTCTTAAAGACTACTGTTTGTTTCCTAATCAAAACCTTTTGAAAGATGGTGTCTATGGAAGAATAAATATCTTAAAAGTGAAGACACACAAAATTCATAAATTAAAGTTCATCAGATAAAATAAAATGAAGGTGATATGGAAATCCAGAGACCTTGAATTATCTCCAACTCTAACCAGCTATGTGGTCTTGGACAAGTCACCAAACAGTTTGGACATGTTTTCTCATCTATAAGAGAAGGAATTTGTCTGTGACACTGATCCTGTTCTCATTCTGTGATTCTAAGCTGGTCATCTTAGAGAAGGGGAAAAATAAATCACATCCATCTCAAGGGGCAGAACCTATGATTTCAAGTCACTAGACCTTTATTGTGTGTATGCGTGTGATCAAAATTTTGCTAGGTACTCAATTCTACACTGTCACAATTGTCAGTTGTCTTTGCTAATCTTGTCTTTTTTCATGCTCTTAAACTGGTATCCATTTAATAAAATATTAAAATAAGTAGCTAATGAAAGTTACATATTCCTTTCCCTCAGCTGCAGTCCAGCCATCTGCACTCACATTTCAGCATAATTGCAAACATCAAGGCCCTGTCTGAACCAGGAAGGGAGACAAAGGTTAAGTTATTCTTAGAGGATCTGGAAGATAAATGTTAGAGGGCAATTAAAAAAATGTTAAAGGCTTTTTGAACAATCAAATTACAATTTTGAGAAAATCTCAACTTACAGAAAGTTTTTTTCTTCACTGTTGCCTGCTAAAGGAAAAGTGTAAAATTCAACCTGTGAAGGGAGGAAAAAAATCCCCGTTGATCTACATTCATCTATATGAAAAAAAAATTGCTTCCTCCTAGCCAGCTCAGACACTTTCAAGCTGTCTGTGTGAATCTCTGATTTCAACAAACAGTCCATCTTTTTTCCAAGTCATAAAAAATATCAGGGGGGTGTGTGTGCACATGTGCACATGCATGCATGTGTGTGTGTTCAAGTGATATACTGTTTTGGACTTGGGGGATTCAGAAACAAAGTCCAATACTCTGAAAGCTTGTTATCCAGAAAGCACCAGACCTTAGATAGTGGGCTCTCCTGGGAAAGTCTTCAGTGTGACCTGCACTGTTGACCTTATCCTTAAGTGCACAGGTCATTCAGTCCCATGTTCCTGTTGACCCAGGTATCTCTTGTAAACTATTACTTAAAATAAGTTCCCAAAATACAACAGACTACTTTGTTAATGAGACATCTTGATTCTTTCTAAACTTCCTGAATCCCCACAGACAAGTGACTCATCAAGAAACAGATGGTGTGCACAAAAAAATGTCAAAAAGTAGTAGCTTGACGAAAACAGCTCCACACACTTCAGTACCAATAATGAGCACTTACACAGAAGAGCACTTCATGTTTTTTTCAAGTATTTTACTTCCTGTTTCATATCTTCCTCAGACTCTAATATGATAGTTCCCACAACTTTCTAGAATGTAAAGTTTAGGGATCTGAGTGATATTTTGTCCAGATGGGTTAGGAATTGTTTTGAGAAGTGTCTGGGGAAGCAGTTGGAAAAGAGAAAGGAAAGCACGTAGAATATAGAATAATGGTCTTAGCCTTATTTGCTATTTATGAAGCCAGCTGATTATCAAGTATGTACTGTCCAAAGTGTTCAAAGACTGCTTAGCTGAATCTCTTCAACCCTGAAATATTTTCTTTTTGAAGGAGAAAAAAATGTCAAGGCAAGGTATTTTATCTCAGCATGGCAACTGAATAGAATGCTTTGCAAGGAAATACCTTGTTTGGACTTTCCGGGAGAACGATGGTCAGGGTGAGTAAGCTCGAAGTCGCATGTGCATTAGATGTGTTGGTGGTGTATATATCCTATGATTAGGCTGGCCACATCTACAGATTTTCTAGGGAAAACCCAATTTCTAATGCCTGGTCTAGAGGCAAGCTATATGTCCTCATTCTAGTTGGAAATTCCAGTCATTGTACATATATGTGTCTGACATGAATTCATGTAGTCAGAGGCAGTCTTCATGCCACTTGAAGAATTGTCTATACTCCAGTATCTACTCAACTGGTAGATGAAAATTGGTTAATTATGTAAAAGCCTAGAACCCCAATTCACCCTTCTTATTCCAGCCTCAAGGATGGAAACTCTTTCACTGTTAAGTTGATGGATGAGTCTCCTTCTGGGCAGCATTCAGAAGGGCATGAGTGGACCACAGTTTCCACCGACTGAAGAAACACGTGACCTAGTGTGAAAGCAGTCAAGGCGGGCACTGCACACCCAAGGTGAGGCATGTCTGTGTCCTTATTTCACTTTTCCTCCCTGCCCTCAAGGAAGTTATACTCTTGAGATAAGAGAAAACTAAATTAACTGTAAACGAAATACAGTGACCCTTGAACAACAGGGGTTTGACCGGCACAGGTCCACTTCTATGTGGATTCTTTCAATAGTAAATACTATAGTACTAGACCATTCAGCAGATGCAGAACCATGGATACAAAGGAGCCAGTGGATTTTCCATTCCAAGGAGGGTTGGTCCCCTAACGCCCCGAGTTGTTCAAGGGTCAACTGTACAAGAATCATAGACTGTTATAATCCATGATCTTTGAACCTAATCCACCCTCGAATTTTACAAGAAACTGAAACCATCTGTTCCTTTCATGGAATTTGTCAAAATAAAAACAGAGTCACCTTCCACTATTTATAAATATATGTTTTTCACAAACTGGGAGTTTATTCTGAATTTGATACAAGTATTTTTAAGACATATAGAGTACTGAATTTAATTCATTGAGATCCTAAGTGACTGGAAGAAAATTTCACACTTTTAATCACTGCTTTCAAGCTACATCCAGAAGTTAGTTTCTGGGCCTTCCTGTAGGACTTGGGAAGAGCTGGAAAATTAAAATAAAAATACAATCTTTCTTCAGAGTACACGGTGTCCAAATCAAGAACAATGAAGTAGTGGAGCTAGAAGGAGTGAAGAGGATCATATAATTGATTTCTCACCTTTTACAAATACAGTAATGAGGCCTGGGGAGGGAACTGACTCATGACTCACCCTCTGCTATTTAATAGAAGCCAAGTTTACAGCTCAGGACCCTGGATTCCCCACCCAACACCTTTTCCACATGTTACATAGCCTTTTATACTTAAATCTAAAAATTCTGTGTTCTACAAATAAATTGCAAGGAAAAAAGAAATAAAAGACCAGAAGCCCATTGATTGGGAAAGATATAAGAGGCTCTGGACCAATCTCAGTGTGTGACCCTGGGGTTTATGTGGTGTTGGTGCCTGGGTGGTGACTTGGGGTTACTCTTTCAGTTTTAAAAGCATAGGGTGATTGCATGTGAATCAGTTCAACAGTACCTCAGGGAAGACGGCTTAGTTTCCTCACTGTTGTGAAGTAGAAAAGCAGAAAAAGGATCTGTGCCCCAGCGGCTTCCAGCTCCTGGCATGGTGTGTGCTGCAGGCAGTAGGATCTTAGTAAACATGATTTGATGTGGAGGAGCCGGTGGGAGGCTCAGTGAGGGGCTTTCTGCAGTCACTTAAGGGATGTGAAAGGTGGGTGAAAGGGCACTGGAGATAAACCCCTCAGGTCATCTTGTTTATGAACCGTGGATGCCTCACCACACTCTATCAAGCAGCTCCAAATTAAGACGGCTAAAGTGCCCCCACCAGATAGAAGGCACTGGTCTCTCAGTCTCTCTGGAACCTTAAAGTGCCTTTGCAATAAGTGCTTTTCCATAACTAGAGCCCAATTAATTGTAGAAAGAACACTAGATTAGTGACTAGTGCTTATCAGTCTAATAATAAAATTTAACAGTAGTCCAAAAAAAATCTGTGACGCTCATTTGGACCCTGAGGGATCAAACAATCCAACTGCAAAAAGATCATTGAGGATACTTGGATGCTTACTGAATATTTAAGGATATTAAAGAATTGTTAATTTTTCAGTATAATCATGGTTTTTAATGTATTTAATGTTTTGTAAAGAGCTTTTAAACGGTATACTCGCTGAAAGAATTATGGGCAAAATCGTAAAAATACTGTATTATTATACAAACTCATCATTATTTTTTTTAATGAGGCTATGATGAGGAAGGAGGAAAAGAAATAAGCTTTATCAAAAGCCGTGGCACAGGGTTTCCGCCGCCTCTCCCACCACGTCTGCTGCCTCAGAACCTGCCACCGCGGCAGCTGCCGCCGCCTCCTTCTCCAGCCCCTCCGCCACCTCCACACGACCCAGGCCCTCTGTCCTTGAGAGGAAGCTGTATTCGGTCTCCCTCGCGGGCCTGGGGTGCAGCCATGGCAGACAGCGGGGGAGGTGGAGGCACCCACATGGTGGGCGGCGGCCCCATCCACCCGGCCTCACTGCTTCCCGGAGACCCGCAGCTCATAGCGCTCATCCTGGAGCAGCTCAAGAGCCGGGGCCTGATTGACAGCTTTTGCCGGGACTGCCTGGCCGACGTGGACACCAAGTCAGCTTACCAAAACCTGAGGCAGAATGTGGATAATTTTGCATCAACACATCTGGAGAAGCAGGAATGGAATCCTACGATGAACAAAAACCAATTGCGAAATGGTCTGAGATGTTGGAACCTGGAGTGGACAGAATTATTTACCAGATGGTGGATCCCAAGCTAAACCACATCTTCAGGCCACAGACAGAACGAGCAATTCATGAGTTTCTGGCGGCCCAGAAAAAAGAAGCTGTGCCAGCACCCCTCCAGAGCCTGAAAGCCGGACCCTCCAGCTCCATCCCAGGATGCTTCCTAAGAATAGGCCTGACACGTTTTGGAAGCTGCATTGAATTAATGGTGAAGAATTGGATTCAGTTACATAAGAGTACAACTTCAGAATGAAGACAGGCCAAGGTCATCACTGACTTCAAGATTCAACGTTGACTGTGGGAAGGTGTCCAGATAAAATAGGGAGCAAGTGGGCCAGTAGGTCAGTTGACCATGTGGGCCCCCATATTGTGCTGCCATCTGGTCAGCCTGTCCAAGGGGATGACCCCCAGTAGACACTACAGATATATTAAGAAACACTACATCATCTTGGGGTTGTCCTGAAACGAACTTTTGTACTTGAACTTAGAAACTGTGTGTGAATTTTAGGGTTTGTGCGTGGGGATAAGCAAAAGCTACAATGAAGGAACATAACCAGTCCCAAAGATGCAATTTCAAAGAATGACAGTAAAGGTTCGCCAGGAGTAAGTACTGGACAATGCTTATTTGATACTCTTTCTCAGAGTTGTACAAGTCATTAGCAGCAAATAGCTTTAAGATCTTTGTGACCCTCTTGTGCATGACTCTTTGTAGCTTCCATTTCCTTTCCCCTGTAAGGTGTCAAAACATGGGACCTTAGAATGCATGAGAAAATGTAGACTTAGATGTAAGGAAAAACATTTGCAGGCTCTCTGTCCAAGGCTTCTTCCTATCTTACAAGGGCTAGTGAGTCTTGGGTGTGTTTATTTATTCTCATGTTTGTGTTTTTTAGAAGGTGAATAATTAATAAGTGGCTTAAGTTTTGTAAGTAAATCATTTGATACTCTGGGGAAAAAAAAGCCATGGCACATAACTGAAATTTAAATGATGTTTTTCTGACTACCTATAAAGAAGGAAAGAAGGATGGAAGGAAATTAAATATTTAATAAGGGTCTGCCTACTAAAAACTAGTTACCTTACATACATTATTTCATTTATTTTTTATAGCATCTCTCCCCAACAAGATAAATATCCTCATTTATGGATAAGGAATGAAAGTCGGAAAGGTTTAGTTTCTGGAGTTTATACAACTAAGGAAGTAATAGAGGTAGAGTTACCACCTCCATGTTTTTTTCACTCCACCACATTGCTGATGTTAAGGCAGGAGATAGACTGTGAACTTACATCCTTCCTTACTCTGGGTTTTCTTTAATATCCCTAAAATGTGTAACCTTAGGAGTTACTTTCTCAGTGAAAAACAATCAGGCTTTCACTGTCTTTATCCTCTGGGTGACTCAGCCTTTAAAATAGAGTGCAGGTTTAATGTTATCTGAGACTCCATTTGAATGAAATTTAAAGGAAGAAAGAGATAGGAACCTGTTATCTTCTGCCCTCCAGCCATATTCTGGTTCCTGTTACTAATGATTGATCCTGACTGAACTAATTAAAGTTTAGTTCCTTTGCTTTCTGGCCAGCAGGACAGACAAAAGCCATTAACACACAGCCCCAGAAATATAAACTCCCTCCCTAGATAGCATCTATCCCATAAGAGTGTGTAATCCTTGCTAAAGAAGGAGAAACAAATTAGATAACCTTTCAGGTTAGCCTTCCAAAGTTAAGATTCTGGGATCTAAAAGCGTTTTGAATTGATATCTGGTGTTTCAACATAGCTCAGAGTAAATGAAAGAAAAAATAGGAAGAGGCAACAGAATACAGAATGTAATTCATTAAAGAAGCTGGGACAGTACTGCATGAGAAATAGCCAAAGTGATACAATTTCATGAGGTTCATCTTGCATTAGAAGCAAAAAAAGACTCACCTCTTTAACAAGGTTTTCCTGATGAAATTATAGAAAAGCTTTCTTCCTCTCCCAATCTCCTCCACTCCGCCCCCCAAACAGGAAGCCCTCTTTATTTTACAACATACACTCTTTATCCTATTGTAGCCTAAAAGTCACTGCTCTTGTCCTTCTCAATCCCTTTGGAAGCAGAGAAAGCACCAGGACAACCTGGAAGCAGGTCTGTCTCCTCTTGCTATACATTCATTTGTGCATTCTTTTGACAAAATATTTAAGTGCCTACTACGTGCCAAGTACAGATTGTCTTTTTAGTAATTGAAGTCTTTAGGCAAAAGGGGGGAAAATCTTTTTCGTGAACAGATCTTTTCAATCCTCACAGTTGGAGTGGATGGGCACTGGACAAGTTCCAAAGAAACAGTATGCAGGACGAGGTGCATGGGAGGTTAACTGTGGCTGGAAATCCAAAGTTCCCTCCTTGCTTGCATGAGAGAGACAATACAGACTGCACAAAGATGTCATAACATCAATGCCCTCTCACCTCCCAGCCTTTGCACATGCAGACGTGCCCCTTGGCCTGGGATGACTTCCTTCTCTCTCCTCTTCCTCTCTGGACCTGACCAACTCCTCAGTCCTTTCAGGCTTAGTTCATAAACCTTAGGCATCATCCCCTGTGACTTCTTACAGTTTTCCATAACAACCCAAAGCTCTATGAGCTCTCCACCCATTCCCCCCACTTTTGTGCTTCTTAGCACTTGGTGCATTTATTCCTCTATAGTGGATCTCAACACAGAGGGCTACTTTCTTCTTATTTATCTCCTTACCTGGACTGAAATTTCCCCGAGAGGTCTTTCACCCTTATGCCTAAGGCAAGTATGGAGGTTTGAAAGGCAATCCAGAGAAACAATAGAAATTGTTTCATCAGTAAGAATTGAAACAAAGTTTTTCTTAGGGACATCCCCTCGCTATTTTGTTAAATAGTTTATTCACTTCCTTAAGATTGCAGGGTTTCACTGAAATATTTGCAATTATGTCACAAGACTCTCTATCAGCAATAGCAAGCTTCAAATTCATACTTGTTCCCAGAAAGCATGATCCCAAACCCTACTATCTCTTTAGGCTTCTTTGATGATCCTGTGTCCATTCTGATTCATTTATCATTTATTCAAGTTCATTGCTACAGTCTTTAATTCACTAGGTGCTTATCTTTTCTCTATAATTGGTCCAAGGATGTGCTCATGCCTTTGGAAAAAGCTGTATTTACTTAATCCTGTGGACTCAGGAGCCTTGACCCACTCTGTTTGTTGCTTCTATGTGGCTTGACAACCTTATAAGATTAGTTGATTAGGTACTTTTCTACTCTAAATTGTCCATACTTAGACCCACATAAATTGAAGAAGATGGGGAAAATTGAATGTTTAGTAAAATGATAATAAACAACAAAACAAAACATCACTTTCCCCATTTACTTTCTATAGCTCCTGAAATTCCCAGCATTGCCACACACTTGAGGTGACCAGAAGCCCCTGTGTGAACTATGGATTAAACACATTCCACAACTAGCAGCCTTTATAATCTTAAACAGAAATCAGATGTAGGTCAGATATCTATAGAAGAGTTTGTGACACTTTATTAACAGCCCAGGGGAAATTCTTTGTCGGTAGCTGTCTTCATTACTCCTTTACTCCCCTTTTTTAGTTTAGTAGAGACTGTAAATTTGGTATCAGGAGTGGTCAACCCCGATGGACAAAAACAATAATAATCACACTGGTTGCTTTATATAATGGTGACAACTTTGAGGGAATCACAATGATAACACTTTTTATTTCAGAAGACTTCCATCTTTTTCCAAAGAGCAATATTTACTTTAAAAATTAAACTTGTTCAGAGAAATTCATGACACTTAAAATAAAATGAATTTTTTAAAAGAAGCCTAAAATTCATAGCGGAAAATCACTCGTAAAAATAAGACTTTCAATTGGCTCAACTCTTTCCTTTTTCATTGACTCTCTAAGATTCCCACCCATACAGCACAGGTTTCAATAGGCTAGAAGGTAAAAATTGTGGGGTGGTGGCCATTTATTGCCCAAATATTTGGATTATTGGTCTCTTTAAATATATAAAAAATGTGAGGTCAACTTTGAGTTTTAATGAGCAATAGTCTTAAAAATATAAATAAATAGTAAAAGAATAGTTTCTACAAATACGTCAAAGTTGACTCTGGCTTAATGCTTCCGTAAACATTGAGAAAGGACTATTTTCCAAAGCTCCTCTTACATGAAGTAAATGTTGCTTTCTTGGAAGTCAGATTCTCACTGAGTAGATTGCTTCTGCCACAGCAATGATTTCAACACAGGGTTGAATTCTTGACGATTTTCATTAATTGACTCCCAAACTTTTAGAGAGAAATAAATTAGGAAAAATTTTCCTTTACTTGCATCTCTCGCTAGTCACTGAAACCAGGTGTATTTCACTTTATTTAATCTATGTTATGATTGGAAAGGATGTTAGAGGACAGCTAATCCAACATTCATTTACTAAATAAGAAAATAAAATCCCAGGACAGTGAAATCACTTGCTCATGGACACAAATTAGTTAATGACAAAACTAAGTCTGTTCTTTACTCTGTAACCAGTATTCTTTCCACTATGAATAGAGCCAAGGAAGGCAGGTTTGGAAGGATTTATTCAAGTATCATTTTTCCCTTAGAGCAGACAGTTTTAGGTTCTTTCCATGAGTGTGTGCTAACAGCTCCCTAGCTCTACAATTCCACTTCTCCAAATCACTCATTACAGTCATTGGAAATATGACTATATTTGCAATGGTAACAGATCATGAAAAAAAAAATGTAATAGGACACAATAATCACAGGATTCTACCATATGCCTTAAAAGTTTCAGGCAATCTATGCAAAAGAGCTTGCTCCTTGGTCAGTCTATAATATACAATGTGAACATTAGTTATATCCTGGAGCAGAAGAATTTACTGTGAATTAAAAGATTTGTAAAGTGAATCAATAACAATGTTGGTAGTGAATTAGTGAATCAGATATGAAACAGTTATAGGAATCAATGAAAGAAATGTGCAATCCATGTGCCTCAGTAAACATTATGCATATTTACAAAAACAAATCGGGCAATATTAGTAACAATGCCAAACTTTCAACAAACATTTATTGCTTTTTCACTAAATGCCAAGCAGTGGGTCATAGGGTCACAAAATGACTGGCAGACCAATGTTACAATCATTCTGAGGCAATAGTTCACCAATTAACAAGGTAAGATTTACCCATTACATGAAAGTACATGATTTCAAACAATAAGTGGGCTAAAGACATGTGTTAAAATTGTTGTAAAAGTCAAATCTGCAATTCTCAGAGTTGCAAAAATGGAAAAGGAAAAAATTATGCATCGTCATGTTCAAGGAATTGCCTTTCACCCCTGTATTCCCCCTGTTTCTCAAGCTTTCTCTAGAGGGAGAGATAGGCTGATAAACAGTATCCAGCACTGAAACCTGTCTTCCCCCCTGAGGATGGTCCAATGGCCAATATTGCCCACCTAGTTACAATCTAGTCCTAGTCTAGTTACTTAAGTCCTACTTTACTTTTTTAAAAAATATATACATCTTTTAAAAATAATCTGTGCTTTTGACAGCACAAAGTGAGAGAGGTCTTTATTTCCAGTCACTAGACAGTATTGTTGGAGACAAATTCCTTTGCTAGGATGTTATCTCTTTAAAAATCATTTTGAGATTATTTCTAGGGTCGAAGTCATCAAAAAGAAAACCTGAACTTGTAAGAGACAGAAGTACAGATCCATTGAACAACACAACCTTCTTAGGCAAACATTGACAGTGTCTTTAGGGATGAAGTTAGGCTGTACAAGGATCACTTTTATTTCCTTTAAATAATGTAGGATCAAACAAAATTTAATCAAATTCATTCTTAAGAAATAAGAAGAGGAGAAATATCCCTAATTCTCTGCATCAGGTAGGATTGCTGGGTTAAATTTCCTAACAAGTCAGATATTTGTTCTCCTCCTGTTTACTTAGTCTAGATACTTAGGATTCCCTCCAGAACATTGTCCAGTCTGAAGACAACCACAGAGACTCAAAGGTGCTCCTCTGTATCTAAAAAACAATGCTAGCTAATAAATAATCTCTATGTCCCAAGAGCTGTCTTCTGTCCAGCAATCCAGTTCCTTCTATCTGATGGTATCCAGACACAAAGAACAATGAGAAGTCCTCTCTGCCTCCTTGCAAATCTCAGTCTTCCTTTCCTAGTCCATGTACATTAATAAAGGTTAACATTAACACATTTCTCATATGTGCCAGACAGTGTTCTGAGCGTTTCACATACAGTAATTCAATCCTCATAACCAGCTAGTGAGGAAGATACTTAGTAGATCCATTTTTACCAGTAAGGAAACTGAGACACAGAATTTAAATAAATTGTCCAACACCACACAAATAGTAAGTAATGGAGCCAGGATTCAAGCCCAGGCAGTTTGATGTTGGAATCCATACTCTTAACCATACACTTCTGAGTCTGAACAAGTGCTTATAAAATAGGCATCTTCTCAGAGGAAATGATGTTCTGGATATAAATGGTGTATGATATATCTCATATTGTATCAGTCTGCTAGCTCAGATCTTTCAAAACCTTGTCATTAACAGAGAGGAGGCAATTCCCAGTCTACAATCAACCACCTGTTTTGCCACAAACTACAGTGGCCCTCTAGTGCCTCTGGGTATCCTCCCCTGAGTGAAGATTCTCCTTATCTCCACCTCTTAAGTCAAAATAACTCACCTTTCCAGGCATGAGTGGGGCAAGGCTGCAAGTCCTTTGCACATTTTGGCAAGTGGCTTAGGTCCTCAGCTTTGAGCACAAGTCCTTATCAGCAGAGCAAGTCTTTGAAAACTTCAAAACCGTCTGGGACTGCCTTTTTCTCTGAGGAATATATAGAGGCTCTTTCCCAGCCCTCTGTCACTCTGTGGACCAATCCAGAGCCTTAGAGGAAATTGCAGGCTGGAGAACAGCAGCACTTGTGTGGGAGGTGGAGGCTGGAATCTTTTCTGCAGGCGCTGCTGCATTAGGCTTTCAACTGCTCTTATCAGAACACTTACTCTGCCAGGGCAAGGGTAGTCCCTAAACTGTGCACAAATCATTCATGTTTTAACTCATAATTTTGAACCAACCACAGCAGAGATGTGGGCTTTGTTATGAAGCAGAGTGCCTTGGGCTACTTCAGATATGTCAAAGTCATAGATTGTTAGGACTGTAAGGGCCTTTGCAGATCATATAGCCCAACTTTGTTTCACAGTGGAGGAAACAGTATTAGAGAAGTCCAGGGGACATGTACATGAGTCCCTGTGATGTGCCAGGCACTCAGCTGGATGCTAGGAATTCAAAGAAGAAGGTACTCTCTGCTCTCAAGATCCCCAAACATCATATCATTACGATATAAGTGAGCAGTAGAGGCAGGTCCAGGATGTTGTGTTTTCAAGCACCACAAGGGAAGATTTTTTTTGGAGGCAATAACCCCTGAGCTGAGTGATGAAAGAGACAAAGTACCTTACATGATTCTATCTACTAGATTTTACCCCCCAAGTTCCCCTAATTCTATAAGTGGTATTCTGATTGATCTTTACTTTGATGACTAGATTAGGTAATTCTTTGGAGCACCACCCCCATCAACTCACTCATCCTTAGCTAGGTTTGTCATGCCTTCCCTTTCAACATTTTCCTGCTTCCCACCATTCAAGGATTATTTTCACCAAAATTTATTTTATTTGTGTTTCATCCTGTCAGGACCCAAGGGGCTGATAAATTAATATGTAAATGCAAATGCCTAAAGGGTAGGCATGAATCCCAGCTAAAAATAAAGAGCATCACATAATCTGTAAGAAAAGCTCTAAATTTGGAATTAAATATGATGCTCATAATGTTCCCTGTTATCTGAAATTATTTGTTTTAAACTGTTTTAACTGTTGATCAGGAACTGTAAAGTCAATATAGTGTATTATGACTTCGTGCTTTAAATTAAATAAATAGAAGATAATAGGCAAATATCCAATTGCATTGCATGAAGAAAGTTAGACATTGTTTTCCAAAATTTTTCCTTTAATTATCCATATATATGTGTGAACAGGGTCATTGGATAAACTGTATTTCTAACTATAAATCATAATCAAAAAGGCTTGAAAGCTATAGCTCTATACCATACATTTTTTAAAGTAAGGAACCCTGTTGTATTCACCTCTGTACCCCAAGCAATTCATACAACATCAGGCACATAGACATTTATAAAGATTGCTTGAACTAAATGCAACTGTCCAAGTTCTGCTGTTACTGGCTACTTAAAACCAGAAAATCAACTAATCTGAGTGATGGAACACTCAGTGTTCATAGAGATATAAACCTGTTGTTGACTATTGAGTCTCATAGTCGGAATATGTGTAAAACAAGCAGAGGAGACTCCTTGGAGCCAGAGCCTAAATTACTGTTTGATACCCAAGGGGCCTTGAGGAGAGAATATGGAAAAAAAAAAAAAAAACAAATTAATGTAGAACATTGGAGAGTGACACCTTGCCCAGGGCTGGGGATCAAAGCAGGTTTCTGACTATCCCAGAAGAGTTCATGTGATGGGTGGACTATTCAAAAATCAAAATTATATCAATCATAGTAAATGATGGACTAGGATGGACTAGAACACAAAATGAAAAAGAAAAAAAAAAAAAGCAAACTTCAATAGAAATAAATATTAATCCAGCATATATTTGTTTTAAAAACATCATAAGGATGAGATAACCAGAGGGCATGTAAAAGAGCTTGCTCATTGTATTAGGGCTCTACAGAGAAATTGACAGAGATTCATTATAAGGAACTGGCTCACATGATTATGGAGGCTGAGAAGTCCCAAGATATGCAGTCAGCAAGCTGAAGACTCAGGAGAGCCAATGGTCTGTGGTCCTAGTCCAAAGGCCTGAGAAGCAGAACCGATGGTATAAGTTCCAGTCTGAAGACAGGAGAAGATCCATGTCCCAGCAAAGACAATCAAGAAGAAAGGATGAATTGTCCCTTCCTCTGCTTTTATATTGTACTCAGACCTTCAACGGATTGGATGAGGCTCACCCATGTTAGGGAGGGCAATCAGGTTCACTTAGTCTTTTGATTCAAATGTTAATCTCATCCAGAAACACCCTCAAAGGCACACCCAGAATAATGCTTGACCAAATATCTGAGTGCCTGGTGGTCCAATCAACTTGACACATAAAATTAACCATCACATACAAATGAACTTACTTACAAAACAGAAATAGAGTCACAGATGTAGAAAACAAAATTATGGCTACCAGGGGAGAAAGGGGAGGGGAGGGATAAATTGGGAGACTGGGACTGACATATATACACTACTATATATAAAATAGATAACTAATAAGGACCTACTGTATAGCACAGGGAACTCTACTCAATACTCTATAAGGACCTATATGGGAAAAGAATTTTAAAAAGAGTAGATTATGTATATGTATAACTGATTCACTTTTCTGTACAGTAGAAACTAAAACAATATTGTAAATCAACTATACTCCAATAAAAGTTAAAGTGACACATATATACAATGGAATATTACTCAGCCATATAAAGAAACGAAATCAAGTTATTTGTAGTGAGGTGGATGGACCTAGAGTCTGTCATACAGAATGAAGTAAGTCAGAAAGAGAAAAACAAATACCGTATCCTAACACATATATATGGAATCTAAAAAACAAAAAAATGGTTCTGAAGAACCTAGGGGTAGGACAGGAATAAAGAGGCAGATGTAGAGAATGGACTTGAGGACACAGGGAGAGGGAAGGGTAAACTGGGAAGAAGTGAGATAGTGGCACTGACATATATACACTACCAAATGTAAAATAGAGAGCTAGTGGGAAGCAGCCACATAGCATGGGGAGATCAGCTCCGTGCTTTGTGACCATCTAGAGGGGTGGGATAGAGAGAATGGGAGGGAGACACAAGAAGGAGGGGCTATGGGGATATATGTATACTTATAGCTGTTCACTTTGTTATACAGCAGAAACTAACACAACAATGTAAAGCAATTATACTCCAATAAAGATGTCAAAAAAAATTAATCATCACACTCTGTAAAATAACTTTGCAATTCTTTTTAAAACAAACATTTTTTTTCTCCTCTCCCTCCTGAACACCTCTCAATATGATAGTAAATGTATGAAAAAGGTATAAAGCTATAATAACATAGAGAAAGGGAAACAGGCCATCACATTCTGAGTGGTTTCAATCTCTTTATCAGAGGAGGAAAGATGGTTAGGAGTGGTAACTAAAGAAACAAGGGAAAGAATTCAGAGAACACCCCCAAAAAAGGTGTCCATTTGCCTTGCAGGAATAACCCCACAGGGGTTCAGACCCAAATGCTAGATAATACAGAGGACAGGAATTAGCTGAAGAGATGGAAATGGTGGGAGTAATTGAAAGTTTTCATCAGATGAAAGGGTCTCCTGCCCACACACCTCTCTCCCCACCCACAACTGCTCTGTTTCATTTCTAATTCATTTTCTTAGCTAAATCATGTATTGATTTATTTAGCTATTATTAGCAACACATTTATTGAGACACATTTTACAGCCAGTGATGGCACCACAAGGAGAACGTCCAATCTGGTGACCTCTGGGATGTGTGGTGGACGGTGAAGAGGCATCTTTCACCCACTGATTCATCTCCCTTATTGCTGCCGAGTTCCACCCTTAGGCCAGCTAGGAGCACACCTTACATGTTGCTTGATTGCTTTCTTTCTTTCTGATAAATTTTTAAAATTATATACAAGTTCAATTTTCAGTTCCACCACCCAGAAGTCAACACTGTCAACAAGTTGTGATATTTGCTTCCAGGCTTTTTTTTTTTTTTCTTTTAATTAAGCAGCAATAGATAGAGCTAAGCTTTTAAAAGACCATTCCTATTTCCATTTTTTCCCCATTTTCACACACACAATCCCTATTAATACTTTGGTATGTGGTTTTCTTCCAGATCATTTTTTTAATGCCTTCACATACATTGGATTCATAAAAAGTATATAGTAATAATTTATGTTTTGATTTATATATATGGTAATATAATCTCCATCTTAATTTTTTATGTAAAATTATACATTCTTGGTTTTTGTTTTTAGGATGCAGTGTTAGCTAACACTTATGGAACATTTTCTATGAACCAGGAACTTTTAAAAACACTTTTCATACATTTGTATATTTAATGTTCACAATAAAACCATGAGATAAGTGGTGTAGTTATCATTTTAAAAATGAGGGAGCACTTTGATCTTTTAAATAAAGATGAACTTGTTGAGAGTTAAAAAGCATTGATATTAACACTGCAAGTATGGAGCCTACACTCTACCTCTGGTGTATCTTTTTTAATTGGTGGAGAGAATTTATCATATGCATATATAATTGCATTTCTCTACAGACCAGCTGTTGAACTTAGGTCATTCCCAATTTTTTACTTCTCGCAAAAGTACTTCAATTAATGTCACTGTTTATGTCTTCTGGAGCAGTTTATCTACAAAGTATTTCATAAAGCACAATTGCTAGATCATGAGATATAATACTACAAAATTATAAAATGGTCAGACAAATGTAGATACCCCCAACAGAAAGGTATGACTGCATCATTTTCTTCTCATTTTCACCAATACACAACATTTGCCAGGCTTTAATTTTTGCCACTGCCAGGCAAAAAAATATCATTTTGATTTTTGACTTTCTGATTACTGATGAATTCGAGCTTCTGTTCATATTTGTATTGGCCATAGCTGTTCTTTTCTTCCATTTGTTGTATATTTTCATTTATTAAACAATCTTACTATTTTGCTGTTTGGCTTTTCAGTATTGATGTGCAATAATTCTTTATATAAAAAATAAAACTAAAAATGCGAAAAGGGGGAAGAAAAAAAGGTAGAATTAGATTATTGATTGTTGTATAGGCAATAGGTTAGAGTTAAAGGAGACCAATAAAATCTGATAAGCCAGATAACAACAGGTTAAATAAGAAACAGGAGGGGGGGCCTTCAAGATGGCAGAGGAATAAGATGTGGAAATCACCTTCCTCCTCACAAATACATCAGAAATACATCTACATGTGGAACAACTCCTACAGAGCATTTACTGAACACTGGCAGAAGACCTCAGACCTCCCAAAAGGCAAGAAAATACCCACGTACCTGGGTAGGGCAAAAGAAAAAAGAAAAAACAGAGGCAAAAGAATAGGGATGGGACCCGCACCTCTGGGAGGGAGTGTGAAGGAGGAAAAGTTTGCACACACTAGGAAGCCCCTTCACTGGCAGAGACGGGGGTAGCAGGGGGGAAGCTTCAGAGCCACAGAGGAGAGTGCAGCAACAGGGGTGCAGAGGGCAAAGCAGAGAGATTCCCGCACAGAGGATCAGTGCCAACCAGCACTCACCAGCCCGAGAGGCTTGTCTGCTCACCCGCCAGGACGGGTGGGGACTGGGAACTGAGGCTCGGGCTTCGGAGGTCAGACCCCAGGGAGAGGACTGGGGTTGGCTGCGAGAACACAGCCTGAAGGGGGCTAGTGCGCCACAGCTAGCTGGGAGGGAGTCCGGGAAAAAAGTCTGGAACTGCCTAAGAGGCAAGAAGCCATTGTTTCGAGGTGCTTGAGGAAAGGGGGTTCAGAGCACCACCTAAACGAGCTCCAGAGATGGTCGCGAGCCACGGCTATCAGCACGGACACCAGAGTTGAGCATGAAACACTAAGGCTGCTGCTGCAGCCACCAAGAATCCTGTGTGCAAGCACAGGTCACTATCCACACCTCCCCTTCTGGGAGCCTGTGCAGCCCGCCACTGCCAGGGTCCCGTGATCCAGGGACAACTTCCCCGGGAGAGCACATGGTGCGCCTCAGGCTGATGCAACATTACACTGGCCTCTGCCGCCGCAGGCTCACCCTGCATTCCATACCCCTCCCTCCCCCCAGTCTGAGTGATCTAAAGCCCCCTAATCAGTGACTCCTTTAACCCCCTCTTGTCTGGGTGGGGAACAGAAGCCAGAGGGTGACCGACCTACAGAGGCAGGGCCAAATCCAAAGCTGAATCCCAGGAGCTGTGCGAACAAAGAAGAGAAAGGGAAATTTCTCCCAGCAGCCTCAGGAGCAGTGGATTACATCTCCACAATCAACTTAATGTACCCTGCGTCTCTAGAATACCTGAATAGACAATGAATTATCCCAAAATTGAGGCAGTGGACTTTGAGAGCAACTGTAGACTTTGGGTTTGCTTTCTATATCTAATTTGTTTCTGGTTTTAGGTTTATATTAGTTTAGTATTTAGAGCTTATTATCACTGGTAGATTTGTTTATTGATTGGGTTGCTCTCTTCCTTTTTTTTATATATTTTTTTTCCTTTTTCTCTTTTTGTGAGTGTGTATGTGTATGCTTCTTTGTGTGACTTTGTCTGTATAGAATTGCTTTCACCATTTGTCCTAGGGTTCTGTCTGTCAATTTTTTTTTTTTAATATAGTTTTTAGCGCTTGTTATCATCGGTAGATTTCTTTTTGGTTTCATTGCTCTCTTCTTTCTTTCTTTTTTAAAATTACTTTTTAATTTTTTAAATAATATTTTTTAAAAATTTTATTTTAATAACTTTATTTTATTTTACTTTTCTTTCTTTATTTCTTTTTTTCCTCCCTTTTCTTCTGAGCCATGTGGAGACAGGGACTTTATACTCCGGCTGGGTGTCAGGCCTGAGCCCCTGAGGTGGGAGATCTGCGCTCAGGACATTTGTCCACCAGAGACCTCCTGGCTCCATGTAATATCAAATGACGAAAGCTCTCCCAGAGATCTCCATATCAACACTAAGACCCAGCTCCACGCAACGACCAGCAAGCTCCAGTGCTGGACACTCCATGCCAAACAACTAGCAAGACAGGAACACAGCCCCGCCCATTATCAGAGAGGCTGCCTAAAATCATAATAAGGTCACAGACATCCCCAAACACACCACCGGAGGTGGACCTGCCCACCAGAAAGACAAGATCCAGCCCCACTCACCAGAACACAGGCACAAGTCCCCGCCACCAGGAAGCCTACACAACCCACTGAACGAACATTACCCACTGGCGGAGACACCAAAAACAACAGAAATTATGAAGCTGCAGTGTGCAAAAAGGAGACCCCAAATGCATTAAGTTAAGCAAAATGAGGAGACAGAAAAATACACAGCAGATGGAGGAGCAAAGTAAAAACCTCCCAGACCTAACAAATGAAGAGCAAATAGGCAGTCTACCTGAAAAAGAATTCAGAGTAATGATAGTAAAGATGATCCAAAATCTTGAAAATAGAATGGAGAAAACACAAGAAACATTTAACAAGGAACTAGAAGAACTAAAGAGCAAACAAACAATGATGAACAACACAATAAATGAAATTAAAAATTCTCTAGAAGGAATCAATAGCAGAACAACTGAGGCAGAAGAAGGGATAAGTGACCTGGAAGATAAAATAGTGGAAAAAACTACTGCTGAGCAGAATAAAGAGAAAAGAATGAAAAGAATTGAGGACAGTCTCAGAGACGTCTGGGACAACATTGAATGCACCAACATTCGAATTATAGGGGTCCCAGAAGAAGAAGAGAAAAAGGAAGGGACTGAGAAAATATTTGAAGAGATTAGAGTTGAAAACTTCTTTAACATGGGAAAAGAAAGAGTCAATCAAGTCCAGGAAGCAGAGAGTCCCATAGAGGAAATATCCAAGGAGAAACTCGCCAAGACTCATATTAACAAACTATCAAAAATTAAATACAATGAAAAAATATTAAGAGCAGCAAGGGAAAAGCAACAAATAACATACAAGGAAATCCCATAAGGTTAAAGCTGATTTCTCAGCAGAAACTCTGCAAGCCACAAGGGAGTGGCAGGACATATTTAAAGTGATGCAAGGGAAAAACTTATAACCAAGATTACTCTACCCAGCAAGGATCTCATTCAGATTTGACGGAGAAATTAAAATCTTTACAGACAAGCAAAAGTTAAGAGAATTCAGCACCACCAAACCAGTATTACAACAAATGCTAAAGGAACTTCTCTAGGCAGGAAACACAAGAGAAGGAAAAGACCTACAATAACAAACCCAAAACAATTAAGAAAATGTTAATAGGAATATACATATTGATAATTTCCTTAAATGTAAATGGATTAAATGCTCCAACCAAAAAACACAGACTGGCTGATTGGATACAAAAACAAGACCAATATACATGCTGTCTACAAGAGACCCACTTCAGACCTAGGGACACATACTGACTGAAAGTGAGGGGATGGAAAAAGATATTCCATGCAAATATAAACCAAAAGAAAGCTGGAGTAACAATTCTCAAATGAGACAAAATAGACTTTAAAATAAAGACAATTATAAGAGACAAAGAAGGACACTACATAATGATCAAGGGAGCAATCCAAGAAGAAGATATAACAATTGTAAATATTTATTCACCCAACAAAGGAGCACCTCAATACATAAGGAAAATGCTAACAACCATAAAAGGGGAAATAGACAGTACCACAATAATAGTAGGAGATGTTAACACCCCACTTTCACCAATGGACAGATCATCCAAAATGAAAATAAATAAGGAAACAAAGGCTTTAAATGACACATCAAACAAGAGGGACTTAATTGATATTTATAGGACATTCCATCCAAAAATAACAAATACACTTTCTTCTCAAGTGCTCAAGGAACATTCTCCAAGATAGATCATATCTTGGGTCACAAATCAAGCCTTGGTAAATTTAAGAAAATTGAAATTGTATCAAGTGTCATTTCTGACCACAATGCTATGAGACTAGATATCAATTACAGGGAAAAAGAACTGTAAAAAATACAAACACATGGATCTTAAACAATATGCTACTAAATAACCAAGAGATCACTGAAGAAATCAAAGAGGAAATCAAAAAATACCTAGAAACAAATGACAATGAAAACACGATGACCTAAAACCTATGGGATGCATCAAAAGCAGTTCTAAGAGGGAAGTTTATAGCAATAAAATCCTACCTTAAGAAACAAGAAACATCTCAAATAAACAACTTAACCTTACACCTAAAAGAATTAGAGAAAGAAGAACAAAAAAACCCAAGGTTAGCAGAAAGAAAGAAATCATAAAAATCAGATGAGAAATAAATGAAAAAGAAATGAAGAAAACAATAGCAAAGATCAATAAAACTAGAAGCTGGTTCTTTGAGAAGATAAACAAAATTGACAAACCATTAGCCAGACTCATCAAGAAAAAAAGGGAGAAGACTCAGATGAACAGAATTAGAAATGAAAAAGGAGAAGTAACAACTGGCACTGCAGAAATACAAAGGATTGTGAGAGATTACTACAAGCAACTATATGCCAGTAAAACAGACAACCTGGAAGAAATGGACAAATTCTTAGAAAAGCACAACCTTCCGAAACTGAACCAGGAAGAAATAGAAAATATAAACAGACCAATCACAAGCAGTGAAATTGAAACTGTAATTAAAAATCTTCCAACAAACAAAAACCCAGGACCAGATGGCTTCACAGGCAAAGTCTATAAAACATTTAGAGAAGAGCTAACACCTATCCTTCTCAAACTCTTCCAAAATATAGCAGAGGGAGGAACACTCCCAAACTCATTCTGCAAGGCCACCATCATCCTGATACCTAAACCAGAGAAAGATGTTACAAAAAAAGAAAACTACAGACCACTATCACTGATGAACATAGATGCAAAAATCCTCAACAAATTACTGGCGAACAGAATCCAACAGCCCATTAAAAGGATCATACACTGTGATCAAGTGGGGTTTATCCCAGGAATGCAAGGATTCTTCAATATACACAAATCAATCAATGTGATAAACCATATTAAAAAATTGAAGGAGAAAAACCATATGATCATCTCAATAAATGCAGAAAAAGCTTTCAACAAAATTCAACACCCATTTATGATAAAAAACCCTCCAGAAAGTAGGCATAGAGGGAACTTACCTCAACATAATAAAGGCCATATATGACAACCCCACAGCCAACATTATTCTCAATGGTGAAAAATTGAAACCATTTGCACTAAGATCAGGAACAAGACAAGGTTGTTATGTTATTCAACATAGTTTTGGAAGTTTTAGCCACAGCAGTCAGAGAAGAAAAAGAAATAAAAGGAATCCAAATCAGAAAAGAAGGAGTAAAACTGTCACTCTTTGCACATGACATGATGCTATACATAGAGAATCCTAAAGATGCCACCAGAAAACTACTAGAGCTAATCAATGAATTTAGTAAAGTAGCAGGAGACGAAATTAATGCACAAAAATCACTTGCATTCCTATACACTAATGATGAAAAATCTGAAAGAGAAATTAAGGAAACACTGCCATTTACCATTGGAACAAAAAGAATAAAATATGTAGGAATAAACTTACCTAAGGAGACAAAAGACCTGTATGCAGAAAACTGTAAGACACTGATGAAAGAAATTAAAGATGATACAAACAGATGTAGAAATATACCATGTTCTTGGATTGGAAGAATCAACATTGTGAAAATGACTATATTACCCAAAGCAATCTACAGATTTAATGCAATCCCTATCAAACTACCAATGGCATTTTTCACAGAACTAGAACAAAAAATTGCACAATTTGTATGGTAATACAAAAGACCCAGAATAGCCAAAGCAATCTTGAGAAAGAAAAACAGAGCTGGAGAAATCAGGCTCCCTGACTTCAGACTATACTACAAAGCTACAGTAATGAAGACAGTATGGTACTGGCACAAAAACAGAAATATTGATCAAGGGAACAGGATAGAAAGCCCAGAGATTAACCCATGCACATATGGTCACTTTATCTTTGATAAAGGAGGTAAGAGTGTACAATTTAGAAAAGACAGCCTCTTCAATAAGTGGTGCTGGGAAAACTGGACAGCTACACGTAAAAGAGTGAAATTAGTACACTTCCTAACACCATACAGAAAAATAAACTCAAAATGGATTAAAGACGTAAATGTAAGGCCAGACACTATAAAACACTTAGAGGAAAACATAGGCAGAACACTCTATGACATAAATCATAGCAAGATCCTTTTTGATCCACCTCCTAGATAAATAGATATTAAAACAAAAATAAACAAATGGGACCTAATGAAACTTAAAAGGTTTTGCACATCAAAGGAAACCATAAACAAGACGAAAAGACAACCCTTAGAATGGGAGAAAATATTTGCAAATGAAGCAACTGATGAAGGATTAATCTCTGAAATATACAAGCAGCTCATGCAGCTCAATATCAAAAAAACAACCAACCCAATCCAGAAATGGGCAGAAGACCTAAATAGACATTTCTCCAAAGAAGATATACAGATGGCCAACAAACACATGAAAGGATGCTCAACGTCACTAATCATTAGAGAAATACAAATCAAAACCACAATGAGGTATCACCTCACACGGGTCAGAATGGCCATCATCAAAAAATCTACAAACAATAAATGCTGGAGAGGGTGTGGAGAAAAGGGAACCCTCTTGCACTGTTGGTGGGAATGTAAATTGATACAGCCACTATGGAGAAGTATGGAGGCTCCTTAAAAACCTAAAAATAGAACTACCATATGACCCAGCAATCCCACTACTGAGCATATACCCTGTGAAAACTATAATTCAAAAAGAGTCATGTACCACAATGTTCATTGCAGCACTATTTACAATAGCCAGGACATGGAAGCAACCTAAGTGTCCATCGACAGATGAATGGATAAAGAAGGTGTGGCACATATATACAATGGAATATTACTCTGGCATAAAAAGAAATGAAACTGAGTTATTCGTAGTGAGGTGGATGGACCTAGAGACTGTCATGCAGAGTGAGTTAAGTCAGGAAGAGAAAAACAAAGACCATATGCTAACACATATATATGGAATCCAAAAAAAAAAAAAAAATGGTTCTGAAGAACCTAGGGGCAGTACAGGAATAAAGATGCAGATGTAGAGAATGGACTTGAGGACACGGGGAGGGGAAAGGGTAAGCTGGGATGAAGTGAGATAGTGGCATGGACTTATATATACTACTAAATGTAAAATAGATAGCTAGTGGGAAGCCGTCGTATAGCACAGGGAGATCAGCTCCGTGCTTTGTGACCACCTAGAGGGGTGGGATAGAGAAGGTGGGAGGGAGACGCAGGAGGGAGGGGATATGGGGATATATGTATACATATAGGTGATTCACTTTGTTATACAGCAGAAACTAACACACCATTGTAAAGCAATTATAATCCAATAAAGATGTTAAAGAAAGAAAGAAAGTAATAAAGTAATCAAACTCCTAGAAGCAAAGTAGAATGGTGGTGGCTAGGAGATGGTGGTGCGGTGAGAGGTAAATTGAGAGGTATTAGTCAAAGGATACAAATTCTTATTTATAAGATGAATAAGTCCTACAGAGCTACTATAGGTCACAGTGCCTATATATGGTTAACAATACTATATTGTATACTTAAAAATTAGCTAAGAGGATAGATCTTATGTTAAGTGTTCTCATCACAAGATAGTAAAAATGATAATGGTAATAATAATAGATAAAGAGGATGGGAAGAAATTTTTGGAGGTAATGGATATATTTATGGCATAGATTGTGGCGATGATTTCATAGGGGTATAGTTATCTCCAAATTTATCAAGTTGTATACATTAATTATGTACAGTCTTTTTAATGACAATCATACTTCAATAAAGTGATTTTTTTTATTTTCAAAAAAAAATAAGAAACAGGAGATGAAAGGCACTAAGAACCACATAAGGGGATTCCCTGGTGATGCAGTGGTAAAGAATCCATCTGCCAACGCAGGGGACATGGGTTCGAGCCCTGGTCTGGGAAGATCCCACATGCTGCACAGCAACTAAGCCCGTGCACCACAACTATTGAGCCCATGTGTCACAACTACTGAAGCCTGCATGCCTAGAGCCCATGCACCGCAACGAAGAGTAGCCCCCGCTCGCCACAACTAGAGAAAGCCCACGCACAGCAGCAAAGACCCAACACAGCCAAAAATAAATAAATAAATAAATACATTTATTAAAAAAAAAAAAAAAAGAACCATATAAGGATAAAGGTAACCATAAGGACAAAACTACAAACCCTCCTAAGTACCAAAATTAAAGAAAAATTATAGATTAAAGAATACAGATTTTGTACAGAGCAAAAAATAAGACATATTACAAAATACACTTAATTATACAATATTCTGATAGAGTTGAGACCAAACATGTAAGTCATATCAAAAATGTGAATAGGTATTAATCATCACTTAAAAGAAAAGTTCCTATTAGGCTTATAAAGTAAGACCCAATATTGTCTATGAGGGTCACACCTAAAACAAAGTTATTTAGGTTAAAAATAAAGAGATGGACAAGGGGATAATGGACATATGAAAACAACAAGAAAGTAAGAGAAGTAATTCTGACATAAGACAAAGAATTCAAGTCAAAAAGTATTAAACATGACAAAGATATATACTTTTTAGGCTTAAAAACCATAACTCTTACTGGAAATTTTAAAAATATAAATATTTTTGCACCAGATAACACAGGAACCACCTTTCTGATAGACAGAAACACACGAGTAATCAGAGACTAACACATTACTCTTAGTACAAGAGAAAGGGCAAAAAATAAATATGGAGACAAAAGTCCAAAACCACAAAAACAAAAGGTAGTTCTTATGAATATATATCAGACTCTACATCCTGATGACAGAGAATATTCCTTCTTCTCAAATGCATATGGAATATTCACCAAAAAATAAGCAAACAGTAACTTACAAAGAAAATTAATAAGTTCTATTAAATAGAAACAAATATTGCAACACTGTGATCACAATGAAATAAAATTAGAAGTGACTAACAAAAAGGAGGCAGGCCTTCCACTTGGAAATTTAAAAACCTTCTATTAAAAACACTTCTGAATGAAAAGGGGAAATACAAATTGAAATTACAGAATGTCTAAAAAGTAATAATTTGAAAAAACTACCTTATTCTAATTACTGAGATACATTTAAAGTAGTGGTCAGAAAAATCACAGAGAAAAAAATCACAGCACCAAATACTTTTAATGGTTAAAATGAAAAAAGTGAAAATAATTAAATACTCAGCTCAGAAAACTACAAAAAAAGATCAATAAAAGAAATAAACAGCTCAAAAGGAAATAATAAAAATAAAAGCGGAAGAATGGGGTGGTGAGAGAAAAAATAGTAAACCCACTTTGTAAACAAACTCCTGTTTTAAAAACAAATGAAGAAGAAAGACAAATAACTAGCAAACTTAATCAAGAAAAAGGGAGAAATCACAAATAAATAATTAAGAATTGACAGGAGGAAAGAACTAATGAAAGAGAAGAAATTTTTTTTAATGAGATTTTTTTTAGACCTCTGTACAAATAAACTTAAAAACCTAGATGAAATGGATAATTTTCAATGGAAACACTGATTATTAAAATGAACCCCATTTAAGTTAGAAATCTTAAACTGTCCAATTTCCATAGAAAAAAAGTGGCATAAATTATTAAGCACAAGGTGCAGATTATTTCACAGGGGAATTCAACTAAATCTTCAAAAACCAGACAGTCCCACTGCTCTATAAATTGTTCCAGCACCTTGAAAATGAAAGAAAACTTTCCAATTCCTTATATGAAGTATGTTTACTATTAATATCTAAATGTAATAAAGACAGAACAAAAGAGAAAATTATAGACATGTATCACTCAAAAATATAAATATGAAAATACTAGATAAAATACTAACAGAATCAACATAAGAAAATAATACACTATATCAAAGTGGAATTTATTCTAGTATGCAACGTTGGTTCAATATTAGTAAACCCATTAACATCATTTGCCATATTAATAAATCTAAGTGGCAAAATTCATATGATTACCTCCATAGATGCTGAAAATGTCTTTGGCAAAATTTTAACACTCTTGATAAAAATTGATAGATAACTCACATCTCCTTAACAAGAATATATATGCATTTATATATTTTTATATATTTAGATTATCTATATATAAATATATATACATATTTAATAAAGACATATCCCCCAAAAGTAAATTACAGATCTAATTAACTACAAATCAAGGGTTTACTCCATAAGGAAACAATAGGAAATTTCCACTAAAATAAGAAATAAGGCAAAAGGATGCCCTTCTCAATATTGTACTGGAAGTATTATATAACGTAATCAAGAGAAATCATTTCGAGGCATAAGAGTTGTTAAAGAAAAAGGAAAAAGGATCTCTTTTTGCAGAAGACATGGTAGTAGGCTTCAAATACCCTAAAGAATCAGTGATAAAACTAACTCAAACAATAAAAATTCAGTAAGTTATCATAATATACAATTAACAAGAAATTGATTAGAGGGCACAATGTTACAGAGAAAATCCGCTTATAATAGAAACAAAGAACATTAAATACTTAGGAACAAACTTAACAAGAAACATATAAAACTAACACAAGGAAAATTTTTAAACACTTCTAGCAGACACAAAAGTTGAATCAATCAAGTGAAAAGACATCCTTCTCTTTGATTAGGATGACTCAACATTATAAAGATGTCAGTTCTGCCTATATTAACTTCTAAGATTAACACAATCCTCATAAGAATTCCAACAAGCTTTTTTATGGAGTTAGCTAACGTGATAATAAAGTTCAACTTGGAAAAATAAGCATGCATGAATATCAGAACATTAAATATTGTATAATTAAAACAATGTAGTACAGGTATATGAGTAGATAAATATATGGGGAAAACAAAATAGCTCAGAAATAGACCCAACTATGTATGAAAATTTAGTATATAAAAAAGATATCTCAAAACACTGGGACCAAAATAGACATAATAAATTGTGCCAGACAGTTGGTTTGCCATTTGGAAAAAGATAAAATTAGATCCATACCTCATATTCAAGAATATACTTCATATGGATTAAAGATCTAAAAGTACAAAATGAAACCCTGAACACTAGAAGAAAACATGGGTGGATTTCTCTTTAACCTAAGTGTAGGGAAAGGCTTTCTAACTAGCACTCAAAATTCAAAGACAATAAAGAAAAAAATTGGTAAATTTGATACATTAAAAATAAAGTCATGACAAAAATCAAAAAACTGAAATCAAAAGAAAACTGGCAAACTGAGAGAAAATTTGTAGCACAAATCCCAGACAAAGGGCTGATATCCCTAATCCCCATAATGAGCTTAAAAAAATTGAAGACAAAAAGATCAAAATCAAATAGAAAAATTGAGGAAAAGACATACTGGCCTTTGCTTTTCAAAAGCATTAAAGTCATGAAAAGCAAAGAAAACTGAGATACCGTCACAGACTGGAGGAGACAGGCCATCTGGGGTCCTGGCTTAGTTCCTAGATAAGGAAAAAGGCATTAGTGGGACAACTGGCAAAATTCAAATAGTCTGTAGATTAGCTAATAGAATTTTATCAATGTTAAAATCCTGGTTTTGAACATTGTACTTGGGTTATGTAAGTTTTAACATTAAGAAAAGTTGGGTGAAGAGTATATAGGAATGCCACAGTTTTGCAACTTTTTCATAAGACTGAGAGTATTTCAAAATTTAAAAAAATTAAATTATTATTTATATATTCTAATATTAATTCAGTGTTTTGTAAATATATGATCACACTTTGTAGCTTATTATTTTACCTTATCTATGGTACATTTTGATTTTGTCAAGTTTACCTAGTTTTTTCTTTACCATGTGAGGGTTTTGGTCTTACGCAAAAGAGCTTTTCACTACAACAAACTCACAAAGGTATTCTCCTATATTTTTGCTTAATAATTTGATATTTGCTGTGCACAAGAAGTTTACTCTCCCTTGTTAGCCTTTACAAAGAATTAATTTATATTAGTGGTGCCCATCTCTTATGTTTCCTATTTTATTACTTTGTGTGTTTTTATCTTTATTGTTTCCTATTTTCTATTTTTAAATGTTTATTCTATAGTGTGTATTTTTAAAATTAGTTTATAGTTTAAACACTTGGCTAATTTATATTCAGTTTTCCTTTCATTTGAAGCCATAAATTACCTTCTAAATACCTGTATTATCTTCATTATACAAGTGTTGATATGTTATTTAGTCTAAATATTCATAATTTTCTTTCTTTTTTTTTTCCGGTCACGCCACTCAGCTCATGGGATTTTAGTTCCCCCACCAGGGATTGAATCCGGGCCCTCTGCAGTGAGAACATGGAGTCCTAACCACTGGACTGCCAGGGAATTCCCTATAATTTTCATTATAGTATTCTTTTAATCCATGATTACTAAGAAATGTGGGTTTTAGCTTCCATATTTTACCTTCTAAATGTATAATTTTTAAAGAAAAATTTAATTTTCTATTGTGGACTTGTAATTTAATTGTATTGCAGTCAAGATAAATTCCTTATCTGCTTGGAAAAATGTATATTTTCTTTTTGGTGGTTATAGGCAAGGTTCTATACATCTCTTTATTGTAATTATTCATTGTATTCAAATCTTTGCTATGCTTATTATTTCTGTTTATCAGTTCCTCATGGAGATGTTTTAATACTTTTCAATATGGCAAGGAATTTTCAGTTTCTTCTAGTAACTGAGACAGTATTTAGTTTGCATATTATGAAACTATATTTTTAGATGCCTGCAAAGTCATGATCGTTATATCTTTTAATTGAATGGCTTTAAAAAAAACTGTATGTAATATCTGTCACTGTCTCTTTCAATAAATTTTGCTCCAAAATCTATGTTATCTGATATTAACATTTCTATCTGACCTTTGTTTTGGTTAGTAATTGCTTATGTCCATCATTTCTGGGTCTTTCTTTTAAATTAAAAAACATATCTCTGTGTTTCAAATCCAATAGTTTATGTCCCTTAATAATTGGCAAGTATAGTTTTTTTTCCATTTATTGTGATCAATAATATATTTGGATGTATTTTTACAATCCTATTTTGTGTTAACATTTCCCCCCTTTTTTAATCTTCTCTTTGAGACAGTGAGTTTTTTTTTCATTTTTTCTTTCTATTATGCTTTACTTGCTTAACAGTTATAGACTCTATTATTTTAATGGCCACCAACAGATTTTTAATATGCATATTAAATGAATTTTAACAGCCTAAACATTACTTAGTATTTCTCTCTTCCCCTGAAAAAAAATAAAAACCTTAGCTTCCATAAAATACCTTTCTTTCATGTTATTTTCCTGCTAAAAGAAAAAACAAAAACAAAACACAAAACAGTAAGCTATTGTTTCTTTCAAAATATTTTATAGTCACTATATACTCTAAGTTTATTCTCATGTCGTACTGATTTTTTTTCTACTGTGGCTTTTCATCTCCCATTTTTTCTTTCTCATTCATTTGTCTTCTTTTCGTAGTTCTTTCAGCAAGGATCTGTGGGAGTATACTTTAAGAATCCTTGTATTTCTAGAAAAAAATGTTACTCTGGTTGTAGAATTTTAGTTCACAATCCTTTGCACTGAGCACTTTGAATATATTTACTGTTTTCTGGCACCTATTTCTTGCTGATGCAAGCTCTCCTGTCAATGTTCTTGCTCTGTTGTGAGCAATCTCTCTAGGAGCCTTTAGGATTTTCCTCCATTTTTCAGTACAAAGGGCATACTGTGTCTTTGTTTTTAATTCTGCTTGATATCAAGGGCTTTTCAAAATGAGATTCCATGTCTTTCTTCAATTTTAGAAATTCTCAGCCATTCTCTGCACATTGCTTCTTTTTGCAATAGTCTCAAAGTCTTGAAGCTTCCAGTAAACAATGTTGAGCATCACATTCTATCATCCCTTTTATTAAAAGAAATATATATATTTATTTATTTTTGGCTGCTTTGGGTCTTTGTTGCTGCGTGTGGGCTTTCTCTAGTTGTGGCGGCCGGGGGCTACTCTTCGCTGCGGTGCGGTGGCTTCTCTTGTGGAGCATGGGCTCTAGGTGCATGGGTTTCAGTAGTTGCAGCACACAGGCTCAGTAGTTGTGGCTCGTGGGCTCTAAAGCGCAGGCTCAGTAGATGTGGCACACGGGCTCAGTTGCTCCGCGGCATGTGGGATCTTCCCGGACCAGGGCTCGAACCTGTGTCCCCTGCATTGACAGGCAGATTCTTAACCACTGCGCCACCAGGGAAGTCCCTATCATCCCTTTTTTAACTTCATTTTTATATTCTCCATCACTTTAAATTTCTGAGTAGCATTCTGAAGTACTTTATCAATGTTATCTGAATTCAGCTATGACAATTCTACTATTTACTCTTAAAATGAGGTGTTTTTTTCCTTAAAATTATAATGGTGATAAATTTAATTTCTAAGATTTCTATTTGATCCATTTGAATAACTTTGTTCTAGTTTTATGGATATAATGTCCTGTTTTATTGCCTTGCAGTTTTAAAAACCACTTATTGTAAAGTATTTCAATGGTCTTTCAGGGGAGCAGTATAACATAATGGATAAGCACAGACTGGAGAGAGAGAGAGAGCCTCAGTTCAAACTATAGCTCTACCTCTTACTAACTGTGACACTGGACTAATCACTTAAAATTTGGGCAGCTTGATGTTTTCTATAAAGTGAAACTTAAAGAAGACCGTGCCTATTAAGTACTTATAATAGTGCTGTAGGGTAAGCACTCAGTAAAGACTCACTATTAAAATTGTCTCTTGTGTTTTTAATTTGTTTTCCATGACATTGAATCTCCTCATGGTTTTTAATTCCTGTCTGGGGTTTTATCTTTTGTAAAAATTACCTCCTGTGGGAGTTTTCTCCCAAGAGTTTCCTGGGGTTTAGATACTGCATTATGGTCAGGTTTCTACGTTGTCTGCCAGGCTGCACTGGATGGATTGGTTTTGAACCAGGTCTTGTCTTATTATATTGGTAAACCTGGAGGATGGGCTGGGGACGAGAACAGTTTCAATCTGGATCATGCATATGGAAGACCCACACTGAAACGGTAGTGTTCCTGAATGAGTCAGGAGGAAGCAGGAGTGAAAGCCGTATACTTTGCTTGTTAGTCCAGCTAGTTGACTGAGAGAATAACTTGAAGTTCACCATTTCTGAGAAGTTGTGGGTTCAGAATTTTAAGAAATTTGCTAGTGAATGGGAGTTGAAGACATTGAAGCAATTAGTAAAGGCTATTCTTTCAAGACGTTTGGGGGTGATTGGAAGGAGAGAAATGATATGGTAACTTGAGCAGCAATAAGTAAGTAAGAATTACTTTTAAGAGCATGAATGAGATGTGAGCACGTCTACAATGTGACTAGTTGGGCAGGCTGAGGTTTGGAAAGAATGTAGATCCATCTGAGACTAAGTAGAAAGAAAATAAAAGGATGATATTTCTAAGGATATTTATGGCCAAGGGAACAGAAGATACGGAGGCTTCTTTGATAGCCCCAATCTATCCATTTAGGATGAAGTGAAAGCATCGAATCTTTGGAAAGATTCTCACTCACTCTTTCCATTATGTTCATGTTTTGTTAAATTATTACATATTTTGGTAAATGGAATTGTCTTTTAAGGATGGCTTCAGTGTATCTAAACACTAGATGATTCCTGTGGAAATTCTAGGAGGCTCTCACTACATAAGTTAAATTAGAAGTAGAATGGAGTCGGGTCCAGACTACATGCTTTTTCGCATTTAGAAGACATTAAAAACAAGGAGTCCTACTTTGTTAATAAAGGGAACAGACAGTCAGCATAGTTCTGTGAGAGCTGATTTTCTGGTATAATTACCCTTAGGTAGTATTTATCTTCAAGGTCAGTAGTGGCTGTTAAAAAGGTTGTCCCTTTCCCTGGAGAACTGCATCCTCCCCTGACAAATAATTTCTGCTGGAAGAACATTCTGTAAGTCCATGTTCTCATTACAAATATTGTCCAACTTAGCACTGGAGGACATTTAAAAAACAAAGCCTTTTTTGATCTTTCTGAGCCAAATGTCTTGGACTTAATTCTTAATTCTCTTTCCACGAAATAAGCAGCGTCTTTTAGATGGAGGATTAATCTTTCAATCCTTGATCTCCATCTTCTACACAAGTGTTTTTTGTTTTTTTGTTTTTGGTTCACATATCTGAATGAGGGATTTAGATAGATAACCTCTAAGTTCCCTTCCATTTCTAACATGCTAGAGCTCTTTAAATCTGGGTGATTACAACGATTTGTGTCTTATATCCATACTATAGTCTAAGTTTCTTGAGGCTAAATAGGGAACACACTTTGTCTTTGGGTCCCCCAAACACATAGGATGGAGTGTTTGTATCAATAAATCTGTTACCGAAAATATAAATGAGTTAATTAAATAAATGACAATACCTCTAAATATCACAGCATTGCCCAGGGATACCATCATCATGAGAATTAGAAAAAAGAGGCCATTCTGGGTTGATGAAACACCTAACTGCATGGCTTAATTGGTGGACCATAGGCTAAGACTCACCCCCAGCCTCCTTTCTTGGTCAGAATATAACCTCTATGGCTGTACTGGGTGGCCCTGCTACTGCCTTACGTCATTCTACATCTCATGAAGCCAGAGGAGCTGGCTTCTTCATAGCTCCCTCGTAGGTCTGCATATAACCTTAGGGGACAGCTGTCCTGAGAACCATCATGCTACTAACCTAAGCGTCTAACGCGCAGCCACAAAGAAATACACACCCTCCTCAGAGTTACTATTAGGGATCAACATCATGATGCCTCCTATCTCTCTTTACCTCAGGCACCTCCAGAAGTAAAGCCTTGCGGTTCATCACTATTAACCTCATACTATTCTGACCCAATCCCTTTTTCTCTTACAGCCCTATCACTGGACCCTTTGTAGCTCTGTCTTTATAAATTGGCTTATTTTCCTTAACTTAAGCCTCTTCTCTTACCATTAACTGAAATTGAACTTGTCCTCAAATATGAGGACTTTTATTTTTGCTATTGTTGTTTTGTTTTGTTTCCTTATATCGTGTTTCATTTCCTGTTCCTGACTGCAGGATCAGGAGGTATCTTCATTTTCTTCCTTTCTATACATTGTCACTTCAAGATTCATATGCCTCCATGCTCTCACAAAATCAACTTATCCTCTAAGACTCACATCCCCTGCATATAACATACGGCCGATACTATTAATTGCCTATACACTACACATTCTCTTTTATTTTTCCAAAACAGAAAACTGATTTTGTATGGAACAGCAATATGCTGAGATTTTTTTTTTAAATTAAGATTTCCCTTGCAGCTGAGATTAGCCAAGTCACATAGTTTTATCTAATGTAGTGGAAACAGAAATCACTGGATAGGATTTGCAGAAACTCACTTGAAAAAGTAGACTCAACTGGATCTCTACTTTTGTCCCTTGCCTTTCCCTTCTTGCTGACTGTAGTGACAACTTCATGCTGTATGTAGCATTCAGTTGGCATTTCATCCTGGTAAGCATGGGGGAGCAAGCATGAGGGCAAAAGCCACAAGCTAAAGATGGTTTAAAGGAAAGAGAAAAAAAAAAGGCTGTTAGTATCAGCCTAGAGAGCCTACATCCAGACTTCTTGTTATGAAACAGAAATAGAACTCCTCATTTATTTGACCCATGTTTGAAGCTAAATAAACATCTAACTTCTCTGGCTACTCCTACTCTCTGAGGACTTTGACAGTGAGATCACAGTTTTTCTCTAGCACTCCATTCCTTGATTCTTTTTTTTTTTTTTTTTTGGACGTGGACCATTTTTTAAAAGTCTTTATTGAATTTGTTACAATATTGCTTCTGTTTTGTGTTTTGGTTTTTTGGCCATGAGGCATGTGGGACCTTAGCTTCCCAACCAGGGATCGAACTGCACCCCCTGCACTGGAAGGTAAAGTCTTAACCACTGGACCGCCAGAGAAGTCCCCTGCTCCTTGATTCTTGCCATCATTCATTGTGGTATCAGTATCCAAGTTGGAGGTGTGTCCAATCAACATTTACACCTAAAGATTTTTTTTTAAACTCATTTCTGATTAGCATTGTCTCACTCCACCAAGGACTCACACAGGATTTTGTCATAACCCAAAACTGCACCACCTCCGAAATCTAAAATCCAAAACTTCTTGTAGAGCATTTCTTGTTCTACAAGATTAGTTGATCAAGTAATCCCATTAAAATAATCTTTTGACCTTGTCGAACCACCAGGCTATTGAACTTTCTACTGTATCACTAGCCTTAAAATCCCTCCTCTATTTACTTCCCTACTTTCCCAGGCAAGACTCCATGAAACTGAAGTTTGATCCCTCACACACTCTCAACACTATTGACTCCTGCTCCCTCCAATTTATTCACAAGGCAAAAACCTACATCTAGTTTCACCAAGCAATTGAATATTCTAGAAGAGAATTCACAAGTTTTCACACAGGGGAGATAGGTTTCATGTTAAGTTTGTGATCAACAACATCAAATGCGTACTCAACTCTCCCCCAAAATTCCAGTAGGTTGTTGTAAGAAGTTTATGTTCCCATTTGTTGAAATAACTGAAGAACTGTCTCACACCTCCTCCTCAAAGTCTTGGATCTTATTTCATTGGGGGAAAAATAAAAGAACTTCAAACCTCCAAAAACTAACTCCTTCATATTTCCATCAGCAAATACTTCCTCCTCACTGGCAGCTCCCAGGGGCCTTCCTCCTTTGAATAATCCCCCTCTGTCCTCCTCACTGACAGTCTCTCCCTCCCTCCTGGCTCACTCTCCATTATCGTACAACCATACTCTACCTCTCTCATCTTCACAAACCTACCCTTGATCTCAACCCCTGCCCACAACTACCTCTATCTCTCTCCTCTCCTTTTGGGTCAAAGTTCTTTAAAGAATTTTCTTCACATCCAATCTCCATACCTTCACCTCCTATTTTCTATTCGCATGTGTATTTCTTTAAATATTTTTTCTTGCCGTTTGTTTTTGAAAATGGGCTTAATTTATTTTTTTTAGTGCAGCAGATAATATAGCAAACACTCATATACTCATGACCTAGAATCAAAAATTGCTAACATTTTTGCCTTTTTTTCCCAGATTCTTCCATGTTTTGTTGTTTTAAATGAATAAATCATCACAGGTAAAGTTGAAATCCCCTTTGCTCTCTTCCCTACACATATTCTTTTTATTACCTAGAAAATTATTACGATACATTTAGTTTACATCCAAATCATTTTTTATACTTTACTACATATAAATATATATCTTTTAATTTTTATTTTATATACTTTACTATATAAAAAGAAATATCTATCTATATTTTTGTATATATATATCCATAAATAATCTAAATCTAGTTTTGTGTATTTATTTTAAAACATACATAAAATGGAATGATTCTGAAACTTTCTTTTTTTCCTCAAGTTTAGGCTTTGAGGTCTCTCATGATGATTCATATTTATCTATATCATTCACTGTAAATATTGTATTCCATCATGTGTGTTCAAAATCATTTATTTGAGAGGCTGCATTGTATGGTGATTAAGAGCAAGGGCTCTGGAACTAGGCTGCTTGGGTTTAATCCAAGCACCTATCACATACTAACTGTGTGACTTTAGGCAAGTTATTTTAACTCTCTGACATCAGTCACTTCATCTATAAAATGTAGTCAGTACATGTAGCTGCATTTTTGGATCAAATGAGGATTAAATGAGTAACCTATGTGAAGCACCTAGTTCTTTCATGACCTATAATAAGCATGCAATACTGGTGTGACAGTAGGAAAACAGATGGCACACTCAAATTTGGATAATTTGACAAAGGCTTACTTATACAAGGACTAATTACAAAAGTGTAGGCAGAGAGTAGGGATGCCACAAGGAACAGGTCAGTAACCCACGGCAGCAGGAGAGAGAGCGAGCTGTTAGTACTCCTAGGCCAGAACAAAAACAGATACATCATTAAGAAACAAATAAATCATTACAAATGAATTGAAATCTGGCTCTGCTCCCTTTCTCAGTCTTCTTCCTTTCCCTTTTCCAAGGGAACCGCTAATAGGCATCTGGTTTGTATCCAAACTATATTTTTAAACTTTTATATACACACAGATGCAGATACCTAAACCTCTTCAAAGAAAGAGGTTACCAGAACCTAGGGTAGAGTTGTGTAATAGAGGTCTCCTTCTAAGAGGAGCAGGGTCCTTTCAGTGAAGGACACAGCTTGGGATGCCTTCAAAGGGAGGGAATCAGGGGACTATATACCCTGACCTCTTTCTTTTCTTTTCCAACAATCTCTTTCCAGGGTTCTCTATTGGCCAAACTCAACCAGAAGCCAGAGGGCAAGGGAATCTCTTTTTTTTTTTTTTTTTACTTTTTATTACAAAATATTTGGATATATACAAAAGTAAACAAAATAGTATAATGAGCCCTCATGTATCAGTCATCCAGCACCAATACCCATTAAACCATGGGCAATTATGCACCCCCAACATCCTTAAGTATTTCTATATGTACAAGGGAGTCTCTTCTTAAGGGCCAATCTCCCAGGGCAGATTGCTTTTGGAAAGTGAGTAGAGTAAGCAAATGGCTTTTACTGTATTTGTCCTTTCTTCCTTTCCTCCTGTTTGTAATGCCAACCTGATACTGGAAGTAGAGCAGCCATCCTGCAACCTTGAAGCAACCAACATGAGAACAAAAGCCACAAGCTGAAAATTGTTTAGTGGAAGGGAAAAGCATCTGTGTCACTGTTGGCATCACATGGCCATTGTATCAGCCCAGAGAGCCTACTTCCAAACTTCCTGTTATTTAAGAAAAGCAAAGCCCTTAATTTATTTAAGTTACTGTTTGAAATCAAGTGGAACAACTACCCTTACTCTCACCCACCTGGTATCTCCTTCTTAATCTGAAAGCCTTTCAACTCCTGCCTCACAATTTCCTCAAGAACTCTGTAACTGGTTCTTTTCATCATTCATTATGGCCTCAATATTCATGTGACATTCCCAGTCAACATGCAGTACTTATTGAGAAGGGTGCAAAGTGGAACTGGAGGGGAGAGTGTAAGATATCAAGCACTGTCCACCCATCTTAAGTCTTAAGTCCACTTCTCAAGTCTGCATTCACTCTCGTCCTTTATCTAGGAGAAAAGTTTGTGAGCTGAACACAGGGTACAAAGTCCTATCAGCTGCCATACCATCATGGGGAGAGGTCGATTTATTCATACTCTGACCTAAAACATAAAATGTTATTTGACATTTATATGTTTCATGTAAGGAAGTAAAGAGAAAAGGGGGAGAAGGAAAATAATTGTTTAACATAAAACATAGGTTCTACAATCTTTAATTCTGTAGCTGATCAAAGATCTAAGTTTGCATCATAGCCGCCTTCAACTACACATTCTATCTTGCATGAAGGAGTAATAGAGGATGTCTTATTGGTGCCCTGCATTCCAATTATAGTCATTTCTGCCCCCTTTGTAACAACTCATTCTCCCCCTGATCATTAGGACCAATCACTAAGTCCAGTAAAGTGACTCCCACTCTGCCAATTGGTTTAGCATCATAAGAAGCCCCAAATGACCAACAGGCAGTCTCAGCTTCCAATTTCTTGGAGCCGTGGAGATATTTCCTAGTAGAAGCAACCTACTCTTTGGCACCAGGATTTCCAAACCTAACAAGCCTAAGGTCAAAGTACAGAAAACCAAAATTATAAGCTGAGATGTTAGCTACAGCAGTGGGTGGGGTCATTTCTGCCTTTACTTCTTGGCTCCTGAACACATGTATTCTATTTGTGGTGAAGCTGGCTTACAAATGGGCTACTGGTTTGAAGCATGCATTGTATCTATTAGCACAGAAGCCCAATATTAAGGTAATCAACCCCAACTCATGTTGTAACTATGCCCTCACCATGCCGTTTAGCTGTTTTATCAAGCCAGTTACTTCTGGGCCCTGTGACCTACAGTAAAAACCAGTGATTTGCATGAGTATGAGCCATTATCACATACCTCCTTTGTCATACAATGTAATCTCTGATGGAGGGGCAGTGCTCTATGGCACGTTAAGGTGATAAATAAGGCATTTTGTAAGACTTTAAATGATAATGTTGGCAGAAATGCTGCAGGCAGTAAAGGTAAGCCCATAGCCAGAATATGGGTCTATCTCTGTGAGGCAAAGTGCTGCCCTCTCTCCCTTCTACAGTTATGGTAATGACCATATCAGGGCATCAACAATGGCCTCTGCCTTTGACAAGTTGAATATTTTCACTCTGTGTTTGGAGAAGATAGTATACTTCAAAGTGCACACTCAAAAATGCCATCTTTACCCCCTATATTCATTTGAACTGTAAACTCTTTGTAGGCAAATTAAAAAAAAAAAAACCTGATGGATTGTACCAGTTGCATCATCTGACTGAAGGAAGCATAAATAATCTTTGAAAAGGTCTTAAGGTCCCTTCTTTCTACATGGAGGCTCATCTTTTTCCTCTTCTTTCTTTTCACTTATCCATCAATGGAGGAGCACATATAAATCTGATTGACTAGATTCCAAAGCATGGATTAGTATGTGTACTAGTGGTCATGAGATCTCATATGTGGTCCCTGCCTCCATGTGGTAAGCTGACTTAAGCAAGACATGATTTTGCAGTGAATGACAGCCTTCATCCCTCCTCTCTCATTCTGACCTCAGGCTTGTATGCAGGGTTTAGGGCCTCTGAATTAGGGCCTCTCGTGGGGCTGAGGTTTTTTCCCTTCACTATCCTTCATTTTGTTCTCTTCTCTTCTTTCTGGTCTCTTATCTCTTCTCTCTCCTTTTCTCCTCTTATCTTCATATTCTTTCTCATATCTCCTTCTCTTGATGGGATGCAGGACATGCTACTTCAAAATATGGCCCCTTGGCATATTGAATATTTTAAGCTGAAGGAGTTTGAGAAACTTACAGAAGCAGGATAGTCTCTTTGACCTTCCCTCTGCCCTTCTCCCCTGAAGCTGGTCATAAGACCGTCGTATGAGAAGTGCCCTCCCTGTACCAGGAAGAATGGAGCATCCTTATCTCCAAGATGGCGGGACACCAAGAAGAACCCAAAGCAAGAGACCTTGCAAAGTTTCCCCCAGTTTACTACACTTAGCTCATACTCTTTGCCCTATCATATTTCTCCATGACTTTCTACTTTTCATCGAATCTAGCATAAAAACACTCAGTTTCATTGTTTCTTCAGATCTTCACTTCCTTATGAAAGATCCCATGTTACATAAAACTTGTATTAAATAAATTTGTATGTTTTTCTCCTCTTAATCTGTTTTTGTCAGTTTAATTTTCAGATCCAGCCTAGGACTCTGAGTGTCAAGGAAAACTTCTTCCTCTCCTACATTCTTCACTCTCACCCCTCCCCTTCCTCTCTCCATCTCCATCTGACCTCAAGATAGGTGGTGTTACCCTCATACATCAAGTCCACAGGACACCTTGCTAGCTGCTTCTCTTCCTGTTCTTTCCTCTCTGCTATATATCTATGTGGATAAGAGTTTTAAAAATCCAACTCTTTCTTCTTATCTTATTCTCTGTATGGCCAGCCAAAAAATGGTAAAATTCAATATTTAAAATGTTCTTAACCAGGTCTTTAACAAAGTTTTCATTGAGGAACCAAGAGCTTGCAAAGTTATTAGCAAAATAATATTTCTGGTTTCCTTTTTTTCTAATGATTTTGAAAAGCCTGACCAAGGTAGGAGTATTTGCCAGAGTATTTTTTGGACAATCCTGGGTCTTCTGTCCATAATAGTACTAAATCCCCATTCTAACCCCACACAATTTTCAACATGAATAAATACCACTCTTTAATTACTTTGTGAAGGATTTATTTTTCTGGCTAAATAGTTCATGAGTTAATGAACAAACAAGAAGATTTCTGATGATGATATTATACGAAAATGAGGTAGGGTCACCCATTTCATCACTGATGGATGTCAGGCAAATTCTTCACTGTCACTACCTGGAGTAAAACAGAAGGGAAAATATTTTTCTAACAAAAACCAATGGATTTGACTTTGATTCCACCCCCAGTTCTTTAGCAATATCACTGCCTCCTACGCAATCCGCTGTGCTCAGAAGATACAACTGTTTTGAGGAAACAAGTTGGTTTTTCTATAACATAGGAGCATTTCAAAGTCTAAACTAAATGTGGGTGGAATAAATCATAAATATAATTTTACCTGGTTTAGTTCTCATAAGTCAGTTGGAAACACTGTACTCTCATCATATGTCCTTGAAATCATACCAGGTGGATCCCTGTCCAGAGATCTCCATGCAGCTAATCAATTCTTCCAATGGACACACATAATTCAGGTAAGAAATGACAGATAATTCAAGCCGTATAGGAAGCTTCATTCTCAGAAAAGCAGGAAGCTTAGATCTAATTCAGGGCAGTTCCTGAAATAACTGTGTTCTTCATAGTAGGCTGGATATCACAGTTGGCTAAGGAGTGCAGGTTCTACTGCTGGCTCCAAAACTGTAAGATTAGGATACTTATAGTTCCCACTTCATCGTATTCTTGTGAGGCTTAAATACAATAATGCATATTAAATATAACATAATGCCTGGCACAGAATAATGACTCATTAAATGTTAGTCATTGTCATTCACTTTGTACAAAAACAGAAGTAATTACAGTAGTCTCTAATCAAACCCAAATATCATAAAACACTTTGTTTTAATATTTTAGAGGCATCTACACATATTTACATATACACTAAAATTTGGAAATATTCAAAGTGTTGGACCCTTACAAGCATTTGGCTCTTTATTTACCTCTGTCTCATTCAACAAACAAATTTAAGAAAATGAAAGAATCATTAAGACAGAAATGTCAAGCTGTTTACCTTTTCTGCTTGACTGTTCATCTTTTTTTTTTCCCACTTACTTTTTCCACTCCCAAATCTCTTACTCCAGATTTCTGCTAATTGAACTTGGATCTCTAGATTTTCTGAAAAAATTTCAAAGAAGATTTATTTATATTTCTTACACATTTTGGAGAAATAAACAGTCACAAACAATTTATGATCCAGTAAATGCCAGGATTGTCATGGAGATGAAAGGAAATCAGCATTTATGACAGGACTGGTTAGCAATAAAGAAGACATTGGATCCTTTTCTCTTTCTGAAAAGACCAAGAATACAAAGGTCAGGTGATCTTTTCTTTTTCTCAGATTCAGTAAAGATTTAATGAGTCCTTACTGCATGCCTACCCCTTGCCCAAATTGCTTAAAGTTTTACAAGTGGTAAAAAAAAAGTTGAAAAAATTTACGTGACTAAACAAACTTTACTTAACACTTCATGAAGCAGGCAGTCTATGTTTTCAAGAGTCCAGAGAACTGTGAGGCAGGAGAGAAAACAGCAAGTTTTTAGGGTAAATGAACAAGGAAGAGAAAGATGAAAAACAAGCAGGAAACAAGGAAAACATTTGAGTTGCTGGGAAATTAGAGACTTGTCACCTGGATGGCATGATTTCTGGGCAGGTGGAATCCTTAAAAAAACGTGGAACTTTAATGTTAGTTTTTGGTTTGGGGATGTAATCTCCCAGTTTACTGAGGAAAGGCCACTTTCCTTGTCTGCTTTCTACCAGTGTTTCCAAAGTGTGTTCAGTGGAGCACTGGTTCTGTAGGATGTCAGTGGGCTTCTTGTCAAATAACTTTAGGAACAAAGTTTAAAACTAAATTGACCAATTCTTTTCACCAAGACATCTTAGAGCTTTAGTTGTGTTAGAGTAGGAGTCAGGGATGGGTCCACAAGTTCACATGGGGATAGATGGGTTAGCTAGATAAGATGCCAGAGCTAGAGACAATGTCTTCAGATGAAAACATTGCTCAGTGCTTGCATACCATTTCTTGCAACTGCTTTGACCACTGCCTCCATTACCAACTACATGGACATTACTTGCTTGACCAACAGGTGTTTGAGTTCCACATCAAAGACAAACTCCTTGCAGAATAAAAACAGAACAGACAGAAAATGGAGCTCATCACATCTGGCTTTTTATTATTATTTTTTAGTTGCAAAAATCTATGCAAACAAAAAACGCTTAAAACTCAACAAGAAGACAAACAACCCAATTTAAAAATGGGCAAAAGATATGAGCAGGCACCTCACCAAAGAGGATATATAGATGGGAGATAAGCATAGGAAAAGATAATCCATATCATACAAAACAGTGAGATATCACTGCACACCTATTAAAATGGCCAAAATTCAAAACACTGACAATACCAATGCTGGTGAAGGTACGGAGCAACAAGAACTCTATTTCATTGGTGGAGATGCAAAAAGGTAAAACCACTTTGGAAGACAATTTGGTAGTTTCTTATAGAACTAGACCATATGATATAGCCATCATGCTCCTAAATATTTATCCAATTAAGTTGAAAATATCCCTCCACATAAAAACCTGCATATTTATATTTATACAACTTTATTCATAATTGCCACAACTTGGAGGAACCAAGATGTCCTTCAGTAGGTGAATGGATAAATACATAAACTGTGGTAAACATCCAGGCAGTGAAATATTATTCAGTGCTAAAAAGAAATGAGCTATCAAACCACAAAAAAGACATGAAGAAATCTTAAATGCACAATACTAAATAAAAGAAGCCAATCTGAAAAGACTTCATAATGTATGATTCCAACTATAGGACATACGGGAAAATGCAGAACTATAGAGACAGTAAAAGGATTGGTGGTTGCCAGAGGGTTGGGGAGAGAGGGATGAATAGGCAGTGCACACAAGATTTTTAGGGCAGTGAAACTATTTGGTATATATATATATATCTGTCATTATACATTTGTTAAGACATATAGAATGTACAACACAAAAAATAAACCTAATGTAAACTATGGACTTTGGTTGATAATGTTTCAGTGTTGGTACATTGATTGTAACAAATGTATCACACGGGAGAAATGTGGAAACTCTGCTTTTTGCTCCAAACCTAAAACTTCTCTATAAACTAAAGTCTATTAATTTTAAAAATATATATATAGCTTTTAAAAATGATATTTTTTAAAAATCAAATCAGTCATGTTTGCTGTCATAACAAAATACGTGATAACAAAATATTTCACATATTGTGTGAACATTATCATAGACCACTTCATCCGTTAAACATTCATCTGGGATAGGTATACCAGGTAAGATTATTAGATAAAAAATACGTTGATTAAAAAAAACCCCACAAAAAACCACTCATCTGTGTAAGGTACCCTGCTAGGTAAAACTTTAATTAAAACAAATATAATCCCTACACTTTGGGAATCAAGTTCACTCAGATAATCCTATCTTAAAAAGAAAATTTAGTGATACTTTGTTTTAAATTTAAAGAATAAATTGAACAGCTGGATCCTATTCTATTGACACCACAATTAACCTTCATAAATTATCAAGTGTACAAGGTAAATCCTAAAGAACATTGATTAAACCAAGCTTATATTTGTCATTTGTTAATTTAAACTATGTCTAGTTATTCATATTTATGATGACTTTTAGATATACTTTAATATGATGACTCAACATTTTGTCATGGATTTCAGTTATATTTCTACCTTTATCATTTGATTTTCAACTTGTTTATGGTATCTTTTTTTTTTTTCTCCAAATAATTACATGAGTGACAGTTTTCAGTCTTTTGATTAAAGTTTCTGTCTTGATCTAATGCTCTATTTTCTTTTGGTTCCTTATATGGTTTACTCTTATAGATTTATATCTTCAGTTCATCTGGAATTAATTTTTTGGATGGTATGTTTTAAATGTTTTGCCAGTTATCTTTACTACACAGCTTTTTTTGTAAAAAATCTGTATGCACCATTTTTTGTAACATTGACAAGTTGCTGCCTCTTTCATATGATAAGACTCAACTATTCAATCCATTTTCCCTGTGGAACAGAACAAAACCACTCATGACTTTACACTTACGCCTTTTTTGGATGAAGAAACACAGTTGCTATAGGATGTCCCCTGGAAGATATCATCACTTGGCACTTATTTCACTGCAGAGGGAAGAAATTTGGGGCCTAGATCAGAGTGCAATCAATATCTTTCTACATGTTCTCTCCTATAAATTATAATATTAAACAAAATCATTATTTAAGACTAATATTAGTACATACATACATATATATATATATATATATATATATGCTGATTAGCATTGTGAATCTATAAAATGAGAATACTCTATGAAATGTTTCCTGAGCATTCTTGTTCACTGGCACTTTTTTTTTTTTCTATGTTTGCTTTACTAGACATCTCCTTCCCGGGATTAATATCACCCCATACAATTCACTTTGGGAAATAATACTGGGAGAGGTGCAGAGAACCTGGAACCTTGATGACATCATGGAGCCACTGATGGAAATAATTCTGAACCTGAATTCTACCATTGTTTGAGACTTCTCATGTGTGATTAATTAATTCTTATTGCTTAAAACTGCTTGAATCCGGGCTTATGTTATTTGTAATGCAAACCAATGGGTACAAAAATTGGTACTCAGAGTACAGTGCTGTGAATAACAAATCCTAAAATGCAGAATCGGGTGTAAGATGCTGGACATGGGGCAATGAGGAACACACTACTTATAATGTTGGTTTGTGTTGACCATTTGTTGTACATCTGTACAAGATAAAGAAAAGCTGACTCTAAAAGTGTCCAATTTAAAGAGTGAGGTGGGAAATGTGACTTAGCTATAGTCTGCAGACCAGGTGGACTGAGAGTCTGGTAATTTGGAGCTATGCAAAACTGGTTGGAAAAACTGAATCTGACCCATGAGTTCTTAATCTGATCTCCATATATCTCAGGTGCTTTGTGGCTCTGTTAACAAAATTCAGAGCGTATATGTATTTGGATGGAGAAAAGAAATTACATCTTTCTTTTCACTAACCTCTAACTGAAATTTAGCATTTCCTTTAATTATAAATGTAGACAAAACAAACAAACCAACTCACAGGTGGGTCTGTGTGATTCCATTTGCTATGCATAGAATTCACAGATACTTTCATATCATATTATAGTTATTACAGATGTCTCAAAATATTATTTAGTTAACTACTTTGAAATTTCAGTAGACTCACTGCTAGATATTGAATTAATTTTGAATATCCTAAATATTAAATTTCATGAATTAGTAAACAACTATTTATCAGAAATATGTTTTTAATATTTTCATGTCTATATTTCAATCTCATTTTTCTTGTAACCCTATGCATTTTATTTTATGGACTTAAACACATTATTCCATGTCTGTAAGTGTCACCGAAGTTCCAAAGGAGTTAGTGGCATAAAAAAGGTTAAGAACAATTACCCACAGTAAAATTAGTGAGAGAGGAGATGGGAAAGTAGGAAATTTAGGAACGGGATTGTGGTAAAAGACAAACATTGCCTCAGGCTACTCCCTAATAAATGTTCTCCACCCTACAAAAGGGACAAAGGTATTTATTGTGAAGATGCATCTGGGAAACAGCTGGGGACCAAGAAGTGGATTATGGCGGTGTTTCCACACCCAAAAGTATTGTTTATAATCCCTCAGACTGAGGTCATTCATGTGAAGGCCAGAGGGATGGGCTGAGGTCAAAAGCTTGTTGCGGGGAGCCTGGAATTCTCAGACTCTATCTGGACAGACTTTATGACTCTGAGTGGTAAATAGATTTGCAGCTCACTAAGTTTTTATAATATTTTTGATTATTTGTTTTATTCTTTATTGAAGTGTAATAAGTATAAAGAAAAGTGTTACAAGGCTACAGATCTATAAATTTTCAAACTGAACACACCTATATAACCAGCGTCCAGATTAGGAAACAAAGCGCTAAGAGCACCCCAGCAGCGCCCCCTTGAGCTCCCTCCCAGTCATACTCCCCTATTGTCACTTTTAATAGCATAGTTTAATTTGCCTGCTCCTGTATTTTCTATATAAATGGGATCATACAGTATATACTCTTGTGTCAGTCTTCTTCATTAAGTTTGGGAAATTAATCCACAATTTTGCATGTTTGTTCAATTGCATTGTTGTGTAAGCAGAGGTTCTCAAAGTGTTTCCTAGGGATTCTGGGGGTTTCTGGGACCTCTTCAGGGTGCCCATGATGCCAAAAGCTCAGCCTCTCTGCACAGGTGCCGAATCAAAACTCGGAGACAGAATTTTAGGTGAAATAGAAAAGAATAGCTTTATTGCTTTGCCAGGCAAAGGGGAACACAGCAGGCTCCTGCCCTCGAAAACTGTGTGTCCCAACCTGGAAGGATTTGGTGAGGAGTTTTATAGCAATAGTTCAAGGGTGGGGTCGCTGATAAGATTAGGGTGTGTGCAGGGCCTGCATTCCTTTAATCTGGCCTCAGGTAATGTCTTGATGAGTTTATCTGGTTACTTTAATCTGGCCTCAGGTGGTCTTCTCTGGAATGAAGAATGCTACATCTCCTATTTGGGAGATTTCAGTTCCATAAAGAGCTCAAAGATACTGTTATGAGTATCCCTTGAGGTGGAACCAGGACGCTGCCCCAAGGCTGCACTATTGTTTCTTGACTGCTCCTCCCTTGTCTCTGCATCCCCTCCCTTCCCTGATTAGCAACTGTTTGAACCTGTCCTTTGAAACTCAGAGAAGGTCATGGAGGCTGAACAGAAAGGCTTCCTTGCTCAGGAGCCCCACAGGGTCCTGCTCAGTTTCATCCACAAAGTCTCAATCACTTTCTTAGTAAAACTAAAATATCATTTGCCTTTTCACTCACATTCTCTCATGAGTGTACTGTGGAGTTTCCTAGAGGCTACATGACATGTAAAGGTACTTACGTATTCCCGTTTTTTTTAATTTCTCAGTCTTAATTTCCAATAACATAAATATTGATAGATATAACCCACATAAACAAAAACTTCTTGGGTTTTGCAGTAATTTTTAAGAATTTAAAGAGGTTCTGAGACCAAAAACTTGAGAACCATGACTGTAATTGTGAGATTATACCATAATTTATTTTTTCATTCAGTGTTGATGAGGATTTGGGTTGTTTCCAGTTTTTAGCTGTTATGAATACTGCTTCTATGAACATGACTTTTGGTGAATATATGGATTCATTTCTGTTGGATATATATACCTGGGAGTAGGATTGCTGGAACATAGAGTATATATTTAGTTTCTAGTAGATACCATCAGTTTTCCATAATGTCTATATCTGCTCCCACCACCAGTTTATGAGTTTCAATTCTGTATTCTCACCAACAGTAGGTACTGTTTATCTTTATCATTTAAATTATTCTGTTGGTCATGTGGTGGTAGTATATCAAGGTTTTTAACATGCATTTGTCTAATGACAAATGAAGTGTCAGGCACCTTTATATATGTATGTTGACTATTTAAATATTGTTTTGTAAATTGTTCAATTATGCTACTGGGTTGTGTGTTTTTCTTATTGATTTGTAGGAATTCTTAACATTTTAAATGTTTTTCCTGTATCTATTGAAATGATCATATGTTTCTCTGTCCCTTTTTTTTTGTCAATGTACATTACACTGATTAATTTTTTTAAATTAAACTACCCTTGAAAAATTGGGTTAATGCTACTTGGTTATGATGTATATCTATTTCTGTATATTGCTGGATTTGATATGCTAATTTTTCAAAAGGCTTTTGCATCTATGTTCATGAGAGAAATTCATCTACAATTTTCCATTTTTGGAATGTCTTTTTCAACAAGGTTATGTTGGATTCTAAAAATGAGTTGTAAAATGTTCCTTCTTTTCTTATTCTCAGGAAAATGTTGTGCAACATTGGTGTTATTTCTTCCTTAAACATCGGAAAGAATTAACCCATTAAGTCATACAGGTTTGGGGTTTTCCTCTCCCCCTCCAGTTTTATTGAGATATAATTGACATGTTAACATTTTATGAGTTTCTGAAGCACAGTATAATGAATATATATGTATATTATATATATAAATGATCACCACAATAAGTTTAATTAACATCCATCACCTCACATAGTTACAATCTTTTTTCCTTGTGATGAGAACTTTTAAGATCTACTCTCTTAGCAAGTTTCCAATATACAATACAGTATTATTAACTACAGTCACCATGTTGTACTTTACATTCCCCAGAAGTTATTTATCATATAATTGGAAGTTTGTCCCCTTTGACCACCTTCACCCATCCCCACCTGTGGCAACGATCAATCTGTTCTCTGTTTTATGAGTTCACTGTTTTCAGATTCCACATATAAGTGAGAGTATACAGTATTTTTCTTTCTTTATCTGACTTATTTCACTTAGCATAATACCCTCAGGGTCCAACCATGTTGTCCAAAATGGCAGGATTTCCTTCTTTTTATGACTGGATAATATTCCATCATATATATCATATATATATACCACATTTTCTTTATCCATTCATCTAACCTAAGCCACTTAGGTTGCTTCCATATCTTGGCTATTGTAAATAATGCTGCAATGAACAAAGGGGTGCATATATCTTTTCTAATTAGTATTTTTGTTTTCTTCAGATAAATACAGAGGATGGAATTGCTGGATCATATGTTAGTTTTATTTTTAATTTTTTTGAGAAATCTCTATCCTGTTTCCCATAGTGGCTATACCAACTTACATTTCCACCAACAAGGCACAAGTGTTCCCTTTTTGTCATGTCCTGGCCAACACTTGTTATATCTTGTCTTTTTGATGATAGCCATTCTAACAGGTGTGAGGTGACATCTCATTGTGATTTTGATTTGCATTTCCTAGATGATTAATGATATTGAGTGCATTTTCATATACCTGTTGGCCAACTGTATGTCTTCCTTGGAAAAATGTCTATTCAGATCTTCTGCCCATTTTTTAAAAAATTGGACTGTTTGTTTTTTTGCTATTGAGTTGTATGAGTTCTTTATATATTTGGATATTAGCCCCTTATCAGATGTATGATTTGCAAATATTTTCAGATATTTTTTGATTTTCTTTATAGCAGGATCTTATTTTATTTTATTTATTTATTTTTAATTTTTTCTTTACTTTTATGGCTGTGTCGGGTCTTAGTTGCAGCACACGGGATCCTTCATTGCAGCACTTGGGCTTTTCTCTATTGTGGCATGTGGGGTTTCTCTCTCTAGTTGTGGTGCGTGGGCTCCAGGACACATGGGCTCTGTAGTTGTGGTGCGCAGGTTCCAGATCACGTAGGCTCTGTAGTTTGCGGCACATGGGCTCTCAATAATTATAACACGTGGGTTTAGTTGCCCCACGGCATGGGAGACCTTAGATCCCTGACCAGGGATCGAACCCACTTGCCCAGCATTGGAAGGCAGATTCTTTACCATTGAACCACCAGAGAAGTCCCTATAGCAGGATTTTAAATAACAGATTTAATGTTTTAGTAGATATCAATCTTCAGATTCTACTTCTTTGTCTGTTTTAATAAATTGCCTTTTTGTGGAAGTTATTTCATCAAAATTTTCACATGTATTTGTATAAAGTTCTTCACAGTATCCTCTTTTCATCCTTTCGATGTTCATAAGATCTATGGGAATATTGTATTTTTTATTACTGTTATTGATAATTTTTTTACCTTAAAATAGTTTTATTTCAAAACAGTTTCAAGCCTACAAAGTTACAATAATAATAAAAGAATTCCCATATTTCTTAATCCAGATTCCCTAATTGTTAATTTTTTCACATTTGCCCCCCATTTTCTCCCTCTACACACGCACACACACACACACACACACACACAACTTTTCTCTGCAATGATTTCCCATCAATGTAAATACTTCAGCATGAGACCAACCAAAATAAGGACACTTACCGACTTTATCACCCTCCCAATCAGGAAATCAATTTTAACATAACACCATTAACAAATCCATACACCCTATTCAAATTTTACTAACTATCTAAACAATGTCTTTTTTCTTTTTGTTACAGAATCCTTTGTGTGTGTCAAATTTAATCCTCATGTCTTATTGATTTCCTTTAATCTGCAACAGTTCCTCCTTTCCTCTTCTCATGTCTTTGACAATCTTAAAGAGTTCAGCTCTTTCATTCTATGAGGTGCCTTTCAAACTTAGTCTATCTGATATTTTCACATGGTCAGTTCTATGGAAAACCATAGAATTAATGCTGTGCTCTTGTGGTAGTCTGAATAATGTACCCTCAAAAAGGTCCATACCCCAACTCCCTGTGAACCTGTAGCTTTACATGGGACTTTTCAGATGTGTCGCAGACATTTGGTATCCTGAGGCACTTGCCTCAGTAGGTGCATCAATCCAATCAATCACAGGCAATAATTTAAGTGTGATATCATTGCATTCCATAAATTACTAGCATCCCATTTACCATGGTCAGAAGCTCAGCACTGAGTTCAAGCCCAAAGACATGACCAAACCAATCTCAAAATTCTATCTTTGAGCGACTGTTTCTGGGGACAATCAGTTTCAGTTTCTGAGTCAATTAGGGTTCAGTTAGGAGGTAAGAATCACGTGTAATTTTTAAAGAATGCAGTATGAAAAACTGTTAAATACGTTTAAAAACTGTTCACAAGGTATATTCAGAGACGAGAAAAAGCAAACAAAATTATCACTGAGGTAGAAACTGCAGGAAGCGGCTACCAACTCTAGGAGGACAAAGGGGTAAGGCTGGAAAGATTAAACTGAACAGCTTCGAGGAGTAGTCTATAACTGTAACCCACACATCTGAGGAGGGAACACTGCTCAATTGGCGTTTGTGTCTCCGAGCTCCACGGAGGGGCACTTAGGACTCGGACCAAGACCTCTGAGGAGCAAGCCTGTCCCATGGATCTATCGTGGTTTCTGAGATGTCCCTCCACTCTACTAAACATGCTCAATATGTTGGCCACGGAATGTTCTGTAACTTGATTTTGCCCATGAAACAAACACCAATCATGTGTACAAAGAACAGCTAAACTGCAGGATTACTCTCTTCTAATCAACAATAGAAAAATGATTACAAATGGTGCTGAGTTTTATGTGACGTGAGTCTTTGAAGATGATTGCTGTCATATCCAGCTGAAAATTGGGTTTTATCGTTACCTGTGCTTAATTCTCCTAAGAGAGAAAACTAAATAAGCTTCTTGCTTACTCCATAATGGCCCTTCAAGGCCAAAAGTTGTTTTGCTTTTCTCATCCGCTTCAGTTTTTTTGAAAAATCATCATTATAAACACTGGTCATTTATTTAAGTGATGTGAGTGACAGGACAGCAGGAGTGATAGTCCTAAGTGATAACCAGAATACACCACTGTCACTCTTTCCACTGCTAGCAGCCTGGTCCAAGACACCAGCATCTTGCATATGAATTAGTAACTTAGCCTCCTAGATGTTCGCCATCTCTACACACTTCTAAGTGTCCCTTTCATTCTGTTCTTAACACAGCCACCAGAGCGATCATGCTGTGTTAAAAGCTAGGTCAGAGTATGGTTACTCCTCTGTTAAAAACATCCTGATGACTTCCTATCATGCTGAAGAAAAGACAATGCTGGGGTTATAATAGCCTTTAAGGTCTCGCGAGACTTGCAGATCTCCCCTCCATTCCCTGGCTCAGTGACTGCTACCTTTCTGACCTCGCTTTCCGCTCTTCTCTCCTCACTCACCTGTCCTAGCCACACTACCCTCCTTGCTGCACACTGTCCACAGAGGCAGGCATGTGTGAACCTCAGAGCACGTGACCTTGCAATGCCCTCTCCTGGAAAACTCTCCCCAGATATCTGCATGGCTTTCCTCCACATCCTCCTTCGGAATTTTACTCAGATATATTTTCTAAGTGAGACTTTCTCTGTGATTCTAATTAAAATTTTAACACACACACAGACCTTCTGTTCTTATCCTCTTCCTGCTTTACTGTCTGACTTCTCCCACAAAGATCTGAGCTCCATAAGGTCAGGGATTTCCACCTCTCTTTTTTTTTTTTTTTTTCATCACTGAATTCCCAGTATCTTCCAGATACCTGGCTCATAGTATGGCATTAACAAATATTTACCAAATTAATAATTAGATGAGCAAATGATATATAATAAACTAACAATTATTGGCTGGTTGGAAGCAAGCTTCTTTCATCTCTCTCTTTTTAAATATTAAAACATAACAGGTGGTACTGAAGAAATTTACCTCTTAGGGGGCCCTGACAACCATATAATCCTGTGCATTTGTACAGTGTTTTAAAATTTGTAAAATACCTTTACATATATTTATGTAACCAGAGCCGCAATAACTAGAGCAGTTATGATTATTTTTCTCATTTTCCAGGAAAGAAGATAGAAGCACGGCCATGAGGGGGCTTGCTGAAGTTTGTATACTAATAAAAGACAAAGCCTGTGTTCATATTATGAGGAACTGGGAGGGAAGGATGACTTCTGGGAATGAGGGAAGGAAAACCTCAGATTTTGTGATCCCCAAATGTAATCTCTTGGGAAAAAACACTTTGCCTGGAGTACTTAACAATAGTAAAGCAAACAATGTTCCAGGAATAAACATTGGGTCTATTTTTAGTCCAGTGGTATGCACAAGGCTACAGTAAGTCTGAAGGAATGTGTTTTGTATGATGAAGAATAAACTGAACTTATTTGGTACTGTTTCCTTTTATCCACTCCCTCACCCTTGAGTCCCGAGACCATTTATGCTTATTAAAGCTCTGTTATCTTATGCACTGGGAATAAACAAATGGTAAAATGAGACAAAGGCTGAATGGGAAATCTCTTTGGTGTTAAAATTGGTGACTTAAAATACATGGAGAATATCAGAACTTCCACCTTCCCTTGCTATTGCTACATGTGCAGAAGCAGAGTATTTCCACAACTATAGCAGTTGATATAGCCTAAAAGATGTACTTTTCATATTTAAGGGCAAAAATCAGAGAAGTTGAAATGCAGAGAAAATTTTAAAAATAAGTTATGAGACCTAGATTCTAGACCCATCTTTCCTGCTAATTGTGTACCTTGAGTAATTAATTTACTCTTACTAGACTTCCATTTGTTTTGTTTTGTTTTGTCTTGTTATACTCCACTTTGTTTTGTTTTCCTGTAAAATGGGGTGGGGATGGGGAGACAGTGAACTAAGTGTCACTTAGTTTGATTTAAGATGTACCACTATAATTCTTTGATAGGTTGTTTTATGGAAAAACTATGGGATGGAGACTGGTCAATTTGTCTAAAATTTAAAGTAGGCACACAGCTTTGGTATCTCTTCATTCATTGTTCATACTCAGTGATATCTTCCTGTGCCTTTTGAAGGAAATATGTCTGATATAGTTCTGGTATTGTTTTCTCCAGACTCTTAAAGATCAGTACAAACTGGTTATGGGACACCTAATTTTGTACTCAGTAAGTCTGGGTACAATAATGGCTGTGGTTCGAAGTTTGCCATGTGTATTAGTATAGATAGGTATATGCCTCTTGAGAGATTGGGAGTCAGTGGGCAACAAGGGAGTCCACTAGAACAAAGTGAAGCAACATGTAAGAGTGAAAGTCATTAAACAGAAGACATGCCCAGGCACTGAATCTTACCTCTTCAGTCTGCTGGTACGCTGTGACTCCCAGTTGATCAACTAACCAGTCAATACAATAACGTATTGCACACAATTGATACTACAAGAGTTCTGAGGAGGGAGAGATGATTACGGACTGAAGTCATTAGAAAAGATTTCAGAGAAGAGGTAGAATTTAAGAAGGAACTTGAAGAAACAGGAGAAAATGCATAGATGGAGAAAATAATAATAATGTTTCTGATGTGAAGGACAGCATAAGCCCAGATGGAAAGAACAGAAATGTCTCTAGGAGTCCTGGGGCAGATCAGATTAACTAGCACCAAAGATTAAGGTTGGAAAGCAAGAGGGAGGAGATATGGGGATGTATGTATATGTATAGCTGATTCACTTTGTTATACAGCAGAAACTAACACACCATTGTAAAGCAACTATACTCCAATAAAGATGTTAAAAAGAAAAAAAGAGTGGGAAGCAGTGAAGACATGTCTGTAAAGGTAAATTAGGTTGAGACTGAGGATGGTTTAGAAAAGAAGTCTGAACTTGAGATTGTAGAGTTCAAGAGGTTGCAACCTGGTGACCCATGACTTGGAACTGACTTTCTGATATCATTTCTTCCTTCCTCCCCTCCTTTCTTCCTTCCTTCCTTTCTTTTGCTTTCTTTCTTTCTTTTTTATTTTCATAGGATTTTTAAAAACAGGATTTGAATGCAGTAGGCTAAGCATGTGTTATCCTGTTTATGATAGTTTCCACCACTTTTTAGAAACACTTTTTGTTTTGAAATTATTTGAAAGTTACGTAAGAGTTATAGGAACAATAAAGCACTTCTTCATATCCTCCATCTGTACACACACATAGAGACATCTACTTTTTTCTGAATCATTTGAGAGTACATTACAAATATAATAACCCTTTATGTCCTAAGAATTCAATATGCATTTCCTAATAACAAGGGCATTCTCCTATAAAACCACTGTACATTGATCAAATTCAGAAAATTTAGCATCAATATAATAACATGATTTATTATACTGCCTATATTCAAATTTTATGTTCTCTATATCACTTTTTCCCTAATTCAGGAGCCAATTCAAGAGCTCTATTTTTTTTCATTGTCATGATGCTTTAATCTTTTAGCCCATTATGACCTTGACATTTTTGGAGAGTAAGGGTCAGTTTTTAGAATGTTACTCAATTTTTTAAAATATTTCTTCATGGTTAGATTCAGGTTATGCATCTTGGACAAAAATACTACATAAGCGATGTTTTGTTCTTTATGGTACCTCATATCAAGAGGCACATGGTTGGTGACATTAACCTTCTCCCATTATATGTCCCATTATTGGTGATATTAGCTTTGATCACTTGATTAAAATGATGTCTGTGAGGTTTCTCCATAGTAAATTTAACCATTGCTTAGCTTTGTAATTGATAAGTGGGGAGATGTTTTGAAATTCTGTAAGTATCCTGTTCCTCTTTAAACTTTCACCAAATAGCTTTGCCATCTATTGATGATACGGGAGCAGGCTATTTCTTTGCTTTAAAAATTCCGAGTGGTGGCAGGATTCTTTGGAAATTTCTATGTGAATAATCATGTTATTTTAAAAAAATATATTTCAATCAATCAATATTTATTCATTTCCCACCCCAAACCTTTTATTTATGTTTCTTGACCTACTATTTGCTAGGACCTCAAGTACAATGTTGACTAGAAGGGATAAGAGCAAATATCCTTGTTTTGCTTTGGATCTTAGGGACAAAGTTTTCTGTCTGTTCATTGTAGGATTTTAATAGATGTTCTTTATCAGAGGAAGTTCCTTTCTATTACTATTTTTCTCAGTGTTTCTTAATCATAAATAGGCATCAATTTTCAAATTTTTATGCATCGATTGAGATGACCATATTTTCCCCCTTTATTCTACTAAGATGGCAAATTATTGGTTGATTATCATTAGACCAAACTTGCATTCCTGAGATAAAACTCACTTGGAACTAATGTATTTTTCATTCTATAAATTTCCTGATTCAATTTTCCAATATTTTCTTAGGGATATTAGCAGGTACGTTCAAAAGAGATATTGACCTAACACTTGTAATAAATATACTTTGTTACATCAGTTTTGCTGACATCGAAAAACTAGATGTGAAATGTTCCTTCCTCCTTTATTTTAGGAAGAGTTTGTATAGAATGGTTTTATTTATTTAATAAATATTTTATAATTCACTTGTGAAGACATCTAAGCCAGGGGTTTTCTTTGGGAGAAAAATTTTGATAAAATCAATTTCTGCTTTAGTCGTCTATTGCTGTGTAATAAAGCACACATGCATTTATGGGCTTAAAACGATGACAATTTATTGTTTCTCAAATTTCTGTGAATTGTCTGACTTTGTATGGGCTAACTCATAGGTTTGTGCTAGGAGTCCCAAGATGGCTTCACCCCAAGTATGTTGGTTGGGGCTGGCTGATGGTTCAGCCTTTTCCTTCATGTTTTCTTTCATCCGGAGAAGTCTCAGAAGGGTGTTCCAAAAGATTAAAGGTGGAAGCTTCATGGCATCACATTCTGGAATTCTGCCAGGCCTCAGTAGTTATACACCATCACTTCTGCACATTTTATTGATCAAAGCAAGTCACAGGGCCATTCCAGATCAGGAGCAGGGGAAGAGACTCTGCTTCTGAATGGAAAGAGTAAAAGGACATACAGAATATAAGGGGTTGTTGCAGCTAGCTTTGCAAATAACCTACCACAGTCAATTAAGGCCAGAATAATCCACATCCCTTCCACATGAAAAGCATACTCGCACCTCTTTCAGACCCCAAAATTTCATCCAATCAGAGCATCAAGCTTAAAGTCCATGATCTCATCACGTAAATCTTGTCCAGATATTGATGAAATACTTTGGATGTAGTTTGTCGTGTAGTTCCTCCGTACTCTTAATGCAGAGACCTGTGAACTAAAAATAACATTATCTCCTCCCACTCATACAAGATATAATGTTGAAAGAGGGGTAGGATATTGGCTATAGATACTCCATTAAAAATGCAAATGACAGGAAACTCATGGAACTGCTGGTCTGTAGCAATTCTCACCTCTAATCATATATGTGTTAATTCTACCTTCTACAGGCGTAAAGAATGTTTCTTGATTAGGGTCCAGTACTAATCCCTGAGAGGAGTCCCCTAACCCATAGTTCTTCTCAGCTCTTGGTTTTTCTCTCTGGGTGTCAGTACTGTGCTCTAGATATCTTTCTTTTTTCATAGGAAATGGCTGTGCTTGTAGCTGACTAACTTTTTCAGCTTGCTTTCAGCCTGAAGAAAGTTAGGGTCCCAGAGATCTTTTTCATTTTCCATTGTCTTTGACCCTGCTTAGTATAATCTAATAGCCCTTCCTTAAAAACTTTTTGGGATTTCTATGTATCAGGTTCTAGTTCATTCCACAAGATAAAATCCATTTACACAATCCATTTTCAGACAGACTTCCCTCTACTTGGAGCAGCATGTCAGGACAGTGGCTTTGAGGTTCTTTAGATGCTCTTTTGCTTAGCTGAGAGAGTATAACAAATATCACCTTAAATCTTTCAAAAAATTTTTAAAAAGGGTTTTACACTCTTGCCCTTGATTTTATCTATATCCTGGGGTGATTTCTTACTTTGAGAAACTTACACTAATTATAGAGACTCGAAATGTGAAAAAGTTTCATTTTCTAACCTTATGTATCCTTGGTCCATATTTCCTCTGAATTGTTTGGAAACTATTACTGCTCTAGATTGTTTCTCTTTTCTCATACCTTATGCAACTTAAAAAAATTGATACTTTCAAACTTCTGCTAGAAAAACTTCTTCTCCTTGCTTTGCTACAATCTATTTTTTCACACAAAATACAGAATGATCCTTGTAAAAGTTCATGACAGTGGTCCACCTCTAACACAAATAGTGTTTTTGAGTGAGTTTTAAAAGGCTGTCTCTTCCTGAAGGCATTTGCTGACATCTCATGGAGAATTGTAATGGATATATATATCTATGATGTCTACAAATGTGAATGGCAGCCTCTGAAGTTGTACAGTGCAAAATCTGTATATCTCTACAACTGGTTTTGCATTATTCCATGCTCAAAACCTTCTGATGCCTTCCTTTCACAGTCAGAAAGCAATAAAATTGAAAGTCCCATGTATGCAGACTATATAAATAATTCCTACAAACTAATAATGTAATTGGTAAAACACTTGGATAGACTCTCTACAAAGAAAGATACAAAAATGGTCAATACGCACAAAGTATTCAACATCGTTAGATGTCAGAGAAATGCACATTAAAACTCAAAGGAGATGGTTCTATGCACCCACTAGAATGACTAAAACGAAAAAAGGCTGACAATACCAAATGTTGGAGAGGATATGGAAGAACCAGAACTCTTATGCTGCTGAAGGGAATAAAGAAGGATACAACTCTTTTAGAAAGCCGTTTAGCAGTTTTGTTTCATTTAAAGTCAAAAATACACTTACCCTATGACCTAGCAATTTCAGTTTAAAATATTTACCCAAGGGAAATGAAAAGATATGTCAACACAGTGACTTGTACGCAGTAATGGCCAGAGGAAATAATTCAAATAAATACTAATGAAAATAGATAAATAATTTTGGTACGTTCATACATTGGAATACTAATTAATTAGAAGTAAAAAATAGGCTAATCATACATGCAAGAACCTGGATAAATTTCAAAAAACATATTGAGCAAACAAGGACTTACCAAAAGAATGTATACTCTGTGATTCCATTCATATGAAATTATAGGATGGGTGAAACTAATCCATGATAGAAAAAAATTAGACTGTATGCTTCAGGAGGCAGGGTGGAGACTGACTGGAAGTGGATATGAAAGAACTTTCAGGGGTGATGGAAACATTCTATACCGTGTTTGAGATGGGGTTACAAGGGTGAATATAATTATCAAAATGTATCTAATTCTCTACCTAAGGTCTGTGCATTTCACTGTATACTAATTTTATTTAAAAAAGAATCAGGGGCTTCCCTGGTGGTGCAGTGGTTAAGAATCTGCCTGCCAATGTAGGGGACATGGGTTCAAGCCCTGGTCCAGGAAGATCCCACATGCTGCGGAGCAACTAAGCCCATGCGCCACAACTACTGAGCCTGTGCTCTAGAGCCCACAAGCCACAACTACTGAGCCCGCGTGCCACAACTACTGAAGCCAGCGTACCTAGAGCCTGTGCTCTGCAACAAGGGAAGCCACCGCAATGAGAAGCCCGTGCATTGCAATAAAGAGTGGCGCCTGCTCACCACAACTAGAGAAAGCCTGCGCTCAGCAACGAAGTCCCAACGCAGCCATAAATAATAAATTTTTAAAAATTTAAAAAATAAAAAAGAATCAGTGCCTGGGTCCAACACGATCCTTCTCCTGGCTGCTTCCCCCATCTCATATCCTACCACTCTACTCCTAACTTACAGTGCCCCAGGCACTATGCCCAGCTTGTTCCTCAAACCTACCAAATACACTCACCCATTCTTTTTTTTTTTTTAATGTCTGTTCAGTTCTTATGCCCATTTAAAAAAATTAATTAATTAATTTTTGGTGGGCTTTCTCTAGTTGCGGCGATTGTGGGCTACTCTTCATTGCGGTGAGCGGGCTTCTCATTACGGTGGCTTCTCTTGTTTCAGAGCATGGGCTCTAGGCACACAGGCTTCAGTAGTTGTGGCACACAGGCTCAGTAGTTGTGGCTCGTGGGCTCTAGAGCGCAGGGTCACTAGCTGTGGCACACAGGCTTTGGTGTTCTGCAGCATGTGGGATCTTCCCGGACCAGGGATTGAACCCATGTCCCCTGCATTGGCAGGCAGATTCTTAACCACTGGTAATAGTATTTACCAGAAGAAACTTGAGGTCTACAGTCAGGATAATAAAGCCCATGTGCTCCATGACAATGGTTTTGCAGTTTTAACAAAGTAATATCCATACACAGAACACAGAATCCTCGAAAGTCTGTTCCAAGTTTCATTCCCAGAAATTACTTCCATGAGTAAATACTTTCTAACTCACTTGCAGCTTCACTATGTCCTGCTAATTCATTATGCTGCTCTTGCTCAGGAATGATCTTCAAAGCATTTAACATAGCAAAGTTTATCAAACATATTGTTCCCCAACTGCTTGAAGTTTATCCTTCAACAGCTTCTATGACTCATGGAGAAAGCAAGCTATAAGGATTACAAGTGATTTTTTAACCTTTTTAAAAAACAGAATAAAAAAAAAACTTTAGTAAAAACAGTAACATTTATAAGAAGTAAAAAATAAAGCAAATTAAAGAACTCAGAAAAGAAAATAAGCGCAGTTTTTCCTCAACTCTGGTTTTGACTCACTGCATGCTTGGTGCCAAAAAGCAAGCAACAAAATATATTCATGGAAAAGAGTAATCCATGAGAGCAAGACTGAAGACTGAAGAATCACAGGACTCCGTATAACAGAATCATCCAGAGGGTTTAATTAATAGAAGGCTTTCATTATAACAGTTCATCTATAACAAGTCCAATGACATGGACACTAAAGAATCATTGTCCCAGGCTTCATTGTCATTGGGAAAGGCTTGGTTCCATAACAGACATCTAGAGTTCCACCTCCTAACTATTCTCCCTCTTTTCGTACCCCATAAAGGCACACAGACCTTAGATTCATTTCCTTCTCCCTGACTCCCCTATTATCTAGGTAGACGGTGGTGAGAGAGTACTGGAGAGAGATGATCCGAGAAATAAAACCTTAGATGATGACATTATTGAATGTACTCTGCTGAATAGATTTCCTCCAAATAGCAACAGTGAAAAAGATGTATTCCTGAAATACATCAGCAATTTTATAGCTTTAAATCTCTTCCAATATTTTTCTTGGGAAATAATCCGTGGTCTTGCTCTTTTCACCCACCTCTACCTTTCAAGCCTTATTCTCTCTGATAGTCCCTCATGTACCTTGAACTCTATTCACTCATCTACCTATTGACTTCCAAGCATACCCTATATACTTGTTCAAGAACCCTTGCCCAGAATTCTCTCTTCCCCCATGATAACTTGTAGGAATAGTTCTTTTGAAGTTTCACAAAGCTCGCATCTCTTCCAAAGAGGCTTCACAGTTGTCTCTTTTTCTTTTAAAATACTACTGTAAGAATTTCTGCTTCTAACAAGTTAGCACTGATGTCATTTTGCTTTCATAAATGTCTGATTCCTCAAACATTGTAATACCCTAGAAATCAGTAACCACAACTTTTATATTTTTGCATCTCCTGAAATTCCTGGCATATTGTTTATTGCATCAGTATTGAGAAGGCAAAAGCAAATCCTAGCTTTTACCACTGACTACTTATGTAAATTTAAGTACAGTATTTTACCTCTTGGAAACTGATTCCTCATCTGCAAAAATGATTACAAAAATGTCAATTTCAAAGAGGTGCTGTAGGGACTCACTATGAAACTATATGTAAAGCACTTGGAATGGCACTTGATCCATTGCGTGTGTTCAACAAATGATAGCTTAAACAACTTCTGTGTTCTGTACGGTTGAGGTGTAGTAATTATCTTCTCCAGATAACTCATTCAGATAATGTCCCCAATTTGGCCTGCAATTAAAAGCAGGACAGCCACCTGTGAGAAAGAATACCTAAGTACTTAATGACAGCTCTAATCTACAAGAAGGACAGCTCTTCTTAAGGTGACTTATTGTCACCAAACCCACTTGTCTCTATGAACAATTTACTTTGCAACGAGTCTAGTATTACCTGTCAATTCCTCTGGGATTTATTGCAATGATAAACTTTCCAAACAATGGAAAGTCTTCCCAAGGGATATTAAATAGCTATCTGGATAATTTAAAGAAAAACTTTGATGGGAAAATGCGAGTTTTGTTCTAGTCAAGTGAATTGGTGAGGTTTCAGGGCTCTTCGCAGCTTTGCAGTATGGTACCATTCTTTTTTTCCTTTTTTTTTTTAAATTAATTAATTTTTATTTTTGGCTGTGTTGGGTCTTCGTTTCTGTGCGAGGGCTTTCTCTAGTTGCGGCGAGCGGGGGCCACTCTTCATCGCGGTGCGCCGGCCTCTCACTGTCGCGCCTCTCTTGTTGCGAACACAAGCTCCAGACGCGCAGGCTCAGTAGTTGTGGCTCACGGGCCTAGTTGCTCTGCGGCATGTGGGATCTTCCCAGACCAGGGCTTGAACCCGTGTCCCCTGCATTGGCAGGCAGATTCTCAACCACTGCGCCACCAGGGAAGCCCTGGTACCATTCTTAAGCCATGTCTCTCCAACCATATTGTCTGCAACATGGGTGAATTTCTATTTCAGATCAATTTAGTATGTAATCAGTAACTATTAGGATTGACTATCAGGCAAACATGTTCAATTAAATTACATTTAACTGTACCATAACATTTCAAATCATCTATATACTTCTTTAGTTTTCGAAATTTTATTGCATATTGCAATTGGATTGAAGTATGTACATATTTTTCCTGGAAAAATGGCCACTCCTTCCTGACTGATCGCATTATATATTACACAAAGTTCTTCCACAGCACCACCAATACATTATTGCTCCTGGGGGGCAGGCAGCAACTAATATTTATTCATCTTTTAATCTTACTCTTAGAGCCTAGCACAAAGCTGGCCCATGGTAGAGGATCAACAGTTTATTCTTTCAGTCAATTCATACGCTTTCTCAGTTGTTCCTACTCCATCACTAAGTTGCTCTGTGATGTCGAGTAGATCATTTCTCTGGGCAATGCCTCTGTTTCCTCCATGGAAAAGGAAGGATTTGAATCTCTGAAATTCTATAATTTTATGAAAACAAGGAAACAGAATGAAAAGAGACATTGAATGCAATAGGTTTATCCCTAGGGCACTCACAGATATGTGGGCAAGACAGTGCTGGTGCTCAGCTTTCCAGATCTCATTTTCTTCCTACTCATATTATCTCCCTCAGGACAGAGAGTGACAGTGTTAGTAAGAGCAGAGATAAAACCACCTTCTTTATTAGATCTGCAAGAGACAAACAGGCCCCCCATACATGTAGAGAGTCAGATCTGCCTTGGCTTTAATATGGTTAGAGAGCGTTACTGGACCTCACCCTTTAATTTTTTAATGAACTGATTACCAGGCTCAGGGATCAAAGACTCCTGTTGTTTATCCTTACTCTTTTAGTTTAATGATTTCTGACACTCGATCAGGGTGTCCTAAAGACCCAGATGAAGTTTTGATTGCCATTCAAGATAAAATAATAAAAAACTCACCAGGCTCTATAATGTCCTACTATGAACCCAAGGGGTGATGGAGAATAGCATTACTCATGTTTAAAATGAGCTATCCCTGATCCTTATTTGACAGATAAGGAACCTAAGACTCAGAGACAAACTGATTTCCTTGTTCTGGGCACTGGTCAAGCAGGGAAGCAGGGTTTCCTCAAAATATTAGGGAAGCATTTTCCTGGAAAAACACTGCTTGATGAACACAAGTCTTTTATTTCTATCCCCACTGATGCTCCAGGTGCTAATAATGCTTCCTCTAGGATTATAGCAGGTATAGAGAGATAAAAGGTGGAAAGAATCACCTTTATTGATGGCTGTTCAGTAAACACAAAATTCAGAGCTTCTTGACAAGTTGGATTTGAAATTGTGGCTAGCATCTTGGGCCAAGCTAGGACCATCTTAACACTTCGCCCTAAATGTAGACATTGACATCAGTGGGAAGGGTAGGGTTTGATTTACTCATTCAAATGGCAAGGAAGAAACTAGAAAATGGTCCACCTTCAACAAATGGAGGAATATCTGCCTTGTTTATCTGCTTCATTATGGGAGGAAGAGTTGTCCCCTCTTATAAAACTAGGGGCAGAAAGTACACGAGAGAAGGAGAATGAGAAAAGTACTTACATTACGATTCAATTTAGTAAACATACTGCAAGTGAAGTTACCCCACTGAGCATGAGGTTCTCAAATTTCAAGTCATCTGCACCTGCTCCTCGAGTTGGAACAAAAATGGGTGGAAAGAGACAGGAAGTGTCCACTCTAATAATCTACTTTATGGGGAGTAGAGTAAAAGTGTCTCTTCTATGGAAATGTAAGAAAGGAAGAATCAGTTCCTCCTTCTGGAAGCTTTTAGTTTAGATCTTCATTTCTCTCCTGTAGTATGGCCAATAAGCCTCTTAGTATGTTTATCAAGATTCTTCTATTTATGTTTTTCACGGCACGAAGGAAGGTCTTCTTTTTAGAAGATTAAATAATGCCTCCAACTTTCTACCAAACCTTCAATATTTCCTTGAGAAAGTCATCCACTCTTTCCTCAGATTCCTATTAAATGGGGAATGATGGTAATTGCTGTGCAAGGTTTTTGTGCAGGTTAAATGAGTTAATATCATAAATCACTAGTAACTACTAGTTATTAGTTTCCTCATTATATTTACCTTCCACTGCCTTCTCTCAGCTACCCCTAGCTCAGTACATGGTATTCCAATCAGTAGGTACAATACTACCATTGTTCCTAGGGAAATATGGGCTTGAGCCTGGAAGTACTTAGCTCATTCATTTAATTTAACAACACCTTATAGATCTCGGCTGACACAGGACACAAGGCCCCAAAGACGTCCATTGGGTTCTCCAGTTGAGTCCTAAGTCTTTCTGCAAACATGGGTTAGGCTATGGTGTTGCAGAGCTAATTGCTGATCATCTAGAACTGAGGCACTAATAGACAACATGACTAGAGACACAGTTGTGAATTTAATAATTTGGAAACAATCACTACAGCTATGAAATTATCATAAACTGAGTGCAAAGAAAAAAAGAAAGCCAAAGACAAATATGTAAAGAATATCTATTTTTAGAGCAATGACCTTTAACCATCTATGTGTCTTGAACCAATCATGAATATTGTCTCAAGTGTTCCCACAGCAAATTTAAGAGGTGGTTAGGGTGAGTCATTATAGCTTCAAGATTAAATGGCTTGTCCAAAGTCACACAGTGAGCTAGTTGCACAGCTACGAATAGAACCTAGGTTTCCTAAACCCCTGCTAAAGAAAAGCTGCTAAAGTCAGGTATGGTGGGACTGGAGAAAGCCTTACTGTTGCTGATGCCAGGGTGAACTTTCAAGATTTGGTCTTTGGAGAAGAAATGCCTTTCCCTGCTCACCTCACTACTTTTAAGCTCTTGGCAGAAAGAAACTGAAAACATAAGAAAATATTATTAGTGTTAGAAAAGTGCCAATCTCAGCTAAGCTCTGTTGAGTCAGTAATTCAACATAAGAGGATTGGTAGAGAGGGTAAGAATAAATAACTTCTAAGGTCCTCTGAGCATTTGAATTTATGATCTATAAAATTCCATCCATAAAAGGGAAAAAATTTGGACATGTAAAATTATAGACCAGTTCTGCCCAGGGCTTAGTCATTAGCAAGGGAGTTTTTCATAAATAAAAGGTTGGGGGTGTTTCTGGGTTTTTAACAGACCTAAATGTCTCAGATGTTATGGAAACTTGCTAAGTGGAAGGCACTGTGCAAAAAACTTGATAGGTACTATCCCTCACCTTATGAAGCTTAGGATCAAGAGGAGAAAAAATTCAGTGCCAAACGTTGTCCAGTAATGCATTCAGATTTTCTTCTTTTTTCCTCAAGTTACATTTATGTAAGACAACATAACACATACCCAGAGGAACTCAATCCTCTGTCATGCCTATTAAACATCTTAGCCAATATATTCCTTGATTTAACAAGTTCTTTTTGAAGATGTTGGTTTCTCAGTGGAGCCAGAGTATATATAAGGATCACTGAGCAAGCAGTAGATTTTTTTTTTGTCTTTAAGGAGCTTACAAACATAACAAAAAAGTTTTAGTTGTACTTTTTTCATTTTTGAAGTAATAAAACTACACTGAGAAAAATATGAAAAAGAAAATAAATGTCACCCCATAACCCCACCATTCTAACACTCTCTGGTCACATCTTAGTTTCTTTTGCTGATCTCTCCTTTTCTCATGGATTCTTAATTATCTCGAGACCTAGGACTTGGTCCTTGGGCTTTTCATCTTTTCTATCTTAACTTTCTCCAAAGTGATCTCACTTAATCTCCTGGCTTTGTGTGCCATCTGTATATTGATGACTCCCAAATGTATAACTCCAGCCTAGATTTCCAGCTAACTCCTTTATAGTTATACCCATCTCACTCCTTAGCTTCCAGCAACCACTAATATGTTCACTACCTCTATAATTTGGTAATTTTGAGAATGTTACTTAAATAGTATCATACAGTATGTAACCTTTTGAGATTAGCTTTTTTTGTTCAGCATAATTCCCTTGAAATCCTTTCAAGTTGCTACATATATCAATTGTCCATTCATTTTCTCATTATATATGTACCACAGTTTATTTAAACATTTATCCATTGAAAGATACTTGAATTGTTTATAATTTTTGGCTATTACAAATAAAGCTTACAAATAATGTTCTATGAACACTCATATACATTTTTGTGTGGACATTTCATTTCTCTGCAATAAACCCCCAGGAATGTGATTGCCGAATTGTATGTTAAGTATATATTTAGTTTTCTAGGAAGCTGCCAAATTATTTTCCAGAGTAGCCGTACCATTTTACACTCCCATCAGCAATGTAGGAGAGATCTAGTTTCTCCACACCCTTGTCAACACCTGGTATTGTTTGTCTGTTAGATTATAGCCATTCTAGTGGGTGTATAGTGGTATCTTGTTGTGGGGTTTTCCTTTCCTTAATGTTTAATAATGTTGAACATCTTTTCATGCATTTACTTGCCATCTGTATATTCTTCTTGATGAAATATCTTTTTCATGTCTTTTGCCCATTTTTCCAGTTGTAGTTTTTTGGGAGTTCTTTATATATACTTGATAAATCTTTTGTCAAATATGCGGTTTGTAAATATTTTCTGTCTGTAGCTTGTTTTTTCATTCTCTTTACAGAGTATTTTGCAGAGTAAAAGTTAAAAATTTCACTTAACTATGTTTATTCCAGTATTTCTCAATTGATTTTACCATGATTACCTTTTTTTTGTCCATAATTAGCATCTTAAGATAATGAGCATCTGCAAAACACAGATTTAGAAATGCTGTTTCAACCATTTCCTTACTTCTACCTCTGACATCCAAGTGTACCTGTCTGATGCACCCAATTCTCTCAGGGTAGGGGCCAGGAGCTAATCTGAAAACCAAATTTATGGCAGTGAGTGCTATGAGAATGCACCATATCCCCAGCTGCATATTGTATTCTGTCAGGGGCTTTCTAGAGGCAAACTCAAAGCAAGTAGGAAGTGATTTGGAAGGTGAAAATTTTAGTCTCCATGGAAGCTGGCAGGGAAAAGACTTCAGATTGATAAAAGAGAAGCACTAGATATGGATTCTAATCCTAGATTTGTCACTAATTGTCTGTGTAACATTAAATAAGCCACTCCATTCTGGGCCTCAGTTTCCTCATCTGTAAAAGTGAAAGGGCTAGCTACAGCAAATTTAATATTCTATAATTCTAAATCACACCAATACACCAGCTGATTGCAAATGTGAATCTCATCTTTGATGAAGTTATTGTATGATTCTACTCGGAAGCTCTTAAAGGGGGATAATTTGAGCATTGGGTGTGTTTAAATAAGCCCTTAGACCCCTCCGGGGTGAGCCAATTTTCTGCACCACTTTTCTAATAAAGACATAAGGTTTTCACTCTGTTTCTTCTAGGATCAAAGTGTTGAAGCAAGCCTCCATTTCTACAGGTTTCCCATGTCAAGGTACTCTGAAATCTACACTCTGTTTCTTTGATGTTTTATTTCTAATCTAAATCAACATTGAAAATCAGTGATCAGGAATAAATTAGGACAGAATGAAACCACCTTTTCTAAAGTTAAATGGAGCTTGAGGATAGAGAGGGTACAAGAATGAGAGATGAGGAAGAGGAAGTTGGTGAAAAGGCTAGGATGATGATTAATTAGCCAGTAGGCAGATACACATTCATCCAATAAAAGAGTGTCATTAAGATTGGTTTATAATTAATTGCAACAGCTTCTTTGCTTAAAAGGAACTTCACACAAAAAAAGTACATCACCTAAGCAATTTGGAAATCAGTTTCAAAAGATGCTTTTTTCCCAACCTGTCATCCCAAGACAGGGGAACAAAGAATACTGTCCATATATGGAGGGGAAAGAAGGATGAAAGTAACTGTCAGTCTAACAATGCTGATATCCTGGTGTGGGAGGAGAGAAAGGCAGAAATGTTAAGTGCAAGAAACAGGTACATGGAAGTCTAAGAAAACAGACAGTGAGGGTTGATGTGGAAGAACATCATCACAAAATCATGCTGATATTTAGAAAACTATTAATTAGATCAATAAAAGTTTAACAATCTCAGATCTGAAAGCATTTGGAAGGTAATGTTGTCAGCCACCTTTCCCTTTTTCGTGTGCTCACATTTCTTTTCAACACAATCATTCATTCATTCTTCCATTTAGCACTTATTTTTTTGAAGTCCTACTATGCACCAAGTGCTACCATGAATCCTGAGAACACTGAAGTGATTAAGACACAATCCTTTTCATCAAGGAGCTGTCATTCTAGTCCATTCTAGTCTAGATTAGACAACCAAAGAAATATTTATGAAATAATGTGATGTGTTTTTTGGCAATACCGACTGGGGGCTATTGAAAGCAAAAAGGAAGAATTCTGCCTGGGTGAGTGGGAAACCCACAGGAAGGGGATTTGTGGTTTGGGAGGTTAAGATTGGGAAAGGATTCTTAGGATTATTTAAATCTAGAATTCCCTTTGGGGATCTTACAGCATGAGTTTTGTTCTCTCTGAGGTATTCAACTGGTGAATCTGAGGTGGGGAGGATGGGGGATCTTCAAACTACCAGCCTGCCATCAAATGGCAAAATATTACCCTCTTTCTGTTCTTGAGAGCAGCCCTATAGAATGTTAGCACTAGAAAGTATCTCACAGAAAGTGACATTTCCAGGAGGAAACTGAGGTCCAGAGAAAGATAGCAACACACACACTGGAAAGTCTAACACAGTTGGGACTAACCTCCTAATCCAGTTTTTTTTCCATTACCCCTCTCTCCCCCACCCCATGCCCCTTTTCTCTTTTTTCATGCTATACTTATAACCTCCCTAGGGTGCTAGATAATACTTGCATATTCTGGCTATTTTCATTTTCACGTAATTTTCCCATGAAGATTTTGTTGTTTCCTCTTTCAGACATGACCCAAGACCACAGGCTGGCCTCATTAACTGATCCCTATGGCACCTTAAAGGACAGTCCTCCCTAGGGAGACACATGGATGGGGATTACTAGTCCCCAGTTACTGCATTCCCACCAGCCCTGGCCCTTTCTGCAGAGCTAAGATGCAAGCAATTTGCAAACCATGTTGAGGAAAATATTTATGCTTGCAGCCAGTTTGGCTTCTTCCAATGTCATTTACAACCTTTGTGGTTTGAATCTGTTCACAGAAGAATTAATTGCTGGTTTTGAATGTTGTTAGAGAAGAAACCCAACTAGTTCTCAGGGTACTCATCTGGGAAATTTTCAACTTCAGGAAGAATCGTCAGATGGTTTCAAAAAAATAACTTGACAAATTAATGCCCTTTACAGAAGTTAGTTGTGGGTGGGTGGGAGATGAATATAAATCTGGAGTAAATAGAGATGGCTTAATAATGGCAAAGCCCTTTCCCCTTCTGTATCTTTGCCTTTCTACAGTGACATTCAGAATCCTAAAGCCAAAGCCCATATTACACAGAGGCAGAAAAATGCAGCTATATTTACATGAGATTTGGGAAAGCTAAAAGCCCTCATCCGCTAAAAGTTTCTCTCTCCACTGACCCACCCTCTGGTTTGGCCTGATACGTTTCTCTTTTAGATGCACACACTTTGAGTTATTTAAACCAAACTCACAACCTTATCTTCAGAAGGAGAATACTAAAATGTATATTTTACTACATGCAAAATCACCAGCATCATGCTAGGCACGGAGCCAAAGTGTTCTGTGCATATTAAATAATGATGATGGTTTATTCCTTCATTTGCTGAATTAAATATCTGAACTCCCAGTTTACATCCAGCGCTGTGGTTCAAGATAAACTAAGACAGTTTCAGCCTTAAAGCGCTTATAGCCCCTGACTAGAGAGAGATCTATAAACAGATGATTGCAATACAGTGCAGCAAGTAATTATAATGGAGGGAACCACAAGTATGATGGAAGATCATTGGTACAGCTGGAGACAGGGAACGGCCTGTGATATCTGACTCCTAAAAGCCAGTGGGAGTTATTATTATGTGAATCCTGGCAGTCGCAGAAGTTCTTCATCACTCATAGAATTATAGGCTGGAAAGGGAGAGAGAACATGGCATCAGCAAATCTAGAGTGGCCAGCAGGGGGACAGGGGCTTGCTTGGGAGGAATGCATGAGGGGCAGGAGCCCTGAGCACTGGGTACTCAGGTAAAAGACTGACTATATCCTCTGCCAGGAAGGGAAGTCACCTAGATAAATGCTGGGGAATGGAGGTCAAGTGCAAATTCCAAAAAAGAACACTGAAGGCATCCTCTGGTTGCTTCAAAATATCCCCGTGTTCCACTCTGCTCTTAAACCAGTGACGTATTACCAGTATACATTCTTTCTGTTCCCAATTCTGTATGTCATCCACACATATCTGTGAGGGGCTACATGGAAGGGAGCTAATTTTTTTAAATAATTATCATTTATTAGGTGCTTACAGTATTTTAAAATTATAATTTATAATCTTCCCAACAGCAAATCAGTGAGTTTGGAATTACTAATCTCCTTTTATGTTATAAGACTGAAAAAAAAAAGTTAAGAAAAGTTAAGTAACTTGCTGAGGTAATATAACTGAAACAGGAATTCAGATCCAAAGCCTATGTTTTCTGTTCATGATGCGGTAACACTTCGCAAGTTTTGGAATCAGGCATTTTTGGATTTAAATTAATAAAAATATATTTGTTCCTTCTGTGATTTTTACTTTTATTTCCCTTTACTTTATTAATAAGCTCTTTGGCTGGTTTGTTTTATTTAAGAATCTACATAAATATTTGCTTCTCTCATTTGCCTATTTTGGTTTTCTTGAGAAAATGTTCTTAGCTTATTGAAATGATTGTCAGTGCTCCAAAAATCATGAGTTCCAGTCAAGTCAGTTTAACAGCTTCACTGGGCAAGTATCATGTATTCAAAACTGGTGAATACTCTAGATACCTCTCTTACCCTGATTTATAATTTTCACGTGCCTAGTCACCACCTAAAATGTCATATAGTTGTTCATTTGAGTATTGTTCATCTCTTTTTTTCAGGCTGTGCAGACTGTTTTATATTCTGCTTTTAAAATATTCCTTAATCTCAATATGTGGAATTTAATATGTGGATTAATTCCCTTACATAATACGTGGTACACTGTCACAGTTTAACAGACCACATAGTTGCCGTTTTAAATGTTTAATAATTTATTAAATATAATAAATTATTATATTTATTATAATATTTAATAATTTATTAAATATAATCTTCCCAACAGTAAATAATAATTGGAACTTCTGCAACTGCCAGGATTCACATAATAATAACTCCCACTGGCTTTTAGGAGTCAGATATCACATGCCCTTCCCTGTCTCCAGCTGTACCAATGTTCTTCCATAATGTTTGTGTGCTTCACTGATTTCCATATCATCAGAATCAGAACATCCAAGGACAGAGGAGATGAAGCAGTCTGGTTCTGAGCCCAGACCAGAAGAATTTCTGTGATCTTGAGTTCTTGAATGGGGTAGATTGTACATTCTTCTGAGGGCCATCAGAATGCTGTCCATCTCTTGCACTAGACTGTGAACTCCATGAAACCAGGAACATCCCCAGTTTTGTTCAAAGACATACCCTCAGGAACTAAACAGTCCTGGAAACCCATCGGTGCTTTACAAATATGTTAAATGATTGAGTGACTATTAAATACTGAAGGAAATATAAGGATGTGTAAGACACCTTTTGGTCTCAATATGTGCGCCTGGTAGGGGACCCAAGACATAAATGCATGAAGTTGCCAACTGACATAAGTGGCAGTTTACCTATTATAAATCTGAGGCCTCAAATTCAGATGTGAAGTAAATTTAACGTTTCTGTTTAATAACTCAGCCTAAACTGGATTTCAAGCCTCTATTCTGCTAGTGTGGCAGAAACTTTATGTGTTTCCTCTCCTTTCCCCGATTTGTGTCTAAGACTTGATGAGAGCTTGTGTAGGCCAAGCCCCAGGGGTGAGGATGCTGTCTGGACCTCATTTGTCTATGCACACCAGTCATCAATGTGATGACCTTTGGTCCTCTCTCTGCGGCTCCTCCAGGACTGGAGTTCTGTCTGTCCCTTCTTTTCTTGTGCCTAAAGGCACAGAAATCCTTGTCCTGTTTTTCAGCTATCTCTTAAAGTCTGCCTTTGGACCTCTCTGCATCCATACCCTCTCTGAGGTTTTGTCACCTTTCCTGGGCTCTGTCTACAGAACTGGGTCCATTCTCTGCTCTTGAGAGCGCCACAGCCCTCATACCACTTCCTGGAATTATGCCAGAGAAGAAAGGTATAGGGCCATTCTCTCCCTCAGGCCCACAGAACTCTGTTCTCATAAACTCCCCTGCATTGCTCCTTCCCTTCCCAAGCCTGGAAGAGTATTTTTCTAGTGTAGGAAGGGGGAACACCTCATTTTTCTGAATCCATATGTCTTCCAAACATTTTTGTCTCTCTTCTAACCCCTTCCTGTAAGGTTTTAGGAAAACAAAGCCAGGATCAAGAGACTCACAAGCTTTGTGCCCTTTCCTGGAATGATGAACACAGATAACTAATATCTTGTATAGAAAGAAGGGAAATGGGGAAATATCAGGGGGAAAAAAAGGTTAATATTTCAAAAACATTATTTTACTATATTATTCTCCTAGTAAACCTCTGCATTCCTGTGAAAAACAGGTATTTTTCATCCAGTCGCTTTATCTCTACTCCCTCCCCTAAGGGTTAGGACCTGGGTCTGTCCTAAATTGGGCTCTCCAGGGCAATAATATCATAATCAAAGCAACCCACTTAAAAGAAAATAACCTAGTCTGTATAATGGAGCTAACAATCTATAGGTCACAAATCAATAGTCAAACTGGCCAACGTGATTAACACTGGAATTGAGAAGCCAGTTCACATTCTGGGACAAGAGGTGAGTACTCTGTGGTTAATTAGATTTAACTCAAGTACATTGCCTTCTCCTCATAAGGCATTTACTCAGAACATCCATTAGTGTCAGTATTTTAGTAGTTATTTTAGTAATAGGACATGATTTCTTGAGGGTTGGCATGCCCATCGGTGTCCATTCTTGCTCTTAGATGGCATGTTGCTAGAAAGTCTAAGATGCCATCTGTTTAAATGGCTCTATGTAGGGCCAGTTTTCTAGGATTCTTTCTTTATCATCAGGCAGCTGTCTCTGTGCTGCAGACATCACGGGACTGGATTGGGATGCCATGGTCCTCGGATGGCAAACATATTGCTTTATGCCGCCATCACCATCATTTTCTACATCCTCTACTGTGTGCGAGGTAGTCCCCTTCCCCATTGATTAGAGAATCCCCCGCCTCCTTTATTCAGTCCCCCAGGGACTGCTCCCACTGTACCTAGAAGAAGCTCTCTCTCTGAGTTACACAGATCGTTGAGCCTTTTTCCATCACTGCTACCAACATCAAAGTTCTTTCTCACCTTAGACATCTCCATGGGCTGGCGATTCCTGTGTCTCTTTGAGTAGGGGTGAATTCCTTGCTGGGAGGAAGAACTTGATTTCACAAAGTAGTCTAGGTGGTATCCCGTGCAGCTCACCTCTCAGCTCAGCTTGTCCCCCACTCCCCACTCACATCCACACCTTATGCAGTAAAGAACCTCAGGGACTTCATTATCTGAATTTTACACCTCAAGCTCTTTTCATAAAGTGTCATCTGAAAATAGCTTGCTTAACATTTGTGGATCTTACTATTTCTATACTTTTAATTTGCTTTTATCTTGCCATCTGTAGGCTCACTCCATCCAAATTCATGGCAATCTGACCATTAGGCATTTCCCTAAATGGGGGAGCCCTATCTTGAGTCCTCCAAATATTCACTCGAACCTATAGTCAAGGAAGAGATTACTTCCTCAGATTCTTGAATTCAGTTCTTTTACCTTTCTAACCTCTATAGAAGTGGTTTTGGGTATTTGTACCTCCCACTGTTGAAATGTTTTTTCTCCTGATGGACAGTCCCCTGACTTAGTTACTAGGTTAAATGTAACTTAGTTACCATTTCTTGAGTGCCTCCCATATTCCAGGCACTACTATTGGGTAGGGAAGGAGCACCAAGGACTCCCCAAAACCTCATTCCTTCACGGATAAACTCTGGATGCAAAAATCAAAGGAAAGTGGTAAAGAGAAATTAATTTTTTTCGTTTTTAATTTTCTGCCTTCATAGTTATGGTGAGTCAAACAGCAGGAATAAATGGTCATAATGTTGTCCAAAAGTACGGAGTGTGAGTCTTCCTCCCAGAAAGCTTGGTGTTTTTAAAACATTTTGTTTAAATAATTATCAGTACTTTTATCTTTGAGAGGAAATTGAGAGTCATTAGAGAGAGATAAACAATAAGATCTGAGCCATCCACTTTTTTTTTTATCTACTTTTTTATGTTGTTGTTTTTAAGCAGAAATACTTTAAGTAGCATATTGGATGCTCCATCCCTTAGTTTGTGACCTCTTCATCTGACAATTTAAAGGTGTAATCAAGCTGAGTTCAACATCAAGTAGCATTTGTGGTGTGGCAGAGGGTCAGTTCCACTCTAACTCAGGCAGCTGAGGAAGGGTTATGCCTCCTGTGTATACATAAGCCTTTTGTTTTCCTTGGTACAAACTAGCAGAAACACTCTTCACTTCATCCAGAGGCTTCTAGGAAACCACCTTTTACTTAAACCAATGGGCTTTAAATTACATATTTTTGTATTTTTGGTTTGGATTAAGGCCTTATATCTTTAGAGTACCTCTGTGAAATGTGTGCCGGAAGGGGTAAAATTTTATGTTTGTTAAGGCAGTATCTTACCCTGGAAAGAAAAAAGGATGTGTAGTCAAAAAATGTGGACTTGAATTCTAGCTTTATCACTTACTGGCTGAGTGGTTTTTGTTTGGGGGGTTCCAACTTAAATCTCTCTTTATCTGTAAAATGAGACTAATAGTCATGTCTGTGTCATAGGTTGTAAAGATTAAGTAAAATAATACCTGAGTAACACGGTGTAAACTCTGAGTTGAATAAAAGATCATCTGCTCATTATTTATCCCATATTACATCTCACATCTCTTGTCATTAAGCATTCTGGTATGACTCACAATCTTCATTTTCGTCCCAGCTCCTGCCAAGATCACCTATGATTGCATCATGCATGTGGATGCTCAACCAACAACATGGTCTTAAGCTCCTTGACCCCAAAACCCTCCCACTTCAATAACCCAAGCACATGACTGAACTTGGACCTTGGAATGCCCTCATCTCTGGAATGGTAAATTCCAGTATTCCAAGATCTGACTATCATATCCTATCCTTATAGCCATTTTACTCTCCTATGTCAACCTATTCTTCAACCTTCTTGAGAATGTTTTGCTTACATTTTTCCTTTTTGTTCTCAATTCATCATTTTCTTTATGCTTTCCTTTCTTTTCCTACTCAATCTAAAGCTCTAGTAAGTCTCTTAAATTACTCTCCCTAGTACTTCAACGTCCACAGACTCAAACCTCTATATCCTCCCTGTCAATTCCTAGCCATGGATAAACCCAGACATGTACCCTCACCACTCATACACTTGAACTGCTGAGCATTACAAAAGGCTATTACATACTTATGTGTATTGTTACCACTAGAAATGTGCGGACTCCATCTCAGTGGTACCCCCTGTACTCTGTGACAAACCTTTTACCCGTCTCTGCTCAGTCTCTCTTCCATCCCTCACAGAGGCTAGCTAGTTCATGCTTTCTTTACACTTCACAGATCCTTACTCCATCTCTCCCGCAACTTCAGCAGATTTTTATAGGGAAAAAAATGAGGATATCAGAAGCTAAATCCCTTACCATCTTACCTCTGACCCTACAAACCTACAACTTATTTAAATGTATATTCACCCTTGCTGTTTCTGCTTCTATATCAAAGGAAGCAGTTTCTCTTCTCTAGTTCAGTGCTATTTTCTTCACATTTTTTACATCTGATTGCCTATTCCTATAGGTGAGCTTATACCTTCATTATCCTCTTCTATCATGTATTTACTATCCTTTCTTTTTCTAACTCCTTTCAAATAGGATATAAACATGATCAAGGTCCTTTAACCATAATTTTTAAAACATCTTCTCCTTAAACCTTGCATCCTTCTCTATCTGCACCCTATATCTATCCTTCCTTTTACAACTCAAGGCAAGACCCAGTCATTTAACTGGGAGTCAGAAACTGGGAGTCACTCTAGTCTCTTCCCTTTTGTTGGTCTGCTCACATTTACTCACCCATTAAATTATACGGATATTCCTTATTTTATATTTCTTGTATTCATCCCCACATGCACCTCACTGCCATCATCATCTCATCATCTCTGTTTTCATTCTTACAATTGTCACCTAACTTGACTTGCATCGCTCAAGTAACCACCAGAATGATGTTTCCAAAGCATAGTGTTTTTCTTCTGTGGTTCCCTACATTTTATAGGCTAAAGTTCAAACCCTTTAGAAGGTGATAAAGGGCTTTCAGTGACCTATCTCCATACCTTGTCTCAAAGTTTAATGTCCACACCACTCAAATCTTTTGATCAAATACTTTATACTTGAAGATTTAGCTAAAAATTACTTCTCTCTGTGAATTTTTACTCTACTCTTGATGCCCCACAGGCTCTCTCATCTCCTTCTGGTAGAATGAGTCATTTTCTCTTTTGTACAACTAATTTTCTTTGTCTAGACTTATATCTCTGTGTCTTAGATACTTTATTATATTTAGCATTTATCTCATCTAATAGATTGCAAGGCAAGAGAAAGCAGGGACATATCTCATTTGTTGATGTATTTCCAATACCTACTACAGTGCCTGGAAAATACCTAGTTCTCAAGTATTTTTAAAGAAATAAGTGGAGGAGTTGGAACCCTAAGTGGGCTTTGGAAGATGAGTGGAATAAAATGATATAGTAAAAAACAAAGTTGAAAGATGCTCCAGAGAGAGAAAGAGACAAGAGTTGTGAAAATTATGCACTTTATGATTCTAGGACGTGGTATTCACATGGTGTTGTGGAATAAATGTTTGTGTTCCCCAAAAATTCATATGTCGAAGCCCTAGTTCCTGATGTGATAGTATTTGGAGGTGGAGCCTTTGGAAGGTAATTAGGTTAGATGAGGTCAGGAGGTAAAACCCTAATGATGGGATTAGTGCCCTTGTAAGAAGAGTCACTAGAAAGCTTTCTCTTTCTCTCTCTTTCTCTGAGGATACAGAGAGAAGGTGGCCACCTATAAGCCAGGAAGAGAGCTCTCACCGAAAACTGAATTAGCCAGCACCTTGATCTTGGACTTCCCAGCTTCCAGAATTGTGAAAAAATAAAAATCTGTTGTTTAAGCAACCTGTATGGTGGTATTTTGGTATTTTGTTATGCAGACTAAGCAGACTAAGACACATGGTAATTATTGTTAGCATGTAGAGCTTCTCTGGTCATCCAAACCAGAGTTTATTTATCTATCTTATGAAACTCTGAAGTGCCTTTCCCCTCACAGTTTCTTACACTTACATGTTGCAAGATGTACATCTTATCTAAATTGAAAGCATCTGGAGAGCCAGGATTAAGTCCAATTATGAATCATGGCCCCTAGAGTTGTATAGCCCACAATCTGCACAACCACACATGACACTTCTATTCTAAATCTATTCCAAAGTTATAATGCATGCAGCCAGGTTAGCATTATTGGGGAGTTATGTGAGTTGTGTAAAGGTTAGGGAGGGAGAATAAAGATTTAAGAGCATAGATCATAAACAAAAATGATGAAATGAAAATTACATTTTCTGAACTTCTAAACTTTTAATTTATGTGTTATAGATAATAATCTGAAAATAATACTTCTAAAATTACCTAAGTGATGCCTGGCCTCTATAAGTTTCACAGATATACATGTGACCATATTTGGCAAATGAATCAAGAAGTTGAATATTAATTTTGTACAACTAAAAGATTAATTTCATTCCTAGTGATTTATATATAAATAATATACCGTATCTGATCCAACTCATCCTCTAATAAAATTTGAATGAGATTTGTCTGACACTTTCCCCCACTTCCTAAGGTTTCTGTGGTTTTACTAGATAACTCAAAATCTTTACCTGCTCAGATCTTACTGAGGAAAAAAATATGTAAATGAGACACTAAATATTTTGGTGCTAGAGTTATTACGCTTATCTCCAAAAAGTATAGTTATTCAAACATAAACAGTACCTTCTAGTGAAATAGAGCCACAGTTTTAACTATAGCTGTTACTCACTGGCATAAGAAAAAGCTTGAAGCACATAACCCAGAGCCAAGGGATTTTTCTTCATAATCAGAGAATATTAGAAATACATTAGAGGCCACTTCTTTCAATACCTTCATTTTACAGACAAGGAAACTGAGGTCCTGAATGTTGAAGCAGCTCAAATAAGGTCTGTATTGACTGTATTTTCTAATTTTCTATATCCTTGATGCTCTTGCAAATGAGGTCTTGATACTGGAGACACTGCCCCTCCTAGGGCTGGCTAATTCTTAGAGATAGCAAATGACTCCCCTGTGTGTATGCTTTTGATACACAAATCAACCAATCCAGAGCCCCCAATCCCAACTATCTCCTTTATAAAACTCTCACACACCAAGTCAATATTCCCTCTGCCCTAAATCACTCCATGGTGCTGGGACTGTGACTGTAAACTTCTTCCTTCATGACAATCATTTCCGTGTCTGCTGTCTTATCCATACCTGATTAAAACAAATCCTAGGTACATTTTTATTTTATTTATTTATTTATTTATTTTTAATTTATTTATTTTTGGCTGCACTGGGTCTTCGTTGCTGTGTGCGGGCTTTCTCTAGCTGCGGCAAACGGGGGCTACTCTTCGTTGCGGTGCGTGGGCATCTCATTGCAGTGGCTTCTCTTGTTGTGGAGCATGGGCTCTAGGCATGCAGGCTTCAGTAGTTGTGGCACGTGGGTTCAGTAGCTGTGACGCATGGGCTTAGTTGCTCCGTGGCATGTGGGATCTTCCCGGACCAGGGGTCGAACCTGTGTCCCCTGCATTGGCAGGCGGATTCGTCACCACTGCGCCACCAGGGAAGTCCACCAGGTACATATTTAGAAGAAAGTCGCTTACATTAATAGTAAAAGATCTGTGACTAGGACTGGAGTCTCCAGACTTCCAGACTCTGTGCTTTGTACTAGCCCCCTGGAGCACCTTCTGCAGTTCTAAAAGGGATGAAGACACCAGAGATGTATCTCTGGAGGAGAGGAGCAAAAGAGGACATAAAGATACATTGCTCTTGGAAAATAAAATATTTTTAAAAGTTCTATACAAGTGTACTGCATTATTACAGTTTCTGGGAATATCTAAAGAAATCTAGGAAATATTTATGTGTGTGCATACTTGTGCTTACATGTGAAAAAGGGTTAGTATGAAATTGGGCTGGTGCTGGAGTAGGGCATCAAGTTTGCTCATTTGTGTTTGTATCAATGCAAGGTTTTGTGCTAAGCATAGTGGTAAATTAGAAGATCAAGGGGTCCAATCCTTGCCTCCAGTTGCTTTCAGTCTGGATAATACCTAAACATCTTTTCAACATATCAGGGTCAGAGGGATGTGAGAGAAAAGGTACTACAGGATTACAGAGGAAGGAGAAATCCATTCTGGTTGGGATAATTCAAGACGGTTCTATGTCCAAACAGTAACTTCACATATTTCATATAAACATTGTTTACCATATGACAGGGTCACACCTAAACTTACCCTAGAAATCAGTTTGGTTGTTTTGTATACATATGGGAATGGAGATGTCAAAGTATCCTCCTGCATGTGTTGATACGCATGGGGTAAAGGAGTCTTGAAGTTTTTGTGCTCCAATCCTGAGAAAATTAAAAGATGCTGTGTATCTCTAACCAGGCCCAGGAAGAAGATCTGACACCCATTAGAGATAAAAGGACAAACAGAGCACTAAAAATGCTGTCTTTATGAGGAACACTGGAATTTGAGGCCCATGAAGTACTGCTTTAGGGCTCAGGTAACAATGTGATGCAGAGATGGGAAAAAGAATTACTCATTGCTCTGAAGAAGTTGGCATGTTTCTAGGAACACCATGAAAACTAAAGGGAACAGAGCTTTCAAGCACATGAAGGGTTTGTGATGTTGAAAGTACAGAAAATTAGTAGTCAAGGCAGTAATGAGGGGTCCCACACAAGTGACAGACAATAAGAATGAGGTGAGGACAGAAAAAGAGGAGAAAACTTATTCCTGAGCATTCATGAGATCAAGATTCCTCAACTGGGGTTGGAGCCTAATGGTCCTGAATCATTTTGGGATTTTAAGGCAGGGAAATTTAGGTTATTAATATTAATATTACTTCATTTGTATGCACCCTAGGGCTATAGGACCTGGAGATGTGTTGGTTAAGTTAGGTTACACATTAACTTTTTCATTTTATCATCACAGTAGCACCATACAACTATTATGTTATTATTAATTTCCTTTAATATATGGAGAAAAAAGAGAATTGAAGATTTTAAATGCCAGAATCACAGTTATTAGTAACAAAATGGAAAATAGCCTCACAGTTTTCTGACTTCTGGTCTACCATTGGCTTCTGTTTCATGTTGCTTCTGAACTATCATAGTCAACCCTCTGTATCTGTGGATTCTACACCCATGGATTCTACATTCATGGATTTGAACCGCAGACCAAAAATATTTGAAAAATTTTTTCAGAAATTTCCAAAAAGCAAAATTTGAATTTGCCTTGTGTGGGCAACATTTACATAGCATTTATGTTACATTTACAAATATTTACATGTTCATTTGTATGTTGAATTCACATTGTTTAAGGTATTATAAGTAATCTAGAGATTATTTAAATTATATGGGATGATCTGCATGGTTTATATGCAAATCCTATGCCATTTTTTTATAAGGGACTTGAGCATCCATAAATTTTGGTATCCACAGGTGGTCCTGGAAAAATTCCCATTGGATATTGAGGGATAACTGTATTTGGAACATAAAAAATATTATTTAAGCTCCAATCTGCACGCATATAAAACTGACTTGACTGCTTTACTTCCCTAGAATGATTTTTCTTTTCCCCTTAATGAATTCAGTGAATGAGCCATTTATTTTTGACATATTTGACTCTATCAATTCTAATTGGAAAAGGGGACATAATCTCAAATATAGCAAAAAAATAGGAGATCTATATTATTAAAGTCTACAGAGTAACTATTTATCAATATATAACTACTTACAATTTTGTGAATGCATAAAGCTATCATGTATGTGCTTAGGGTTACTCCCCCTAACCACTCAGAGATCTTTGAATTCTTGACACAATTCTTTTTCCTTGTCTAAAGAGTTCACAAGGACATTATAGCCTGCTATAATTTTGTGTGCCCCCAAAATTCATATCTTGAAGCCCTAATCCCCAATGTGATGGTATTTGGAGATGGAACCTTTGGGAAGTAGTTAGGTCATGGAAGAACCCTCAATAATAGGATTAGTTCTCTTTCACCAAGAGGCACCAGAGCAATGATCCCTCTGCTATGTGAGGATATAGCAAGAAGGTGGCCACCTACAAACCAGTAAGAGGTCTCTGAGCAGGAACTGAATCAGCCTGCACCTTGATCTTGGACTTCCCAGCCTCCAGAACAGTAGGAAATAAATGTTTTTTTTGCTTAAGCCACCTGGTCGTTATTTGTTATAGCAGCCTGAACTGGCTAAGACATAGCCTTATAGTTAATTTAGTCTGTGGGGATTTCAGAAAGTGAATTTACCTGTTGCGAAGAGAGATTACTGGGCAAATAAACAGAACTACTGGCACTCTGTCTTAAATTAAAAAAAAAAAATTCTACGGTTTTCATCATTAATGAAATTTGTGCCTCTGTTATTTGGATGTTTCTCCTCTGAAGACAACAGAAAAGTCAGAAGTCCTCTAGGGAATTAAGCATTTAAATTTCCCATAAACTTTTAATATTGAAAGCAGAGATAATCAAGTCAGACAAGAAGGAAAAAATAATCTTTTGCAACCTAGTCTTTGTCTAAATATACAAAGCCAGACTTGCTCAGAGACCTTGGTCTTTGTCATTCCTCATGGGTTTTTAAAACGTTTTTTGGAATAGCTATATTGAAGTATAATTTAAATGCTATGAAACTGTAAGTATACAATTAGATGATTTTTAGTACATTTATAGAGACTTTCAACCATCACCACTCACCAGTCTTAGACCTTTTTTATCACGCCCAAATTTTCCTGCAAGGTCATTTGCAATCTACTTTTTCACTACCGTTCTCACTAGCCCCAAGCAACCACTCCTTTCTGTCTCTGTAAGTTTCCTTTTTTGACTATTTCATATAAATGGAACCATGGAATATGTAGTCTTTTGTATGTGGCTTCTTTCACATATCATATTTTAAGGTTAATCTATGACGTGGCATGCATCATTATCTTTTTCTTTTTACTGCTGAGTAGTATTCCATTGTATAGACGTACCAGACTTTAATCATTCACCAGTTGATGGACATTTGGCTTGTTTCCAGTTTTAATCTATTATGACTAATGCTTCTGTGAACATTTGCAAATGACTCTTTTGTGGGCATATGTTTTTATTTCTCTTGGATAGATTCCTAAGAATGGAATTGCTAGGTCATATAGTAAATTTAAGTTTTTAAAGAAACTAAGTAGCAAATTGCTCTCTAAATTGACTTTACTTACTCACCAGCAATGTATGATGGATCCATTTGCTCCATTTCCTAACCAATGCTTCATATTGTCTTTTTGACAATAGACATTCTTTTGGGTGTGTAGTAGCATCTTATTGTGGTTTAAATTTTTATTTTCCTGATAACCAATGATGTTGAATACATTTTCTTTCATATGTCTTCCTTGGTAAAATGCATATTCCTGTATTTTGCCCATTTTTAATTGGATTATTTCTTCTTACTATTGAATCATAAGAGTGTATATCCTGGAAAAAAGTCCTTTACCAGATATATAATTTGTAAATTTTTCTCCCAGTCTGAGGCTTTCCTTTTTGTTTTCTTGATAGTGTCTTTTTTGAAGCACAGAAGTTTTGATTTAATGAAATCAAATTTATCAATTTTTTCTTTTAAAACTTGTGCCTTTATTATATTATGTAAGACATTTTTGGCTAACCCAAGGTCACAAATATGTTCTCCTATGTTTTCTGTTAGAATTTTATAGTTTCAGCTTATATATTTAGGTCTATGATCTATTGTGAGTTAATTTTTACATGGGTGTGATGTAGGGTATAATAATAATTAAAACATGAAGTATAATTTTAGGTGTAGGTACTTTGGAGATGCCCTTAAACAGGTTGAGGAATTTCCCATCTATTCTTACTTGTTGAGAGGTTTTATCATCAGTAGGTATTGGATATTGTCAAATGCTTTTTCTGTATTTATTGAAGTGGTCTTGCATTTTGGGTCCTTTATTCTATTAATGTGTTATAATATATTAGTTGATTTTTTTCTGATGTTAAACAAACCTTTGATTTCTGGGATAAATTCCACTTGGTCATGGTGTATAGTGCATTTTATGTGTTGCAAATTTGGTTTGCTAACATTTAATTTGGGAATTTTGTGTCTTGGTTCATGAGATATTTGGTCTGCAGTTTTCTTTTCTCATGATATCTTTGTCTGGCTTCAGTATCGCAGTAATACTGTCTCACAGGCGGGCTGGAAAATGTTCCCTCTTACCCTGTTTTCTGAAATAATTTATTATAGATTGATATCATTTCCTATTTAAACATTTGATAGAGCTCAACAGAATTCACCAGATAGAAGTCATCTGGCTCTGAGTTTTACTTTGTGGGAAAAATTTTAAGTACTAATTCAACTTCTTTACGTGGTAGAGATCTATTAAGATTTTCTAATTTATGCTTTTCTAGAAATTGTCCATGTCATCTAAGTTGTCTAATTTGTTGGCATGAAGTTGTTCATAATAGTCCCTTATAATGCTTTAAATTTCTTTTGAGTCAGAAGTAATATCTCCTCTTTCACTTGATTTTGGTAAATTGTGCTCTTATTTTTTTGGTACAATCTAGCTAAGAATTTGTCATTTTTGTTTGTTTGTTTTTTCAAAAAAACTTTTGATTTCATTAATTTTCTTTTTTTTTTTCTTTTTTTTTCTATTTATTGATTTTTGTTATGACTGTCATTATTTCCTTTGGGTTAGATTCCGCCTTTCTAATTTTTTAAAGGGGGAAGCTTAGTTTTTTAATGTGATACTTTGCTTCTTTTCTGATATAGTTGTCAAAAGCTATACATTCTCTTTAAGCATTGTTTGAGCTGCATCCTACAGATTTCGATGTTTTAGGTTTTTGTTTTCACTCATTCAAAATAAAAACTTTTTATCAGTATGAAATATCTTAGTAACATTTTGACTACAGGATTTTCACTTGGTTCTTTTCTATAATTTCTATCACTTTGTTGAAATTCTCTATTCATTGAATCATTTCTATCATACTTTCTTTTAATTCTTTAAACATGGTTTCCTTTAGTTCTTTGAACATATATATAATAGTTGCTGTGACGACTTTGTCTGATAAATCCAACATATGGGGACACTCAGAGACAGTTTATATTGACTGTTATTTTTCCCTAAGTGTGGCCACACTTTCCTGTTTCTTTGCATCTCTTTCAATTTTGTTGTTGTTGAATATTAGGCTTTTTAGATAATATATTGTAGGTGGTATCTCTGAATTCTGATTTTCCCCTCTGATGTTTGTCATTGTTTTGTTTGCTCAGTAACTTGCCTGGAAAATTTTGTGGAGCTTGATTCTCTGAAATGCTGGTCACTGATGTCTTTGTTTTTATCTTTTTCTTTTTATATTTGAGTTTGGATTCCTAGTGGTCACACCTGTATCTGCATAGTTCAGTGTTTAGCCAAAGATTTAGTCAGATATTGTGCTCAAACACCTCACTCCAAAAAAGCATTCAGTCTCTGCTGATGGATTGTGTGTTTGCTGGTGTCAATCTTCATTTTTTCCTCTGAGATAAATAGAAAATTAACATGGTTCACAGTGAAATTGTTTATGTCACAGGTTCCCTGAGGAGAGGTTTACAGGTTTTGGTCCACAGCTGCAAAGTGGTTGCTCTTTCCCTTCTCACCTTTACTCCACTTCACCTCCAGGCAGTTTTTCTGTGTAGAAGGCTAGGTCAAAGGGAATATAAGAATGGCTCCTCTTTCAGCTTTATTCTCCTTGTAGTCTTTATCTGGAACCTGGTCTTTATGGAGACATTCCCCAACCTCCCCCTGTCTCCCCAACCCCACTGCCAATTATACTACTTTCATACTACCCACACTACTGGGTCTCATCGGTTCAATTAAAGAATCACTGATGAGCTGTCAGGACCATGCCCTGTACTACTTAAGTTCATTTATACCCTGGTAGATGTCTAAAATAATGGTTATACACTGGTCCATGCCATTGGATTACATGTTATAGCTGGTGGCTACAAGCGTGAAGTTTCTGAGAAGTTATTAGGGGGCCAAAGATCCACCCACCAAATTCCTTCCACATGCCTTCTGAATAGACAAGACATCAAGTACCTCTTTAATAGGATTCCTCCAATATATCCTCCAATGCATAAACCTCATTACTTTCCACCATAGCTTTCTCACTAATTTGTCCAAATGTTATAAAATTGAGTGGACTGCCTTCATATTTTAAGTCTTCCTCATGTCCTTCTTTCAGTTTATTAAAGATGGAGTTTTATTCTAAATTTTTGGTTGTTTGTTATATTCACTGCATTTTCTGAAGGCAGACCTTCAGGGTGTCATTGTAACTTGAAGTCCCCAAATCTATTATTAATCCTTTCTGAACATCCTGATAATTGAACATCTTGTAAACCATAAAGACAGAAAATAGATTAAAATTTTCCTTTATAAATTAGATAAATTTAAAAGCAGAGTTTCTATAAGCCCTTTCCTCCTGACGCTAATGCATTTCATTTTCTTTTCAACTAATAGGCACAGTAGAACCTGTAAATTTAGGTCCAAGAAAGAACTCACTGAACCTATTAGTTCTGAAGTTATATTCAACAGTTCTATATTTAGGCAAAAATGCATAGCAATAATAATCATCTGTAAATGGATTTTGAGTCCTTGGGAGAGAATAGAAATGAGAGAGAGAGTTTAAAGTTTTATAACGATATTGTATAGTGGGAAGAGCTCTGGACTGGGAGTTACTTCAGTCATTTGTTGTTCCACTGTGTAATCTGATTTCCAACACCGTGGTTTTGGCAAAGATTACCAAACATGACCCAATAGCCAAATCCAGTGATGCTTTTCAAGCCTTATCTTTCTAGCCTTCGCTGCAACATTTGATATTGTTAACCACTTACTTCATGAGGTTCAATTCTCTCCTTTAGCATCTATAATCTATTCTATTAATTCTCCCTTTTTCTTCTCTGGTCATTTCTTGATAGTTGTGTCTATGTTTTACAGATTTTTTAATCAGAGTCCAATAGTCTTCATTATTTATGCAGTCTCTAGTTATCTCATCCACTCTCATCATTTTAACTAAGATCTATAGGTTGATGATTCTCGCATATATCCCCCTAATCTGACTATCCTGAACTGGAGACTCACATATTCTTTTGGACATATCAACTTGGATGTCCCACAAGCACCTCACACTCTGTGTTCAAAATGGAATTCATTTTTTATTCCAAATACAAACTTTTCCTGTTCCAATACTTAGACACCATCATCTATGCAGTCACTCAAATTGGAAACTTGAAAGCAATCATAGACTCCTTACCCTTGACAATTTTACCTCCTCGTATTTCTTGAACTGCCTCTCTTTGGCATTCCTATGTTGGCATATTCCAGTTTTATTACTGTTCTAGATCATGGCCTCATCACTACTTGCCTGGGTTGCTCTAATCACTTCCTAATTGGTCGCTTTTCTTCCATACTGCAACCAGATCAAATAAATTCACATTCAAAATATTCTCAGGCTTAAAACCCTTTGAGTGTCCCATATTACTGTTCTAAAGAATAAAGTTCAAATTCTGCCAATGTTGCCCTCCAAGACCTTGTGCAACAATCTTAGCAAAGCTCTTGCTACCTTCTGCTTCCACACTCTTCTGCTCATTGTTTCCTGTATACAAAATACCCCTATGCCTTTGCTCCTGCAGTTACTTTTCCCCAGAATGACCTTCTTGTCGTTCTTGGCTTGGCTAACTCGTGTCATCTTCTCCAGAAACTCCATGTCAGGCTCTTTGTACACCTCTATCGTAGTACTTATGATACCATACTCAATTTTTAAATCTAGGGAATGCATGGAATGCTTGGCTCTCCTGTCAGATAGTGAGTAATCAGATCAAAGAAAGGATTTGTCTTATTTTTTAAAATCTTTGTAAGTGCTTAATATAATTATGTTGCATTAAACTTAATTGTGATATTAACTCTGACCTTGTAAAAGTCCATCTTTCTGAACTTTATTTTTTATACTTTGAAATGCTATGGTGGGTTTAACTGATCTTTTAGATCCCTTCCTGATCTAAAATTCTGATTATATAATTCTATTACCTTCTGGTTCAGTGCAACAGTATCCCATTTCACATCTAATCTTACAAACAACATATGACCAGTGTCTCCTTGTCTCCTGTAAAACTCAGACCAGGACTACTGCGTAAAATTTCTTCATTGTTTACTAAGTCATCCCAATGTATTTATAGAGACGTCTTTTTAATAATCTAATTGTGCCTTTATTTGTTGCCAGCAGAGGTTTATATATTCTCTTGTAATAAATCATATTAGTATTACATTCTCTCTCATGGCAATATATCATATTCAAGTATCATGTCCAGAAGACACCTGCAGCTCACACAGAAAAAAATAATAAATCTTTCAAAAATTTCAGACTTTAGGGTTTCCATAGTTGGAAGAGAAAAAGATAGGCTTTCAAATATCAAAAAAGGTGCTTCTCTTGATTCCTCTTTCATATCTTCACTAAAGAAAGGGTACATTTGATATTCTGAGATCAGCCCAATTTGAAATCTTCTACTCACAATTAAATACAGTCTTAAAAATGGCTGTTATAATAAGAAATATCACTTGAATAGAATTCTTTGGGTTTAAGACTAGGGAGAAAAAGGACAAAATTATGCTTGTAAGTGGCAACCACAGGAATTTAATAATTTAAAATAATGGAAGAGTTCAAACTATTTGTTGTTCTCCCACCTCATGGATTTTACTGACTTAACCAACTGAATAGAAAGATTTCTTTTGATACCAGATAAATCCTTAGTGCTGCAGATAGCTTCAAGGCATCCATTCTGAGACAGAGAAACCAGACCATTAAAAAAAGATAGGGTCCTCTGTTGAATCAAAGAACTGTCTACTACCTCAATCTCTAGTGTAGCTTTGTTATTTTCTTTAATGTATTGTGAATTCCAAGGATAAAAGACACAGATGTGCCAACACAATTACTTTCCAAACCCAAATGGAAATGATTTTGATGTTGTATAACATTTAGGATTGAACTCATTTCTATCTTCTCCTTTCTCATTATTCTGAAAAATCTGGAATTGTGAACAGATCCAATGTAGAATAACCATTTTACTTGTGGGACTGATAAACAGAATCTTTGTGATGCGAACTAAATGGTGTTAAAGAAAGAGAAAATAGCACGTGTTCAGGTTCTATCAGCCAGGTTACTCTGATAAAACAACATTTGAAACATATTGATATCATCTATTTTTACCATTTAATCCTAGATTGACAGTAAAATCACTGGCATTAGGAATCTGGAGAATACATTCCAAAGGAAATCAGGCACTTCTTTTTAGTTTCATTTCTGCATGTATAATTTAGTCTGGATAAGTTTCATTTTGTAGGGGACACAAACATTTAAAATAATGTTTTAATTATTTGTCAAAGTAATCTAAACATATTTAGGTAATTTAGAAAATATTCAAGAGTATAAAGAAATACACAAAAGTTCCCTATGATCTTACTCTGGAGGCAACTACAATAAATAATTGGGGTTAACCTGTACCTATAGTGTTATGTTCTTCCTTTAAAAAATGTAATAGTGTGTTGTGAGTATTTGCTGTAATGGCACTTTGATAGAAAAGGAAACACAGATTTTATGTAAAAAATATGACTGAAAACTAAAAATAGAAAACCTGTTCTATTAGTGAATTTAGTTTAAGAAATAAATTATGTAGATGTGAAAAAAAGCGGGAGCTTGAGCTATTTCCTCGAAAAGAATTATAGAATCAGCAAAGATAGTGATAGTCTCCTGTTAATGGGAAAACTAAACTCATCGCTGTGCTATGTAGGGAATTTGGAAACCAAACAAAATCGGGATTGTCACTTAGGACCATAAGCAATATTTTTGTTAGCTTATCCAACATACATATGTAGCCCAGAAGAGGGGTCAAAATACTTGCATTCTTTCCCCATCAAAACACCACCAATTCAATAGAGACAGACTCAGATAATGTTGGCTAACATTTATAAAATAACTACTTATCACCCACTATTCTAAGGAATTTACATGGATAATTCATTTAATTCTTAAAATAACTCTTTGAATTCAAGGCTATTATCTTCCTTATTTAATAAGGTGACAGATTTAAACTTAGGCATCTAACTCCGGAGAATCTGACATTAACCACCATACTGTACTGCTTCCCAGATCAGGATATGCAAGTTGCTCTATCCTTCTGTTTCCTCCCATTTTTTCTCTTCCTAGTCTGCCCATCCCCACTCCAATCTCACATACTAGAATCCATTTTGAAGGTGCATCATCAAGACATCAAAGTTTTAAGCAAATATCCTAGCTTCATCCTTGATGGATGACATCAGATTGATACTGTGGATCTTCAGAGGAGGCTTTTTGATCCTTAAATTCTTCAGAGCATGGTATTTACAAGACAAAATTTCTTTCTCTTTATATATTGACTCTCACTTGTTATGCTAGCCAAGTCTCCACCTTTGTTTTTTGTTTTTTGTTTTTTTTTTTAAATCACATCTCCCTTTTCACAGAAATGGGCAGGGCAGAGAAAAGTGAATAAGGGAGAAAGAGAATTCCATCCTACTACAAGTGTAATCAGAACAAGGAGCAAAATGAAATATATTCCCAAAAGTATATTCAATCATATGAATGAAATATATTCAATCATAACTGAATTTATGATGAACAAATTATTCTGAAGACACTTGTAACAACAGAGCTAATGTTTTGTTTTATCTTATTTTATTTTTTGAGCTGGTAATTGTTGATTGCCAAGTCATTTAGGAACATCAGCAAGGTTGGTTTTGTTTGGAAACTGTTGATTTGTTTTTTTGAAAAAAAAAATACTGCCACTACTGTTTACTATGGATAGGTTTGTAGATTGAAGTTTTTCTTTCATTTCATTTCTGATTGATTTGACAAATACTTATTGAGCACTAAAAATACACAAGGCCCAATGCAAGGAATGAAGGGGAAACAGGACATAGAGATATGAAATACCTTTTACACATGTATATCATTTCATTTGGAGTGGCAGGACACATACAAGCATATATGTATATAACAATTAGTTAAATTCCAAATTACTCTAATGACTGCTATTATGTAGTTTAAGTAGATCATTACTTACCTGTGGCTGCTGGCAGGAAACACAATCCATACTTCCCTTTAAAAGAATTCTCAAATTTTTGTGATAGAAGCACACAATTGAGAGGACGGCCAGTTGTGTGTTTCCCTTGTCCCTACTCTGAAATCCAAACACTATGTTTCATAAGAATTATTAAGCCAATGGCATGTTCTCCTTTTTCTTGGGGTAGGCACTGGAGGGATGCAAAAAGGAGCTATACAGTATAAACTCTTGAAACCATACGATCTAAGTGGACAGTGCAGTTGTACAGCATTGGAAGGACAAATTAACCTTTTCCATCAGAGAAGTGAGTTCTCCTTGAGCAATACCTCAGTGTTTCAAATGCCAGTCTTCCTTCCTTTGTAGCTTTTAAATATTGGGAGGAAATGGCTGTAGAGAAGCTAAGTGGAGAATAGCAACCAACATTTCTCCCTTCTTTTTGCATGTCTTTCCCAAACTTGGAGGGCTTCTGAAATAATAATACCAGCAGAGGGTTATTATTATAATAAACAATTAAGGACCACATGTGAAAATGCCTTGAAAAGCTAGAAGCATATTATATGTACAAGGTACTGTTCTTTGTTGATGGAGAATCTAAAATAAACGCTGGGATGTTTTCTCATGGAAGGAAACTATCTACAGGTCACTGAGACGTGAACATTTTTGAGAAATCATGATTTGGATTCTGTTTCCTAGAGGCCAGTGTTACAGCTTCTGAGTAAGCATCATTGCTCTTTAATTTGGTCTAGTAGGGTTATTCTTTCCTAACTGAAAGACAGGAAAAGAGTCTTCTACCAATGGTGTTTCCATTGTTTTAAATTACAATTTTACTCTGTCATTGTTTTGGGAATACAGGCTTACCTCATTTTATTGTGCTTCCTTTACTGTGCTTCACAGATATTGTGTTTTTTACAAATTGAAGGTTTGTGGCAACCCTACATTGTCAAATGATGGTTAGCATTTTTTAGCAATAAAGTATTTTTTAGTAAAGGTATGTACATTGGTTTTTTTGGACATAATGCTATTGCACACTTAATAGACTACAGTATAGTGTAAACATAACTTTTATATGCACTGGGAAACTAAAAAATTCGTGTGACTCATTTTATTGCAGTACTCACTTTATCCTGGTGGTCTGGAACCAAAACTGCAGTATCTTGAAGTTATGCCTATATTTGGAGAGGTGGCATAAATTAACCTTTCTAAAATGACTCATACATGCTTTGTTTTTAAAAAAAGAACAACACATTACTCCAGAGTATCAAGTCCCACTTTCAACTTTATAGCATCTAATGCTGGTTTCAACCACCATTTATATTTACCGTGTTTAACTTTCATGTTTCCCAAGGTAAGCAGTAAAATTGTCCCTTTCCTAGAGAGGCAGAAAGACAAGTAGAAAGGAGGTTTTCACTCAGCTATCTCATTACCAAAGTGAGTGACTGACTTTAGTGAGCCCCAGGAAGATTAAGGCTTGGAGAATAGATGGGATGGAGGCCAATGGTCTTGCAGTTCACCCACATGAGAGAGTGTTCTCTTGTACAGGGAGACAAATGAGAGCTAAGTTCTAAAGCAGCCTGATCTCAGTGTTCCCAGACATTGAATATGATTGGTCCTAATTCTATGCTCTGTGATTAAGCTTTCTTCAGCTTCTCCATCTAACTTCAAATTCAAAATGTCAAGCACTGACCAGGTTTTCAAGTCCTAACCCAAATAATTTGATAAAAATGTGGTGTGATGTGCCTGACCATCCTGTTCTTCCTTCATGTCACAGTCTTATTTTTATGTCGGCTATTTTAAGACTGAAGGTGCTCTAGCAGTTAATTAAGGAGAGCTGTATAGGCCTCAACAGGATTCATGAATCTCACGGGAGATTCAGCTTGGAGAAGGGGAAGGTCACCTTTATGTAACTGGAAATAAATTTGAGTCTCACAAACATGAACTCAGAACGTTATTAGAAACAAGGCAGAGGCACTGCCAAAATGTCACCCAAGCAAGTCACCCAGGGGCTGGTCTTCTGGGACTGATAACCACCTCTGTGTGTTTAAAGTCTGTAGGAATCCTACTGTGTCACAGCTGTGCACTTATTGAGTTTACTGACCCCGAATACAAAGTGTGAGAATGAACCTAAGACACAGCTCACGTTGTGCTGTGCATAGGAATAAGCTTGAGAGAAAACTGTAGGCCTGATGGGGAGATACAAGGGAACAGGTAGTTTTTCTTCAGCTGCAAATCTATTTTGGATACTGAGCAATGGGGACTGTAATGAGGTCGAGGAGAAAAGATATGAATAAAGGTAACTACTGATGAGAATTCATTTTTGAAAGAAAAATGCCCAAATGGGGAGGCATTATCTGTAAACACGCAATTCAGCAATGGTGGCTATTTCAGACCATGACAGGGCACTTTGGGTAACCATTCCTCTAGGTGCTATTCTTAGAGAACAAATTTATCATCAGTCTTTGTGGCCCATTTTACATAAACAACTGAGAATTCTAGGGGAAAAAAACAGAAACCAGAAGAATAATCTAGAATGAATCTTTACAAGGGATAAACTGTCCTATTATTCCTCAAGTCTCCCCTTCCCTCTGGCTCTCATAGGTGACACACACTGTTATTCCAACAAGAACAGAGCATCCCTGAGACTCCCTGGTTCACCAGCTGAGGTATAACTTTCACATCGTTTGGTTAGGCCATAGATAAGTAAGTAGAAATGTCTGCTTTCACTTAATAATTACCCAGAGACACTCAAGCTCTTCCCAGGATACCCATTCTACCCACGCAATATTTAAGTTAGGAAGGAAACCTAGTTTTTTTTTGTTTTTTGTTTTTTTTTTTTACATCGAGGAACCAATTTAAAGCAAATATTTGGCCCCGATATCCCAAATATTCGCTACTTGGTTCTTCCTGTTTTTTTCCGTTCAGATGGGTATGTTGTTCTTTATTTTAAAATATTTAATTCTTTATAAAGAGAAAAAATAAATATTTTGAAAGGAAGTGTTCTATTTACTGATAGCATCTTCACCTGTTACAAGAAAATAAACTCTGGAATCTAGAGAGGAATAAGTATTTAGTAAGCAAAATAATAATGCAGTAATTAGTATCTGGTGAGCTCCTACTGTGTTCCAGGTACATGTTGGTACCTACTCACAACATCTAAGCATAACAAGAGCATTGTTAGTCCTGTTTTACAGATAAGGAAACCACACTTCAGAGACAGGAACTAACTTAAGGTCAGAGGGGAAATGCAGATTTGAACTCGGAATGTTTTCACAACAAAGCTTGTGGTTTTCTCACTTTACCACATTTCCTCTCCACTTAGTGATATTTTAAGATATGTTTTTTCTTTTGTGGACAAAGACGACACTAATGGGCCATGTCTTCTTGGAGATGATTGGTTTGGGATGATTCGTCATACTCTCCTTGTCTCTTTGGTATGCATTGTCACCCTGGATCACAAACCTTTAAGCGTCAAGTCAAACTCCTTGGCCTGTTCAGACTTCTAGGCTTCATCCCTCATATCTCTGTCTAGGCTCTCTTTGTATGGTCCAAACTCACCTTTCAGATCTTCTCTGCTATTATTTCCCTTCACTAATCAGGCTTCAGTCAAACTGAGTGACTAGCGGACCTCTCTCACTCTGTGCTGTCCCTCCAAGACTTTACTGAAGCCATGAACTCTACCAGGAATGCCTTCTCCCTCTCCCCTACCACATTCATGTGCCTTCATCCTGCCCTCTTTCTCAGCCCAGCTCAGAGTCTTCCCTTGCTTCTCAAGCCTGGAAGTAATCTCTCCCTCTTGCCAACTTTTATAGCCTTCTCACTGTATGTTTCTGATAAACTTATCACTTTTCGCTTTGTAATATGGTTTTTCCATTTGAGTCTCTTTTGACTCAAGGGCAGGATCTATACCTGATTCACTGTTTCATCTTCCCTGGAGCCTAGGTTTTAATAATAAGAATGCCAGATTTAGAAGAAAAAAAAATTAAAGATACCTAGTTAAATTTGTTTCAATTAAAGATTAATTTTAAGCCTAATATTTGAATATTTAAATATTACTTGGAGCATACTTATAAAAAGTCATTGTTCCTTATTTGAAATTCAAATTTAACTAGGTATCCTGTAATTTATCTGGCAACCTTACTAATAGATGCTCACCAAATAGTTTTTTTTTTTTTTTTTTTTTTTTTTTTTTTACCAAATAGTTTTTAAATGAATGAATTTCACCTTAGTGCTCCAAATCTGACTATGATATCATTAGCACTGATTGAACTAGCCTCAAATACTCATAAATTACAGATAGCCTTGGAAAGGATCATAGTGGTAATTTAGTCCAACCTTCTAGTATTAGGATTATTTTTAAAAATGGGATCTCTCTGAGACTTGCTCCAAATCACACAATTAGCCGATGTCTTAGCATACACCTCCTTGAAACTGGAACTTTTAAAAACATAAAGTAGATCATCAAAGCTTCAGAGGGCTATAAGGATGAAGAGAACTTCAACTCTACTTCTGTATGTGTTCACGTCCTCATTCTGAGGTGAGCATTTGCACCTAGGTCAGCTCTTGTTTTATTGCTCTATGTGTCTATACATCTGCACACATTGTTTCAAATTGGAAAGCCTTAAGAGTCAGTGACTGTCCTATCTGGTCACTGATTGATTCTGCTATATGAAATATAATTGTAAAAGGAACCCTGAAATAGATCAATAGAACAAGGACAGACCCAAGTAAATTGATCTAGGCTACAGCTTTTGTTCCCCCCACTTCTGGCAAAGCTTCTCTTCCTGGTATCCCTGCTACTCCCCTGGGGAGGTTCAGGGAGCTCTGCTTTCCAGGCTTCCCTCCTTGTAGGGCCTTCTCTCTCTGGCACTCTTTCCTCCCATCAGAACTTTCCTGCCCTGCTCTCATCAAACTGCCAGGTGGAAAAACAACCCTATAAACTAATCTGAGCAAGCAAGGTATTAAAGGTTGACATGGATTTCATAGTCTTAGTATGCACCTACTCCAAGAACCAGCTTAATGTCTTGCTTTCTGTGAAGCTTCTATTGATTTCCCCAGGAGGTCAACTGCTTCCTCCTGAGAGTTACTCTACACTTCTATCCACTCTCTAGTAGGTCTAGTAGTTCTATGGTTGAGGTATAATTAGCTGTTTATAAACACACACACAATGACCTAAAGGACGGGGCAATACTTTCTTTGTATTTATACTGCCAACACCTAATATGGTTTTTGCCTAATAATAGCCCGCCAATATAAATTTGTTAAGTTTATTCAAACAGGGATTCCTAGATATACAACAATCAAATAGTGACTCTTTGACGATTAGAGGGTCAACCACTGAGAACAGCCAAAAAGGAAGGCTTTTTAAAAAAAAACCCCTGTGGTCTAACAGCAGTCTTCAATTATGCGTAGCATGCCAGCCCTGAAGATCCTTCTGGGACTAAGACTATGACTGATTCAAGAATGTTTACAATGTAAATATTACAAACCTTAAACTGTTTTGTTTCTTCTAATTATTACCTCCAACTAGGCTATCTTAAATCTCTCATTTCTTTAATAGTATCTTGGACAGATTCCATAGCTTTTTGGTCACTTTTAACTACTAAACACAGACTTGTCAGTTTAAAACGGGAGGGGAGCAAGTGAAGCATGGCATCTCTTCCACTGCTCCCCTCCCCTCTTGGGTCTATTTGTTCTGAAGTTGGGGGCAGGCGAGAGCGACAGGAGAATCAGAGGTCATCTTACAGAACCATCCATATAATAGACCAAGGTGTAAGGCACTTCTAGAATCTCCCAGGCTTGGAATGGCTCTATACTGTGCTGGTGGCTTCAGTTGATATGATGGTCTCTGTAAGGATGGAGTGCTTACTTCTTGAAGAGGTGTTCAGTTGTCCTAATGCTAGTCTCCCTCCAACCCTGCTGCAATATTTTTTCTGGATGGGGGCTCCCTCCCTTGGTCCTGTGGCTGTCTGAGCTGCTTTAGAGATCTTGTCCCCCACCCAACCACAATATCCTTTCCCATGCAGTCTCATAACCCATGGGTTCTCTTCCGAAGTATTCTTTACTTTGGTGCCTTTAAGCCCTACCGGTACAGGCTACACTAATATGCTTTCTGCTTTCAGAATATCTAAATAAGTTATAGGCACTTTCTTCCATGTTTACAAACATGATCTTCCTCTGAATTCCTTGTCAAGCTTTCCGAAGAATTCTCCCACCACACTCCACTGTGTTCCAGTGGGAACTCTCAAGCAGGCCTGTAGGATCTATGGATGAACATGGAACAAGAGGACAAGCTCTGCCTTTTGTTGGCATATCTACCTCTACTTGTGATTCTCTTGTACCATGCCTTCCTTACTTTATCCCCTTAGCCAAATTTTCTTAAGTAGGGTCACTGGTCTGCAGCTGATCAGCTGTGAGTGACGCTACAAAACTGTGGTACAGGGTGCCCCCTGCGATGCTGATATATAACTACCTTCAGAATGATATGGATGTAACGTGGTCATTGAAAGTTGACTACACATATTAAAACAAACTTTTTCACTATTAGCAAACTACCATGTTATCAGCAGTCTGGAGTTTGGGCTTATTTTTAAAGTCATTTCTAAACTGATACATGCTCACTCTGTTATGTTCCTTTCAACTTTATCTTTGTGTATTCACTAAGTGCACAGTTTTAGAATTCATAGACACTGTCAGTCCTCAGTAAATTAGGATAGCCCTCTACGATCTGTTGAATGAAACCTACTTTTCTCTATGATGACTCAAAGTGTCACCAATTCAATTATCTTTGTTTGTTCCCTTTGAAGATATTCAGACAGTGCTTTTTAAGAGTTCTGTTTCTAAGAAAAATAAAATGAACCACATGTACTGAGCATGTTGCACTCAAAGGGCATTAGTAAATATAAAAAAATAAGTAATTAGTATTCAATTTAAAAAGGAGGTATAATAAGGGATTGTATTCTGCTCTGAGGGGAGCTGGCACGTTTGTCCTGGTTTGAACCCTCAGGCTATTTATAGATCCTGTTCAGGAAGGCTTTTGTTTCACGGTGTTGTGAAACATGTTTTTATGGATTGAATTATGTCCTTCCAAAGAGCTATGTTGAAATCTTAAGCCCCCAAATCTCAGAATGTGACCTTATTTGGAAACAGGGTCTCTATAGAAATAATCAAGTTAAAATGAGGTCATTAGGGTAACACTTAATCCAATATGACTGGTGTCCTTATGAGAAATTTGGACACAGATACACAAATAGGGAGAATGTCATGTGAAGATGAAGGCAGAGATTGGGGTGGTACATCTGCAAACCAAGGAACACTAAAAATTGCTATCAAACCACCAGAAGCTAGGGGAGAGGCATGGAACAGAGTTTTCCTCAGAGCCCTCAGAAGGAACCAACTCTGTTGACACCTTAATCTGAAACCGAGTCCCCCCAAAACTGAGTTCTTCTGCCGAGTTTATGATTAACCTCTCTATCCAAAATTGTATTGCCTTTCTGGTCCCAATCCTGTTTCCCTCAAGATTGAGGAGTATCAAATAAAAGGGGGGATTGAAACCACATACAAGCCCCTATGTCCCTGTCCTTTGAAGTAAAAGGCTTTGCTTTAGTCTCCCAGGCCTCCCCAGAGTCTCAAAAGCCTGTCTCAAGAGTTAATGATTAGGAAATATGAAGATGTAAAAATAAAGAATAGTTGTTGGGCTGGAAACTAGTAACAATTTAGACTATAAACCAGCCACATAGCAGACTCACTGAACTCCCAGTTCCCTGAAAGATATAGATAAAGGCCTGACACACATTCTTAAGTTGTTTTTACAGGGAGCAGACCTCCACCAGATGAAAACTGCTGACCGCAAGCATGTACACCCCAGATTGGTTGAAACCAGAAGACTGGTGATGCTCGAAACTTCACCTGGATTTCTTCACCAACCAATCTGAGAATTGTGCACAAGCTGATCATGTACCCTGCAGCCTCCTCCCTCACACTGCCTTCAAAACCTTTGTCTCCAGCCTGCAACTTGAAGATGGTCTTAGGACCTTAGTCCACCATCTTCCCAGGTTGCTAGCCTCCTGAATAGAGCAAATTTTCCTTTCCACCTTTCAAACACTGGCCTTTCAAGTGGTTAGCGGCTGAACTTAGGTTCAGTACCGGTCTTGTTCAGTTACAAATCTTGTACTTCTAGTCTCCAGAACTATGACACAATGAATTTCTGGTTGCCAAAGACACCAAGTTTGAGGTACTTGTTACAGTAGCCCTAGCAAACCAACACATAATGCCTTTTTTCTAATCTCTCAATTTCTGAATTCATATACAAAAGAACTCATCCCACATTTGCAAGCAACTCCTATAAGGGGTAAGGCTGAAACAGAGGAAAGAGCTACTGGGATTTTGATATGACCAGGCTACTCAAAGTGTGGTTTTCCCACCCTTATCTCTCTAGCCCCTGCTATCACTCCTTACCTCATCCCCTTTCAGAGCCAAAGAGATGTCATCATTCACTAAAAACTAACTCTAGTATATCCTTTACTTATTATTTTTCCTGAAAAAAAATAGTTTTCTCCAATATAAATCTAGGATTCTACATTGGAAAAGTGGTATATAGTTGGAGAACTTAATGAAGTCTTCTCAATTTTTATTTATGACATGAAAATGAGAAAATTTTTGTCTTTTTTTTTTCTTAAGCGGGAAGGACCTATCAAATTATCTAGAAAAAGTTCCTATTTTATTGAGTAGGAAACTGAAGTAATAGAAACAATATATTGGTCTTTGCCCTTGCTTCCTGGAACAGAGCTCTTAACACCCTTGTAATTTAAGGGTTTCCTAAGTGATGAGAGCACTAGGAGCATCTTTTGTTCTAATAATTGGCCTTTGACCCTACTTTCTGACACAGAGCCCCTAAATCCCTTGGAATTTCCTGGGTTATAGGAGGTCTTTGTTCTAATGAGGCAACTCTTGGTGGGCTTCTGGATAGTTTCAGGATGAGGGCTGGTCTCCAGAAAGACCAAGCCATGATTTGAAGCTTGGAACTCTTAGTTCCAACCCCCATTCTCTGGTAAGGGAAGAGGGGCTAGAGATTGAGTGAATAATTAGTCACGCCTACATAATGAAGCCTCCATAAAAATCCCAGTAGTATGGAGTTCAGAGAGCTTCAGGGTTGGTGAACACATCTACATACTGGCAGGGTAGGGTACCTCAACTCCACAGGGACAGAATCTCCTATGCTCAGGACCCTTCTGGACCTCATCTTATGTATCTCTTCATCTGGCTGTTCATCTGTACCCTTTATTATGTCCTTTATAACAAACTGGTAAACAAAAGTATTTCCTTGAGTTCTGTGAGCCATTCTAGCAAATTATCAAACCCAAGGAGGGGTCATGAGAACCCTGATTTACAGATGATTGGTCAGCAGTACAGGTAACAACCTAGAATTTGTGATTGACATCTGAAATGGGGGCAGTCTTGTAGGACTGATTTCTGAATTTGTGGGATCCGATACTAACTCCAGGTAGACAGTGTCAGAACTGAGTTGAATTGTAGGACACCCAGCTGGTGTTGAATAATTGCTTGATGTATGGAAACCACCACCCCCATCCCCCCACATCTGGTGTCAGAAGTATTGTGAGTGTGAGTTAAGGAGAAACACAGTTTTTCCCAGACAGAAACCAATATCCAGATATTTTCTAGTCCATTTGGTCCCTTGCTGGTAAGAAAAGGAGTAGCAGGAACCTGGGGATTAAGAAAGCACTACATTCCTGCAACTTAATGACAAGTAGGATGAACTTGGCTTCAACAGTAATAAGAAAAAAAAAAAAAAAGAGCTTTAATAACACACAACTGGTTCAATAATGAGATTTGCAGTCAAGAGCAATGTCAAATAAATGATCAGAAACTCTCTATTCTACTCACTGAAGCGTAAGGGGATTTCAAAGGAAGGAAAGGAAGTAAACTAGTATTTATTGACCATCCTTATTGTGTTACTACTTTATATTCACTATCTCATTTAACCCTCATCACAGCAGCCTTATTAACCATATTTTCTAGAACACTCAGCTGAGACGTAAAGATGTTTAGAAACTTTCCCCAGAAAACAATGACTAGTAACAGGCAGAACTGGGTTCTGAACCTAGATCTATATCAAACTGCTAGGTTAGCAGCTGTTCTCGACTCTAATGGACTACCTGCATCAGAATCACTTGGGAACTACTTTAAAGCGCTAGTTTAAAGTTCTTAAACCCAGAGATCCTGAGTCAGTTTGTCTGGGGGTGGGGTCCAATAATCTCAGTTTTAAACAGTTCAGCACCACACATGATTTTGATAGAAGTCAGCAGTGAGCCACATTAAAATTTTTTTTCTGTGAGAGTGATTTTTTTTTTAAATTTAATTAATTAATTTATTTATTTTTGGCTGTGTTGGGTCTTCGTTTCTGTGCGAGGGCTTTCTCTAGTTGCGGCAAGCGGGGGTCACTCTTCATTGCGGTGTGCGGGCGTTTCACTGTCGCGGCCTCTCTTGTTGCGGGGCACAGGCTCCAGACGCGCAGGCTCAGTAGTTGTGGCTCACGGGCCTAGTTGCTCCGCGGCATGTGGGATCTTCCCAGACCAGGGCTCGAACCCGTGTCCCCTGCATTGGCAGGCAGATTCTCAACCACTGCGCCACCAGGGAAGCCCGAGAGTGATTCTTAATCTTTAGTTCAGATCAGTCACTTTACCAGAGAGCATGGGCTATTCTACAATTGAATAAAAAGAAACCCTCCCCATTTCAATGTTTACCAGCATGTTTTCAACATATTTAATATTTAAAGCATCTTAAATTGAGTTGGTACTCAACTGAAACTTATTGAATTAATGAGCCATGCAACATGAATTAAAGTAACTAAGTCGTTAAGTTCTTATGTGACACCCGTGATGCTCTGACTTTTGGATTATTCGAAACAGTACAAGCAAAAGCTAGGTACCGACACAAGATTGACAATTCTGTACTTTGACAAATAGGAACATTTAGAAAGCGGCCATCTATTATTATAATCATCTTGGAAAAAATGGTAATTCAACTTAAAAAATGTAGAAAAGACATAATACTAAACTGGTTTTTAAACAAAGTAAATTTAGCTTTATGAAAAATTCACTACACTGTCCTTATTTTTCTCATTTAAATTGATAAAACTTCATCAGGGAGCAAAATAGGTCCATGGGTCAGACCATATTTATAGACCAACTGTAGGGTTCATTGTTATAGGGTGTATAAAGAAGAAGCTTCAGTCCCTGACTTTAAGAGTATTTGCAATTTAGATAATCAAATTTACCTGTATGGAATGATTCAAAAGCTATATAACATAGTTTTTTTTTTTTTTTTTTTTTAGTATGTAATTATGTGGTACATACTGGGAGAACAAATAAAAGAAAGATCTGTGTGGATTGGAGCAAGAAGTGAAGGACTGGTGAAAGAAATGATAGCTGAATTGAATTTGTCTAGGTTGGAAAGAGGGGTAGGAGAATCCTAAATGGAAAAGGAACAAAATGCACCAGGTGGAAGTAAGCTACTGAGAGTTGATAGTGATGTGAGCCGGGATTGTTGCAAGGAGACAAACCTGATAACAAAGGGGTTTTGTTTTGTTTTGTTTTGTTTTTTATGTCTTATAGAGCTGGTTATTTATTTAATTCAGGGCCCAATCAAGGTTTACACATTACACTGGGTTTTTTTAAAAACATCCTTATTGGAGTATAATTGCTTTACAATGTTGTGTTAGTTTCTGCTGTATAACAAAGTGAATCAGCTATATGTATACATATATCCCCATATCCCCTCCCTCTTGCGTCTCCCTCCCACCCACCCTATCCCACCCCTCTAGGTGGTCACAAAGCACTGAGCTGATCTCCCTGTGCTATATGCGGCTGCTTCCCACTAGTTATTTATTTTACATTTGGTAGTGTATAAATGTAAATGCCACTCTCTCACTTCGTCCCAGCTTACCCTTCCCCCTCCCTGTGTCCTCAAGTCCATTCTCTACGTCTCCATCTTTATTCCTGTCCTGCCCGTAGGTTTTTCAGAAGTTTATTTTTTTTTTTAGATTCCACATATATGTGTTAGCATACAGTATTTGTTTTTCTCTTTCTGACTTACTTCACTCTGTATGGCAGACTCTAGGTCCATCAACCTCACTACAAATAACTCAATTTCGTTTCTTGTTATGGCTGAGTAGTATTCCTTTGTATATATGTGCCACATCTTCTTTATCCATTCATCTGTTGATGGACACTTAGGTTGCTTCCATGTCCTGGCTATTGTAAATAGAGCTGCAGTGAACATTGTGGTACATGACTCTTTTTGAATTTTGGTTTTCTCAGGGTATATGCCCAGTAGTAGGATTGCTGGATCGTATGGTAGTTCTATTTTTAGGTTTTTAAGGAACCTCCATACTTCTCCATAGTGGCTGTATCAATTTACATTCCCACCAACAGTGCAAGAGGGTTCCTTTTTCTCCACACCCTCTCCAGCATTTTTTGTTTGTAGATTTTTTGATGATGGCCATTCTGACAGGTGTCAGGTGATACCACATTGTGGTTTTGATTTGCATTTCTCTAATGATTAGTGAGGTTGAGCATCCTTTCAAGTGTTTTCTGGCAATCTGTATATCTTCTTTGGAGAAATGTCTGTTTAGGTCTTCTGCCCATTTTTGGATTGGGTTGTTTGTTTTTTTGTTATTGAGCTGCATGAGCTGCTTGTATATTTTGGAGATTAATCCTTTGTCAGTTGCTTCGTTTGCAAATATTTTCTCCGAGGGTTGTCTTTTCGTCTTGTTTGAGGTTTCCTTTGATGTGTAAAAGCTTTTAAGTCCCATTTGTTTATTTTTGTTTTTATTTCCATTACTCTAGGAGGTGGATCAAAAAAGATCTTGCTGTGATTTATGTCAAAGAGTGTTCTTTCTATGTTTTCCTCTAAGAGTTTTATAGTGTCCAGTCTTACATTTAGGTCTCTAATCCATTTTGAGTTTATTTTTGTGTATGGTGTTAGGGAATGTTCTAATTTCATTCTTGTACATGTAGCTGTCCAGTTTTCTCAGCACCACTTATTGAAGAGACTGTCTTTTCTCCATTGTATATCCTTGCCTCCTCTGTCATAGATTAGATGACCATAGGTGTGTGGGTTTACCTCTGGGCTTTCTATCTTGTTCCATTGATCTATGTTCTGTTTTTGTGCCAGTACCATATTGTCTTGATTACAGTAGCTTTGTAGTATAGTCTGAAGTCAGGGAGTCTGATTCCTCCAGCTCCGTTTTTTTCCCTCAATACTGCTTTGGCTATTCGGGGTCTTTTGTGTCTCCATACAAATTTTAAGACTTTTTTGTTATAGTTCCGTAAAAAATGCCATTGGTAATTTGATAGGGATTGAATTGAATCTGTAGATTGCCTTGGGTAGTACAGTCATTTTCACAATATTGATTCTTCCAATCCAAGAACATGGTATATCTCCCCATCTGTTGGTATCATCTTTAATTTCTTTCATCAGTGTCTTATAGTTTTCTGTATACAGGTCTTTTGTCTCCTTAGGTAGGTTTATTCCTAGGTATTTTATTCTTTTTGTTGCAGTAGTAAATGGGAGTGTTTCCTTAAGTTTTCTTTCAGATTTTTCATCATTAGTGTACAGGAATGCAAGAGATTTCTGTGCATTAACTTTGTATCCTGCAACTTTACCAAATTCATTGATTAGCTCTAGTAGTTTTCTGGTGGCATCTTTAGGATTCTCTACGTATAGTATCATGCCATCTGCAAACAGTGACAGTTTTACTTCTTTTCCAATTTGGATTACTTTTCTTTTTCTTCTCTGATTGCTGTGGCTAAAACTTCCAAAACTATGTTGAATAATAGTGGTGAGAGTGGGCAACATTGTCTTGTTCCTGATGTTAGTAGAAATGGTTTGTTTTTCATCACTGAGAACAATGTTGACTGTGGGTTTGTCATATACGGCCTTTATTAGGTTGAGGTAAGTTCCCTTTATGCCTACTTTCTGGAGGATTTTTATCATAAATGGGTGTTGGCTTTTGTTTGTTGGAAGATTTTTAATCACAGTCTCAATTTCAGTGCTTGTGATTGGTCTGTTTATATTTTCTATTTCTTCCTGCTTTAGTCTCGGAAGGTTGTGCTTTTCTAAGAATTTGTCCATTTCTTCCAGGTTGTCCATTTTATCAGCATATACTTGCTTGTAGTAATCTCTCACGATCCTTTGTATTTCTGCAGTGTCAGTTGTTACTTCTTTTTCGTTTCTAATTCTGTTGATTTGAGTCTTCTCCCTTTCTTTCTTGATGAGTCTGGCTAATGGTTTGTCAATTTTGTTTATCTTCTCAAAGAACCAGCTTTTAGTTTTATTGATCTTTGCTATTGTTTTCTTCATTTCTTTTTCATTTATTTCTGGTCTGATTTTTATGATTTCTTTCCTCTGCTGACTTTGGGGGGTTTTTTTGTTCTCTTTCTCTAACTGCTTTAGCTGTAAGTTTAGGTTGTTTATTTGAGATGTTTATTTCTTGAGATAGGATTGTATTGCTATAAACTTCCCTCTTAGAACTGCTTTTGCTGCATCCCATAGGTTTTGGGTCATCATGTTTTCATTGTCATTTGTTTCTAGGTATTTTCTGATTTCCTCTTTGATTTCTTCAGTGATCTCTTGGTTATTAAGTACTGTATTGTTTAGCGTCCATGTGTTTGTATTTTTTTACAGATTTTTTCCTGTAATTGATATCTAGTCTCATAGCATTGTAGTTGGAAAAGATACCTGATACAATTTCAATTTTCTTAAATTTACCAAGGCTTGATTTGTGACCCAAGATATGATCTATCCTGGAGAATGTTCCATGAGCACTTGAGAAGAAAGTGTATTCTGTTGTTTTTGGATGGAATGTCCTATAAATATCAATTAAGTCCATCTTGTTTAATGTATCATTTAAAGCTTGTGTTTCCTTATTTATTTTCATTTTGGATGATCTGTCCTTTGGTGAAAGTGGGTTGTTAAAGTCCCCTACTATGATTGTGTTACTGTCGATTTCCCCTTTTATGGCTATTAGCATTTGCCTTATAATTGAGTTGCTCCTATGTTGGATGCATAAATATTTACAATTGTTATATCTTCTTCTTGGATTGATCCCTTGATCATTATGTAGTGTCCTTCTCTGTCTGCTGTAATAGTCTTTATTTTAAAGTCTATTTTGTCTGATATGAGAATTGCTACTCCAGCTTTCTTTTGATTTCCATTTGCATGGAATATCTTTTTCCATCCCCTCACTTTCAGTCTGTATGTGTCCCTAGGTCTGAAGTGGGTCTCTTGTAGACAGCATATATACAGGTCTTGTTTTTGCATCCATTCAGCCAGTCTATGTCTTTTGGTTGGAGCATTTAATCCATTTACATTTAAGGTAATTATTGATATGTATGTTCCTATTACCATTTTCTTAAATGTTTTGGTTTGTTATTGTAGGTCTTTTCCTTCTCTTGTGTTTCCTGCCTAGAGAAGTTCCTTTAGCATTTGTTATAAATCTGGTTTTGTGGTGCTGACTTCTCTTAGCTTTTGCTTGTCTGTAAAGGTTTTAATTTCTCCGTCGAATCTGAATGAGATCCTTGCTGGGTAGAATAATCTTGGTTGTAAGTCTTTCCCTTTCATCACTTTAGATATGTCCTGCCACTCCCTTCTGGCTTGCAGAGTTTCTGCTGAAAGAACAGCTGTTAACCTTATGGGGATTCTCTTGTATGTTATTTGTTGCTTTTCCCTTGCTGCTCTTAATATTTTTTCATTGTATTTAATTTTTGATAGTTTGATTAGTATGTGTCTTGGCGTGTTTTTCCTTGGATTTATCCTGTATGGGATTCTCTGCACTTCCTGGACTTATTTCCTTTCCCATATTAGGAAAGTTTTCAACTATAATCTCTTCAAATATTTTCTCAGTCCCTTTCTTTTTCTCTTCTTCTTCTGGGACCCCTATAATTCGAATGTTGGTGCGTTTAATTTTGTCCCAGAGGTCTCTGAGACTGTCCTCAATTCTTTTTATTCTTTTTTCTTTATTCTGCTCTGCGGTAGTTATTTCCACTATTTTATCTTCCAGGTCATTTATCTGTTCTTCTGCCTCAGTTATTCTGCTATTGATTCCTTCTAGAGAATTTTTAATTTCATTTACTGTGTTGCTCATCGTTTGTTTGCTCATTAATTCTTCTAGGTCCTTGTTAAACGTTTATTGTATTTTCTCCATTCTATTTCCAAGATTTTGGATCATCTTTACTATCATTACTCTGAATTCTTTTTCAGGTGGACTGCCTATTTTCTCTTCATTTGTTTGGTCTGGGGGGCTTTTACTTTGCTCCTTCATCTGCTGTGTATTTGTCTGTCTTCTCATTTTGCTTAACTTACTTTGTTTGTGGTCTCCTTTTTGCAGGTTGCAGGTTCATAGTTCCCATTGTTTTTGGTGTCTGCCCCCAGTGGTTCAGGTTGGTTTATTGGATTGTGTAGGCTTCCTGGGGGAGGGGACTGGTGCCTGTGTTCTGGTGGCTAAGGCTGGATCTTGTCTTTCTGGTGGGTAGGACTGCGTCCAGTGGTGTGTTTGGGGGTGTCTGTGAACTTATTATGATTTTAGGTCTCTGCTAATGGGTGGGGTTGTGTTCCTGTCTTGCTAGTTGTTTGGCATGGGGTGTCCAGCACTGGAGCTTGCTGGTCATTGAGTGGAGCTGTGTCTTAGCATTGAGATGGAGATCTCTGGGAGAGCTCTTGCTGATTGATATTACATAGGACTGGGAGGTCTCTGGTTGTCCAATGTCCTGAACTCGGCTCTCCTACCTCAGAGGCTCAGGCCTGACACCCGGCCGGAGCACCAAGACCCTCTCAGCCACACAGCTTACGTGTAAATGGGTTAAATTCTCCAATCCAAAGGCACAGGGTGGCCGGCCGTCTGCGCTCTGCTCAGTCCTCCAGCTGGGCATTGTCCTCTGGGCCTGGTTGATATGGATAGCCTGCTTTGGATCCAGGTCCAGCTGCATACCCTAGCATCTAGAAGAAGGAGCCGATGCCCCCATCCTCCCTTATCCCTGCTGCAAGTCAATACAATCCTGGAGTGCCCAGAGGGCATGTTTTAAAAAGTAGTAGAAGAAGAAACAGACTCACAGACAAATAGAACAGACTTGTGGTTGCCAAGGGGGAGGCGGGATGGAGGAGGGATGGACTGGGAGTTTGGGGTTAGTAGATGCAAACTATTACATATAGAATGGATGGACAACAAGGTCCTACTGTACAGCATAGGTAACTATATTTGAAGTCTTGGGATAAACCATAATGGATAATAATATAAAAAAGAAAGTGTATATATATATATATATACATATACATATATATAACTGAGTCACTTTCCTGTACAGCAGAAATTAACACAACATTGTAAATCAACTATACTTCAACAAAAAAAAATGTAGTGGAAGATTAAGTTGGATAAGAAAAGTGGATTGGAGGATGTGAGAAATAGACTAGTACCAGAATAAGGAGTCTAAATTTGAGCAGATAAAAGGGCATTGCAGTTTCTCACTGTGATATTGTGATATAATAGGAAATATATATTTGGTCTTAGTCCCTGGCTCCTGGCTAGAGCTACTAAAAAACCTACTAAAAAACTGATAAAGGTGCTAGGAGCATCCTCTGTTCTAATAATTGGTCTTTGACCCTAGTTCCTAACACAGAGCTCCTAAATACCTTGGGTAATAGGAGCATCTTTTGTTCTGAGGTAACTTTTGGTGAGCTCCTGGATAACTTCAGGATGAGGGCTGATCGCCAGAAAGACCAAGCCATGATTAGAAGCTTGGAACTTTCACCCCTGATCCCCATTCTCTGGAGAGAGGAGATGGGAGCCGGGAGAGGGGCTGGAGACTAAGTTAATAATCAATCATGTCTATGGGATGTAACCTCCATAAAAATCCCTAAAGTATGGGGTTGTGAACACATCAATGTGCCAGGAGTATGGGGCACCCCACCTCCATGGATACACAAGCTCCTGTGCTCAGGACCCTTCCACACCTCACCCTATGTATCTCACATCTGGCTGTTCCTCTTTATCCTTTATTATATAACTAACCGGTAGACATAAGTGTTTTCCTGAGTTCTGTGAGCCATTCTAGCAAATTATTGAACCTGAGGAGGGGGCGGTGGGAACTCTAATTTTTAGTCCATCAGTCAGAAGTACAGGTGACAACCTGGGACTTGCAATTGGCCTCTGAAGTGGTGGCAGTCTTGTGGGACTGACCCCTTAACTTGTGGGCTCCGACACTAACTCCAGCTATCAACAGATAGTGTCAGAACTGATGCTGGTATCAGAGAATGGGCCATATGGGAAAAACCCCACACATTTGGCGACCACAAGTGAAACAGTGTTGAGAGTACAGAGTTTTTCCCTTTTCCCTCACCTAGAGAATACAAAGTTAAAACGTTACTTTGCACTTGTAAGAAATCTGTCCTAATTTTTGGTTCTGAAAGTATAGTGTCTGACACATACAAATATTCAATGAATTCCTGTTGACAGTATCATGGTCGTTATCTTTACAATTTACACAAAATCTTTGCAATCTTGTCAATTCTGATTAACCTAGGGGTTAGAATCTTAGTTTAAATTTCTATTCCCTACTAAGCTACCACCCCACGTGGTTTGTCACTCTGCTTTCTGTCTCCAAGCCTAAAATGAAAACATAACACAGTGAAATAAAATGTCCTCACCCCCCCAAACAACCACACTCCCACTGTGGTTAGGGGAGAAATAAAGTGATTTTGAGATAATTCATTGTCACTCAAGTTGGGAATGATCTCCTAGCATAATATAGTCTGGTTCATTCTTAAGAAATAAGTCAAAATTATGTTAATACTGTGATTGTGAATTTCTCATGTAGAGCAAATAGTGGTTTTCCTAAGGAAATTAATCCTTGGGGTGGAGTAAATGCATTAAATGTGTTGTTTTAGTTAATATTAACTCCACGAAAAAATTTTTGGTGGAGCCCGCATCAATGAGCAGAACCAGAAGCAAATGACAACCAACAAATGGCTATAGCTGTGAAATTTCCTGTTAAGACAAAGGCAGAAACAGAGAGCCTGGAACTTTATTCTTTTACTTTGGAATGATCATAGGTCCCAGGGAAATAAGGGCTGGGAGAGACCCTGGAAGCTGCCAAATTGTGGGAAAAGAGGGTTAGGAATGTGAGAATACCTACACAGGACATCTCTGAAGGCCTGGAATGCCCTTGTGAGGCAGGCTGCCAGTCTACCCAAAAGCCTACAAGGGGGCATAATCCCTAGAACACAAGGGAAAAGTAGATCAAAGAATCCAATCAAGTAAATCCCTCCCCAAAGAACTGCTCAAGGCTTCATAGGTATTTTGTGAGTATTGTAGGGGGGTGGTAAAGGGTGGAAGGTATCTAGGGATACAATCTTTCCTAGAAGGACCCAAGGATACAACCTGAGGAACATAAAAAGAAGGGGTCTACTGCTCAGGTTACAAAAATTAACACTGTCCCTACCAGTTATAGGGTTCAAGATTAGGTAGCACAGTACAGCAGATAAAGACAGAGCTTCCCCCATTAGATTACATGGGTTCAAATTTTGGCTCCGTTTTTCTAGATATATGACTATAAGCAAATTGTTTAAGTTTTCTTAAGTGAGTTAAGTTTTGGTTTTTCATCTGAAAAATGGGAATGGAAACTACTTCATGCAGTTGTGAGAATTAATGAAATAATACATGGAGAGGACCTAGCACCTAGAATATCTTCTATGAATGTGAATTATTATTTAAGTACTGTACGCAAAAGGTATATAAATGGAAATTGTCATAATGGGTTATCTTAGGAGCAATATTCAGGTATCAATTTTGAATTTATATGGTCAACCTGTTTATCAGGTTGCCTGCTTAATAAATAGTCAGTGAAAACTGAAGGGTAATTTTTTCAAATACTAACAATGAAATTAGATACTCTTACTTGGTACTTAATGTAGAAATGTTTTGATAAAACACTCAGATACAGTCTCCTTTCTGAGAGAAAACAGGATTAGAGGCTATGAAAAGATGTTGAGAACTCAGAAGTTATTTCCTTCTAAGGGTTCATTAAATAAAGTCCATACTAGAAGATTTACTCTAGATAATAGAAATCACTAGTAAAAAAGAATCTATAGGAATGACAATGTGACACTAACACTCTGACAAAAAAAAAACTAGTTATCTCCAGAGTTTTCTGATTTGTGATACTCTGTCATTATTGGTTCTGTTTTTTTTTAACTTCCTTTTCCAAAATTTGTTATGATTAATTTTAACATAAGCGTTCATTAATATTAACATTTCCCCCCATAAGAATCTTTTAAACTCCTTTGAAATAACTGGAAACACCACAGAATATTATGATACCAAAATTGGAAATACCCAGAGAATAAAAATTGCATTTAAAAAAGTCACATTGGACAAATATTTTTATCAATATCCAATTTTTTGGACTATTAGTTCCTAAGGCTCTCCATACTGTGTTAAAATAATATAGGTTGATGTGAAAGCTGGGGATAGGATACTAGGAGGTTAGAATATAACATACCAAATTTTTGCTTCCTTAAATCTGCTTTAGAGTTCATCGCAAATTAACAGAAGACACATTTTATGGTTTCAAACTGAAAATTTCATCTGAATCCAAAACAAAGATACTGTTTACAGTACCTCAAATGTATAGCTCAGTTTCCAAATCTACTAACAAAGATGAACACAGCTGAGGAATGAAGTAGATTAACAGGTCTGGAATGATTAAAAGGTAATAAAAAGCAGACAGCTACTTTGAATTCAATGCTGCTTGTCTTCTTAAGCCTGAACTCTAAACATGTATCGTAAAGCCAATAAATTCAGAATCTAATTTTTTCCACCTAGAACATTGTGTTCAATGTTTACACTCTAATTCTATTTACTTATATAAAAGAAAATGAAACAGAACTTCCAAATTGTGTAAGGTTAACATCAATACAATAGCGCCACCCAGTGAATATGCTGTGCAAATAAAAATGTTACTAGAATTTACCACTTTAAATATTAGTGCATCTTCAGTATACCTATAACCCCAACCTTTTAAATAAAATTATACACTAAAATGTCAATTCACAAATATATAAAAGCATTTTTACCTATTCATTCATAATTAACTACAGTTAGGACATGTAAAGGATATTCCAACACTTGTAAATAAGGGTTTTGCGTATTAGATACTACTTGTAATGTTGGCAAGCAATAAATGGTAGCTGCCAGGTCAAAGAGGCACACTGTTTCCTCTCACATGAATTGTTAGGCAGATGTAAAACTATGATACTCATTTGCTTTAGTAGGTTTTACCTATACCTCACGATACATTGTTTCAAAGATTTTTTGATGCCCTTAATATAAAGTATGTGTTCATAATTTCACTTTAGCCTGCTATTCATGGTTAGTCATTATTTTTAAGACATGAATAAATATTAATTATTTGTGTAAGTGAATTGAACAATGGCATCAATGATGATAGTCATCAAATTTGTAAACCAACTGATAATGGGATGTGGTCAAAAAATGCTAGTATGGGGCTTCCCTGGTGGCACAGTTGTTGAGAATCTGTCTGCCAATACAGGGGACACAGGTTCGAGGCCTGGTCTGGGAAGATCCCACATGCCGCGGAGCAACTAGGCCCGTGAGGCACAGTTACTGAGCCTGCGCATCTGGAGTCTGTGCTCCGCAACAAGAGAGGCCGCGATAATGAGAGGCCCGCGCACCGCGATGAAGAGCGGCCCCCACTTGCCGCAACTAGAGAAAGCCCTCGCACAGAAACGAAGACCCAACACAGCCAGAAATAAATAAATAAATTAAAAAAAAAAAAAAAGCTAGTATGACCTCAGATATCATTACTATTCTACTCTATACCAATCAGATCATAGTTGGAGTACTGTTTTCAGTTTAAAGTTCATACAAATAGAACACTTCTTTCTCATCTTTTTATTTTTCATAGGAAATATAAGCACATGGGGGAAAAGTATAAAGAAGCAAAGTATATTCAATAAAAAGAAAATCTTTTCACTCTGAGCCCCAGTCTACCTCCTCAGAGGCTACTACTATTACTAATTTCTCCTGTTAGATGGACCATGTTTAAAAAGGAGTAGTTCACAATTCAACAACAAACACTGACTGGGTACCCAGTTTGTGCTAGACACAAGCGTTAGGTGCTAGGGAATCAAGTCATTTAGAATCAGCCCTGTGCAATAGTGGAGACAGACACAAAACTGATCATTTCAATAAAGTATAAACTTTTATTTTTTCAGTATACAAAGAATACACGTGAGATCTCTCCCAATCGCATTGTATCTATCATTTTCATGTGTATCTCCCACAGGCATCTTGAGCTAGACATGTCCAAAACTCAATCACCAGTCACCTCCCAAAATGAGTTCACCTCTATATTTCCTAAATCAGAGAATGGCATCCCATTTATCTAGGGGCTCAAGCCAGAAAACTCTCACTCAGCAGGTATTTATCAAGCATCTACAATGTCTAATGACGTCTAGACCATGAACATATGATAGCAAATAGGGTCCTCACTAAAACTTGTTTATGGAACTCTATTCTTGACTTCTCTCACCTCTGCCCTCCCAATTCAGTCACCAAGTCCTGCCACTTCTACTTCCTGAATTCCAGTGGGATCTATTTCCATCCATGCTGGCAATACCCTAGTATAGGCTGCCATCTTCTTTCCCCTGGATTACTACAATGAGGTAGTAACTGGTTTTCCTTCCTTCAGTCTTGCCACTCTTCAATTCTATTTTCTCACAGCAGCTAGTCATCACCTAAATACAAACCTAATCTTGTTGAAACCCTTCAAACTTCCTATTACTTTTAAGAAGAAGTCCAAACGCCTTAACATGACTAGTAATACTCTTCATGATCTGGTGCCTCTTTACCTCCCCAGCCCTGTGTCTAGAATCTCTGTTCCTAGGCTGTGCTCTCCTCTCATGTCTGGGCCTTCACAGTTGTTACCTCTCTCTTGCCCTCCACCCTTTAACCTGGCCAATTCCTAGCTATTCTCCTGCATGGAGCCACTCAGACTAAACCACAATTTTTTTTTTTTTTTTAATTACTTGTCTCCCTTCCCTATGAGAATATAAGCTCTATTAGGTCAATTATTAGATTGATTATTATCACATTTGCTTGTTTATTATTATACTTCCAGTACCTAGCTTAGTGTCTGGCATAAAATAAGTGGCTCAATAAATATTTTTTGAATGAATAAATCTATACCTAGAAAGTCAGAAGGAAAGTCAACTAGTTCAGACTGTGGATTAGGGAAAGGCTTCTTAGAAGACATCTGAAAAGTAAGTAAAGAAAGTATGGATCAGGCAAAGAAAATCAAGACAGTCCAGATGGAGTCAACAAGAATAAGAAAAGGTCTCAAAGTATAAAACAGCCTCATGAATGGGAAGTGGGTGTGATGGGAGATGACAGTGGAAACATAAACAGTGGCAAGATCATGGAGGTCCCAGGGTACAGGCTATGGAGTTGGACTTTGTCTTGGAGGTGATGGTGGGAGGGGTTGTAGAAGTTTAACCAGACCAGTGAAATAGTCAGATTTACATTTAAGACTGATCATTACAGCTGCTACTCAGAAGACAAAGTGGGGGATGCAGGTGAGGGTTGTAAGGCTGGAGGCAACAGTGAGATAGATTGGGCAGTTGAAAAAAAATAAAGGGATAAATTAGAATTTGAATGGCTCATGAGCCCTCCCAAATGCATCTATCTAGTAGGCAATGAAATAAAAATCTGAATCTCAAGGAAGAAGTCAGGGATAGCAGTAGTTTTTGGATCCTTGAGCAAATAGATTAAAACAATGAGAATGGATGGTACTCTGAAAGAGAAGATTTATGCAAAAAAAAAAAGAAAAATCAAGGTTGAAACTTATACTGTATAAAGTGCATGCAGAGAAAGAGCCCCCTAAGAAGCACGAAATAGGCAGAAGACATAGGAGAGAAGCAAAGGGACTTAGGTTTCAAGAAGGGTCTGATTAATGGTGTCAAATGTAGCAGAGAGGTCTAGAAAGAGGCACTGATTAATAGCACAGGAGGAGTAGGCACTATTCATCTTCTGAGATCAATAAGAGAGAGGCAGATAAATGTGGTGGTAAGGGAAATGGGTGGGCAGGACGTTAAGGAATATGCTGCATGATGGCTTGAATTTTCTCAATTAACTGGGAACAAGGTTGCTGGAAATGTCTGTGGCCCCTGGGAAATCTCTGCATTCAAATAAGTGGGTGCTTGATGGCAAGGAGGGTGTAGGACCCAATTTGAGTATTTCATCTATTCCTACCACACTAG